>NC_137800.1:43144887-43819887 GCF_963383645.1 Muscardinus avellanarius
CTTAAGTATGCCCAGAGCAAATGGCTACATAACACTCAAAGGTAAAAGATTACTCCAGATTTCTCAACTCATTTCTGAAAACCGGCAGCACTTAGAATTATGTATTCTAAACCCTGGAAGAAAATAACTTTCAAATAAGACTATTGTATCTAATAAATCCATCATTCAAAACCGACCTAGAAAAGTCTTCTAAGATAAACAGAAAGTAGAATTCATAACTACTAAGCCTGCACAAGAGAAAACACTAAAATAATATACAAATAAGAAATTTTTTTAAAAAGCCAGAAGAGACAAATTCCATTAGATGATTAATTAAATAAAGGAAAATTAATACTTTATCAAATTGAAAATGCAACTCAAAATGACAGGAAATAAGAATCATCTCTCCATAATAACACTGAATGTACATGGTCTTAACTCCCAAGTTAAAAGACACACACTTTCAAAATGGATTAAAAATTAAAATCCAACAACATGCTGCTTGCAAAAAACTTACCTAATAGGCAAAGATATTCACAGCTAAAGGCAAATGAATAGAAAAATAAATATTTCATACAAATGGAGGCAGAAAGTAAAGAGGAGTAGCTACTCTCATATCTGACAATGCAGAGGCTAAGCTAAAAATCATTAGAATAAAGAGAACCACCTCTTACTGATATTATAGGAATGGTATAACTAGTAATAATAAATTTTTGTGTAGGGCCTTATATTTTAGGCATAAGATAATTTATTTCCTGATATAAGTCAATTCATATCATTATAAACATGCCTTAATCTAATTTTATTTTGCCACACAGAACATTTTAAAATAATGGGAAAAAAAATTTTGGTCCTATCTAACCAAATGGTATCACTTACACCAGAATTCTTAAAAGTTATTCCTGACAGAAGATATTTAAGTTCTCTTACAATAAAAAAACTTGATCAATAAAACATAGTTTATTTATTTTTATTTGTTTTAATTATATATATGTGTGTATATATATACATATACATATACATATACATATACATATACATATACATATACATATACATATATATATATGTGTGTGTGTGTGTGTGTGTGTGTGTGTGTGTGTGTGTGTTGGGTTTTTTTTTTTTTTTTTTTGGTGTTACTGGGGATGGAACCCTTCTACACTCCCAGACCCATTTTATATTTTTTATTTGGAAACAGTTTGAATTCAGCCTTGCTGAATTCAAACCTGTGCAATCCTCCTGCCTCCACCTCCCATGCCCAGCAAACATAGTATTATTTAAACCAACAGTTAAGTTATGCATGCTCAAGTCAGAGAAGAACACATTTGTTTCCATCTCACATTAAAAAACAGTTTAAGCCAGCTGTGGTGGAGCATGCTTGTAATCCCAATACTTGAGAGGCTGAGACAGGAGAATCACAGGTTCCAGGCTGGCCTGAGCAACTGAGTGAGGCCCTCTGCAACTCAGTGAGACCCTGTTTCAAAATGAAGAATAAAAAATAGGGCTGGGGGTATAGCTCAGAGATAGAATGCCCCGGGTTCCATCTCCAGTACTGCAAAAAAAAAAAAAAAAAAAGTTTAAAATGATAAAATGTTAACTGTAGAATCTAGTTGGTGGACACTGTAATACTATCTAGAAATCCTATCAACTTTTCTACAAGTTTGGAAAATTCATAATAAAATGATAGATGGATAATAAAATCTACTAATGTTAGTGATTGTTGCTGCTGGGTAAAGAATTTAGTGAATTTTGTTTTTTATACTTATCAAGAATTTGAAATTTCCCTTTTGTTATAATGACTCATTTTATAGCTGTAATTTTGGTTTAAAGGAGTTGGTTATTTTCAGATACTAATCAGTTTCTATCATTAAACAAACTCCTGAAAGCTCAGAACTATATATTATTTGAGGCCTGTCATATAGAAAATATTTGTATAACTAACTAATGGGACGATTTGCAAGGGCAAAACAGAATTAATATAGCTCTCTCAGAGGTAACATACTTCTTCAGTCCAGACACCCTTCCCTAGCCACGTGTGGCAGGAGAACTAGTCCTTTTAAAACAAGTGCTGCTGGGCATGGTGGCACACACTTGTAATCCCAGCATTTGGGAGGCTGAGACCGGAGGATCACAGTTAGCAGACAGCCTCAGCTACTTAGGCCCTCCACAACTTAGTGAAACCCTGTTTCAAATTAAAAAGAATAAAAAATGGGGCTGGGGGTGTAGCTCAGAGGTTGAATGTCCCTAGGTTCCATCCCCAGACCTGAAAAAAAAATTTTTAATTAAAAAAAATAAAGAAGCTGGGTGTGGTGGAGCACACTGGTAATCCCAGCATTTGGGAGGCTGAGACCTGAGGATCGCGATTTCACTGACAGCTTCAGCTACTACTTAATGAGGCCCTCTGCAACTTAGTGAGACCCTTTTTCAAAATAAAGAATAAAAAAATAGGGCAGGAGGTGTAGCTTGGAGGTTGAATGCTCCTGAGTTAAATCCCCAGACCCACAAAAATAAATAATTAAATAAATAAAAATAAAAAAAGTAAAACAATTGCTATCACAGCTGGGCATGTTAGCATACACCTGTAATCCCAGCATTCAGAAGGCTGAGACCAGAGGATCAAGGTTTGCGCACACAGCCTCAGCTACTTAGTGAGGCCCTCTGCAAGTTAGTGAGACCCTGTTTCAAAATAAAGAATACAAAATAGGGTAGGGGGTGTAGCTCGGAGGATGAATGCCCCTGAGTTCCATCCCTAGACACATACACAGACACACACACAAAATTACTGTTATGATAAGAGAAAGCAGCCAGAGTGAAAGAAAGCAGATCATTAAAATTTGGAGGTAATCTTTGCAACACTGAACACTAAAAAATAGAAGTTAAAAGCATACCATAGGTATATATGAACAGACATTGATGAAATAATTCAAGAGGTCACACTAATAATACACATAAAATTGTAAATGTGTGTATCCTTTAGTATAGTATTACTAACAATTTATCCTAAAGAAATAAGATAATGCATACATTTATTTAAAAGGATATTCACTACAGCATTGCTCATAAGTACAAAATATTTGAAAATTCAATTTTTGTGTACAAAGAAGAGTGTCCTTAGATCACAATAAAACATTATATTATATTTATCTAACAAGACAGACTTACCTAAAGGGATATCCACAATTTGCCTGTAAGTCATTCAATAAATTTTATCAGCTAAGTAATATTATAAGAACACTAAAGTGCCATTTCATGTTTTAAATACACATGTGTCTCTTCACTCATCAACATTTTTACAAATATAATAAATATTTGAGAGGAATATATAGCAATCTGAAATGGTTCATTTCTACAGGAAATGATCATAGGAGTATATTTATTCATACCTTACAAATTTCTATATTACTACATTTTCACATGTATCATTTGATGGACAAAACAACAGGAATTATCAATTACAAGGGTACAGTGAAAGAGTGAAAAAACAGTTGTTAAAAGTCAAGAAATGTTGATTTCTTTAGGAAGGATTGTGAAGTAAAAGTCAGCCACTGGCATCCACAGCTGTATGTCTCTGTGTTGCTCCTAAACTCATCTTCCCATCTATTGATCGGTTCAGCTCTCTTGGAAGTTATGCTCACTGCACTTCAATATAATCCTTTTTTTTGGGTCAGGATGCTATTTGAGAAAATGAGGACATTTCATTATATTCCAACTGGCACAGTTACTATTACATTTATCTTTATTGACTAACACCTCAGTTCATTTCAGGAAAAAATGACCTGGAGTATGTACCAGAAGTTCTTCAGTAACAATGGTTTTATATATCTCTTTACTACAAAACTGAAGAAAACAAAACAGGTATTTCAAATCTAATTTAGTGAACCATTAGAGAGAAGAGATACAAAAATCTAATATAAGCCCAATAAATAACACCATTTTCTTGAGTCTAGTATAATAAAGTATTGAGCTAATTTTTTCTTTTGGTATTAAAGATGCCAAAAATGAAAAAGTTTAGGGCTATTATGTTATTGCAGAGTACCTAACTGCACTCAGGGCTTACATTCATGATAAATATCAAACACTCTTCAAAGATTTGCTTTTCCTTTCCAAGTGGAAAAGTTAAAAAAAAAATCTTCAATTACAAAATTCGTCACATAGACATTTGTTTTTATATATGGTCAAAATTAAATATGTTCCTTTATAATTTGTAATTCTTTGAGTCTTACTTAAAAAGACCTTCTCTACTATGACATCACAAAATATCCTTCCCTAAAGTTACACATATACATAAGGTTTTTACTTTTACTTATACTATGATGTAATAATCTAATTTTCCCCATGGATTACTACTTCCAGTGCCTTTTCTTCATATAAAACAAGTATAATTGATAACAAATAATAAAAATAACAGCTATTTTGCATTAAAATTATATTACACTAGGCACCATACTAATCATGTTTATGTACAATATGTATATATTTTTCCTACCAACAAAACAACCACCTCTAATAAGTACAAAAACAATACAGTTTACAAGTACATGTAAAATGTTTAGATGTAAAAAATATAATCTATTTGATATGCTGTGTGGAAATAAAACCTATTATTTTTCATCAGTATGTTAAAACTCATTTAATGTCGGTTTCATTTAGACAAACCAAATTTTATACTGAATTCATAATATAAATAATTCTGAATGAAGTGAGGAATAAAAAAAAATAAACTTACTAGTAAGTAAAGTTCCATATGATACAAATTGTAATGTAAATGTATGTGCTCAGTTTTGCATTTCAGTTAATTCTGGAAACTGAAAAACTATAATATAAATAACTATAAAACTCATATAGCATATCTAAAGAAAACAAATATATCCATAAAAATGGGTACAAAGCAAACCAAAAAATGCATTAAATGTGTAGAAATTCAGATTCAGTTTCTAAGTAACATACACATATGAAAAAAACAAGTATTTCAGAGGAAAAAATGATGCAATGCATACAGCAATTTAATAAATTAAAGGAATTCCAGCACTATGTTCACAATTGTATTAAAAACAATTATTTCACTTGTTATATGTTATAGTTGAGAAATACAAAATAATTCTAACAAAAATTCATATTTTAATGAGTAGTACAGCAAAACAAGAAATAGTGGAAATATAAAACATTTAATGCAATTTTCATTCTGAAATCCAGACAAATCATTCCCAAAATCCAAACATCCATCAGTCCTTCAGAAACTCAGGAAATACCATATCAATAGCATTCATTATATTAGAATCATCATCTCTAACTTCAATATGCCACTATCCATTTATCTACTTCATAAGCATTGTAATTTTAGCTTGAATCTAATGTTAAATCAATGCTTCTACTGCTATAGAGCTAATTTTATAAGTAGATAATAAACTTAAATAAAAAGTTTCAAATTTAAGTCTAAATCATTATGAAATTAACCCAGATTCTACCCCTAATCAGTTGTATGGCCTGAGAAGAAAAGGAAAGAGGAAGGAGAAAGGGAAGGAAAGTCATTGCACTTGACATTGGAGGAAGCCAGTCAAGTGAACACAGATTCATAACTGACTCTGCAGAGTCTTAGCAGAGGTAACTCCTGGCATAGAAAACTCGAAGCGCCAACAAACAAATTGCTAGAGGATTGATGTGGGAAAGGCAGTTAAAATTCCAGGAGAATTCAGTAAAGAAGGAGCCCACACATATTTGTTTTATCCCTAGAAAGTCAACCTGTTTCTTATAGTAAATACAAGGACAGGATCTTCTGTTTACAGAAGCAGGAGAAAAGGAACCACTTTGAAATATGCCAGAAAACTCGGTATTTTCAAAACCAGCCCTAAAAAAGATTTTAGTTAAGCAGAATTTAATCTGCAGGATGTTGTTTATCACAGGCTAAATGACCAGGGGAAAGGAAATACTCAATTGCATCCACTCTACCTATCCTGTCCCACCTTTAAGGGGCAGGGAAGAAGAACTGTGAAGTAATTGTCCAGGAACAAGCTCACTAAAAGATGAAAAATCTAAGCCGGGAGTGGTGGCACTCGCTTGTAATCCCAACAGTTAGAAGGCTGAGACAGGAGGATCTCAGTTCAAGGACAGCTTCAGCTACTACTTACTAGGCCCTTTGCAACTCAGTGAGACCTTGTTTCAAAATAAAGATTAAAAAATAGAGCCGGGGGTGTAACCCGGAGGTATGATGCCCCTGGGTTCCATCCCCAGTACCACAAAAAGAAAAATATAAATAAAAATCTAATCAAGGGAATATAGAATGCTTCCTATCCTCTGAAACCTTACCATCACAATACTTAAAGCCTACTTATGGTAATTCCTTTAGCCTGGTGTATTATTTCCAGCTATCAGAAACATTTTTTTAAAGGAAAAAAATCACAACTTGAAGAGACAGAGCAAGCCTAAGAACTAGACATGACAAATGTTGAAATTATAAGACTGGGACTAATATGCTCAGAGCTCCAATAAAGTAGCCAGCATGCAATAGGCAATGTAAACAGAGAGATGGAAATGTTAAGAGCATGCCAAAACCAAATGATAAAGATCAAAGTCACTTTAACAAACATGAGCAATGCTTTCGATGGACTTCTTAGTAGACTAAGCACAACTAAGGAAAGCAATTCTGAATTTGAAGCTGTATCAAAAGAGAACAAAGAATATAAAAAAAAATTCAAGTATTGTGGGCAGTATAACAAGGTATAACATATACAAAATGAAAATATCAGAGAAGAGGAGGAAAAATGGAACAGAATATTTGAAATAATGTCAGAGAATTTTCCCCAATTATTGTCATAGAGCAAACTACAAATCCAAAAAGCTCAGAAAAAAACCCAAGCAGGCTAAGTTCTAAATAAATTTTAAAAGTTAAATTAATTAAAATATACCAAGGCATATCATTTTCAAACTACAGGAAAATCATTATCTTTGAAAAAACCTTGAAAAAGAGCTAGAGAAAAAACTACCTTTAGAAGAACTAGGATAAAAACTATATGTTTTTATCATACAAGAAGGAAGATAGTGGATAAAAATATTTAAAATATTGAAAGTTAAATAAAAATGAGAATTCTATACCCTAAAAATATATTCTTTAAAGTGAAGGAGAATAAAGTACTTTAGTCCCTGTCAAATAAAACCTGAGGGAATCTGTTGACAGTAGACCTACCTTGCAAGAAATGCTAAAATAAGTCCTTTAAAGAGAAGGAAGATAATATAGATTCTAAATTCAATCTACGCAAAGAAAGGAAGAGTATCAAAAACGGAATAATGAAGCCAAAGTTTAAAAATAGAAAGAGGAGAGCCTGGCGTGGTGAGGCACATTTGTAATCCCAGTATTTGGGAGGCTGAGACAGGAGGATCATGGTTCGCAGACAGTCTGAGCTACTTAGTGAGGCCCTTTGCAACTTAGTGAGACCCTGTTTCAAAATAAAGAATAAAAAATAGGGCTGAGTTATAGCTCAAGGTAGAACACTCCTGGGTTCCATCGCCAGTACTGGGGGGGGAAAATAGAGAGAATATCAATAAAAATCCTATAGATAATAAAAGGATAAAAGGTAATACTATAACAAATTTGATGGCCACAAATTTGATAACCTAGGTAAAGTGGACCAATTCCTTGAAAAACACTATTTGCAAAATCTCACCCAAAGTTAATTAATATGAATAAATTTATATCTACGATAAAAGTTGATCAATAACTAAAATAGCCTTCCCAAATTAAAAAGCACTAGGCCCAGATAGGTTCAGTGATGAATTCCACCAAAATTTATGAAAGAAACTAAGCCAGTGTTCTACAATCTCTTTCAAAGGACAGAAGCAAGGAGAAAATTTCTTAATGCATTTAATAGGGCCAATATTATCCTAATACCAAAAACATATTAAGATATTACAAGGAAACTACAGACCAGTATCTCTTATGAACATAGATGCAAATCCTCAACACATTAGCAAACCTAATTCAACAATGTATGTAGATGAGCAAATAAGGAGGCCTAACTGAGGGGGAAGAGGGAAATTCCCTAATATACGTGACGTACATTCACAAACATATCAATGTCAATCACTAAGCCAAACATGAGAAGGAGAGAGGAGGAGAAAATGGGGTAGGAATTGGGTAAAAGCTAAAGTGATATGTACATATAGGCCTCTAACATCTTGGACTCCACTAAGATGTATGACTAGAGTGCACCACAAAAAAAAAGTAAAATGATAAAAAATTTTAATTTAATTTTAAAAATGAACTATATACCACAACCAGGTTGGATTCATTCTAGGTATGCAAGAAAGAACCAGTGTTGAAATCAACTAATGTAATCCACCATAATAGAAAAAAAAATGATATGATCATAACAGATGTCAAAAAACATTTCATAAAATGTAAATCCCATTCATGATAAGAACTCTCAAGAAAATAGGAATGGTAAGAAACTTCCACAATGTAGTAACATCTTGAGAAATAAAAATTAAACCAGGAGCTAACATCATACTAAATAGTGAGGAACTAAAAGCTTTCCCACTATAATCAGGAACAAGGCAAGAATATCCCTCTCACCACTCATTTTCAACATCGTACTTCAAGTCCAAGCCAATGAAATAAAGCGAGAAAGTGTACAAATTGGGTAAGATTAATACTAAAAGCTTTCCCACTATAATCAGGAACAAGGCAAGAATATCCCTCTCACCACTCATTTTCAACATCGTACTTCAAGTCCAAGCCAATGAAATAAAGCGAGAAAGTGTACAAATTGGGTAAGATTAAATAAAGGTGTACAAATTGGGAAAGATTAAATCTGTCTTTGTTCTCAGGTGACATGATCATCTATGCAAAAAACACAGAGTCCACAACAACAAAAATAAAAGTGTTCTGGAACTACTAAGTGATAATAGTAGGATTGTAGGAAAAAGGTTAATACACAAATTTCAAATGCTCTCCTATATAAAGTCAATGAACAACTAGTATTTGAAATTAAAACACAATACCATTTATCTTCATACCATCAAGAAATAAAATATTTAGGAAAACATCCAATAAAACATGCACAAGATTTATGAGGCCTACTATAAAACTTGAAGAAATCAAACAATTGATTGATATATTCATTGACAGTAAGATGTAATGTTGTTAAGATGGCAGTTCTTCCCAACTTAATCTATAGATTCAATGCAATCCTACCCTAATTAATTTGTGGATATAGATAAACTTATCCTAACGTTTACTTGGAGATAAAAAAAATCCTTAATAACCAACATAACTTTTAATGATGAAAATTGGGAAACAGATCACACACAACCTCCAACCTCAAGACTTACTATCAAGTTACAAAAACCAATCAAAAGACGGTGTGGTATTAGCAAAAAAAAGAAAGAAAGAAAGACAAATAGATTAATGGAACAGTATAGTCAAGAAATAAATTGACATGAATATAGTAAACTGATCTATGGCAAATGAGAAAAGGCAATACAGCGAAAGAAAGATAGTCTCTTCAACAAACAATGCTGGAACAAATGGACATCAACTTGTAAAAAAATTATAAAGAACCTAGACATGGACCATATATCCTTCTCAAAAGTTAACTCAAAATGTGTTACAGATCAAAAATTATGATATAAAACTCTTAGAAGGTACATAAGAGAACCTAGATAATTTGAATATGGCAATGACTTTTTATATACACATAGGCAAGATTCATGAAATAAATTAAAACAATGAAATATCACTTAACCTATCAGAATAGTAAAAAATCAAACCATTGACAACATCAATTGATAACAAAGATGTGGAACAATAGGAATCTTTGCTGCTGATAGGAATATAAAATGAAACAGCCACTTTGGAAGACAATGGGGAAATTATTTATAAAACTAACATACTCTTAAAGTAAGTGACCCACCAATCTCATCTATCCAGAGGAGGTTAAAAACCTATGTCTCCATAAAATCTACACAAAGGTATTTATAAAAAGCTTTATCAGATAAACGTGGTGGTGCACGCTTGTAATTCCAGCATTTGGGAGGCTGAGACAGGAGGATCGCAGTTCATAGATAGACTCAGCTACTTAGTGAGGCCCTTTGCAACTCAGTGAGACCCTGTTTCAAAATAAAGAATAAAAAAATAGAAAAAATAGGGCTTGGGTGTCACTCAGAAGTAGAATGGATTCCATCCCCAGTACTGGAAAAAAAAAAAAAAGGCTTTATCCACAATCACCAAAACTCAGAAACAAACAAAATGCCTTCCTTGTAGTGAGTGAATAGATATAATATGGTACATGTAGACAATGGAATATTTTTCATTGTTAAGAAGAAATGAAGCAATGAGCTATTAAACCAAGAAAAGTGATGGGGGAGAGGTAAATCCATATTAGTAAGTGAAAGAAACCAACCTAAGGTTACATACAATATTAGTTTAACTACATAGCACTAGATAAAAGGTAAAATTACAAACAGTAAAAAGAAGTATGGTTGTCAGGGGTCGAGGAGAGTGAGAAATTAATAGGTAGAAAACAGAGAATTTTGAGGGCAGTAAACTATTCCATATATTCCAACCTATAATGGTAGAAACACATCATCTATAATGGTGGATACATTGTCCAAACACACTGAATAACAAACATTGCTGTACACTATAGACTTTGTATGATTATGTGTTACCATATGTTAATCAACCTTAACAAATGTACCACTTTGGTAAAAATGTTGGGGAGTCTGAGTATGGGTGGGAACAAGAGATGTGAAAAATCTGTACCTTCTTGGTTTTGCTGTGAACCAGCTAAATATATACATATATATTTATATACACATACAAAAACTCTATGTTTAGACTTAATTTGATTCCCACAATGGGTATACTGAACCTAGAAATAATTACCTTATGTGAAAAAGGACCATGAAATATAACGATGGGCCCTAGAATATGTAGGGTGTATGTTTAAGTGTGTAAATCCATACATATATAAATGCTGACATAAACACTGACTACATATTATATGCAAAAAATACAGTGTTAACTATATTTCCCCCCATTGCCAATTTAGAATTCCAACTGCCTTAAAAATCTAGGCCATGCTTATTTCTGACAAATGACAAAGTATGAAATAGCAAGAGGTCAAGAAGTTAAGACTCAACCATATGTTTTCAGAACATGTCTTTAATACTAATATCTGATATCTGACAATTTTCCAAGAACAAATTCATGAAGGTTTTTCTAACTAGTGTGCAATTTTAATGTATATTTACGTTAAATACATATCCAATATTCTATGCTTATGCAACTAATATTTTAGGTACTATTAATATTTTATGTACTTGACCACTTAAAATTATTTACAAAATAACCTATATAACACAAAGTTTACTATGCCAAATTACAATTTTAATGCTTTTACTGGTGCATTATAGTCTCACATCATAACGCAGTTCATAGAGATAGTGACAGACATACACACAACACGTGGTGGGCTATCCCGCAGTTCCCTCACCATTCCACCCCCTCCTCACACAGTTATTGAGAATGGAATTGGTATTCTCACATATGTATGTGATGTCAGTGGAAGTGATTTCTGCATTGATCCTCCCTCTTCCCTCCCCTGTTCCTCTAGACTAAGACCCTGGATCCACTGGAGTTTCTCCTTCATTATGTGAAGTTCCTCTGATAGCTGCATTACTCCCCTAGCTTCTGCATATGAGAGAAAACATATGGGCCTTCACTTTCTATGACTAGCTAATCTCATTTAACATAATATTTCCCAGGTCCATCCATTTTCCTGCCAATGATGTGATTTTCTTCTTTATTGCTGAGTAGAATTTCATTGTATATATATTCCATAATTTTGTTATCCATTCATTTGCTGATGGAAACCTAGTTTGGTTCCATAATTGGGCTATTGTGAAATGTGCTGCTATGAACCTGGATATGCATACAGTACTGTTATTCTGATTTCAGTTACTGTGGAAAGTTATCCAGGAGTGGTATAGAAGAATCATATAGTGGAGCCAATCCCACTTTTCTGAGGGATCTCCACACTGATCTCCATAGCAGCTGCACTAATTTGCAATGCCACCAAAAGTGTAAAGGAGTTCCTATTTCCCCACATCCTTGACAGCATTTATTGTTGTTTGACTTCTTAATGACTGCCAATCTGACTGAGATTAGATGGATCTCAGTATAGTTTTAATTTGCATCTCCCTGATTGCTAATGTTGTTGAATATTTTTTCATGTATGCATTGGCCATTTGTATCTTTTCTTTTGTGAAATATATATTTAATTCAATTAAAAAGAAAAATGAATTAGCTAAAAAATTACCTAAGCAAAATGACAAACAGAAACTAGCAACTAGTACTTCAGAAAACAGCAAATAGATGGCCCAAAAATAATATAAAATTTACCTTCAAAATATGAGATATAATCCAAGAAACCAAATTAATACTCATTCAGAGCCCTTTGGTTTAAAAGGCCATGACTTTTCAAAATCAATGTAAAAAGTTTCTGCGTTGGACTGTGAAAGATTTATATTACTTCCATAAAAATCTGTGACAAACATCTATTTAAAGTACTTTTTTAAATTTTTTGTTGGCGCATTGTAGTCATACATACATCTTAATGTGATACAAGATGGTGGAGATATACATGCACACATCACCCAATTATCCCTTACCCGATTTCTACCCCATTCCCTCCCCCCACCTTCCTTCTCATGTTTGGCTTAGTGATTGATATTGATATGTTTGTTAAAGGACATCATGTGCATTAGAGAATTTCCCTCTTCCCCCTTCCCATCTCCTCACTTAGGTCATCTTATTTCCTCATCTATAGAATCTCCTTCTTCGTCTAGAGTTCCTCCTATGGCCCACTTTCTCCCTAGTTTCTGCATATTAAGAAGAGCATCTGATTTATTTTTTGTAACTGACTAATCTCACTTAGCATAATGTCCTCCAATTCCATCCAATTCCCTATAAATGACATAACTGTGTTTTTCTTTATGGCTGAGTATTAATCATCACCATACTTTCTTGATATGCTTTAAAGTTAAGAATGTAACCCTGGGCAGGACTTCTACTACATGTTTATGTATACCAAAACAAATCATAAATACTTTGAGTAAAGCTGGACATGGTAGCACAGGCTTGCAATCCCAGTATTTGGGAGGCTGAGACAAGAGGATCAAAGGTTCAAATCAGCCTCAGCAAGTAGTGAGGCTCTCAGCAACTGAGACCTAGTTGCAAAACAAAAAATTTTAAAAAAGGATTGGAGGTGCAGCTTGGAGGTAGAATGCTCCTGAAATCAAATCTCCGTATCAAAAATAATAATATGATGATGAATAACTAAATACTTTGAGAGAATATCCATGTATAAAACATGGCAGCTTAGTATTCAAGGAAATTCCTTCCATTCTAGAACATCTAAAATAGTAAATAAGCCGGGTGTGGTGGCACAAGCTTGTAATCCCAGCTTCAGAAAGCTGAGACCGGAGGATGGTGGTTCGCAGACATCCTCAGCTACTTAGTGAGGCCCTCCACAACTTAGTGAGACTTTGTTTCAAAAGAAAGAATTTTAAAAAAAGGGGGGGGGCAGGTGGTTTTTAGCTCCAAGGTCAAATACCCCATAAATAAATATATAAATATTTTTATTTATTTATTTACATTTTGTGGGTCTGGGTGCCATCCCCAGACCCACAAAAAGTAAATAAGTAAATAAAAATAAAAATAGTAAATAAACTTAAAACAAAAATAGATTTTAATGCATGTGAGAGTGGCAATAAAGTACATTAATTAATTTCTTAGATGCCCAAAAAGAAAAATTAGAACCCAGGGAAGAAAGAAAACGAGAGCTGATCTCCACCCAGGAAGCATCTCACTATTGCTGGTAGCCTAGAGCCTGTGTTTTGTTGTTGTTCTTCTTCTTTTGTTGTTGTTGTTGTTTTGTTTTGTTTCTGGTTTTTTCAATTTTATTTTATTTATATGTGGAACATATTAAAAATGGTATACATTTAGACTGTGCTTGATGCCCTCTCCCCCCTTCCCAACAATGAGTGTCCAGGTTAACCATGCTACATTCATAATTTTACACATATTCAAATGTAGCTCCTCCATTAATCAACCTCAACCACATTTCCCTTCTATTATCTGGAGTCCCTCTGGTATTCCCACTACTCCCTAGTTTGGGCATATTAAAGAAAACATATATCCCTTCTCTTTCTGTGCTTGACTAATCTTACTTAATGTTCTCCAGATCTTTCCAACTTCTTGCAAATGCTATGATTTTATTCTTCTTTATAGCTGAATAGAATTCCATTGTGTGTATTTCCCATAATTTTGCAATCCAGTCATCTGTTGATGGAGATGGGCAACTGAACTGAATAGACACTTCACAAAAGAAGAGATACAAATGGCCAATAGATACACGAAAAAATGTTCAACATCATTAGCCATCAGGGAGATGCAAATCAAAACTATGCTGAGATTCCATCTGACCCCAATAAGAGTGGCAAGAGTAAAGAAATCAAATGCTGGTGAGGATGTGGGGAAAGAGGAACTCTTTTACACTGTTAGTGGGAGTGCAAACTAGTTCAGCTGTTAGGGAGATCAGTGTGGAGATTCCTTAGAAAACTAGGAATAGATTCACCACAAGATCCAGCTATACTACTCCTGGGTATCTTTTCCAAGGGCTTGAAATCAGAGAACTACAGTAACATATGCATACCCATATTCATAGCAGCACAATTCGTAAGACCCTATGTTTTGAAAGGCGTCAATAGGTAGATGTGAATAGTTCAAAGGAGTAGGAAAACCAATTAAAAACTCCTCCATGGAATCTTCAGCTAGTTCTACCCTGAAATTACATAGGAGTGTGTGTGTGTGTGTGTGTGTGTGTGTGTGTGTGTGTGTGTGCATGCGCCTGCTATTGGGGGGTGGAACCCAGGGGCTTTCTACATCTAGGCTATACCCTCAGCTCTATTCTTTATAATTTATTTGGAAACAGGGTCTCACTAAATTGCTGAGAGCCTCACTAAGTAGCTGAGGCTGGCTTTGAACCTCTGCTATCCTCCTGTCTCAGCCTCCCAAGCACTGGGATTACAAGTGTGCACCACCACCCCAGCTACATAGGAGAATTTATAACATAGACAGTCAGCTCCCTCTCATATCAATGAAATCATCGACTGTTGACAGGAGCTTAAGCATTGGTTCAGGCTTTACAAAGAGTCTCAAGCATCTGTTTCTTTTCTCTATCATCTAGCACACATAAACAAAGACAGTAACTACATAAGTTCTTAAGACAAAAACACAAATTCATACTTATAATAAGAACCTGATCATATGTAATATCTTTTGATAAAAAAATCCAATATGACTAACTTTAAAGATTAAATATCCATCTAAAATTTAAATGTCATCTATCATCTATTTTATAATATAATATGTGGCCTCCTAAATACTAAGCCAGAGGCTCTAACAAAATATTAATATAGTTAGTTGAATCTAATTCAAATTTTGAATGGATAATCAGAAATTACAGAGAAGCATTATAAAGTGAAATCTACCTTAGCAACAAGAGGAAATCTACTTTAAGCTGAAATTTATTAGTTCTTTCCTATTTTATTTTTCTTACTGGAGACAGTGAGATTGTCTACTCATTTGCTCCTATGTGGAAGTTGTTGCCTGTTCCAACTTTTCCAAAAATGATTCTGTTTTAGAAACAGGCCATAGGAGCATATCTTGGCTCAACCATTAATTCACTTCCAGTGGGACAATGACTAAATTAAGTTCTAGGAGACACTCATATGTAAGATAATATTGATAAGTGATCTATCAAAAGCAAATTAAATATTCAAATAAATAATTTATTTCTGTTTCTGTTTTAAGCTATAAATGTGTTTTTAAAACCTTACTGATAGTCCGTTTGAATTTCATCCTCAATTTTGAAACTGTCATTTCAAACTTACACATATTATCCAAGTAATCTAATGCCATACAGGTTGTGATTTCACATAGAATTTTAATAAGGCCCTTCTTATTATAGATTATAATAACATTAGCATTAGATCCAGCATACTATTTATGAATACCAATGTGGTAGCAGGCTAATTTTCTATAATGAGGCAAATTTAATATTAATTTAAAATTTAATTTTTAATTACCCACTATTAACCTAATGTTAAAGCCTGTTTTATAATATACATTTCCATCTTAATTTTTATCCTTAGGTTTCTAAGTGATCGATTTACATTTCAATTGCATCCTAGTCTCTACAGCAGGGTTTCTCAAACTTTAATGTGCATATTGATCACTTTAGGATCTTGTCAAAATGCAGGTTCTGGATCAAAATGTTGGGATCTCAGTCTGAGATCCCTGGTGAGGCCAATACTGGTAGTCTAGGAGCCACACTTTGAAAGAGCAAAGGCATGAATGCCAGCAACCTCAGAACAAATTACCTTGGGAAGTAAAAGGTTAGTTTTTGAGGCAAAAAATTAGAACCTGTGCTAAAAAGAAACTAATAAAGTTAAGCATATATAATTTCTTAAAAGAACTTTACTTAATAAATATAAAACACTTTATAATAATGGTATAAAATAGCATTTAGATATAATTATCATATAACATCTTTAATAATACAGTTCAAGTTATAGACTAAATCATTCAAGAAAAAATTTTATCTTAAAGGTATGAGCAAAACAACATCTAAAACCTCAGGGATTCTACATCCAAGCACTTTAAACACTACTTTGAGAAATCTTCCTCTTAGTGTGTTTCTGGGTAGCAAAGGGAAACATCTTATTAAGAGCTATTCCAAAAATATAAAGTAATTTTAAGTATGAATGCTGTGAAATGCTTATGGATCATTCTTTTAAATATAACATATCTGGCCGGGTATGGTGGCGCAGGTTTGTAATCCCCATTCTTGGAAGGCGGAGACAGGAGGATCTCGCAGGTTTGAAGCAAGTCTCGCTTGGCTTAAGAGACACTGTTTCCAAATAAAAACATAAAATAGGTCTGGGAGTGTAGCCCGGAGAAGGGTTCCATCCCCAGTACCACCAATAAATAAATAAATTAAATAAATAAATAAATAAATAAATAAATAAATAAAACATAGCTGAATGTGGTAGCAAACACCTGCAATCTGAGTACTTGGGAGGCTGAGACAGACGGATCACAGGTTCCAGACCAGCTTTAGCAACTTAGACCCTGTTGAAACATAAAAAAAAAGTGGGGGGGGGGGCGGTTGGAGTATAGTTCAGAGGTAGAATGCCCCTACGTTCAATTCCCATTACCAATAAATAAATAAGTTGGTAAGTAATACAACTCAACGTTACAATGGCACAGAAAATGGAATAGCACATTTTTGGAATTCTAACATATCTGAAAAGAAGTTTTAATAAATTAAATCTAAGGCTGGGCGTGGTGGTGCACACTTATAAATTCCAGTACTTGGGAGACTGAGGACAGAAGGGTTACAAGTTTGGTACCAGCTTCAGCAACTTGTGAGGCCCTCTGAGACATAAGTAAAGAATAAAATAGGAATGGGAATTTAGGTTGGAAGAAGTAGTGCCTGGGTTCAGTCCCCAGTATCTCAAAAAAATTTTTAAATTGAGATCAGGACTAAAGAAGCAATGTCAGAAATAAAGTCCACATGAAGTTCATTAGCTCCAGTTTTGTACAATGTGTAGAAGTAAGCCAACATATAAATACAGACTGAGCATCCCTAATGCAAAAATCTGAAATCATAAATGCTCCTAAACTTCTTTGAACACCAGCATGATGTCACAAGTGGAAAATTGCACACTTAATCTCATGACCCAGGCCAAATCAAAGCACAGACTCACTTAAAACAATGTATAAAATTGCCTTTAGGCTATCTATATATGTTGTACATGAAACATAAATGAATTTCATTCAACTTGGGTCTTATCCCCAAAATATCCGATTATGTATAGGCAAACATTCAAATATCTGAAAAAAAAAACCCAAAATACTTTTAGTTTGAAGCATTTTGAATAAAGGATACCCAACCTGTGTACAATCTGAGAAGACAGCAAGCTAATTACCATGAACTTCTGATAAATAATTATTTCAATTTCTCTAACAGAAGAAAAAGAGGCCTGAGAAAGTCAGAAAAACTGGTTATTAACATGCTAAGAACAGTGATTTTCAAAATGTAATCCTTTAGCCAGCAGTGGGTCTCAAAGTTCAGCATGTACCAGAATCACCATGAGGGTTTATTAAAAAAAAATGAAGAGTTTCAAAATCAGGTCAGTAGGGCCCAAGAATTTTTATTCCATAAGCTCCTAATATCGCTGAGGTGCTGATCTAAGACCACAATGAAAACCACTGCATTAAAACTAATGCTGATATCAGTTAAATACCTACTAATCCTACTACCCAGCTATGGGTTCATGCCAGCCCTTATTAATTTCTCACCCCAAGTTACCTAAATCCACACTAATTACCTCCTGACCTAGAAGTGTGTGTCTTATATGGTTCTGAAGTGATTATTACCCACTTAATTGTGTTCCAAGAATTCAATCATTCTAGGACCTTGATCAGTTATTTAGTCCTTCATTTTCCCACCCTCACAGCTTCAACTTATTTTACTGGCTCCTTCTAATGTTTTCCAATATACAAGTTTAAATCTTTCTACCCTGTCTTCCTCCAAAAGAAAATTCCTCCTCTGAACCTGCATTTACTTCTAGTTAATAGTGTTGCTTACCACCCCACTCCATATATTGCATCTTTAAAAGGTAATCTGTCCAATTGTTTTCACCTTAAATTACCCCTTAATACACAATATTTGGTCTTCATACTCACCATGCAAACTGTTCTTGACAAACTACAAATGACCTCTTAACTAGCAAATCGATAAATATCCTTTGATTCTACCTTCTCTGAACATAATTTTTGGCACCATTTTTTATTTTTTATCATTTTTTTTTATTGGTACATTGGAGTCAGACATATCTTTATGGGGTGCAAGATGGTGGAAGCATACATGCACATATCAACCAATTAGCCCTTACCCAATTCCTGCTCCATTCCCTCCCCATGCCTCCTTCTCCTGTTTGGCTTAGTGACTGACTTTGATATGTGTGTTACCCTCCTTAAATATTTTTCCTGGTTTGAAATACCGTACTCTCCTAGTTCTCATAACTCTCTGGCAACTTCTCAGCCTTCCTCACTGGTTTTCTTCAGAATTCTGTTTCTATAGTCATCTGATCTTTTTCCTTTAATTCCCTGGATGATCTTATCTACTTTCTTAGCTTTATCAGTTTACACAATTACAACATCCATCATCAACTTCAATTCTTTATCTCTCTTCTGAACCTTGAATTGCCAAAAATCTCAAATGCCAAGTATCAAAAATTGAACTTATATGCACCCTAATACAACTTTGATATCCAGATTCCTAATGCTGGCAAATGCATCAGATTCCTAATCAACCATTTTTTTTAATTGCGCCCCCATCTCTCCATTGCTTTTAAACATAACACAAGAGATGTTTGTTATCTCTTCCAAATTAGTACTTTCATATGCTTGATCACAAGGTCTTATTTTAGAGCACCTCCAAATCAAAATTTCTTCTTCTGCACTACAAGAATTATCTTTTTAAAATATACATGTGTACTTCACATCTCCTCCAATATGAATTTCAAACACTTTAAATAGTATTCCAGACTTTTCAGAATGCCTTTGATTTATACCTTCCCAGCCTCACTTAGAAGCAGGTACACACAAAAAGCCCTACTACTTGAAATGATAGTTTCAGATTGCTGTATCTTTGTGAATCCTATTCATACCATTTAGGATTCTCCATTCACCATTATCTTCCAACTCCACCCCTCCCCATACACACACACACACACACACACACACACACACACACACGCACTCCAGATCCAAGCTACATCCTCCATCAATATGACAAACACTTTTCATTAGTCAAGATTAAATTCAGTTAATTAGCTAACTATGAAGACTTTCTTTTTCCTAATATGCATATACAGGGCCTTCTTATCAGGTCATAAAGTAGCTCAATTATAGCACTCACACTGCTGTTGTAAGTTCTGAAAATATTATTTCTCTCACTAAACATTCCCTGAATTAAATGAATTATCTTCACTCTTAAGAGTCCCCTAACCTGTAAGGTATATTTGTATTATATTTTAGCCTAATATAATATAAAAAGAGGGAGTATCCTATCCTGGATCAGTTTGCCTTTAAGTCAATGTTCTGCTGAGACAGGTAATTTGTAACCACACAACAACATACATATCCCCTATATTATTTGCTAACTATTATGGTATTTTATGAGGTTCACAATTAACACTACCAAATAAATATTAAATTTAACATCAATTGAGCATCTAAATATTTTAATTCCCAGAGAAATATTAAAAGAGTTAAGCCATTGTGTTTGGTGAGGCTTCCCATAAATCTCCTAAGCTAGACATTTCTTTGCAGAATACTGCCCCATGGCAAGGAGGGCAAATTAGTTACTCCATCTATCAAGAGATGTGGTTTAACACATCTGCTTTTACTACAGTGATATTCCTCTTCTTTGTAACCATTCTTGATTTTTCCTTCCTAGAACTGTATCCTCAGTCTCAGATAAAAATAATATTTCTGGTTTCATATACAAAAAGACTTTTGTGTCTCATAATACACTCTTTCAAAATCTGTCCAAGAAGAAAAAAAACCATTTCTTTAATAATTAATTGTCATTCCCCTCTACAAAAGAATATAATTGGTACTGGAATAGAAGTAATTTAATTTTGCCTCCCATGCAATATGGCATGTGCAATATACTCACAGTTGATCACCGGAGGTGAAAATTTCTGTTAAAAAAAAGTTTGCTCTTTCACTAGGCAGCCAACTCCACTTCAATACAATGATAACATTTCTCATGTCATCTTTATATTGAAATATAAAGATATATATATATATATATATATATATATATATATGTGTGTATATATGTATGTAGTATATATATATATTCCACCCATCCATGTAATATCCATCCACTGGATCTAGTTTTGCTCAGGAAAGCAAAGGAATCCTGTTCTAGCTACTCCTGATAGAATGGAGGTGTTACTTAGGAAGAAGCAAGCACCATTTTCCTAGTCTCAGCACCAGGACAGTGCAACAGAGGCTGGCTCTCCAGGAAGAGATGCACTATAGCATTGCTCAGGGCCTTTTGTGAAAGAACAGAGATTACAGGGATAAGCAATTAGGGAAACAGATATTAATAGCAGTGTGAAGAACAGTGTATGAGTCATAAATTTAACAAAAAAGATTTAGGGAAAAACAGACCCCTTCCCCCAAATCCTCCTAAGCCTGCACATACCCCTAATGGTATGAAAAGGTCACATTCTAGACTACACCTGCTCAGGGACAGCATTGAAACAAACAAACAAAAATATGTTAAAATGCACAACTAAAGAAAGGAAAAAAATAGGAGAAAAATCACCTTTGAGTATGTCTAGATGTTGGACTTAGGCAAAAAAAATTCAAATTGGCTATTATAATTATATTCAAAACCTAAGGGAAACCATGCTTGAGAAATTAAAGTATGATATAATGAATTACCAAAGAATATAAATAGACAAATTATAAAACATAACTATTATAGTTTGAATGTCACCTCCAAGACTCATGTTAAAATTTAACTGCCATTTCAAAAGTATTATGGGATGGGAAATTTAAAAATTATAAGCTCGTGAGGGCTCTGCCTCATACATGGATTAATGCCACTTATGGAAGTGGGTTAGTTATCAAGGAGTGAGTTCCCGACAGACTGAGTTCATTATGCTTCACTCTTTCACACACATTTGCCTACCCTTCTGTTATTAAATGACACAGCCTGAAGGCCCTCTCCAAAGGCTCATACCACGCTCCCGGAATTCCTAGGCTCCAGAATTGTGGTCTAAATAAACTACTATTGTTTGAAATTTATTCAGTCTGTAGTGTTCTGTTGTAACAGCAGAAAATAGACTAAGACAATAAGCAAATGAAAGAGCACTTTAAAACATGCTTCTAGCCGGGCGTGGTGGCACACGCTTGTAATCCCTGGTTTTGGGAGGCTAAGACACGAGGATTGCACAGGTTCAAAGCCAGCCTCATCTACTTAGTGAGGCCCTTTGTAACTCAATGAGACCCTGTTTCAAAATAAAGAATAAAATAGGTCTGGGAGAATAGCCCAGAGGTAGAAAAGCCCCTGGGTTCCATCCCCAGTACCACCAAAAAAATAAATAAAATAAAATAAAATAAAATAAAATAAAATATGCTTCGACCTCAACCATTCTAAAGAGGAACAAATTGCCCTGCATAACATGAAACCAAATATGATTTTGATTATTAATGCTAGGATCCACTGTGTCAGGTGGCAAATGTACTTTTAAAATATATCTAAAATATACTATTTATTTTTGTCTTACAGCTTAACATCTCAACCTATGTGCACTGTATTTGCTTGGAACATTTCTAGTTTATGCATGTTATATGGGGTAATTATTACTAGCATTTCCTTTCCTTCCCAAATGTGTTCCAGTTTTACCTACCTGTATGTATTTTTACATGTTATTTAAAACATCTTTAAAGGTGGGCATAGTGGCACATACTTATTATCCTTGAGAGGCTGAGACAAGAGAATCTTAGGTTCATGGCCAGCCTCAGAAACATAACTAAAATCCTGTTTCAAAGTAAAAAACAAGGCCGGGTGTGGCGGTGCATGCTTGTAATCCCAGCACTTGGGAGGCTGAGACAAGAGGATTGTGGTTCAAGGACAGCCTCAGCTACTACTTAGTGAGGCCCTTTGCAACCCAGTGAGACCCTATTTCAAAATAAAGAATAACAAATAGGGGTGGGGGTGTAGCTCAGAGGTAGAATGTCCCTAGCTTCGATCCCTAGTACTGCAAAAAAAAAAAAAAAATTAATTAAAATTAAAAAAAAAAAACAGTGCCGGGGGTAGAATTCCCCCAAGTTTAATTCTCACATACACAACAAACTTTAATTTTTAGTATCTTTAAGCTTTAAATTGCCATTTAAAATGTTACTGTGAATTTTCAGAAACTTAAGACAGAGCTGTTCATATTCAAGTGGTCAAAATGTCCTTATTTATAACATGTATCCTCAATCCATTTCCAAAAATGATGTTAAGGAAAGTATTAATTGGGCACTAGGTGATCCCACTACTGAGGGGCCTGAGGCAAGGGAATCCTTTGAGACCAGGAGTTGAGGGCCAGCCTGGGCAACACAGCCAGACCACATCTCAAAGGGTATGAAACAAGTATTTTATAAAATCCGCCTTGTCTCATTGCTCACAAAAAAACAATGTCTTTAACTTAGCTCACTTTTCACACCCTGAAAGAAAAAACAGTAGATTCCTAATTAGCTACAAAAGCAAGCTGGTCCATCAACTAACGTTCTCTCACAGATAAGCAAGCAAGAATGCAGCGTATTATTCAAACCTCTGATTGATGCTGTAATAGAAATCTTTTATTTAGAAAAATTTAAACAGAAACTTTAGTGATAAGAAGTTCAATTAAAAGCTGGGCATGGTGATGCATGCTTATAATCCCAGTACTTGGGATGCTGAGACAGAAAAATCACAGGTTCAAGGCCATCCTCAGCTACTTAATAAGGCCTCCGTAACTTAGCAAGACCCTGTTTCAAAATAAAGAATAAAATAGGAAGGGATGCGGTTTTAACTCAGAGGTAGAATGTTCCAGGGTTCAATCCCCAGTACACCAAATAAATAATTGAACAAAGAAGTTCAAATAAATAAAAAAGTTTACTCATATCGTTTAAACTTTTAAAAAAAATTGAAATCACTATCAAAACCTAAAATCTGTAATGTTATTCAACTGCTATATCAATTTTCAATTAATACATATTTAACATATAAATCATAAACTTCTGATTTACTCTGAAAATCCTTCCAACTTAAAATTTGTTTTAATCTTAGATATAAATAAACCACCTAAAAGTTTAAATATGAATAATTTTTACCAAAAGTGATATGTACTACAGATTAACAAGAGAAGTACAGTAATGCTCTCTTATCTACTGGGGACAAGTTTGAAAGCCCCCAGAGAAAGCCTAAACCATGCGTACACAAAATATACTTTTTTTCCTAGAAATTCATATCTATGACAAAACTGTTTAATATTTTTATATTGGTACACTGTAATTACATGTCATACCGAGGTCCAGAGTGACACAAATACACACTCACACAGCACTTGGTGTGTTTCCCTCTGGATTCCACCCCGCTCTCCACCTCTCCCCATACAACTATTCTATTGGTCTCTCTCATTTTTTTGTTTTTTGCAAATCTGGGGATGGAACCCAGGGGCATGAGACCTCCAAGCTACACCCCCTGTCCTATTTTTTATTCTTTACTTTGAAACAGGGTCTCACTAAGTTACAGACGCCTCACTAAGTAGCTGAGCCTGGCCACAAACCGCAATCCTCAGGCCTCCCCAATGCTGGGATTACAAGAGTATGCCACCACGCCCAGCTGGCCTCTCTCATTTAACTAAAGTCCCTTGTTTACTATTTTCTCTCTAGCTTCGACAAGTGAAGAAAAACATATAACCCCTGACTTTCCAAGACTGACTGATCTCAATTAGCATAATATTCTCGACTTCCATCCATTTTCCTGCAAATGACACAATCTTTTTGTTCTTTATGACTGAGTAAAATTCCACTGTGTGTATATACCACATTTTCTTCAATTTCATAGACACCTAGGTCATTGACATCTAGGTTGGTTGACAGATACCTAAGTTGGTTCCATAATTTGGCTGTTGTAAATCATGCTGCTATAAACATGGATATACAGGTTTCATTATAATATTTCCACTTTAATTTTTTTTTAAAGATACGGGGGGTGGGTAGTACTCTTGGAACATATGGTAGTACTATTCCAACTCTTTTGAGAAACTTCTACGGTGGTTGTACTAATTTACAATCCCTCCAATAACATATAAGAGTTTGTATTTTTCTACCTCTTCGTCAGCATTTATTACTGTTTGTATGCTTGATGATTGCCATTCTGACTGGAGTTAGATGGTATCTCAGTGCAGTTTGATTTGTATTTCCCCGATTGATAATGATGTTGAATATTTTCTCATATCTTTATTGGCCATTTGTATTTCTTCTTTTCTTCATTTGTATTTTCTTCTCTCTATATATTAGGCATACAGAATATTAACACTAATAAACAATCCTTTTTTGTGTGTGTGGTACTATGGATGGAACCCAGGGGCATTCTACCTCCGAGCTACACCCCCAGCCCTATTTTTTTTCCTTCATTTTGAAACAGGGTCTCACTGAGTTGGAAAGGGCCTCACTAAGTAGTAGCTTCAATCCTCCGGTCCTCGAACTGCAATCCTCTGGTCTCAGCCTCCCAAATGCTGGGATTAGAAGTGTGTGCCACCACAACCGGTATTAATAAACAATTCTAACAATACAGTAGAAAAGTTATAAAGATGTGGCCTCTCACTCCCTTTTCCTTTTTTTACTCTTCCTCTCTTCTCCTTTCCTCTGTCTTCTCCTCCATCTCTCTCTCATAATCTGATAACCAAGACAGCTACTAGATGACTACTTGCTAAGTAATTATTCAACAGAGATATGCTGGACAAAGGAATAATTCATATCGTGGGAGGGAAGAAGTGGGAGGTTGAGGGATTTAATCATGCTACTCAGAACAACATGATATGTAAAGTACATGAATTATTCATTTCTGAAATTTCCACTTCATATTTCCATACTATGGTTTTCCAGCAGTAACCAAAACCATAGAAAATGATGTTAAATGATGCCCAGTAAGAGGGAACTACTGTATATCTCAAAAGGATTTTTGAAATAAAAAAATCCTCTTGTAATCATACTCTTATAATGAAATAGTACACATATATACATTTGATATTTTTAATTTATATTTATGAGGATCATACTGAAAATGGCATACATTCACACAGTGCTTGGAGCCCTTACCCCCACCATTCCTCCTTTCCCCCCATCCCCACAATGAGTGTCCAGGTCGACCATGCTACATTCATACTTTTACACATATCTGGATGTAGTTCCTCCATTAATCAACCTCAGTCTTCTTCCTCTCCTATCCTTCAATTCTAGCTTTGCTGAGGTTTCCCCTCCATTATCTGGAGTCCCTCTAGTATCCCCAATACTCCCTTGTTTGGGCATATTAGAGAAAACATATGTCCCTTCTCTTTCTGTGCTTGACTGATCTCATTTAACAGTTCTCCAGGTATTTCCATCTTCTTGAAAATGACATGATTTTGTTCTTCTTTATTGCTGAGTAGAATTCCATTGTGTGTATTTCTCATAATTTTGCAATCCATTCATCTGTTGAAGGAGACCAAGGTTGGTTCCATTTTTTGGCTATTACAAATTGTGCTGCTCTGAATGTGGGTATGCATATACAAGCCCTCCAAAGCACAAAAAATTAAAGCAAGAATTAACAAGTGGGATGGCATCAAACTAAAAAGTTTCTGCTCATGAAAGGAAACCATCAAGAACCTAAAAAGAAAGCCAACAGAATGGAAGATCTTTACCAGCCACCACTCTGATAGAGGGCTATACAGAATATACAAGGAGCTCAAGACTCTATAGAAGCAAAACAAATAACCCAATCAAGAAATGGGCAAATGAACTAAATAGACACTTCACAAAAGAAGAGATACAAAGGGCCAATAGATACATGAAAAAATGTTCAACATCACTAGCCATCAGAGAGATGCAAATCAAAACTACGTTGAGGTTCCATCTAACTCCAATCAAAGTGGCAAGCATAAAGAAGTCAAATAACAACAAATGCTGGTGAGGATGTGGGGAAAGAGGAACTCTTTTACACTGTTGGTAGGAGTGTAAACTAATTCAGCTGCTATGGAGATCAGTGTGGAGATTCCTTAGAAAACTGGGAATGGATCCACCATACGATCCGGCTATACCACTCTTAGGTATCTTTCCAAAGGGGTTGAAATCAGAGAACTACAGTAACATATGCATACCCATGATAGTTAACTTTTTTAATATTTAAATTAGATGCAAGAAAAGATTCCACATGAAAAATAACAAGTTTAATAATGATCACAAAATAAAATCAAACAATTCTAGTTTATAAGTCTTCTAATACAACCCTGGCAGCCTTAGTCCTTCTTGAAAAAAGCAAATTATTAAGAAGAGAACACACAGGCTAGGTTGTAGCTCCATGGTAGAGCACTTAGGCCCTGGGTTCCATTCCACTAAAGCACTAAAAAAAATTAAAATATACAATGCACAGAATGTACTTTTATACTTTACAAAATTTCTGTTGATTCCAAATAAAAAAACATGTTTATATGCCAATATATACAAAAAATTATTTAACTGAATAACTGAATATGATCCATTAAATATGCATCGTAAATGACAATATAGCTTTTTTTTTTTTTTTTTTTTTTTTTGGTGGTACTGGGGTTCCTGAAAGCTCTTCTACTTCCGGGCTACACTCCCAGACCTATTTTTATATTTTTATTTGGAAGAAGGGTCTCTTATGCCAGCAAGACTGGCTTAGAACCTGTGGGATCCTCCGGTCTAGGCCTCCCAAGCACGGGGATTATAAGCATGCACCACCATGCCCGGCTATTCTTTATTTTTTTTATTATTTACTTACTTTTACTATTTTTATTCTTTATTTGGAAACAGGGTCTCACTAAGTTTCAAAGGGCCTAAGTAGCTGAGGCTGGCCACAAACCTGGAATCCTCCTGTCTCAGCCTCCAAGTACTGGGATTACAAGTGTGTGTCACCACGGCTGGCTCAGGTGAGCATTTTGTGTGTGTGTGTGTGTGTGGTATTGGGGTTCCTGGAAACCCTTCTACCTCCAGGTTACACTCCCAGACCTACTTATATATTCTTTATTTGGAAATAGGGTCTCTTAAGCCAGCAAAGCTGACTTCGAACCAGAGCAATCCTGTCTCCGCCTCCCAAGCTCCGGGATTACAAGCATGTGCCACCAGGAGGGTGCTCTCGGGTAAGCATTTCAAAAGGTGAAGTGTCAGACAGGCCATCGTTCTGGCCAACAAGAAAGCAAAAAAAAAAATGTTATGAACTGTATATAGAGGTGGCTAAAATCTGAGAGTGGCTGCAAAGAACTGAGAGCAACACAGGCAGAAAAAAAAAAAAAGAAAAAAAAAAAAAAACCTTGGTCCTACAACCCCAATGAATTATATTCTGCCAAAAGTGTGAATGAGCGAAGAAAAGCACCCAGAGATATAGAGTAGAATGTGGCCCAAGCACACCTTCATTTCAGTCTCCTAAAGACTCTGAGCAGAGAATCCACCTATGCCATACCAGGACTTCTCACACAAAAAAACTGAGATAAGACCTAGAACCCAGGGCCATTTTACCTTTGAGCTACACCCCAGCCCTGGGTGATTTTCTTGGGGTTTTTTTTGTTTTTGTTTTTGTTTTTGTTTTTTTGGTGGTGGTACTGGGGATGGAACCCTTCTACCTCCAGGCTACACTCCCAGACCTATTTCTATATTTTTTATTTGGAAACAGGGTCTCTTAAGCCAGCAAGACTGGCTTCGAACCTGCGCGATCCTGTCTCTGCCTCCCAAGCGCAGGGATTACAAGCGTGCGCCACCACGCCCGACCCTGGGTGTTATTTTAAGCCAATAAATTTGTGACAATTTGTTATGTTTGCATCTTAAACTAAGATAAACACAAACCACCCTTGCATTCATATCCTATATTTTAATGCTCATAGATGATTCATCTTAAGAGGTGTCATAGAAAGATAAATGCAAAGCAGTTTTATTAGCTATACCACTCCTTCCAAGACATATTATTTTAGAACAAGGCATTTTATATACAAAATCTATAAATGATAACCTTTCAGAAGAAAACCATGACAAAAGAGTAGTCAATAAATCACTACAGTTCTTAACATCATGCAGTAGTTTGTAGTGATATCCCCATTTATAACAAAATGCTGGGAAGAGTTTTTATCTCTAAAATCTCTGAAATTAAGAGGTTCCTGCATAGTTGGTGTTAATGCTGCTCTTTTTCCAAGTGTATTTTAGGTGTGAAGGTTTATTTAAAAATGGATTTTTATCTCTATGCTAGTTTTGATAATTTGTATTAAAAAAAATCACTCACTACTATTATATTCTTATCAGAAACCTATACATTTTTATGAATACTTATTGGGCTACATCTCACAAGATGACCTACAACTAAAAGGGTCTATAAAAACTTTAGCTAGTTAATACTTGTAAACAAAAGTTTGCTTAGAATAAATGATCAGATGTTGCCCATTTCTACAAGATAATATAAACAGAAGCAATATTCCATGCAGTTATGAAATACTGCAAATGTGAAATGGTTTATCTGATTCATAAGAATGTCCTAATATGAGGAAATTGATCTGAGATATGTAAGATGAGAAAAATGAAGGTTACCCATAACTGCCTCACAATTTCTCACCTTAAGATTATACTGTCACCTAATTAAGGAAAAATACTACGCAAAAATTTCAAGATAACTAAGCCTTTACATCTTCTATGTCATCTTCTATGTGTTCTGTTAATCTCTTTGCTAGAACCCCAAATTTAAGTGGTCCCTCCAGTGATTTAACAATGCTTCATTGTTTTCTAAGTCAAATGACCTATTCTTACACTTGCTATTTAAAACTGTACTACAGTGTGAAATAATAAAATGTAATTGAAATAATAGAAACAGGTTAGACTATAGTAACTTACACATCTCTGGATAAATACACAGACACACAGACACACAGACACACACACACACACACACACACACACACACACCTCCTCTTTCATGGGTTGGCAGGGGAACTGTTCAACTCACTTATTCAGAGAACCAGGCTAATCAACCAACCACAATCTCAAACAATCCCAGTCACAATGATAGAGGAAGAAAGAATATGGTAAGGCAAGCTTCTGCCTAGAAGTGACACACAATATATCTGCTCATATTTCGCTAATATTATTAAGTATATGACTATGCTAAATTCAAAAGAACAAAAAAAAGTTGGCCGAGCATGGTGGCGCACGCTTGTAATCTCAGCATTCGGGCAGAGACCAGGATAGCAGTTCGCAGACAGCCTCATCTTCTTAGAAAGACCCTTTGCAACTCAGTTACACCCTGTTTCAAAAAACAAACAAAAAAAAAAAAAAAAAGACTAAAATATAGGGCTGGGAGTATATCTCGGAGGTAGAATGCCCCTGGGTTCCATCCCTACTACCAAAGGAAAAAAAAAAAACAGAAAAGTATAATTCTACCTGCTACATTCTAAATTAATTTCTATTCCCTCAATTTTGCATGTTGAACCCTAACCACCAATGATACTAAGAGGTAGGCTTTGAAGAAATGACTAAATCATGAGGGCAGAGCTTCTTGAATGGCATTAGTGCTCTAATTTATAACATAGGTCCAAGAGAGCTTACCTGTCCCTTCCGCCATGTGAAAACAGAGCAAGAAGGTTCCACTTATGAGAAGATGGCCTTCACCACAAATCAAATCTGATGGCACCTTGATCTTGGACTCCCTTGCCTCAAACACCATGAGAAATAAATTTCTGTTGCTTAGAATCTATACAGTTACAGTATTTTGTTATAGCAGCTCCAGGGGACTAAAACACTACCATATACATGGAAGAAAGCCAAATATTTGTAAATATTACTAAGAAGGATCACATTCCTACATAAGGCTAATTCCACCAACTCTTTGCCACTTCCCATTCCTTCCTCTTACCTTCTCAGTCACCTCAGTGTCAGTTACTTTCTTTCATTTCAACCTCTTCTCCAGCTACCATCTGCTTACCTCACAACCCATTCTCTCCTACTATATCCTAATTTCTCCCCCACCACTATAATAAGACTATCCTTACTAAATCCAAGGGACAGATGCAATGGTTTTGAACCTCGCAACAGCTGCCACATGTCACCAGTGATCTCACCTTGACATGCTTTCCTCCTGTGACATCCAAAGAAGAGTCTTAGTATCTTTTAAAAGCATATCTTCTGTAAGACACCAAAATACTAGCATCATTGAAGGTTTTGTACTACAGCCTTGGTGTTCACTGTATATACTATGGCTAGGTGATTTTTCTCCAACACCATGAATTCAGTCCCCATCTATGATAATGATTCCCCAATCTATTATATCTTTAAGACAGATCAAATCATACCCAGACTTTCCATTGCCTATCAAACATCTGTTTTGTCTTCACACTTGTATCTCACACATTCTCAATGGTGAATATGTTATCTTCTTTCTCCTATTTCCCATTTCAGTAAATACAATTTTCTTTTACCAAAAAAAGTAGTCATTCTTATCTCCTTTTCCTCATCCCACACACAACACAACCAATTACCAAGTACTGCTTAGTCTGGCTCCCAAACACCTCTAGAATCCATCCATCTTTCTGTATTCTTATTGCCACACCAATGTCATGCCATCATTACATCTCACCTTCAGTTTGGCAGTAACCTCATAAATACATTGTTAGCCACGTGTGGTGGCACACACTTGTAATCCCAGTACTTGAGAGGCTGAGTCAGGAGGATCAAATGTTCGTAGCCAGCCTCAGGTATTTAGTGAGGCTCTCCACAACTTAGTGAGAACCTGTTTCAAAATAAAGACAAAAAAATAGGGCTGAGGGTGTAGCTCAGAGTTAGAATACCTCTGGGCTCTATCCCCAGTACCACAGGGGAAAAAAAAAAAAAAAAAAAAAAAAGATTGTTGCTCTTCCTTCAATCTTATAACCCTATCAAAGCTTTCTCCCCATCATGGTTAGAGCAAGCCTTCTAAATAAAAACCTCATTTTGTTGACTCTTAAGATAAAACCCTTCAAGTCTCCTACTGATATCAGGATCAAGTCTTTATCACCAAAGTTTCTTTAGGACTTGAGTCTAGCTTCAATTCCAGCCTTAACCCATTGCTCTCCTCTCCTGAGCTCAGCAATATTAAACCACTTTGATTTGTCTAGATGCATTGCACTTTTTCACACTTCTGAACCTTTCCCAGTGCTACTTTACTCTTACTGGAGTGCAGTCTCTTTGTTGGGTTACTTTCTATGGTTATCTCTTTGGTTTTCAGCTCACTCCTATATACTACCACAGCACTCAATAGTTTATGCACTTCCCACACTATAAGAGCCTGCTTTCCTGTCTCAATCCCCCTTGGGCTATCAGCTATAGGATACACTAGGAATGGTGACTGTCTTATTTATCACTCTACTTTCAAATCTAGCACAGTGCCAAATGTATATTATTCACCAATCAATATTTGTTAGAGGACTGATATATCAAATTTTATAAAAATTTCAGTAGTTTAGCCCTTTGATCAGTAACATGCCAGATTTTAGGGAGATGGTACTCAAATACTCTTATTTTTTAGTGCTTTCTTCAATAATATTTCTATTAAAATCATCAGAAACTACATGACATAAAAAACACTTAGAAAATACTTAGAAATTAGCAATTAGTCATAAAACTTAAAAAGGCCATCTACTTTAGGCTTCTGCTGTGGTTATACAGATGCATATTTTTTTTAAAAAGTCTCTAGACTTACTAAGACTAGATTTTGGTAACAAATCAGTAAAACACAGTATAGAATGCTCCCTGAAATCATCTAATTACAATTTCATAATAAAACCTTATAAAAAGAACAAGAGTATAACTATTTAAGGAAATGCTATAGAGATAATCCAAATTCACAGAAGTAAGTTGGCAAGGAAAAGGAATAGAGATAAAGGAAACATATACAGCAATTCTCCACCCCATTCTTTCTTAACTTTAAAATATGTTATAAAATGTACCTTGAACACGTTGTCATGATTATACTTAGACAAATTATTCTCTCAGTTTTTTATCTGTCATGAAGTGTTGTGATTATATCACCTATGAAATACTTTGAAAACTCCAGAAATGTGCAAAAAATAGCTTACTGTTGTCATTTGTGGCTTTGTAGATTAGTAGATTAGGAAAATATTGAAGTTCTTTTGTGTGTGTACTGGGGACTGAAGCCAGTGGCATTCTAACTCTCTAACTCTGAGCTATACCCCCCTGTTTTTATTCTTTATTTTGAAACAGGGTCTCACTAAGTTGTAAATGTCCTCACTAAGTAGCTGAGGCTGGCCACGAATCTGCAATGCTCCAGTCTCAGCCTCCCAAGTATTGGGACTACAAGCATCCGCCACCAAACCCGGCTTAAATTGGAGTAAATTTAATTGTTAAATTCATAAGAACTTAAATCCTTCATAGCCAATTTAGTTCTGGTTACTCCCTAAGGATCATGTAACTCTAAATGTTGAAAATTAATTAGGCTTCTTTATTAGGTAGTTACAATCAGATCAAAACAGAGCTGTTACTAAGTCAACTTCTGAGATATAAAATTAGCTTTGATATATAAAGAAATTATCATAAATCATTTTATCACTATATATTATATACTCTTAAAATCTAGAAAGGATCTAAGCAAATATTTACTCTTGTAATTTCTAATATTTCTAGAATCTAAGAAAACACAGATACACCACAAGCGGGGGGGAAGCATTTGTGCAACAAATAAAAAATGTATATAACTTCAGAGGGCCAATGCTAAACTTTTCCTTTTTTCCCCAGGCTTAGAAATCTTGGATCTTATTCTATTCTCTCATTTTACACTAGAGGAAACCAATGCTCCAAAAGGTGAAGAGATTTGCCCAAGAACACATTGAGTTCCCACCAAAGAAATGAGTATCCACATTTTATTTTCCAGAACTTCTACAAAACTCTTTCCAGTTTGTAAGTTAGCATTTTATTTCATCTTCAAAACAACTATGTGCAAGTTACTATTACTATTCCTTCTAAGAAAAAGGAAACTGTAATCTAAATTTGCAAAGATAAATAATGGGGCTGGACTTCACATCACCTGCTTTTCTCACTCTAATTCCACTCATAACACTAGCAAACAGTAAAATTGAAAAAAAAAAAAAAAAAAGAATGACACAAGAAAGGAAGAAATTCCAACCCTAGTTCTTTAAAGTATCATAGATCTCAAGTGGGGGCCCAAGAAAAACAACAAATAAATCAGTGGCAAACAGAACAGGAAATAGGACTATCCTAATGATCCTACAACCATCACAGTACAAAATCATGTAGGGTCATGCCAAAAAGGCTAAATATGGTGCAAGAACCATTTCAGTACTAAAATTTGTCAAAAGGAAAACTAAGTACTTGAGGGGAAAAAAAATTATGTGTATCTAATACATTTTTAAAATCTAGCAATGCAAAAGCAATGTGTGCTACTAAAAACTCACTTAGAAAATAAGACAAACAATGCATACTGACATTCCCCAAATTCACTCACCAATATCAGCACCAAAGTTAACATTTATTAAGTATTTACTAAGCTCCGGACATTATTCTAAGTAGTTTCCTATCATCTCATTTATGGCGCCCAACTCTATAGTAGGGACTAGCAGATTATCTTCATTTTTCAGATAAAGGAATTGAGACATATATTAAATATCTTGACAAAAGCAACTTCACTACACATTTACCAAGTGCAAGACACTATGGTAGAGGACAGGGGACAAAAGTAAAACAATCCCCCTCAAAGGGCTTATGAAACAAAGAGAATGATAGACAATAGCCAACATTGCAAGTAAGGGCAATAAAAAATAAGCACAGAGATCTACACTTACGAGTTCAGAGGAGTACCTCATCCAAAGTGGGGGAAAAGGCCAACTTGCCTAACACTGGTAGAAAGCAGGTAAGAATGGTTAAGATACAGAACAGAGAAGGCAAAGGCTCACACAGGAAAAGCACTAAGTAGCATGCAAAGAAATTTAGACTGTCCTACAGGCCAACAGTATTTTAACATCATTCCTCAAGACAACTTCTGAGAAGTACCAGGGGATATCATTGGCTGAGAAGTAGAAAGCGGTGATAAAAAAATCACAGATGGGTCAAAGTTTGGAGTTGAGTGAAATTTGTTCAAATTTCTGGCTTTGGCAAATAGATGAGAGTGCTTTCTTTAGTGGTAGTTTTTTTTTTCTTTCTTTTCTTTTCTTTTTGTTTTTTTTTTTTTGGTGGTACTGGTACTGGGGTTCCTGGAAACCCTTCTACCTCCGGGATATGCTCCAAGACACCTTTTTTTTCTTTTTTTTTTTTTTTAATTTGAAACAGAGTCTCTTAAACCAGCGACGCTGGCTTCAAACCTGTGCAATCCTCCTGTCTCCGCCTCCCAAGTGCTGGGATTACAAGTGTGCACCACCATGCCCAGCTAGTGGTAGGGATTATAAGAGCAACAGTCTGAGCAAAAATGAACAAGAACCTTATAATCATACTTTGTTAATCCACATAAGTTAAATAGTTTGATGTTACTTGTGACCTAAGATTACTTTAGCCTAACTTCATCTATTTGAATAAGCTTCATAAAGAAATAGATGGTCTAATTTTATAAATTATATTCTCAAAGTGGTCAAGTCTAAGCAGTGTAAATACTTTTTTTATATCTGCCAAATCATTTTTGGGTTAGAAAAACAAATACCCACCATATGAAGAATGAAACTAGACCCCTACCTCTCATCCGTTACCAGAATTAACTCAAAATAAATAAAGGCTTAAATGTAAGACCCGATTTTATTAAACTACAATAAAACATTTCAAGACACTGGAATGAGAGAGTGTTTTTTTTCCCCAAAAATGACAGAAAACAAAAGCATAAGTAGACAGTAGGATTATGTCAAACTTTCTGCTTTTTGTAATACAGTTTTAACACTAGTACATCTCTCTAAATGTCTTATCAGAACTCCACCCAGAATTTTGTAAGGCCTTACAAAAGTCAATATTAAACATAGAAATAGAAGCCAGACACAGATACACCATTATAATTCCAGTAGTTGGGAGGCTGAGATAGGAGTATCTCAGGTTTGAGGTCAGCCACAGCAACTTAGTGAGGCTCTCGGCCACTTAAGAACCTGTTGCAAAATAAAAAGTAAAATGGACTAAGAGTATAACTAAGAGGTAGAATACCTCCAAGTTCAATCCCCAGTACAAAAATAAAAAATAAATTAAATATATACACACATAGGATGTAGTGCAGAGTGAGAAAAAAGATTTCATGAGAACCACTTTGTATGTGAAACTTTACACTCTCTCTACCCAAACTATTAAGAAAGTTCTGATAATATTTTAAATCTGATTCTGATTATGAGCCATTTATAAGTTGTATCATTTCACCAGGAAAAACTATCTTATAACTATGCTCATTACTGACCAGGACAGAATTCACAAGTAACTCTACAACCACTTTAAATACCATCAGTCTCACCCCATGCTTGGGAGGCTGAGACAGTAGGATGGTACAGTTTGGAAGCCAGCCTCAGGTACTTAGTGAGGCTCTCAGCAACTTAGTGAGACCCTGTTTCAAAATAAAATATAAAATAGGTCTGGGAGTATAGCCTAGAGATAGAAAGCCCAAGTTCCACCCCTAGTACAAATAAATAAATAAATAAAAATAAATAAATACAGTCTCTTCAAATTTCAAGCCTCCTCAAAGTTAATGGTGGACTAAGATTGAAGTCAGATGATCTAAACTTCACAAATAAATTTGCACAACAAAAATGTGATTATTCTCATAGTAATACAGAGTTTAATACAAATTTTAAAAGCTATAATTAAGCCAAGTGTGTTGGTGGACACCTGTAATCCCAGTACTTTGGAAGCTGAGGCAAAAGAATTGTGGGTTAGAGAGGCCAGCCTCTAAATCTAAGCAAGGTCCTTAGCAAAACCGATTCAAAACAAAATAAATAAATAAAAAGGCATAGGGGTGTAACTCAGAGGTAGAAAGCCCCTGGCTCAATTCCCTTTACCAAAAACAAGAACAAGCCAAAAGAAGCTACAATTAAGAATACAAAATCACTTAAAAAAAAAAAAAAACACTCGCAGTATGCCTCTTGAAATAAATGTAGATAAAAAATCAGAGTAAGCTAGGCGTGCTGGCACATGCTTGTAATCCCAGTGCTTGGGAGGCTGAGACAGGAGGATCACACAGGTCGAAGCCAGCCTCAATTTGTGAGGCTCTCAACAACTTAGTAAGACCCTGTTTCCAAATAAAGTATAAAATAGGTCTGGGAGTATAGCCTGGAGGTAGAAAAGCCCCTGGGTTCCACCCCAGTACCACCAAAAAGAAAAAAAAAATCAGAGTAAAAAAAAAGGGGGGGGGGGTAAATAGTTCATATAGCTTTATAAATACTTCTCACGGGTATTCATGACCACCACGCTCCTTTTAGAGACACAAAAACAGAAAGCTCAGCCTATTACAGGTGAGGTTCAAAGTGCCCCGGGACTGAAGGCGGGAGGTGCAGGGACTCAGGGCTGGTGGACGTGTCCTAGCCTTCAGGGCAGGCCTGGGCTACACCGGCTCCCAGGCTGCAGGCCGAAGGACACTCCCCCCCCCCCCCCCCGGCCTCCAGGACCCCCAGGCCCCGGGACACTCCCAAGGCCTCCGCCCACGGGGGACCAACCAGGCCGCCGGAGCATCGCCATCGCCCGCGCCCGCTGCCTAGCAACGCAGCGGGGCATCCAGGCATCCAGGCAACGCGTCCAGCCCGGCCCACCCGGAGGATCAAAGCGATTCACGCTACCTCCTTTTTCTTCTGTCCGCCCCCGAGCTGGATGCAGAGCAGCAGCAGCAGGAGCAGGAAGGGGAAGCTCCCGGTGGGCAGGTACCGCAGCCGCCGCCCCGTCTGTCGCCGGCGTGAAGGAGCGGCCCGGGCACCCATGGCCGCAGGGCTGTGTCTCCTCCACGCGCGGTAGCCGTGCGCGCCCAGCTCCTACCGCGCCGCGCACCTGTCAGGCCAGCACCCAGAGCCTCCCGCCTGGGCCCCGGGGCGGCTGCGGCTGGCGACCGAGCGGGGAGGAGGCCGGGACGCGGAGGAGGAGACTGGCTGACGGCGCATCCGGTTCACAGGGAGAGGGAGCGGGAAAGGCTGGATGGGCAGGAAGTGGGCGTGGCCAGGGTGTGATCCTCCTGCGCGGTGCTCCCCACTGGAGCTTTCCCTGAGACCACGCCAGCAGAGCACGAGTGGGGAGGCGCGATTTGCTACTCCTATACTGAAATCTGAAGCTGCCAGGTCTGAAACCATTATATAGAAGGGACCTGGTCGTCCTACACTTTACCTGGAGCCTTAGATCTGATTGCCTGATTGGATATTGAAGAGCCTTGAAGAATAGGAACCTGCTCCCTAGACTCCTGAAGCCTCCGTTTACATTAGAGCAAGTCTAGGAGCACAACTGGGCCCCCTCCTGAATCTTCTGAATTGTCCTAATATACTCTAGACCATCCCAGATGCATAGAAGCCGCCATGCAACTTCACAGCTGGTTCTTCCACCCCCAACTGAGGGGCCTGCAATGTAGTCCTCGATCATGTTCATTCACTAGGTGTGGAGTCCGAGTGTAATGACCACTGTTCTGGTGGCTTTCAGAGCAAGAATAAATCGAACTAAAGAAATTCCTGTTCTCTGAATATATTAAGAACAAAAGGAGAATTTGTCATCAAACATTTCATATGAACCAAGTGCTATTCTGATGTCTCATGTGTACTTATTTTAGTCCTCCACTTCAAGGGTTCTTTTCACTTGTTCCATGAATACCTTTAATAAAGGTGAACTCTAGCCTGCATCTTAAATAGTATTTTTATTTTTTTTATTCATTTATTTTTGTGGGTCTGGGGATGGAACCCAGGAGCATTCGACCTCTAAGCTACACCTCTTGTCCTATATTTTATTCTTTTTTTTAAAACAGGGTATCACCAAGTTACAGAGTGCCTCACTAGTAGCTGAGGCTGTCCGCTAACCGCGATCCTCGGGTCTCAGCTTCCTAAATGCTGGGATTACAAAGGTGCACCACCACACCTGGTTTAAATAGTATTTTTAAAAGCATGAAATCAAATACATGGAATTACCAATGAATCAATGATAAATACTATAAAAATAAAACAATTCACCTTTTTCATATTGACTAATGAACATTTGTATTTTGCGGCTACTGGACAGCAATATAAATGTGAGATTTTGTAAGCATTCAGACATCCCAGAGTGATTATAGTTGAACAAGAGACACAAAATTTTAGGAATATTACTAAACCAAGTAGCATAGGGAATATATATAATTTCTGCAATTCAATGACAGTTCTAACAAATTTGGTAATTTTGAAATAGTGGGGATCCTGCCGGGCGTGGTGGTGCACGCTTCTAATACCAGCATTTGGAAGGCTGAGACCTGAGGATCATGGTTCGCAGACAGCCTCAGCTAGTGAGGCAATCTGCAACTCAGTGAGACCCTGTTTCAAAATTAAAAATTGGGCAGGGGGTATTGCTCGGAGGTCACATGCCTCTGGGTTCCCTCCCCAGACCCACACACACAAAAAAGAAATAGTGGGGATCACAATACTTCATGACATCCTCAAACCACTGTAGTGGTTAAAATATCTGTAGTTTCTATAGAAAACAAAGCCACAGGTACTGCTAATATTATAGTTTGTTACCTGCTTTTATAAAGGAAGGAAACAATTTTGTGAACTATCAATAGAAATAGGGTTACAATTTTTCAGTACTAAGTTCACAGATACTTAGAATTTTTGGACTCCAAATTAAGAATGTTTGCTCCACAACCACCTTTTCAGGGAAGTGCTAGTATAACAATTTTCATATAAAGAAATTAAAGTCTAAAAGACCCATTTGGAGATTACCCAGTATATCTAGAAAAGGTTGGAGCCAAAGATTAGAATGTGCACAGTGTAGCTCTATAGTCAAACTTATGCTATACCACTGTTTTAAAAGTTTACAGGTAACTCTGTGTCCCAAGCTTTGGATTTCTATTATGTGCGTATTTTGCTTATTTATCACTCCTATTAAAAGAAAACCTTTAAATTAAAATGAACAGAGCTTATCTGAGAAAAAAATATTCATAAATCTGGCAGCACTGAGAGGCAGAAGGGATTCAGAAAGCTCAGCCCCAGCAGGTAGGCAGGCAGTTTTTATAAGCAAAGTGAGGGAATTACTTGCCATACCTTTTGGAGGCATGATGTGATAGGCATTTGGCCAATGTCAGTACGGTCTGATGGGAGGTCCCTGGTTGCATAAACAATCCGCTGATTGGCTGTTTGTGATTGGCTGAAGCTCATTTGCTGTAGTTGTTTCTCAAATTCATTATAGGAGAAATGTTTCCAAGTTAGAGTGTGTTTACATTAGAGTTCTTGTGTCTGGGAACAACTCCTGGTTAATATCCTTCTCCTTGTTTTGCCTTTTTTTTTTTTTTTTTTTTTTTTGGCAGGGTAGGGGAGTGCTAGGATTGAAGCTTGGGGCATTGTACCTCTGAGCTACATCCACAGTCCCTTCCCTTTAGTGAGATAGGGTCTCACTAAGTTGCTCAAGTTTCCCTAACTTGATGAGGCTGGCCTAAAACCTGTGATCCTCCCGTCACAGCCTCTCAAGTACCGACTGTAGGCATGTGCCACCCACCGGCCTCATTTCAACACTCCCTAAGTAGAGTCCCTTGTCTTTACTTCAAGACCTGTGAAAATTGCCCCAAATTTTGGCTACTTGGAGACAAGAATAAATTTACAGTCTATATCAACATCTACATATATTCAATGTAATCAAAATCCTTCGTCTTCACTTTTCCCCAAAAAAATTGGCCTAATTCACTTATTGTTATCATTGGTACCACCATCCCAGTCAGCAATTCGCAGAGCCTCAAAGCTGCAATCCGCTTTCCTTATTATCTCCAACTATACTGCCATCTGCATTCAGTTTCCAATTTCCCCCACCACACAACATCTTAGTAATAAAGGCTAGATCATTTTTAGTTGATCTTCTTTTCCTTATTTATAATCTTAGCATCCTCTCTAGGAACATAATCCAAAATTCTTTGATTCTGCCTTCCTGCATTCGATTCTCAGTAAAGCAGCCAGAGTGATCCTTTTTAAACATACATCAGTACAAAGTATTTTCTCTATCCCCACTGGAAAGAGCTAAGTCTTCTGTGCCCTCAGGACCTCTCATTACCTTGCATCGGGCTCCTTTCCAACTTTATTGTCTGTTTTTCCTTTGCTTTCTTGCTGTGCTCCAGCAAGGCTATCTGTTTTGATTTTCCTCTGCTTCTAGACTTTGCATTGCTGCTTTCTGGGTTGTAACCCTTTCACCTTGAAAGATTTTTCTCTTTTATTCAAGCTGAGACCCCATCTCTAAATGTCATCTCCTAATCTCTCCTAATCTCTCAAATGACCATATCTAAAAAAAAATAATTACCTTTTACTCACACTTTAACGTTATATAGTACTCATACTATTACTACCTAACATTGTGCTATTTATGTTTTTTCTAGTCTCCCAATTAGTATGTAGATGTCATAGGACAGGGGCTTTGTATCCACACTGTCTGAAATAGTGTGTGCTTTATGTTTTTGTTTTGGTTTTTTTTGCCAATGTCAAAGTTTCTTTCAGTCACTACAATTCTAAATTTCTATGGGAATGCCACAAATCAGAGGGTAAGTATACTTTATATTCAGAAAACAAGGGAAACCAATATTTGGCCTAAAAGAGGTATAGCTTTTGATTGAGAAGACCCTACAAGAATTCTAAGGGTCCATAAATTCATGTTTGCTCAATCTTGTGTCTCTACAACTTGGGCAAAGACTGATAATGATCAGGGACCGTGGTGGGGGGGGGGGAGCTGACTCTAGAGAGCTATAACTAAATCATTTCTCACAAGACTAAAGGGGAATTCCTTCTAAGGATTTTGAAATGTTGGCCCTAGGAAACATTATCTGACAAACACCAGTATAATGATATTTTCTGAACTCTTCTTTTTCAGCACTTGCTCAAAGATGGACTTTTCAGGTCGACCTCTATATTAGTCAGCTTTCTTTGTGGTTGTAACAAAAATACCTAACAAGAACAACTTGGAGGAGGAAATATTTATTTAGCTTACAGTTTCAGAGGTTCAATTCATGGTTGGCTGTCTTCAAGGCAGGAACATGGTGGCAGAGGATGGTGCCTGGCTCATACCCAAGGGGAAACAGAAAGAATGGTTCTCAAGACCCAGGTCCTCACCTCCTCCAGCCACACACACCACAGGTGCCTGCTGTTGTCGCAGCTGATCCTTGCTGCCTTCATTTCTGTTAATAACCTCCAGCCAAAGTCCACCAGGAACACACGGGAACTCAAAATAAGTTTGGTTTATTGCTTCATTGTAGCAAGGAAGGCAGCACACCATGAGGGACTGTGGGAAGTCTCAAAAAGAGAAAGTTAGATGAGGCCTCTTGTAGGATTCGGACATCTACAGAAGGTTTCCAGGAGGATTAAAGAAAGTCTGGTTTGTGGCGGTTAGAAGCTGTCAAAAATGGGAGATTCTATGGCAGAGATCTTAGTGATCTTTGTCTAGGTGGAAAGAACAAAGAGACACTAAAACTACAATTGATCATAAGGAGAAGTCACGTTGTATTAGCCAAGAGAGTGAGGATAGGTCATATTTTGTCATAGTGCTCTTGATTTGTGTATCTCCAACAAGATGGTGGAGAGTACTGATATCTGCCCTGCTCTGTCACAGTCGCAGAGGGGCCTTGTCCGATGTCGGCATTCTAAGAGACTTTTCAGTAGTCTGTTTTGGGAGCCAGGCCAGCTCTAAGCTGATAGAGCCAGGCAATGGATTAATCTTTCCCACATTGGGCAAAATTACCTTTATTTCTACATTTAGAAAAATCATGAGACTCTTGTGAGAAACAATATAAGTAAAAGGAAAATTACAAAGTTTAGATACACCCTGCATAAATATTTGCTAAAGCCATCATTACAGAGACATTTACCATTACATTGAAAAAATGTTAGTTTCCTTCCTGATCTATAAAAAACTGTTTGAGGACAGGCACTGTGTTGTTTTGTTTGTTTGTTGGGTTTATTTCTTTTTGGTACTGGGAACTCAACCCAGGGACATTCTCTGAGCTACATCACCAGCACTTTTGATTTTTTATTTTGAAACAGGGTCCTGCTAAGTTGCTGAAGCTGGCCTTGAATCTATGATCCTCCTATCTCAGCCTCCCAAGTACTGGGATCATAGGCATGCGCCATTATGCCAGCAGGGGCTGTTTTTTTGTTTTTTTGTTTTTTAATCTTTGTTTCCCTCCTCACCAATCACAGTACAGTGCTTGGGAACAGGAGTTCTGGAGCTGGAATACCTGTTTTGTCTCTTCCTCGCTGTGTGACCTTAAGCAGATTGTTTTGCATCTCTGTGTCTCAGGGTTATATATATATGGAGCATAGTAATGAACTATGAAGAAGAAATAAGCAAATAGATGTAAAATATTTAAAACAGCATCTAACATCTATAAATGCTACATATTAACTTCTGTTATGTCAGTAGGTACTCAACATATATTAAACTAAATTTCTGACACCAAGTCCTCCACTGTGCCAGACGCTAGAATGAATGCAGGAGGGAGGGCAAGAAAGAAATATCCTGCTCTAAGAAACATGCACAGAACTTGAACGCGTTTGCATTAGAGAAATGAGTGGAACAGTGGTGCATCAGTGTCCCTTCAGCTGCTGTGTGAACAGTGGAATCCAAGGGAGGAGGGACATGAGCAGAGACTTGGACCCCACATTCCTAGTACTGTGTATGATGTCACATCGGAGCATAAAACCTTTTTGTCCTAAAAATTATTATATAGATACCAACATGTGTATACAAAAGAAATTATAAGGGGTAAAACCTCTAAACTCCAAACACAGTTTGAAAAGTAATTGCTGAGAATATTAGGGATCAATATTTAATCCTACCTGCCTTTTCTCATTTTCCTAAATATAATTTTAGACAGTATGTCTAAGTAATGTCATAATTTTTTAAACAGTTGGCTATTTAAAACAAGTTTCCTATAATGAGAATTTTCTCAAAATATTCTAAAGTAAAAATGATTTTGTACATTATGATGAATTCCATTCTGTTATTTTTAAACTGTATAACTGAAATCTCAAAGTACTATTTCTATGTAATCAACAGCAATTAAATTATTTTCAGTAGTATCATTAAGCCTCAACCTAATGCCAAATCTCACACTACCAAAGTAAAACATGTTCTTCCTTTATGTAATTTAGTAACATATACAAAATAATTTTGCATGTGATCTTTTTATTGTTGTTTGATTTCTGCCTTAGGACTTCTATGAAGGCCAATATAAATTCATATTTAAGGCACAGTATTAAGGAATAGCCTAGAAAATGGTTTACCAAATGAATTACAGTACTAAAGAGCAAGCACCTGTGCAATTGGCTTCAAACCTGTGTTTATGTTTGGGATGTTTTTGGAAACAAAGCCCAGCATGTTATTCGGTGATGTTGAACATCTGGTTATCTCAAGCAAACAGCATTGCGCCTATTTGTTCAGCATGTTCCATGTGTCTGGAAAGGCCAGCGGAGCATAGGTTAGGGCTAAGAAATACTATTTCAAAGAACCCTACATTGGTTAGTAACTTCAAGCAAGGAAGAAAACTAAGGAGAGAAATGTGAAGGAAATTATTTCCTTGAATTCTGATCTATCAGATGTTCTGATGTCAAAGCACAACATCTGGGTTCTTTTTGGTAGGACACATCCAGAGTTTTCCTAGATTTGCTAAGAAAACTCACTTTATCTTAATGAAATTATATAGAGGGAAAGTAGGGATGCAGACAAATGATTGAAGCTATTTAATTTAAGCAACTTGTAAGCAATTTTTTAAAAAGAGAAAGGAATCCAAGAGGGTCACAGGAGCATGTACAGAGTATCTCTGAGATTCTTGAAATAATTGAAGAAAGGTTCTCTGAGCCAGGAAAACATTGGAAAGGAAACTGTGAAGCCAGGTGAGCAGCAGAGATAATTTTTCTATCCTTATAATGCCAAACAAATTGCCTGGGCTGGGCTGGATGGGAGTTTGCTTCAGAATACTTAACAGTGTAGTTTGATTTGTGGGTCCTTGGTTTAAAAAAATGCTATAATTTATTTGCGTACAAATGACCAATTCAACATATTTTGACTTCCTTTCAATTATCCTGTCTTTTAAATTATATATGAAGTTTGAATCAAACTTTAAAATGAATGAACTATATACTGAATCTCCAAATACATGGCATTCTTCTCAATTTATTTTCTACACTCACCAAATGAGGTCATAACTTACATGCCAATAATTTTATTTCACTGAGTAAATGTTCATTTTTAACCTTGTCATTTTCAAGGAAAGAAATGATGAATATTTTTCCTCACACCACAGATGCTGAGCTGAGTATTGAGTATGAGCAAGACTGAGTATTAACAAACAAAAATTGAATTAATTATGTAATTGTAAATATAGTCAGTTACCTCATTTTATTGGCAGATTATTGTGAAAAATCCATTTGTTTTTTGCCTACAGGAGTTTATTATCTGTTCAGGGGACAAATATGTTATGAAAATATGTCAAAGAATATTTCTTTCTGCTAAAACCAAAACTTACCAGGAACCTCTAATTTTATGTACCATTTTATTAGTTAAAATATTTAATCTACATTGATTTTATTCCAACAAATCATTTCATTCATTAAAAAAAGTAGATGTAAATGAATATAAGGGTAGGAACAGGGTAATGTATATACACGATTCAAAGAAAAACACCAAAAAAAAAAAACAACAGGGGTTATTGTTTGTAGTATTGGTGATTAAACCCAGGAACATTTTACCTTTTAGCTACACCCCTCATCCCTTTAATTTTTTCTAGGAAACAGGGTTTTATTAGGTTGCTGAGAATCTCGCTAAGTTGCTGAGACTGGCCTCAACCTGCGATCCTCCTGTCTCAGCCTCCCAAGTACAGGGATTACAAGCATGCGCCAGCATGCCTGACTGAAAAAAAAAAAAAAAGCCATTTTAAGTGAAGGATTTATTTTGTCCAATTATTTGGAAGTTTCTTTTTTCAATAGTAGTAACTCAGTTAATGCATATATTGTCTTTCCAACTGAGAATAAGTTTCAAAAGGATTCAAGCATCACATAGAAAGTGGTTAATAATGAATGAAATAACTTTTAAATCAATAACAACTATATTTTATTCATAATAAGTGAAGCAGCTCAAAGTGTGTGTCAATGTGCAAATTAAAGTAAATTTCAGTTACCTGGCATGGTTAAAAATAGGGAATTCTGAGCTGGGTCTGGTAGTGCACACTTCTAATCCCAGTACTTGGGAGGCAGAGACAGGAAGATGGCAGGTTCCTGGCCAACTTCAGCGACTTAGTGAGGCCCTTTGCAACTTAGTAAAACCCTGTTTCAAAATAAAATAAAGATTTAAAAATTAGGGCTGGGGGTGTAGCTCAGAGGTAGAATGCCCCTGGGTTCAATCCCCACTACTGCAAAAAAAAAAAAAAAAAAAAAAAAAAACTGGGAAATTTTGATTAATCAATTATTCAGATTTTTTATTTTTTTAATTTAATTTATTTTTATTGGTGCATTGTAATCATACATCACATTGGAATACAAGACTTGAGAGGATATACAAGCACACATCATCCAATCAGGCCTCATCCACTCCCCATCCCATTCCCTCCCCCTCCCTGATCCCATGCTTGATTGGTGCTTAACTTTGATACATTTGTTTATGTACCTCGTACATTTTAAAAAAGGCTCCATCCTCCCCTATTTCATACCCTCTGATTGGTCACCTTAATTGCTTCACTATAGGGCCCTTTCTATAACTCGACCTCTTCCTGTTGCCCCTTTCCCTTTCCTCCTAGTTATTGCTGATTAGGAGAAGCATCTGGTTTTTATTTTCTGCGATATTTCTCTGTGCATGCCGCGTTGCAAGTACTGATCCCACTTTGACAGCCCCAGTTGTGGCCTGGCTACCCGGTGGACTGATCCAGACCTTGCTGGCTCAAGCAGCGGCCTTGCCTAATGGGAGGCCCCAGTTCTGGCCTCGCTGGCCCCAACACTGGCCTAACCCCTCAGCTGGCTCCGATCCCAGCCTCGGAGGCCACAGCACCAGCTTAGCCTCAAGGCAGACTCCGTCCCAGCCTCACTGACCCTGGCACCGGCCTAACCCCTCGACTGACTCCTCTCCTAGCCTCGGAGACCCCATACTGGCCTTGCCTCATGGCAGGTTCCAATCCCGGCCTCGCTGGCCCCAGCACCGGCCTAACCATTGGCAGGCTCCGGTCCCAGCCTCGGAGGCCCCAGCGCCCGCCTTGCCTCACGGCAGGCTCCAATCCCAGCCTCGCTGGCCTCAGCACCAGCCTTGCCTCATGGCAGGGTCCAATCCTGGCCTCACTGGCCCTGGCACCAGCCTAACCCCTCGGCAGGCTCCGATCCTGCCCTCAGAGGCCTCAGTAACAGCTTTGCCTCAAAGAAGGCTCCGATGCCGGCCATTGGCCCCGGCACCGGCCTAACCCCACAGCAGGCTCTGATCCCGGCCTTGGAGGACCCATCACCAGCCTTGCCTCATGGCAGGCTCCGATCCCGGCCTTGCTGGCCCCGGCACCAGCCTAACCCCTCAGCAGGCTCCGATCCCGGCCTTCGCCCCAGCACTGGCCTTGCCTTACGGCAGACTCCGATCCCAGCCTCACTGGCAGCACCAGCCTAACCCCTCAGCAGGCTCCGATCCTGGCCTCGGAGGCCCCAGCACCAGCCTTGCCTCATGGCAGGCTCCAATCCTGGCCTCACTGGCCCCAGTACTGGTCTAACCCCTCGGCAGGCTCTGATCTTGGCCTCGGAGGCTCCAGCATAGGCCTTGTCTCACGACAGGCTCCAATCCCAGCTTTGTTGTATCCATCGCTGGCCTCACCCCTCAGCAGGCTCCAATCCAAGCACCCTCTTCGCCCAGCCATTTGTCCCATGTTCTTGAGGGTGTGTAGTTGTAGCATTCTGCCTCTGGGGTTATTACTTCAAAGATTCCAGGTGTAATGCATCAGATCTCTGCCTCCCCTGGGAACTGGCCACTGCCACTGCCACTGACTCCACCATTTCAAATCTTTCCCAAGCTCTTTTTCCCTTCTGAATGTTGTCCAGTGTTCCTGAGCATGTGCGACGGTAGCATTCGATGTTTGTGTAATTTCTCCAATAAATAAGGTTGGTAGGATCCAATTTCTGCTTCTCCTGAATACAAGTCTCCCCCACAATCACAGAGACCACTTCCAACACTGCCTTTCTCCTAGGTCTCCGCTAAACTGTCTCCTTACAGGTGATGTTTAATATTCTTAAGACTGTAGAGAAGAAGCAGTCCTCCTTCACGGGAAATTTTTCCAAAAGTTCCAGATTGTTTGGATAAGTTTTGTCTGCATCTCCAGTATACTGGTATCCACCATGGCCTTCTTGACCCCTCTTCGATATTTTTCTTTTTTCTTTTTTGTTTCCTTTTTTTTTTTTTTTTCTAATAAAAGAAGACAGTATGTGTGGTTTGAGGAGGTTGTGGGATCAGGCACTCAGTAGCACTGTGACCCAGGCCCGGTTTCCCCTGGGGTCCAGCATGCTCCACACAACTCTGCCTGGGGTCCAGAGTCCTGCGACTCAGGCCCGGCTCTTCTGTGCTCTGGCGTGCCCCGCCTGACCCCTGCCCGGGACCCAGGGCCATGTGACCCAGCCCAGTTTCTCCAGGGATCTGGGTGCACCGTGTGGTCTGGCCCAGGGGGCCCAGAGCCCTGCGACCCGGGCTCCGTCCCTTCTGGGCTCAGGCATGCCCCGTCTGACCCCTGCCCAGGACCCAGGGCCATGCAACCCGGTCAGGTTTCTCCAGGGGTCTAGCGTGCTCCACGCGGTCCGGCCCGGGGGCCCAGAGTCCTGCGACCCGGGCCCCGTCTCTTCTGGGCTCCAGCGTGCCCCACCTGACCCCTGCCCAGGACTCAGGGCCATGTGACCCGTCCAGGTTTCTCCAGAGGTCTGGTGTGCTCCGCGCAGTCCAACCCAGGAGGCCTAGAGTCCTGCGACCCGGGCCCCATCTCTTCCAGGCCTCAGATTAATTTTTAAATTTTATATACTTTGCTTATACATTCATATGAGTTAAAATTCTAATATGACAATAATAAATTCTTAAGTTAAAACAAATATTGTATAGTGTTTATGATTCAGAAATCTCTTCACCATCAAATAGTGATTTATCATCATTGTGGATATTTTATCTTCTAATCCCTACAGAGTGATTAGTCAGTCCTCAAACCCTAAAACTTTAGTACTAGTCCTCATAACTTTATATAAGTACTCCTATGATAAAATTTCTACTAGTTTACTTTTCTACAAAATTGAAGCTGCCATCATGATGAATTTCTTCCATAGAAAATTAGTTTTATATCTCCCTCACACCCACTTGAAAACTTTCATTGGTTCCCAACAGCCAATATGATGACATTTAACCCCCTCATCCTGCATTCTAGCTTTTGTCTTTCCAAACTATCTCCTGTTACCTTTCTATATATGTGGTGAGCCATTAAGGTCTTCCCCTTATCTTTACTAAAAGAATACTCCTGACTGTCCTTCTGCCCAGAGTCAACAAGGTTTGGGGTCATGGGGGTTTCAAAGTAATTAAGACTCTCTCAGAACTAATGATGCTATTGTTCTGTCTGAGCTAAGATTAGGTTTGTGTTGTTTGTGTTGCACCAGGGTATTGTTTGACCTGCCCTGAGTTATATGTACTTTGGACTTGTCTTTCTTTTATTCTGGGGTAACCTGAAGCTAGAAACTGTATAAATAACCACAAGAGAATAAACCCTGTTGTTGGCCAGTAGAGATATCGACTTGGGAGTCGACTGGCGATCCTTCCATGCTTGAATTAAAATTCTTTCAATTAAATTCTTAGAATTGAATTCTCTCATCCTCACTCCTCTCTTCAGAACCTGTACTTTTGCCGGCTGGCTCCGGCATATATACTTTGCCACTACTTGCTTTCTCAATGCAGCTGAGCTGGTTGGATCTCCCCACCTTTACACTCTGTTTTGTGCTGTCTTTGCTTTCGCTGGATTCCTGGATGGGAGGTCCTGCCCCTCCTTCAATGCTGACATACCCCTAGGTCGGTCAATTTTTCATCACTGTGACCAGAATACCTGATAAAAACAACTTAGAGGAGAAAAGACTGATTTTGGAGGACTTGGTCCGTGGTTGGCCAGCTCTATTTCTCTGAACCTGAGGTGTGGCAGGGCCTCATGTCAGGAAGGCAGGAGAACACTGCTCAGAGGAGAGAGGAAGAGGAAAGGGCTGGAGAGAAACCTTTCCAGAGCACACCCCAGTGACCTACTTCCTCCAACCTGGTGCCTCCCAGAGGTCCATTCAGCTATCACTTGACTAATCCACTGATGAGGTCAGACTCCTTGTGATAGTTTTGATTTTAAATTTTCCCAAATATGCCGGGTGTGGTGGTGCACGCTTGTAATCCTGCACTTGGGAGGCAGACAGGAGGATCGCGCAACTTTGAAGCCAGCCGCACTGGCTTAAGAGACCTTGTTTCCAAATAAAATGTATAAAATAGGTCTGGGAGTATAGCCTGGAGGTAGAAGGGCTTACAGAAACCCCAGTACCACCAAAAAAAAAAAAATCCCAAACGCGAATGAGTTGAAAGCATGACCCTCATGCAGCAAGGGTTAGAGGTGGGGCAAGGCTGCAGGAAGCAGGCCACTGCGGGTGTGGGCTTGGGGACTGTATATGTCCATGGGCTCTCTCTCTTCCTCTCCCCTCTCCTCTTCCTCCTTTTCCTCACCCCCTCCTCCTCCTCCTCCTCTTCTTATTCTTATTCTTATTTTTCTTTCTCTCTCTCTTCACTCTCTTTCTCCCTCTCCTTCTCCTTCTCCCTCTCTCTTTTCAGCCACCAGGACATACAACTACTTTCCACCACTACATACCTTGCTGCTATTGCCACCGCCACCATAGTTTATGACTCAGAGTTAGCCCTATGGACTGAAATGTTTGAAACCATGAACCAAAACAAATTTTCTTAAGTTGTTCTTCTTCAGTATTTGGGTCATAGCAACAAGAGTGCTGACTAAAACAATCTTCATGATCTGCTCATTTCCCAAAAGGCCCAAAACTGAACACATGAGATTTTGGTGGCCATTCTAGTCTCAAACCATAATATCTCCTCATTACTAAAGACCAAGTGCAAGTTCCTATTTTTCCAAGAAGTCTTCACTGAATCCTCCAATCACTGTAAGCTCTTTTTCTGAATTCTTTGCCTAGTTCTACCATTGGACAATTAGTGACTCTTTGGACTCAAGACCTCTTTACACTTCCCAAATTTTTGAAGATCTCAAGAGTTTCAGTTTATGTGGGTTATATCTATCAATATTTTCTATATTATAAAATAAAGCAAAAAATGTAAACCACTTAATTAAAAGTAATAGTAAGCCTACTGTTTGTTAATATAAAGAGCATGTTTTTAACATATAAAATGAGAAGGGTGGCAATATTTTAAATTTTTGCCAGCCTTCTTAATATCTAACTTACTAAGAGACAGCTACATTTGCATAACTATTTTTTGGGGGGGTGGTACTGGGGTTTCTGGAAGCCCTACTACCTCCGGACTACACTTCCAGATCTATTTTATAAGGTTTATTTGGAAACAGGGTCTCCTAAACCAGCGCGGCTGGCTTTGAACCTGTGTGATCCTCCTGTCTCCGCCTCCCAAGCACGAGGATTACAAGCGTGCACCACCACGCCCGGCTGCATAACTATTTTTACATTTAATTACACATAATAAAAAAAATTCCACTATGTACCCTTGCAAGAGAATTACAGGTTTGGTTATCTAAAAGTTAATCTGTCATTGGGTCTATTTCTATCTAATCCACCTACAACATATAAAAACAGGAAGGAAGTCACTATTGTTCAAGTAGAGATTGCCCTCTTTGAGGATTTAATCCTCAAATAAGTTTCTCCCACTGCTAAAATGGGTATCACTTTCACAGAGTATACACTCAGTTTAATAAAAGTATATAAGAAGCCGGGTATGGTGACGCACGCTTATAATTCCAGCGCTTACAAGGCTGAGACAGGAGGATCACACAGGTTTGAAGCCAGCCTCAGCTACTTAGTGAGGCTCTCAGCAACTTAGTGAGACCCTGTTCCCAAATAAAATATAAAATAGGTCTGGGAGTATACCCGAGAGGTAGGAAAGTACCTGGGTTCTACCCCCAGTACCACAAAAAACTATATGAGTTTTAGTATTACATTAAGCAAATTCCCTTGAGTTTCTGAGAATATCAAACATTATTATTGAACTGGACATAGTGGTGCATGCTTATAATCCCAGTACTTGGGATGCTTATACAGGAGGATCTTAGCTTCTTGGCTAGCTACTTAGTGAGGCCCTCCACAATTAGTGAGATCCTGCTTCAAAGTAAAGAATAAAAAATAGAACTGGGGGTGTAGCTCAGAAGTTTAATCCTCAATAGCACTAAATAAATAAATAAAATATTATTGTTTTTATAAGTCCTTATTATTCCATACTCAAAATCAAATGACTTGGGGATTATTTGGTCACAATTTCTTTTTATTTGATGTGATTAAGTCTATTAATTCTCCTAAATCTGTCACTGCTATTATGGCTGAAGGATGGTAAAGTTACTGGAGGACATTATTTACAGTAAATGGGTTACTATTTTAAAAATAAATGCTAGTTAAGCTGAGCGTGGTGGCACACACTTGTAATCCCAGCATTCAGGAGGCTGAGACCAGAGGATTGCAGTTCGTGGACAGCCTCAGCTACTTAGGCCCCCTGCAACTTACTGAGACCCTGTTTCAAAATAAAGAATAGGTACGTGGGGCACACCCGCCCCCTGAAAGGTCCGGAGGCCCTGGGTCCCGGGCGGGGGTCACACAGGGCACACAGGCACTCAGGAAGGACTGGAGCCCAGGCCCCAAGTCCCTGAGCCCAGGGCGGGGGTCGCGTGGGACACGCTTGCCCCTAGGAAGAGTCCGGAGGTCCGGGCCGCAAGGCCCTGGGCCCCGGACGGGAGTTGCACAGGGCAAACCGGCACCCAGGAAGGTCCGGTGCCCTGGGTGAGGGATGGGCGGCCCGGCCTACCCCACGGGAAGGCATGGTGCCGCGCAGGAGGCCGAGCCCGAGCTCCAGGAGGCCCAGCACCAAATAGGAGGCCCAGCTGCGGGTACAGAAAAACCCAGCACTACTGTGCTGCGCCAGGCTATGGTGCGCTTAGAACAACAGATTCCAACAGGTGAGGCTGTTGGACTCTGCACTTGGAAGGGAGGAAAGAAAAAAAATTCATTGCTACCGAGTGACTGATCCCACAACCTCCTCAAACCACACATACTGTCTTCTCTTATTTAAAAAAAAAAAAAAATATATATATATATATATATATATATATATATATATATATATATATATATATATATGAAAAGAAAAAGAAAAAAGAAAAAATATCTGAGAGGGATTAAGATGGCCGTGGCAGCAGCCAGGATACTGGAAATGCAGACAAAACATATCCAACTGAACTAGAACTTTTGGAAAAATTCCCCGCGAAGGAGGACTGCTTCTTCTCTACATCCTTTAGAACTCAGGAGGTATGTAAACAAATGTATCAAAGATAATCACCAATCAAGCATGGGATCAATGGAGGGGGAGGGAATGGGATGGGGATTGGATGAGGGCTATATGGATGATGTGTGCTTGTATATCCTCCAAGTCTTGTATTCCAATTGATGTATGATTACAATGCACCAATAAAAATATTAAAAAATAAATAAATAAATAATAAAAAATAAAGAATAGCTGGGCATGGTGGTGCACACTTGTAAGACCCGTGCTTGCGAGGCTGAGACCAGAGGATCCCACAGGTTTGAAGCCAGTCTCACTGGCTTAAGAGACCCTGCTTCCAAATAAAAATATAAAAATAGGTCTGGGAGTGTAGCCCGGAGGTAGAAGGATTTCCAGGTACCCCAGTACCACCAAATAAATAAGGCAAGAAAGCAAGAAAGCAAGCAAGCAAGCAGAAAAGAAAGAAAGAGAGAAAGAAAGAAAGAAAGAAAGAAAGAAAGAAAGAAAGAAAGAAAGAAAAGAGGGAAGAAAGAAAGAAAAATAGGGCAGGGGGTATAGTCCAGAGGTCAAATGCCTCTGGGTTCCATCTCTAGACCTGAAAAAATAAAATAAAATAAATAAATTAATTAATTAAATAATAAATGCTAGTTAACTTACACTTAATTTTAACTTTAAGGAATACAAAATTAGCTATGTAGAATTATCATAGCAATTAATATAAAGAAATAAAATGATTCTATTAAAGTATTAGGACTATAGGCTAGTTCTAATTTTTTATATGGATCATATGAAAAATGGCATACAATCAGACAGTGCTTGGTACCCTCCACCCCCTGCTACCCTGTTCTCCCCAACAATGAGTGTGCAGGTTGACATGCTACATTCATGCTTTTATACATATTTAGATGTAGCTCCTCCATTAATCAACCTAAGCCTTCTACCTCTCCTACCCTTCCATTCCAATGGAGGTTTCCCCTCCATTATCTGGAGTTCCTCTCATATATCCAATACTCCCAAGTTTGGGTATATTAGAGAAAACATACGTCCCTTTTCTTTCTGTGTTTGGCAGATCTCACTTAGCATAAATGAGATTAACAGGTCTTTCCATCTTCTTGAAAATTGCATGATTTTGTTCTTTATTGTTGAGTAGAATTCCATTGTGTGTATTTCCCATAAATGTAAAATCCATTCATCTGTTGATGGAAACCTAGGTTGGTTCCATATTTTGGCTATTACAAATTGTGCTGCTATGAACATGGGTATGCATATGCTATTGTAATTTCTCTGATTTCAACCTCTTTAGAAACATACCCAGGAGTGGTATAGCTGAATCATATAGTGGATCCATTCCCAGTTTTCTAAGGAATCTCCACACTGATCTCCATAGTGGCTGAACAAGTGTGCACTCCCGCCAACAGTGTAAAAGACTTCCTCTTTCCTCACATCCTGGCCAGTATTTGTTGTTATTTGACTTCTTTATGCTTGCCACTCTGATTGGGGTTAAATGGATTCTCAGCATAGTTTTGATTTGCATCTCTCTGATGGCTAGTGATGTTGAACATTTTTTCATGTATCTATTGGCCATTTGTATCTCTTCTTTGTGAAGTGTCTATTCAGTTCAATTGTCCATTTCTTATTGGGTTATTTGTTTTGTTAATGTAGAGTCTTTTGAGTTCTTTGTATATTCTGGATATTAGTCCTCCATCAGAGTGGTGTCTGGTAAAGATCTTCTCTCATTCTGTAGGCTTTCTCTTTAGGTTCTTAATGGTTTCCTTTGATGAGAAGAAACTTTTAAGTTTGATGTCATCCAACTTTTTAATTCTTGCTTTAATTTCCTGCACTTTGGAGTTCTTGTTGAGAAAGTTACTGCCTGTGCCTATATGTTGTAGTGTTGAGCCTATGCCCTTCTCTAATAACTTCACTGGCTCTGGTCTAATTTCTAAGTCTTTGATCCATATTGAGTTGGTTCCTGGGCACTGTGAGAGGTAAGGATTCAGTTCTGTCTTTCTACAAATGGATAGCCAGTTCTCCCAGCACCGTTTGTTAAAAAGGCTATCTTTTTTCCAGTGTATGAGTTTGGCCCCTTTGTCAAAGATGAATTGACTATAGGTGTGTGGAATTGTTTCTGTATCTTATATTCTGTTCAATTGGTCTGTATGTCTCTTGTTGTGCCAATATCATGTTGTTTTTACTATTATTGCTCTGTAGTATAATTTGAAGTCAGGGATTGTGATGCCTCCTGCATGATTCTTACTGCTGAGAATTGCTATTCTGAGTGTTTTCTCTTTTCATATAAAATTCATGACTGATTTTTCGAGGTCTATGAAGAATGTCATTGGTATTTTGATAAAAATTGCATTGAATCAGCAGATCACTTTTGGCAGAATGTCCATTTTGATGATATTTATTCTGCTTTTCCATGAGCAAGGGAGATCTTTCCATCTTCCAGAGTCATCCTCAATTTATTTCTTTAATGTTTTATAGTTTTCATTGTAGAGGTTTTTAAAATATTTGGCTAGCTGTATTCCTAGATATTTTATTGGATTTGAGGTTATAGTGAATGGAATTGTTTTCTTTATTTTTTTAATTGCGGATTCATAGTTGGCATATAAAAAAACAACTGATTTCTTTAGATTGATTTTGTATCCTGCAACTTTGCTGAATTGGATAATCAACTCCAGTTGTCTTTTGGTTGAGTTCTTTGGGTCTTCTAGATAAAGGATAATGTCATATGCAAACAAGAATAGTTTTAATTTCTTGCTTTCTATTTGAATTCCTTTAATATTCTTCTCTTGTCTTATTGCTGTGGCAAGAGTCTTAAGGACTAGATTGAAAAGGAGTGGTGATAGTGGGCATCCTTGTCTTGTTCCTGATTTTAGAGGGAATTCTTGCAGTTTTTCCCCATTCAATTGATGTTGGCTTTGGGTTTATTGTATATCGCCTTAAAAATGTTGAAATATGTTCCTTCTATTCCAATTTTCCTGCAGTGTTTTTAACATGAATGGGCATTGGATTTTGTTAAATGCATCTATTGATATGATCATGTGTTTTTTTTCTCAGTTCTTTTTATGTGTTGAATAAAATGTATTGATTTGCATATATTGAACCAGCCTTGCTTTTAATGGTTGAAACTAACTTGGTTGTGGTATACAATTCTATTGATATGGTTTTGAATGTGTATAGCTAGTATATTGTTTAGAGTGTTTGCATCTATCTTCATTAAGGATATTGGTCTGTAATTTTCTTTTCTTGAAGTATCTTTATTTGGTTTTGATATTAATGTGGATACTGGCTTCATGGAAGGAATTTGGGAGAATTACGTCTCTTTCAATTTCCCGAATTAAGTTGTGAATTATTATTAGTTCTTCACTGAAGGTTTCTAGAATTCAGCTAGAAACCCATCAGGGCCTGGACTTTTCTTTGATGGCAGAATTTTTATTGCTGTATCTATTTCTTTGCTTGCTTTTGGTTGGTTTAAACTTGCTATGTCCTCTTGGTTCAGTTTAGGTAGGTGATATGCGCTTAGAAATGTATCACTTTCTCCCATGTTTTCCAGTCTACTGGAATATAAATTTTGAAAATAGTTTCTGATAATCCTTTGAATTTCCCCACTGTCTGTGGTGATGTCTCCTTTTTCATTTCTAATTTTAATGATTTGAGTTGATTCTCTCTTTCTTTTTGTTAGGTTGGCCAGGGGTTTGTCAATTCTGTTAATCTTTTCAAAGAACCAGCTTTTTGTTTTGTGATTGTTTGAATTGTTTTTTTTATTTTCCATTTTATTTATTTCTGGTCTGATTTTAATTATTTCCTGCCTCCTGCTGACTTTGGGATTTGACTGTTGCAGTGTTTCTAGTTCCTTGAGATGTGTCTTTAGATTGTTTACTTGGTGACTCTGTTCTTTATGTGGTGCTCAGTGCTATAAAATTTCATCTTAACACTGCCTTCAAAGTGTCCCATAGATTTTGGTAAATTGTCTCTATATTTTTATTTAATTCCAGAAATTCCTTTATTTCTCCCCTTATTTCTGATCTTACCCACTCATCATTCAATAGTGTATCGTTCAATCTCCATGTATTTATTTATTTATTTATTTATTTATTTATTTATTTATTTTTAATAGGGGTGGAATCCAGGGGCTTTCTACCTCTGGGCTATACTCTCAGACCTATTTTATATTTTATTTGGAAACAGGGTCTCACAAAGTTACTGAGAGTCTCACTAAGTAGCTGAAGCTAGCTTCGAACCTGTGTGATCCTCCTGTCTCAGCCTCCCAAGTCTGGGGATTACAAGCATGCACCACCATGCTCAGCTCAATCTTCATGTATTTAAATAGTTTCTTTTGGTCTTCCTGTTGTTGATTTCCATTTCCATTTCATCATGGTCTGAAAAGATGCAGAGATTATATTACATCTTTTGAATTTGCTGGTGCTTGCGTTGTGTCCCAGAATGTGGTATATTTTGGAGAAGGTTCCATAGGCTGCTGAGAAGAATGTGCATTATGTTCTTCCTTGTTGAAATATTCTATATATGTCTATTAGATCCATTTATTTTATAGTTTTCTTTAATTTTGAAGACTCTTCACTCATCTTTTGCCTTAAAGATTGATCTAGTGGCATGAGAGGTGTGTTGATGTCTCCCAATATCATTGTATTTGGTCTATTTGAGATCTGATGTCCTGAAGGTTTTGTTTTACAAATGTGAGTGCACCCACATTTGGGGCATAAACATTTATTCTCATATTTCTTAGTAAATTGTTCCTTTTAATAAAAGAAAGTGCCCTGCTTTGTCTCTTTTGATATGTTTTTAGCTTAAAGTATATTTTGTTGGATATCACTGTTGCTACCTCTGCCTGTTTTGGGTCTCCATTAGCATGATATATCTTCTTCCATCCTTTCACTTTCAGTGAGTCTCTTGCAAGCAGCATATATTTGGATTATGATTTTTTTTTTTTTCGGTGGTGGTACTGGGGTTCCTGGAAACCCTTCTACCTCCGGGCTACACTCCCAGACCTATTTTTATATATTTTTTTAATTTGGAAAGAGGATACAGGGTCTCTTAAGCCATCAAGGCTGGCTTCGAACCTGCATGATCCTCCTGTCTCCACTTCCCAAGCACGGGGATTACAAGCACGCACCACCATGCCGGGCAATTTGGATTACGTTTTTTAATCCACATTTCCAGTCTATGTCTTTTAATTGGTGAGTTAAGTCCTTTGATGTTCAGGGTTATTATTGAAATATGACTTTTGCTTCCTGTCATTTTGTGTCCTATCTTTTCTTTGGTATAATGTTATTTCTTCTTTACTTAGATGCCCCGCTGATTAACTTTATCTCTTCCCTGGCTCTAAAATTTGCTTCTTTATTCTACTTTATGTTTTATTTCTTTAAGTATTTAAGTATTTTTTCTAGTGTTGGCTTTGTGTTCATGATTTTTTTTTTTTGAGATTCTGCTTATCTTGAAATACTTTGTTTCTCCATCAATTTTGAATAGTAACCTTGCTGGATATAGCAGTTTTGGTTGGAAGTGGTTTTCTTCCAGGTTCTGAATTTTATCATACCAGTCTCTCCTGGCATTCATGACTTTGTTGTAAAGTCTGGGGTGATTTTATTGTTTTGCCCATATATGTCACCCCTTCTTTTGTTCTCACTGCTTTTAAGATTCTTTCCTTGGTCTCTATGTTGGTCATTTTTATTATTACATGGTGTGGGGAGATCCTTCTTTGACCTTAACAGTGTTCTGTATGTCTCCTGTCTCTTTCCATGTTTGGAAACTTCTCTGGAATTATTTCTTTGAGGAGATTAAGAATACCCTTGGTCTGTACCTCTATTCTTTCTTCAATGCTTTTTATCTGTAAGTTATGATGTTTCATGTTGTCCTATAGCTGTTGGATGTTTAAGTTTTGTTGCTGTGATGACTTCTGTATGATGTTGACTGTGCTTTTGATTTTGAATAAACTGTCTTCTAACAGTGATATTCTACTTTCCATTTCATCTAATCTTCTAAATTTCTTTCTATTGCTCTCTTCATTTCATTTATTGACCCTTTCATTTAATTCCAGACCTCATTCTGATTCTTAATGTCTCTATTTCTTCTTTCATTTCCTCTACACTTGCTTTAAGGCCTTTCTTCATATTGAAGATCAGGATTCAGAATTCTCTTTCTTGTATTTCTTGTAGGCTAGTATTCATGATTTCCCTTATTTCTTCACTGTTCCTAGTTATCATAATTTCAGGTTTCTCAGGCTTGTTTTTCTGATGTCTTGATATCTTCACTTTTCTGTGTGATTCTTTGGGTATTCTATCTGATCCAATCTTAGTAGTAGGAATTTAGAGGTTATCAGCAAGTAAGTAGTGATTTTTTTCAATGGTGAGGGTTGGATAATGAGGGAGGATCTGGGGTGATGGGTACAGAAGTTGGTAAAGTAGAGAATATAATTAGGTTAAGTACGAATTTAAGTATAGTAAGGTAGTATCTGGTTGAGAATGAGAGAAGGTTAGTAGGATTCTTGTAGTTAGAATATTTAAGTATGGAGATATGAAATACTTTGAATATAAAACAAGGAGATACAGTAAGAGAAAAAAGAAAAATTTTGAGAGAAGAGAGTAGATAGGCTAGAGTGAGAACGTTTGTAAAAGGAATGGGGGAAGGAGCAAACAAACACGAATAAAGTAACAAAACAAATTATAAACAATAACAATGATAAATCAAAGAAAAAACACAAAAGAAAAAAAGAATACAAAAGAGAAAAAAAGAACAAAAATGAAATAAAACAGAACTAGTGGTAGGGTGAGAGAAAAAACAATACAAAAAAACACAAAAAAATCAGCAGTCCTACTAATTTACATATGAAGGGTTGGGGCCAGTATAATGTCTGCATGTCTGTTTACTGTGGTAGATTCTGGAGTGTATTCCAATGTCTCTCATTTGTCCCATAACCTATTGTTAGTTTTTGAACCCACTCTATGATTGTTTGAGCCTCTCTAGTCTCTGACAGCTTTCTTTTTAGGTGTCAGGGTGTTGAATCAGAAGAGGGCATCCAGTGTAGTCTTGGAGTGATCCCCTGTGACCCTGTGCAGGTACCATGCCTTGAGCATCTTTCCAGCATCTCTGGAGTTTCTAACTGGACTACATCTGGGAATGGGGGCCTTCTGGTCTTATTCCACTGGGGTTCCACGGCTGCTCTGGGTGGTCTTCCCCCTCTGCCAAGTACCGAGTAAGGCAAGTGATTACTTAGCTTTTCTGTTACAGGGTCGCTGGGGGGCATGTGGAGCCACTGAGGGTGCTACCTCTGGTAAGCACACAGGCTTTTGGATCTTTTTCTGCATCCCTGAAGTGTGGTGCTGGTCATTTAAGATGTTGGACCTCTGCTGCTGCTTTTTTTGCACTTAAAGTTCTTGAATTATATGTTGGGATTTCTTGGAGCTGCAGCGCTGAAGTCAGCAGTGCTGGCACCTGCACTTGAATTATCTCCTATTATAAAAAATTATTTTGTTAAAAAAAGTTTCTTAGTCATGGTGGCTCATGCCTATAATTCCACTACTTGGGAGGCTGAGACAGACGGATCATATGTTTGAGGCTAGATTCAGAAACTTAGTGAAGCCCTATTACAAAATAAAAAAATAGAAAGGGATTGGGTATAGCTAAGAGCTACAATACCCCGGATTCAATCCCCAATAACACACACACACACACACACACACACACACACACACACACACACCATACACACATACTTTCTTTAAACTAATATTTAGGGAGTCAAATATTTGGAAAGTAGGCAATACATTTACTTATTTATAATAATTACTAATTAACAATCATTTAGCATGCTATTATTATAGGACACAATACAGTGATGGGTCATCTCAGAATATAAAATAATTAAAATAAAAAGATTTGGTCCTAAAAAACCTTACATATTTTTGGAAAAGAGAATAAATGTTTTTGAAAAATAGATAAGGGATAAGTAATAATACAAAGGATACAGCAAAAATTATATCATGTATTAAAAATGATAATACAAATACAGTTATTGTATCACTCCTAAACATCTATACAGGACTCCTCAAATCTCTTGTGCACGCTGCCTAACATTCTTCTTTCAGCCACACTGCTACTAGTCACCACTTTCTCTAGGCTTTCCACATATGGCTTGGGCAATACTTCAAATCAGATCATGTCCTGCACTTTTTACCTCATACCCCAGGGACATCCATGAGTGCAGGATGATGAAGGCTGTTGAACACCTCTTGACCATCAGGGGATGAAAGCCAAGGACAGAGCTCCTCTGTGTCATCACACTGGCGGATATTACTGAGTCTTCCATAAAACTTCTCAGAAGGGCCTACAAAATTAAACATTAGTCTCCTTTGGTGACACCTTACTTGATGATGCATCTTTATATTGGTTGTCAACCCTTCTTAAACACTCCTGAAGTAGGGAATTATGCAGGCAGTTTTGAGAATTGGAAATGATCAGTATCCTTGAGAGTGGCAGAGGTAACCCCGTCACCAGAGGAAAGATGCTTCCCTTTGTCTCAAAACATTGAAAACACCGTGGGTGATGCCAGAGCCTCACAAAAGAATGTATTTTTTCCTTACTATTCTGTATTTCTGGATCCTGCATGAGAACTCTGTAGAGTATGAGTAGGAAATAGCCACTGCTTTGGAGAAAATAGCCTACCCACCCCAAAGATTCACAATCTGGATAGTAAGTGGTCAGAAATGAGTGGAACATGTGTGAAGGTGGACCTAAAACAAGCTGGGTCAAAGTGACAAGAAGAAAAGGCTGGATAATATACTATTTGTTAAGTTGGAAGTACCTACATATTGAAAGGTTTGGGGGAGAAAGGAGAACAGAGATGGCTTAATGGTAGGACAGGCTTTATTGGGATAAAACCTAGGGTGGGAGAGGGTGGGCGTATCCAGGAAAGGTTGAAGCTCATATCTGCCTATAGACAGACGTTGTTTAAGGAGAGATTCTATAGTGAGGGGGAGTGGTAGTTAGCTATTAAAGAAGGTCATTAAGGGGAGATTCTACAGGGCTGGAGGAGTGTGTTACTTAAAGGTTAAGCAGGATGATGGAGCATTCCCATAAGCAGAGTGGTCCAATAAGCAAGAGGATTATGGGGAAGTCTTAGGCAAGACAGTGGAGACATTTTCAGGAAGCAGAGGGAAGAGCATACTGAGCCACACTTGAGAGTTCCTGGCCAAGATGGAGTCACTTTTGTCTGAGGCTCTAACACATAGGAGTTGGGGTACAATGTCCTGGTAAAGGAACCTGGAGCTAGTACAAATAATAGGATATTTCTGCAAAGCTTGGGCACAATAGTCGATGAGGAACTGAGGTAGATTCCAGAAATGCTTTCACATAGGATTAAGGAAGGGATTGGAGGCCAGGGGGGTTTGGGGACATACTTCTCATGTCCTTCCTCAGTAGCTTGAGTTACTTGCAAGATCAGCTAGCTACTCAACCATGTACAGCCTAGCAGTGAAAGGAAAATTAAGTCCTGGGGCTACCCTCAACCAACAGGGAAGGGCACCAGTGAAACAAGAGAGTCAGTGATCAACAGGAAGTGTCAGTTCTGCAATGCATTTTATTTAATAAAGTACCTCAGAAGAACCATTGGGATGACATACCAGTCTCCCACATTGGGACCAACATTCTTGCCAAATATTTCTCCTTTCCCTGTTTTTTTTGGGGGGGATGGTGGTCTGGGGATGGAACCAAGGGGCATTTGACCTCCAAGCTACACCCCCTGCCCAATTTTTTATTCTTTGTTTTGAAACCGGGTCTCACTGAGTTGCAGAGGGCCTCACTAAGTAGCTGAGGCTGTCCGCCAGCAGCGATCTTCCGGTCTCAGTCTCCCAAATGCTGGGATTACAAGTGTGTGCCACCACGCCCGGCCTCTTTCCCCTGTTTTACTTCCCCCTGACTCTCACTTCTTTCTTTTCTTGGATCTCTTTACAAATAAAATACTTGCCCTTTCATTGTAAGTGCTGGTTTACTTTTATTTATTTATGTTCCTGCCAACAAGACTATCAGGACAAGAACCTGGACTGACTCATTTCTGGATCTCCTAAAACTAGCACTAAGGAAAATACTACCCTATTTTTATAGAATAAATAATAGCATTTTTGGGAAATTTCTTGTGGGTAGGGATAATACCAAAAACTAGGATCTTGTTCTGATGCCAGATCACATAATCATGGCCAAAGCATTGAGGAAAAGGAAAAAGTTCTGTTGATTTGTTGCAAGGTAACCCACAGAGACACGCCAGATTCCAAAGTGCTAAAGAAGTGGCTTTATTCTCCAGCCAGGGCAAACAGCATTCTAAAGCTTTGCATGTCAGTTTTAACTGCCTTTTATATCCCTTGGTTACAAAGTTGGGGTATGGAAAGGTCAAGCCTTCATCGTTATAGCAAATACCAGATATTCTTTTTGGATAATCAACATGTTCTTGTTATCTTTGGACCAAGTTAGTCCCCTCAAGTGAAGCAGATTATAGAAGCAGATAATAGCAGTTAAAATTCTTTCGGTAACTCACATCGAGGTCAGAGGGGGTTAGGGGTGGAAGGTTCCTCAGTGCAAGTCAGGCAAAAAATACAGGAGCCAAGCAGTTAAGCCTGACTAACAAAGCATAGTTTAATCTTTAAGGAAAGGAAAAATCCAGACACACCTCATCTCACATTTGCTAGCAAACAGGGAAGCACAGTGACTGATGTTCAGAAGTAGCTGACACCCCTCCCTCACCCAATAAGGAGAAGAACAAGCTTCTTGAAGAAATACAATGACTAAGCTCCAGGTATGCTTATCAGGAGACATCATTTATGCCCAAATGATGTCCTCAGACCCCCTGCTACCAATTTCCATTCCTGTGGTCAGGTCAGTGAGTAGAAGAGCATGATAAGAATAAGAATGTTAATCTTTCCTTTATGGTTAGGGAGGGGCAGAAGGAGAGAAGACAGGAAGGAGAAAAATATAAGTGTCAATTTTAAAGTAAGGCACCTGCTGGCTGCCTTAAAGTTCATACTCAAAGCATGAAATGGACCCCTGGTACAGGGGCAATACAGGCTGCGATCTGAGTTTGGCTAGGAAGAGAAGAGTGAGAACAACTGAGGACAATTATGAAGAAATTAAACCTATGAGTCTTCTTTAGTTCCAGGTAAATGAAATAAAATTGTATTTGTTATTCAATACAGAGGCTTATCCAGTACTTAAGCAGGAACATTTCATGGTAGCCTAGAGAACACTTTCAGTTTTACAGAAATACAAATTGATGCCACTTAATAAAATTAGCTAAAAATGGCCAACAATGTGTTATAAAGGTTTCAGGCACCAGACTGAGTGGTTTGCAGAAATCATCTCATTTACAAATGAGGAGATGAAGGCTTATGGAACTCAAGGTCACAGTGTTAAGTGGTGAAATGGGAAGAAAAAATCCAATTGTAATGTAGCACTGATCTGTTTTTATGATTGTAAAGGTACTTCTGGGGTAGAATAGAAGAAATAAAATATTAGGTGAAAAGGAGACAAATTAAGAAGGAAAGGGAAAATACAGTTTTATTTTTATTTTTATTTTTTGTGGTACTGGGGATGGAACCCAGGGGCTTTCTACCTCCAGGCTATACTCCCAGACCTATTTTATATTTTATTTGGAAACAGGGCCTCACTAAGTTGCTGAGAGCCTCACTAAGTAGCTGAGGCTGGCTTTGAACCTGCGCAATCCTCCTGTCTCAGCCTCCGAAGTGCTGGGATTACAAGCATGCGCCACCTCTCCTGGTGGCAAATATAATTTTAAAATCTAGAAACTTGGCTGGGGGTGGTGGCTCACGCTTGTAATCCCCGTGCTCGCACAGGTTCAAAGCCAGCCTCGCTAGCTTAAGAGAGCCTGTTTCCAAATAAAAATATAAAAAATAGGTCTGGGAGTGTAGCCCGGAGGTAGAAGGGTTTCCAGGAACCCCAGTACCACCAAAGGAAAAAAAAATCTAAAAACTTCACAATCCTTAGTTTCACCTTATAGAGCCTACTCTTTCTTAGACAAAAATCCTTTATGGGCCACACTTTTAATTATAATAGTGGACTTGGCCTACCCTTTCCTTAGGCAAAGTTCTTTAATAGGTTTGGCCTATATACTTTAAGAGGAATAGCCCATCTGGCCTGTCCTTTAAATTCTCAAAAAGCTTGGCCTATACTTTTAATCATAATGGCCTAGTTTCACAACTGAAATTCCGGAGACACTAAATTGAAAGAAGAAATTTCACCTTTTGTCAAGCCCAGATACCAGCTTTGCACTTCAACTTTCTGGGAAGAACCCCCCCTCCCCCAATTATCGTCTTTTGTCAAGCCCAGCACCTACCAATGAAATGGTGATAACTTAAATTTTTAAAAAAAGGAGACCAGACATCCCATTCACGCCTGTCCCCCCAGACACCACCACCCCAGGTCTCCTATAAGAAAAGGATTGCAAAGATTCCAAAATATCTCATTTTCAGGGTGGCCTGTGTCCTCCCTTGAACATATATCCTACTTTTCCTAAATAAACCCAGAACCACACAAAAATCAAAATAAAACCTCTGCCGGGTGTGGTGGCGCACGCTTGTAATCCCCGCGCTTGGGAGGCAGAGACAGGAGGACCGCGCAGGTTCGAAGCCAGCCGCGCGCGCTGGCTTAAGAGACCCTGTTTCCAAATAAAAATTAAAAAAAAGGTCTGGGAGTGTAGCCCAGAGTTATAAGGCCCCTGGGTTCCATCCTAGTAACACCAAAACAAACAAACAAACAAACAAACAAACAAACCCCAAAAAACCCTGTGTCTTTGTCTCTGACCTGTGTGTGCTGACATTCTTTTTGTCATGGAAACCAAAAACTACAGAGTTATGTTTTTTCATGACATTTCAACATTCTGTATACTTACAAAATCATGAATTTCTGTGAACAAAAACCACGTCTCATTCTTTTCTCTCTACCTCAGTGTTTCCATAATTTGTTGGAGAAAGAGAATGTTTGTTGAATTCTTTTTGTTCTTCTGAAATTTTAATTCCATAAGAAATTCATCAATGTATTTTAATGACTCAGTTTTAGTCTGTTTTGAAAAATAATTCCAAATGGGATCTTCTCATTGTGTTTGATTTTATATGTGTTCTCTGTGTGTATGTGTGTTTGTGTGTGTGAAAAATTTAAGGACATTATTAATACTATTTTTTATTGAAAATAAATGGTAACATTTAAACTGTGCTTGGTGCCATCACCCCCCAACCCCTGTTTTCCCTTCCTTCCCTCCCAACAATAAGTGTCCAGGGTAACCATGCTATATTCATACTTTTATACATATTTGGATATAGTTTCTCCATTAATCAAATTCAGCCTTCTTCCTCTCCTATCCTTTCAGTCTAGTTTCTATCCCATTCTAGCTTTGCTGAGATTTCCCTTCCATTATTTGGAGTATCCCCAATGCTTCCTAGTTTGAGCATATTAGAGAAAACATATGTCCCTTCTCTTTCTGTGGTTGGCTGATCTCACTTAACATAATATTCTCCAGGACTTTCCATCTTCTTGCGAATAACATGATTTTGTTCTTCTTTATGGCTGAATAGAATTCCATTGTGTGTATTTCCCACAATTTTGCAATTCATTATCTGTTGATGGAGACCTGGGTTGGTTCCATATTTTGGCTATTACAAATTGTGCTATGAATGTAGGTATGCATATGATACTGTAGTTCTCTGATTTCAACCCCTTTGTAAAAATACCCAGGAGTGGCAGAGCTGGATCATATGGTGGATCTATTCCCAGTAAAGAATCTCCACACCGACCTTCATAGTGGCTGAACTAGTATTGCACTTCCACCAACAGTATAAAAGAGTTACTCTTTCCCCACATCCTCACCAACAGTTTTTGTTATTTGATTTCTTTATGCTTGCCACTCTAACTGGGGTTAGATGGAATCTCAGCATAGTTTTGATTTGCGCCTCCCTGATGGTTAATGATGTAGAACATCTTTTCATGTATCTATTGGCCATTTGTATTTCTTCTTTTGTGAAGTGTCTATTCAGTTCAGTTGCCCATTTCTTGATTGGGTTATTTGGTTTTCTAGTGTAGAGCCTTTTGAGCTCTTTGTATATTCTGGATATTAGCCCTCTATCAGAGTGGTGGCTGATAAAGATCTTCTCCCATTCTTTAGACTTCCTCTTTAGGTTCTTGATGGTTGCCTTTGATGAGAAGAAACTTTAGTTTGACACCATCCCACTTGCTAATTCTTGCGTTAATTTACTGAGCTTTGGAGGTCTTGTTGAGAAAGTTACTGCCTGTGCCTATATGTTGTAGTGTTGAGCCTATGCCCTTCTCTAATAACTTCACTGGCTCTGGTCTAATTTCTAAGTCTTTGATCCATATTGAGTTGGTTCCTGTGCACTGTGAGAGGTAAGGATTCAGTGCTATCTTTCTACAAATGGATATCCAATTCTCCCAGCACCATTTGTTGAAAAGGCTGTCTTTTCTCCAGCATATGCGTTTGGCCCCTTTGTCAAAGATTAATTGACTATAGGTGTATGGGTTTGTTTCTGTATCTTCTATTTTGTTCTACTGGTCAGTATGCTACCTCTGAGCTATACTCCCAGACCTATTTTATATTTTATTTGGAAACAGGGTCTCACTAAGTTGCTGAGAGACTCCTTCAGTAGCTGAGGCTAGCTTCAAACCACCACCATGCCTGGTGAATTGGATAATTTTTATATGCAAATATATGTCAAAATAAATATCTGCTTGTTTTTTTGTTTGTTTGTTTGTTTGCAGGTCTGGGGATGGAACCCAGGGGAATTTGACCTCTGAGCTACACCCCCTGCCCTATTTTTTATTCTTTATTTTTGAAACCGGGTCTCACTGAATTGCAGAGGGCCTCACTAAGTAGCTGAGGCTGTCCGCAAACCATGATCCTCCAGGTCTCAGCCTCCCAAATGCTGGGATTACAAGCGTGAGCCACCACGCCTGGCTCTGCTTGCTTTTAATGGTAGATACAGACCTTTCTACAACTAAATGATCACTTAGCCAATTATAGCTTTGGATTTCTATAATTTATTGAGTAATCAGCTAGTTGAAAGCCCTCATAGCTATAATAAAGAACTATTAAAATGTTGATTATATAAAACATACTTCTGAGATCAATATAAAAATATAGCTGAGTGTGGTAGCATATGCTTGCAATCCCAGCATTTGGGAGGCTGAGAAGAAGGATCACAATTTGTGGACAGTCTCAGCCACTTAGAAAGGCCCTTTGCAACTCAGTGAGACCATGTTTCAAAATAAAAAATAAAAAATAGGACTGAGGGTATAGATCGGAGGTAGAATGCCCCTGGGTTCCATCTCTAGTACTGAAAAAAGTATATAAATATATATTGATATATTATTTATCATTGATAATATATATATATAATTGGTATAAGCACTGCTATTCGCATAAATCCTGACATTTTAGAATCCAGCCACCATGTTTGTAGCCAGTCTATTTAGTTTAGTTTCCTTAGAAACCAAGGAATTCTGGCCGGGCGTGGTGGCACACACTTGTAATCCCAGCACTTGGGAGGTGGAGACAGGAGGATCGCGCAGGTTCGAAGCCAGCCGCGCTGGCTTAAAAGATCCTGTTTCCAAATAAAAAAGTATAAAAATAGGTCTGGGAGTGTAGCCCAGAGGTAGAAGGGCTTCCAGGAACCTCAGTTCCAGCAAAAAGAAAAAAAAAGAAAAAAAGAAAGAAAAAAGAAGATGGAACCAAGGAATTTGTTTGTGTTGAAAATAACACTCCAAGACAACACGTGGCCATGGCAAAGCACACTGCATTTTTTTTAAATGTCAACCCTGCCCCTAATAGACTCTTCCACCATTTCAGCTTATATCTCAAAAATCTATAAAACCTATACTGTCAAAGGGTCCTGGCTGCTGCTCTTACCTGAAACAACCTGCCAGGCTCCTGACATTAAACTCTCTTTTACTTATCTGGGTCCTGAGCCTACATTTCATATATTAATGCTTTTATAATTTTAATAAGTTTCAATTAGAGTTTTATACCAAAACTTTTTGAAACTATATTAAAATTAGCCAAATAAGAGAATAAAATGGAATCATTATTCTTGCAATCATGACTCCTCCATCACACTTCAATGATTTAATTAAAAGATGGGTGATAAATCTTATGTCAGCAGATGTATATATCAGAGTACACAGGGAGCCAAATCAATGAGCCAAAATATGGGACCATGCAACATTGTTATAATAATGTTTTTGTGGTATAAGCATAGTAATGTTATTCTGTGACTTATTTGCACACAGAGATTTCATTTATTGATTTGATTTTAGGAGGGACTTAGAGTATCATGGGCATAGTTCAAAAAACATTTTCAAAGAGAGGAGAGGGAATAGTATAATTTAGAACATTCCATTGTTAATATAATTGCAACTTCATATTTATATGCAATTTGAACATAAAACTTATGTTTAATTTTATAAAAATTAAGTATTGTTAGCATTACTGATTTTAAAATTCCTTTAGATACATACTAAAAGTATCCCTGCATGAACCTTTAGGGACATAAAGCTGATTTCACCCTATTTTTTTCCTTAAAATTCTAATTTATTGCTAAGACTGGTAGCCATTTGTACAAATATGCATTTTAATGTTTCTTTACAAGCCTATGGAAGAAACAAAAGGACATAAACATTGTGGGAAAAAATGATTCGATGATATCTTTATCTAATTTAATTAGTTAAAATTAAACCATCTGAAAGTCCATCGTGGTGGCATGTGTAATGTCGAAATTGATCTGGGGAGTCACAAAGGAGGCAAACACCAGCCAGGTTATCAAAAACTGCTGCTTTAATCAAACCCAGCATCTTCGGGTGAGGTCTGCCGCCTATGGGGGGAGGGACTGATGACTGAGCAATAGAACCATGCGGTCAAGCAGGGTCACAGTCGGTTGGCAGTCACATGGCAGAGCTAAAGTACTGATGTTTTAAGGGAGGTAGCGGGGTTGGGTTTGGGCTAGCAGTGTGGGAATGCCAATATGCCGATTCTCTAGTGACATCTGGAGTATTAGATGCCTGGAGTCTGTCTCATGATGTTTGGAGTCTCAGGTACCTGTATTCTCCTGATATCTCTCTCTGGCTTCTGAGGTTCCATCTCCTTCCCTGCTGCAGGGTCCTGTAGGGGAAGGGAGGGAACTGACCTATCAGCATGCACATATAATCCCAACTACTTGGGCCCAGAAGAACAAGGCCAGTCTGAGCAACAAGGCAAGACCCTGCCTAAAATATAAAAATTTCTGACTAGTTAAAGTGAAAATCTACATCTCTGTTTCTTTCTCTTTCATATATAATAAGCATTTATATATATTAAATGTTCTCTGCATATTTTTCTTTCATTACAAATAACACATACAAATTTAAGAAAAAAACTATTTTCTATTTTTTTTTATTTTTAAATTTGTATTTAATATTATACTTATTTTTCTCAATATCACATGCTATCAGGATAAAACTATCATGTATAATTTGAGATAGTAAATTAAAACATATCTAGCAAATTAAAAACATATAATATTGTGATTAAAATACATTTTTGTCTGGTACTAGGAAGTGAATCCAAAGGCATTGTACTCCTGAACTGAGGTAGAATAGGAGAAATAAAATATTAGGTAGTGTTACGGTTTTGGGGAGAGTATGGTTCGGGAAACTGTTCCCCGGGAACCCCTGCTAGTGTCCTGGACACAATTTCCCCCAACCCATAACAAAACCCCAAACAACCAAAAACAGAAAATTACCATGGGTTCTTGTCCTAAGCTAAGAATAAATATGCATAGCTTGGACAGTTGCTGAAGATTTAAAGAAGTTTATTAAAAGATAGAAATACAGAGGATAGGTACAGCTCCATACTAGACTGGCATGGAGGGATGACTCGAATGAGTACACCAAAGGGATCGCACGTGGACCGGACTTTTATACCCATGACCTCCATTTTGTTTATGTAATTCTGACGTCATGAACGTCCCTGTAAGGTACCCCCCTTAGCAAGGTGTGGTGAGGTGTCTCCTTTCATGAAGGTCGATCCCTCCTACCATCTTAGCCAGCTTATCCAATCATGTAGCTCTGTCTTTAGATAAAGGCCTAGTTCTCCTCTCCTAAGATCTGTTTTTAGATAGAGAAAGGCCTAGTTCCTCTCCTATGGACTTGTTAATTGCTTTTACCTAGGTTAATTTACATTGGAATAGTTGCCTGCTTTTAGGCAGAAACCAAGTCCTTGCACAGATTTGCCCCTCACCCAATTTTTGAAATATATCAATAATCATAGCTTTCTCAAATCTTCCTAGGCCATTCCCAATACTGGTACATTCCCCCTTTTGTCTAGTAACTTCCTGACACCTGTCAGGCCAAAGGTAGATACAGAAAATACATTTTGACATTTACAATTTTACAAACATTTAACATGAGCTCAATTTCCATTAATTTTTCCCCCATTTCTATCACATGAATGTACCCCTCAGCAAAGGAAGAAGGACGTCGAGTCGGTCATAAACTGCTTCGAGCTGAACAGGGGCAAAGTTGGGGGCCCCAGCTTTAGGGTAATATTCATGCATATAGTTAGCATGGGGGAATCAGATGGGTCCATGCCGTGTGTGTCTATGATGATCCAAAGGGCCTCGATAGATGGCTGTCAGGTTCTGTCTGTCAGAAAGCTTTAACCCAAAAATAAAATAAAATGAATAGAAAATACAACCTAAAAAAAAAAAAAAGAAAGCTTTAACCCTATGAAACAACACTCACAATACAGGTTAACCATGAAAACCCAAACATAGCACTTAAATGAGAAATTAAAACCTGTTTCGCTGACTTAGGCTGAAACACACAAAAGTGGGATGTATTTAGTTTATTTTGTGCAATGTGAACCCAGAAATTAGTGCTGTGGAGACCTGAACTAGGCTTTGGAATAAAGATTTTAGATGATTTGATGAGTACCAGGTAACCTGCACAAAACAGAATTTATCCTTTTCCTCTGGCACTGTTTGAAGTTTACTTAAAACTTGCTGGTACAATAACAATAGGGTAACATTGTTATCTAGGACTATGTCCCAGTCAGAAAAGATCGAAAAGTTTCTCCTGGCATATGAGTGAACCCAAGCTGCCAATCTTTACCTGGACATGTGTGTCTAGATTGCTTGCCTGGTGGACTTAAGAAGCTATTTTTGGAATTAATTAATTTCTAAAGCAAATTTCAAATCCCTGTATGATGCGATTTAGTCTCCTGTAACTTTTTTCCCCGTAAATAATCTTGAAGCCAGTTTTAAAGAATTATTGCAGACTTTGGGGGTCTCCTGATTTTATTACCAAAAGTAATCCTCTAGCCTTTCTATTCATAGTACACCCCTGCTGAACTCTAGCGCTTTTCTCTTGGGAATACACAAGCGGTAGGCTTATTGGAAACCTACACCCTTTTAATAATTCATCTTGATCACATATGCAAACATACCACACACCCTCTGCAACTTACCACAAACATTCTGCAACTTGCTTTAACCCTCTTGTTTGATCCTGGTCCTTTCTTTACCCATGTCTGCCGCCATTTTGACACAACTATTTTGAAATGCATCAATTATTTTCTTTTGAAATATATTAATAATCAGAGCTTTCTCAAAATTTCCTAGGCCATTCCCAATACTGGTACAGGTAGAATGGGGACAAATTGGGAAGGAGGAAAAATGTATTTTGAAAACCTAGAAACTTTATAATCTCTAACTTCACCCTACAGGGTGTGTTCTATTTCAAGCAGAAGACTCAATAGGCCCACACCCTTAATCTAACCCCACCCACAAGATCTGTTCTACTTTAGGCCCAAAGAGTCCATACACCCTTAGGCACAATTGCCCCTCTCCACATCTGAGATTCCTGATATGTTTAGTAAACAAAGGATCCATAAGGAGGGACAAGGTCAGGCAAATCTTTATTATCTCCCAGCCACCACAATCTTTATAACTTCCCAGCCACCGCACGTTGATGGTTGATGTCAATGTCAGAAACCTGAGGATTTTCTTTCTCTCTCTCTCTCTCTCTCTCTCTCTCTCTCGCTCTCTCTCTCTCTCTCTCTCTCTCTCTCTGTGTCACACACACACACACACACACACACACACACACACACACACACTCTTGAGGTAGCCTATTTTCTTCCTCAATTTCCTAAATAAATCTTTTTCTCTGACCTGCATGTGCTGAAATTCTTTTCTGCCATGGAATCCAAGAACCCCAAGGACTTATCATGTTTCCCTCTAATGGAACTGCACCTCAAGCCCCTTTTTGTGCTAGTATTGGGAATGGCCTAGGTAGATTTGAGAAAGCTCTGATTAATATATTTCAAAATTCGGTGAAAGGACTTGGTTTCTCCCCCCCACCAAAAAAAAGCAGGCAACTATTCCAATGTAAATTAATCTAGCTAAAGGTAATTAGCAAGTCTATAGGAGAGGGGAACTAGGATTTCCTCATCCTTATTCTAAAGACAGGTTTACATAATAATTGGATAATCTAGCAAGGATGGGAGAAGGGTTGACCTTCTTGAAAGGAGACACCTTGCCTGGGAAGAAACCTTACAGGGACCTTTACTAGTCATAATTATGTAAACAAGATGGAAGTCATGGGTATAAAAGGTCTGGTCCACGTGTTGTATCTTTGGTGGGGCATTCACTCGAACCCCCTTCATGCCATTAATGGCATAAGGCTGTAACTATCTTCTGTATTTATATCTTTTTAATAAACTTCTTTAAATCTTCAGCAAGAGTCCAGGATAATGTGTATTTATCCTTAGCTCAGAACAAGAACCCACGGTTTTTCTGTTTTTGTGTTTTGATGTGGTTTGAGGGAAATTGTGTCCAGGACCCTAACAGGGGTCCCCGGGGACAGTTTCCCCAAAACCATAATATCATCTTCACAAATCGGTAACAATTTTTAGTTTTGATTTTGAAGCAGGGTCTTAGAGTTGCAGGGAAAAGCTCATCCATGAATGCCCCTATCACTCTGAACTACAGACAGATGTGCATTTACAATGAATCAATAAAATTATGTAAAAACAAAATTTAAAAATTAAAATAAAGATGGAGGTTTAGCTTGAAGTTAGAATGCATCTGGGTTCAACTCCCCGTACCAAAAAATAAAATAATGAAATGCACCTAAAGCCAATTAATATCCCTATGCTGCAGTTTACCCTTACCACCCTTATGCATTAATAAAACTAGCTCTCTTCTCTGTTGTGAAGCCAGATTAAAACTGTCTTGGTCAGTGCTGTGTTTCCCTTCTAGGAAGAAGCCCTGGTAAGGAGTCTTGTACTCACTACAGCTGTGCCTTTATCTGATTCTTGTGATGAAAAGCACAAAAACTCATTAAGCCCATAACACATGTTCCCACTGAAAATACAGGCATTAATTAAGGGATGAAGGGAATTTAAGCAATACTATCATGAAGTAAATGATTTATAAACATTTTCTTATCCCTAAAATTTTATCACATTTCAGTAACATTTTGTCCAGTGGCATTTGGTTAGACTATTGTATTTAAAAGAGCTTAGAAGTGAAATATACACCAGGTACACAAACACAAGTACCACACCATCACATACATATGTAAAATCTAAAGAAATTGATCTCATAAAAGGTGAGAGTAAATGGGGGAGGGGAGAAATGACAGTGAGTGGTGCGTTAATGGGCATTAAATTATAATTAGGAAAACATGTTCTGGTGTCTGTTGCGTAAGAAAGTGACTATAGATAATGTTAATATAGTGTGTATTGGAAAAAAAAAAGGGCATAGTGGCACATGCTTGCAATTCTAGAAACTGGGAGGCTGGGACAGGAAGATCACAGGTTTGTGGCCAGCAACTTAGTGAGGCCCTCCACAACTTAGTGAGAATCTGTTCAAAATTAAACAAAAATAAAATAGGGCTGGAGGTTTAGCTCAGAGACAGATGCCCCTGGGTTCAACCCCAGTAAAACACACACACACACACACACACACACACACACACACACACACCTTAGAATAAAGGACTTTGAATGTTTTCACTATAAAGAAATAACAAATGTTTGAGGAGATATATTTGTTTATTCTGATTTGAACATTGCATAATATATACACATATCAAAATGTCCCATGATATCCCATAAATATGTATATTTTTATGCATCAACCAAAAATGTGAAAGAGTATAATTTTTTTTACTTTTTAAAAATGTAGTGCATTATGATTTTACATCATATTGAGGTACAGAGTATTAGAAAAATACATGCGCACACCTCTTGTTACCCTCCCCAATAGGTCTCCCACCTATCTCACCTTCACCTCACAGTTCTTTGAGATTGGAATCGGCAATTTTGTAAGCATTCATAGCATTATTTCTACTATTGCATTCTTTATGTTTTCATCCCCCCACCTTCCCTAATCTCCCTTCGTCACTCTCCTGGAGTCTCTGCTTATCTATCTGATGTTGTCCTATTTCCAGATATCTCTCTAGCTTCCACATACAATCAAGAACATACATCTACTCACTAATTGGGACTGGATGTACTCAGTATAATCTCAAGTTTTATCCATTTTCCTGCAAATGGTGTACTTTCGTTCTTTATGGCTGAGTAAAATTTCATTGTATGTATATGCCAAAGTTTTGTGTTTTAGATAATGATAAAAGGGAAGAAAGGAAAGAGATCAGCCTAACACAAAATATTAAAACCAGAAGACCCCCCAAATGCCACCAGTAACAGAGAAATAAGAGCAACTATTTATTAGAGAATAAAAATAAAGAAAAATAAACATTAGATTAAAACTTTAAAAAATTAAATATTTTTAAAGATTTGAAAAGATTTTTAAAATTAATACAAATTTTAAGAGAGATTAATTTATATTTTATTGTTTTGGGATGGGGATTTTATTTTGTTTATGGTGAAGGTTCAATAAAGGAATCTTCTTTCACCGGGCATGGTGGCGCACGCTTGTAATCCCAGAGTTCAGGAGGCTGAGACCCGGAGGATAGCGGTTTGTGGACAGCCTTAGCTATTTAGTGAGGCCTTCTGCAATTCAGTGAGACTTGGTTTCAAAGTAAAGAATAAAAAATAAGGCAAGGGGTGTAGCTCAGAGGTCAAATGCCCCTGGGTTCCATCTCCACCCCCCCCCCCAAAAAGGAATCTTCTGTTCTAAATGGTTATGGGCTCCTGCTGCTCCTGCTTGATAAGAGTCTGTGTTTCCTTTGTCCTTTAGCAAGCAGGAATAAGGTGGGTCAATTTGAGCTCATTTGAGCCTTCCTTCAACTCTTCTCTGGTTCAGTTTAAGGTTTGTGGGTTCTTCCTTGCACCAGTAGCTTTGATGCTCTACTGAGTAGGGCAGGGAGTAGGCCCTGTCAGTAGGCTCAGTGATTCTACTTTGGTCCCTGTCAGTAGGCCCAGTGCTCCCGAATGCGTGACCTAAGAGCGCCTTGGATACAGTACTTATGCTGGGTTCCATTCCTCCTTTGTTGCGTTCAGGAGTGATGTGCTGAGAGCAATCACCTAGAGACACTACTGAGATTGCGCAGACTCTGCCAGTGCAGGTCTGTGGTAGGGTGGACCTTGGTGCAGTCGGCCTCAGTCTCTCCTCAACCTGAGTTGGTTCCCCTGCAGTTTGGGCTCCTGCTGCTGCCACTGGGTCTATAACAGAAACTTGACCACTTTGCAAGGAAAGCCTGCTAGCAGTTCCTGGTGGAAGGTGCCCCTGGGCCTGGGGTCCAGCTGGTGTTTCTCCCTGTGCTACTACCTCTGGGAGGGGGCGCTCTCTGGCCTAAGCCACACCTTTGGCTGTGACTTGATGGCTGTGGCCAGGCTGTGCCAGCGGTGACATTTGTTTTAATGTCAGTCTGAGATCTAGACTGTATGCGCTGTTCTCCGCGCGTTTGGGGTGGGCGGGGCTGGCCTCAGCACTGCTGAAGGTGGATGGACACTGGTGCTGGGTGGAGGGGAGGGAGAGGCTCAGCTTTGGCCTCAGGAACACTCCCGGAAGCAGGGGAGCTCTTCACTGCTCACTGGGACCTGATGGGTGGGAGGGGGCGAGGCGCCACCGCGCACTCTGGAACCTCTCTGGGTCAAGCCATTTCAGCGCGTGCTCGGTCTCAGAAAGAGAGGGAAGGAGGAAGGATCCTGGTATTGTCAGCCCACCCGCGTTTGCGGAACCAACTGAAGTGGCTAGGGAGAGTGTAGCCCTTACTAGGTCACCAGGCACTCCGCTTTGCTGGCTGCCCCGAGGCGCCAGCTCTCAGGGCAGTGGTGTACTTGGCACCACATTTTCCTGAGCCTGCTGGGGCTGGGCCCAAGCCGTTTCTGATAAAGCTGATTTTATGGGGATGTTGAGGGGAACCATGCTGCTCTGGGGTGCGGATGTTCATGATTCTTGAGGTGTTGGGGACAGGCTGGGTCCTGTCCTTGGCTTTTTCCTGCCCTCCTCCCCCGCCCCCAGGCGCTGATTCTATCTGGACAGTGTACTAGCACTAGTTTAGTTCAGTGGTCCAGAAAATGGTTGGAAAAAAGTTCTGTAAAGTTCTGTGAACGACCCCGTCCCCACCCTGTTCCTCCTGGCTGCTCTAAATGGACTATTTCTATGGATCGAAGATTGTTAGCTCTGTTATAGATGATAAGAAGTTATTTTTTCCAGCCTTATTGTCTTATTCAGTTACCTTAGAAAGGCTAAAGGATACTTCTTCAAGTGAATTTTCTTACAGAGCCCCATGCTTTATATCTATCCTGTCCACACCTTCAGAGCATAAAATTAACAATCCAACTTTTTAAAGTTAAATAATGTGAGTACTCAAAATTATGTATTACTTTTAAAGCCATAGACTCATTCGAAAGCTTAATCTTCATAATGAATAACCCCCAGTTTTACATATTGTCTGATGGTCTATTACTCACCATTTTCATTGTTCAACAAACATAGGAGGAATACTGAGTGACCTTTTATGTTTCATAAAATTAATTTGTCTAAATATAGCCTGTCTAAATCAGAAACACTTTTGCCCTCTGGTTAATGGTAGAATGACTGTGAGAGAGAACACTTCAAGTAATGAATGGCAAAACAGAGTTTCAAGGAGGAGCCAAAGGCTTTCAACTCCAATTTATAAACCTACCCACTTTAATTAAGAAAAGTAATCTGTATGGTAATGGAAACCCAAACCCTTTTCAAGGGGAAAAAATCACCTGCCATAGTATCAAGAAGCTATGTATGTATCAAGAGAAATACATAGAGCCCAAGTGTAATGTATTATAAATGAATAATGCCCCAAAGTAATCAAAGTGAGAAGTAATCTACAACAAAGGAAGCTAGAAAACAAACCAAAATTGTCAGTAATTAAGGTCCTGTGAGAACATTAGGAACATTTTAATAACCTGCTTTCAAAAGTTGAAATAGACCGTGAATTCTGTATATTGATTGTCAGTACATTTCCTCTGCAATTGTTTTAGTACCTACTGATATGCTGAATATATCAAGGACAGAAGATACAAAATATATGTCACTTCTGAGATCAGTGAAGCATCTCTGGTACGATAGATGAGGATGAATCAAATTCAGTTGACTCAACCATGAAAGTCATTAACAAAGAGTAAGAATAAAAATCAATACTAAACTGACCTCTTTATACATTTCTCCAAAGTTCTCTAGAAATTGTTTAGGATAATTTCACACATAAAATATCATACTGAAGCATGAGGGATAGTAAAAAGAAAATTGAAGAATAAAATTTATTTTTAATAAACTATATAAACTTTTCTGTTTGAAAACACACACAATTCTACTGCTCTTTTGCCCTAGACCATGATTAAGATGAAAGCATTTAAATGTTGATTCAAATCTACCAACTAACAATACACCAAAGAAAATATATATTCAGTCATTTGTTAAGAGTCAGAAAAATGCTGTATGACAATTCATATTATAGCTAAAGAAGAATTTGAAAAAAAATCACAGCTAGATTCTCAGGAAATCTCCTTAAATTTATTACTAGAAGTCTCAGTGAAGTAAGTAAGGGGAAAAAAAACTAGATATGTTTAACCTCAGGAGTATTAATGGCTCACTGCGGTCTGGCAGCTGGCAGAAGTGGGCTCTTTTTTTAAGTTTTTATTTGAAAAACATTAAAGGAGAAATTGAATATGCTCATCCTGAAATTCATGGGAAAATGCAAAGGACATCTCCCCCCTCCCCAAATAGTCCAAACATTCTTGAAAAAGAAAAAAGAAGCCCAAACAATTTTGAAACATCAAATAACTTACACTTTCTAGTTATAACATTTTGCACAAAGCTGTCCTGGAGACAGTGTGGTCTTGAGCTAAGGACAGGCATATAGATCAATGGGGAAAAAATGAGAGCACAGAAATAATACCATAATAATATGGTCCGTTGACTATTCAACCCAAAATTCAACCCATAAATATTCTCATTTATGGAGTATTGATTATGGTGTATGTACATATTTCTTTCTAACCTTAGCCACAGCCATGAAAGGTAGCTTTTCTTTATCAATTTTATTGGCAAAGCATATGACACCGAGAGAGCTTGATGCAACTAACTAGAAGTGGCAGAACTGTAACTCTGAACCCAGGTCCACTTGATGCTAGACCCTAATTCCAAAGCAAGTACCACCTACACGATACCTTTGACAGGTCTTTATAATATAAATGAAATGAGTATTCAAAATAATATAATTTAATATTATTAAAACCAATTAAGTATAATCATAAAAATAGTTTCATAAACACACGTAGTTGGCAATTTCATATAAAATATGTAAGCAAAACAGTAATTATGTCTCTAGAACGTGCCAGATGTACAGAATTCTACACCCTGGAGAAGTAGACTTCTGCCTTCAGCATGATTATAAAAGGAGTGTGAACTGCAAATCTCATAGCCTTCCACATGTGGCCTTTACAGTTAATATATTTAAAAAATATTACACCATACTCAGGGATACATTTTATTCTGCATGCTTTGAAATGATGAACAGTTTTTTTTTGTATTCCTGTTATATTAATTTTCTTGCTGAACCACTTTTGGCAGAGTGTTAAAAAATTTCTAAGATATAAAAATAAGTTACACTACAGATCTAAGTATTATTTTGAAAGAAAACATGTATTTTTGTCTGTTTACACCTACTAACTCACTCATCACTCCCTCACAATATGGGAGGACAAAACAAATTTGGGTGTCTACATAAAGAGCACAGTACTTTCATGCCACATAAAGTAAAACATCTAAATAACTTTGTATTAAATGCAGTTGGATTTGCAGTATAAATATAAATACCAACAAAAATCATCTTTTTCTTTTTCTTTCTCTCTTACACTTCTCTTCCTCCCCCTCTTCCTCTTCCTCTTCCTTCTCCCCCTGTTCCTCTCCCTCTTTCTCCTTCTCTCTGTCTCTCTTATTGAGTTGAACCCAGAGGCATTCTACTTCTACTGCTTGAGCTACACCCCTGACCATTTTTGTTTTTAGTATTTTACATGCCATATATATTAGCAGTAATGAAGATTGAACCCAGGGGAATTCTACTTCTGAGATACACCCCCAAGCCTTTTTATTCTTTATTTTTGAAATAGGGTCTCATTAAGTTGCGGAGATTCTCACTAAACAGCTGAGCTGGCTGCGATCCTTCTGTCTCAGAGGTAAGATCTGAGGTAAGATCCTCCTCCCAAGCACTGGGATTACAAGGGTGTGTCATCATGCCTGGTCATATTTCATATTTTGAAACAGTATCTCACTAAGTCACCATGCACTAGCCTCAAATCTGAGATCCTCCTGGTGTCAACCTTTCCAGTATTGCTAGATTTTAAGTGTGTGCCATGGAGCCCAGTTTATTTTATTTTAGGCACTGAGGATTGAAGCCAGGGGCTTCAACACTCCAAGCCCTATCTAATTTTTTTTTTTAATCTCAAAACAGGGTTCACTAAGTTGTTGAGGGCCTTGCTAAGTTGCTGAGACTGTCCCTGAACCTGCAATCTTCTTGTCTCAGCTTCTCAAGTACTACAATTATAGGAATATACCATCATGTCCAGCTTGCCCCTCTTTTTAATGCCTCCTTGGGAAGTGATAATATATAGAATAAGTTCTATGCTGTTGAAGTGAAAAGCACCGTATGTTTCTAGGTGCTGTAAGAGAATTACTGTACGTAAAGAATGAGGGAAGGAAGCTAAGAGCAGTAGAGAAGTAGCTGGAGGAAGAAGTGAGAGGAAGAGAAGTTAGGCACAGGGAAGAAGAGATGGAGAGAAGAAAAGAGAGGGTAGAGTTGGGGGCAACTAAGAAGTAGATTGAAAAGAGAACGACCCCGCTCATTTGCTGTGGCAAGATGTAGGTGCCCTTGGTTCCTGAGAATTTTGCCATTGACATGAGTCTTGGGCTCTCTGTTCTTCCAAACAACTTGTTGCTTTAGACTGGGACAGAATCTGTGCAGAGACCCAGAGACACATTGGATTTTACTCAAAACTATCCTATACTTTGTTACATTTATTTGATATGTAAATATCCTTAATTTATAAATCATATAAATGTATAATTTAGTCTTATTTACAAAAGTAAAATATCTTGAAAAACATTAAACCTTTGGTCAATAAGGAAGGACCTAAATTCTGTTTTTTTTTTTTTTTTTTTTTGCGGTACTGGGGATGGAACCCAGGGGCATTTCTACCTTTGAGCTATACTCCCAGACCTATTTTTTATTCTTCATTTTGAAACAGGGTCTCAATAAGTTGTAAAGGCCTTCACTAAGTAGCTGAAGCTGTCTGCAAAACCGCGATCCTCCTGTCTCAGCTTCCCAAATACTCGGATCATAAGCATGAGTCACCACGCCCAGCTCAGGATCTAAATTCTTAATAAGATTTTTAAATCTAAAACTGGAATATAAGATTTAAATTATTATTCTAAGTTATATTTTTCTTTGTCTCTTGACCCCCACAGCTTTATAAGCACTTTCTTAAACCTTTGAATATACTCTTATTTTACAATAGATTTTTGCCTTTATATCTTTTTAAGTATACAATTTTCAATTTATAGCTCTCCCAAATTAAAACATACCTCTTAATTCTCCCTATGAAAGCCTATGACTCTAAGGGCCATGATGTACAAAATGATACAAGATTAAATCAAGCATAGGAGAAAAGAATTCATTCAATAGACAAGCATGTTTGAGGCTGCTACCTATGTAAGACAGCACATTGTTTTACACTAAGCTTTTGGGTTTTATGAACACACACACACACACACACACACACACACACACACACACACAGAGGAAATTTTAAGGAATTAGTTCATATGAATATGGAAGCTTGTTTAGTCCAAAATCTGTAAATCTCTTGGGGTTGACAGGCAAAATGAAGGCTTACAGAACAGTTAAAGTTCAAGTTCAGAGGCAATCTGCTGGCAGAATTTTTTCTTGTTGGAGGAGCTAACTTATGTTCTATTAAAACTTCCAAGGAATTGGATAAGACTCAACCATATTATGGGGAATAATCTGCTTTACTTAAAGTGTATCAATTTATATGCTAATGATCTTCAAAAATAACCTCACAGAAACATCCAGATTCATTTTTGACCAAATACCTGAGCAGGTCACCATGGTCCAACCAATTTGGTTCATATAATTAAACATAATTTATTAGTGATATTTTTCCTTCAGTCAGTTGACACTGATTTTCTTCTGTTTTTGCTCCTCTTCTTCCTCAACCTCATGTTTCATGTCCTCCTTCATTCTTCCTGAGTAAACAACTGGCTTCTTTTTCATGAATTCTTAAAAGTTTTTTTTTTGTTCTTAAATTTTTTTCTTTTTTCTTTCTTTTTTATTTATTTATTTATTTATTTATTTATTTATTTATTTATTTATTTATTTATTTACTGGTGGTACTGGGGTTCCTGGAAACCCTTCTACCTCCGGGCTTCACTCCCAGGCCTATTTTTTAATATTTTCTTTATTTGGAAACAGGGTCTCTTAAGCCAGTGTGGCTGGCTCCAAACCAGCGCGATCCTCCTGTCTCCGCCTCCCAAGCACGGAGATTACAAGCGTGCGCCACCACACCCGGCCCTTGTCTTCAAATTTCAAAAACATAATCAGGGTCAGCTAGGTTTCTTATTGATTTCCCGTTATCTCCGCTATGAAATTTTCAATCTTACTGCTTCTCTTAAAGTCCAATTATATCATCAATTTTTTTCTTTCTAATTAAGAGTTGATGATTAGGCCCTCTGGTATCAAGAATTGTCTTTTGACATATCTTTGTTAATAACTGTCAAAGGTTTGTGATTCTATGCTACTTGAAAGCTAATAAATTAGTTTTCCACAGTAGCACTGAAACCGTGAAAGACACAATATTCTTGGGTCAGAGACAAAGTACTTCATTACTCACGGCACAGTGGGCAGTATGAGCTTCACGTTTCTCAGAATCTTCTTGCCCTGAAAATCCTAGCACAGAGTATGTTAGGTGGGGCCTATGTATGCAGTACGTTCACACCTCAGCTCAGGAAGCCTGAGTTTAAGAAACCTGGAACTTCATAATGGCTTGCTAGCAAACCTTCTAAACTTTGCCCCAGAGGGAGAAGTTGTCTTTATTATTGGGATCAGAAAAAAAAAAATCTGCCCTTGACCCTGATGGAAATTACTCTCTCTAGTTTCAAAGGCTGTTTGCTATAAATATCCTTGAAAAGATCAGTTTGAAACCAAGCTGTTAATTCTTGCTCAGAAAAGGAGAGATAAAAAGAAATCTGTTGAGAATTGTCTCCCAACAATTTTGATCTCATTGTTCAATTTGTTTTACATTTTAGGATATTAATTATCTGTGAATTTCTGTATTATTTATTCTTTCTTTGTGGAAAGGGGTGATAGGAAGAGATGTTTCAAGGCTGAAAATCACATCAATGCCACTTTACTTCCAGGAATATGGGATCTTCTTGATGAATCTGGTGCATGATTCAAGAATTTCTAGTAAATTAAAACTCTATCTTTACTTTTAGAGTGATGACTTAAACATTATTATAAAAGGCCTGTTGCATACTGAGACATTAGCATTTCTCTCAGCTCTGACAGGAACCCTAACTATATAATGAGGGATAGTTATAGGCAGGTGTGTACCCCCATAGGGACTCAGGGCAAAGGGCAGCATATTCTAATGTGAGCCCTATCACTCCCTGTAGATTTTAACTATCTCTCTACTTTTGTAATAATCTCCCCAGGCCTAATACATCCAGAATTTATAACAGAAGTGTGGCTGTTACTTTTTCCTACCAATCAGTAACCCATCTGCCATGCATCAAACTTGGAGATGTGTAAATATTTTTAACAGTGTGGACATTGAAAGTCTTAGGAAAGGGGATTGGCATGTCCTGAGGACTTTAGGAAGATTCAACCACCAGCTGACATTAAGATAGATTAGAACTAATATATAGAATATACAGAGAACTCAAGAAACTCAGCACTAAGAAAACAAATAACCCAATTAAAAAAAAATGGGCACGTGAACTAAATAAACACTTAGCAAAAGAAGAAATTCAAATGGTCAATAAATGTATGAAAAAATGCTCAACATAATTAGCAATCAGAGAGATGCAAATTAAAACTACCCTGAGATTTCACCTAATTCCAACTAGAATAGCAATCATTCAAAACACAAAGAACAACAAATGCTGGCAAGGATGTGGAGAAGTAGGAACTTTATTACACTGTTGGTGGGATTGCAATTTGGAAAGAGTATGGAAAATCCTCAGAAGAATGAGAACAAACCTACCATATGATCCAGCAATACCACTTCTGGGTATCTACCCTAAAGAGTAGAAATCAAATTACAAAACTAACGCATGCGTGTCTATGTTCATAGCTGTACAATTCACAATTACCAAACTATGGAACCAGCTAAGATGCCCATCAACAGATGAATAAATTACAAAATTATGGGATATGTACACAACAGAATTTTACTCAGCCATAAAGAAGAACAAACTTACAGCATTTATAGGGAAATGGATGGAACTCGAGAACATTATGCTAAGTGAGATTAGTCAGTCACAAAAAGTGAGAAATCAGATGCTCTCCTTAATATGTGGAAGTTAGGGAGAACAAGGGTCAAGGGTCATCTAGGGAGGAACTCTAGATGAGAAAGAAGAATCTAAAATGAGCATATAAGGCAACCTAACTTAGGGTGAGGAGAGGGGGAAAGAGGGAAATTCCCTAATGTTCATGCTGTACATTCACAGATATATCAAAGTCAATCACCAAGCCAAACAGGAGAAGGAGGGAAGGGGAAGGGAATGGGGAGAGAACTGGGGAAGGGCTAAATGAGTGATGTGTGCATGTATGCCTCTACCAGCTTGTACCCCATTAAAATGTATGACTATAATGCACCAATAAAAATTTTTTAAAAGACAGATTGGAATATGAGAAATAATAGATGGAGAAATCATTTTGAAAAGTCTCAAGTATGACATAAAAATTAAAAATTTTATGTTTTCTTATACTGTTCACATAAAATTATAAAAATGCTTTTATTTTTATTTTCAGCAAACTAATATGTTAAGAAATTTAACAGTACCAAAAGCATTGTGCTAAAATGATATAATTGCTTGCAATCAACTCTTCCGATCCCATTTTTGTCTCTCAGAAACAATTGTATTCAGCTCTTTCAGCTACTTTTTGGGGATTTTTAAAAACAGCCTTTTTTTTAGCCAGTTGTGGTGGCAAATGCTTATAATTCCAGTACTTGGGAAGCAGAGACATGAGAATTACAGGCTCGTGGGCAACCTCAGCTACCTAGGCCCTCTGCAACTAGTGAGGCCCTGTTTCAAAATAAAGAATACTTGTGCTGCTATGAACATGGGTATACATATGTTACTGTAGTTCTCTGATTTCATCCCCTTTGGAAAGCTACCCAGTAGTGGTATAAGCAGACCGAATGGTGGATCCATTCCCAATTTTCTAAGAAGTCTTCAAACTGATCTCCATAGTGGCTGAACTAGTTTGCACTCCCACCAACAGTGTAGAAGAGTTCCTATTTCCCCACATTCTTGCCAGCATTTGTTGTTATTTGACTTCTTTATGCTTGCCACTCTGATTAGGGTTATATGGAATCTCAGTGTTGTTTTGATTTGCATCTCCTTGATTGCTAAGGATGTTGAACATCTTTTCATATATCAATTGGCCATTTGTATCTCTTCTTTTGTGAAGTGTCTATTCAATTCAGTTTCCCATTTCTTGATTTTTTTTTTTCTAGTTTAAAGTCTATTAAGCTCTTTGTAAATTCTGGATATTAGCCCTCTATCAGAGGGGTAGCAACCTAGGTGTCCATCAACATATGAATGGATTACAAAATTCTGGGAAATACACATAACGGAATTCTATTCAGCAATAAAGAAGAACAAAATTGTCATTTATTAAGAAGATGGAAAGACCTGGAGAACATTATGTTAAGTGAGATTAGCCAAGCACACAAAGAGAAGGGGAATATCTTTTCTCTATATGCTCAAGCTAGGGAGTATTAGGGATACCAGTGGGATTCCTGACAATGGAGGGGAAACCTCAGCAAAGCTAGGAAGGAAGGGTAGAGGAGGAAGAAGGCTGAGGTTCAATAATGGAAAAGCTACATGGGACTATGTGATACTAATATAACATTGTTAACCTGGACACTTAGCATTGGGAAGAAGGGAAATTGGGAAAGTGTGTGTGGGGGATGGGCCCAAGTACTGTGTGAATATATGCCATTGTCAACATGATTCACATTATATGGTACTATAGTGCACCAAATAAAAAATAAACAAAATAAAATAAACCAAAATAAAGAATAAAAAACAGGGCTGGAAATGTAGCTTGGAGGTAAAATGCCCCTGGGTTCCACCCCAATACCACACACACACACACAAAAAAAAAAAAAAAAAAAAAGAAGAAAAAAAAAAAAGAAAAAAAAATCCAGCCTTTTTTGAAGTACAACTAATATAAATAAATGATAATATTTACCCTGTAAAATATGTAAGTCTTTATATATGTAGACATTCGTTGAACCATCATTAAGATAAGGAATCTATCTATCACTCATAAAAGATTATTCATGTCTCCGTAGATGCCCTTTCTCCTGTTCAGTTCCCTTCTCTCCCGTTGTAATATCTCATTGGGGTTTCAGTTTGAATGCGCAATGATTAATAATGCTGAACATTTTCCACCTGTACTGAATTGCAATTCATCTACCATCTTTGATTTAGTACTCGATTCAATTTTTTATCCACATTTTACTGGGTTGTTTTATTTAAGAGTTTTGAGTGGCCTTTACATATCATGAAAACAGGTTCTTTGTCATGTATGTAGTTTATAGATATTTTTTCAAACTTGCAGCTTATCTTTTAATTCTATAAATTGTCTTTCAAAAAAACAGAAGTTCTTAATTTTGGTAAATCTGATTTATTAATTTTTTGTGGGTTAACTTTTAGTATTATATCTAAAATAGTATTGTCTTACCCAAGGTCTAAAAGACTTTCCCTTTTATTTTTTTCTAGAAGCTTTATTATGGTTTTAAAATTTAGGTATATGATCTATTTTGACTTCATTTTTACATATGGCATGGAGTTCATTATTTGCATGAGAGATCCATTTTTTCCATCACCATTTGTTGAAGATGATTTCCTTTTTTAGTTAAATTGCCTTTGGACCTTTGTCAAAATTAAATTTGTGGGTCTATTTCTGAAATCTCTCTCCTTTCTCTAATCTAGCTTTCTATATTTTCACAAATATCACAGTCTCAATTATTGTATAATTCTTGAAATCACATAGTACAAGTCTTCCAATGTTGTTCCTCTTTTTCAAAGGTGTTTTGGATCATTTAACTTTTTTCCTTTCCATATGACTGTTAGAATTAGTTTGCCAACTTTTTACAAATTCCTAGTGTAATTTTTATTGCAACCGCATTGAATCTATGGATAAAATTAGAATCAGTTATATTTAATATTAAGCTTACTAATCTATGGAATAGTAAGCATCTCCATCTATTTAGGTGTTCTTTTTTCCAACAGTGTAGCTTTCAGAGTACAGGAATTAGACACCTTTAAATTTATGTAATATTGCCAGGTAAGGTGGCACACACTTGTAATCCTAGTACTTGGGAGGCTGAGACAGGAGGATCTCAGGTTCACGGCCAGCCTCAGCTACTTATTGAGGCCTTCACAACTTAGTGAGACCTTGTTTCAAAATAAAGAATAAAAAATAGAGCTGGGGGTATAGCTCAGAGGTTAAATGCCCCTGGATTCCATCTTCAGTAAATTTTTCCTGTAATATTTAATATATTCAAAACTAATAAATTGGTGGTATTATATTTTAGTATTATATTTAAGTGTCTGACTTTTCATTGATGATACATAGAAATGCAACTCATTTTTGTATATTGACTTTGATTTATTTAACCTTAATAAACTCATTAAACTATTATAATACTTATTTTATATAATTCATCACATTTTCTACATAGAAAATCATATAATGTACCCAAACTAGCATTATTTCTTCTTTTCCAATCTAGACACCTTGTTTCCCCTCCCCTTCTCTCCTCTCCTTCCACTCCTGTCCCCTCCCTCCCTTTCTTCTTTCCTCTTTTCCTCTGTGTAGAGCTTCCAGCTTTATGATGAGTAGAAATGGTAATAGTGTAGAGTGTATATTCTTGCTTTGTTCCTAAACATAGAGGCAATATTTCAAACTTTTATTAAGTTTGATATTAGTTACATTTTTTTTTGTGAATGCCCTTTATAATGTGGAAGAGTGTCTATTGTCTATTCCTGGATTGCTAAATGTTTTATTATAGATACTTGTTGACTATTTTAACAATATTTTCTTCAAATATGGACATGGTAAGTAGTTTTCTCTACTTTAAACTGTTAATGCAGTCGCCAGGCGTGGTCGTGTCGTCCCCCGCCCCCGCTTTGGAGGCAGAGACAGGAGGATCGCGCTGGTTTGGAGCCAGCCACGCTGGCTTAAGAGACCCTGTTTCCAAATAAGAATATATATGTAAAATAGGTCTGGGAGTGTAGCCCAGAGATAGAAGGGCTTCCAGGAACCCCAGTACCACCAAAAAACAACAACAAAAAAATACAAAACAAAAAACTGTTAATGCAATCGATTTTACTCAGTGATTTTTCAAATATTAAATTGTGCATTCAGGAATGCACTTTTTCCACCTAATTTGATAATGTATTATTCTTTGTATTTATTGTTGGAGTAGATTTCTAAAATTTTGTTTAGAATATTTGTCTTCATAGTCAGGAGAAATATTAGTCTCTGATTTTGCTTTTTTATACAACTTTGGTTTTGTGATGAGGGTAATGCTACTTGGTGAAAAGTATTTTCCTCCTTCTTATTTATTTATTTGTTTATTTATTTATTTATTTATTTTTGGTACTGAGGATGGAATCAAGGGCCATTCTACCTCTGAGCTACACTCTCAGCCCTATTTTTACTCTTTATTTTGAAACAGGGTCTCACTCTGTTGTGGAGGGCCTCACTAAGTAGCCGAGGCTGGCCGTGAACCTGTGATCCTCCCGTCTCAGTCTCCCAAGTACTGGGATTACACGTGGTGCCACCATGCCCAGCTCCTCCTCTTCAGATTTTTGAAAGAGTTTTTATAAAATTGGTATAAACTCTTCCTCCAATATTTGATATTAGAGACCACATCAGGGCCTAAATTTTTCTTTGTGGGAAAGTTTTTAACTGCAAATAATTTTTTATCAAATGATTATAGGAACTTGGCATGGTGATAGGTGCCTATAATCCCAGTACTTGAAAGGTGGGACAGGAAGATCACAGTTCTGAAGTCAGCCTCAGCAACTTTGTGGGACCCTGATTCAAATTAAAACATAAAATAGGACTAAGGCTATAGTTAAGAGGTAGAAATGCCCTCAGTATTAAACACCCAGTAACACACACACACACACACACACACACACACACACACACACACACTATGGGTTTGTTTTGTTTTATATTTTGATACTGGGTATTAAACCCAGGGGGATTCTACCCATGAGCTATATTCTACCCTTGAGCTATATTCTCATCCCATTTAATTTTTTAAATTTTTAAGTTTTTTAAATTTTGAAACAGGCTCTCTCTAAATTGCTGGGGAAAAGGGTCTCTACTTATGCTGAGGCTGGTCTCCAACCTGTGATCCTCCTGTCATCTTACTCAGTACTAGGATTATAGGCATGTGGCCTGGATTATCTAATTTTCTTGAGTGAGATTTAGAAGTGATGTTTCCAGTAATTACTCTATTTCACACAAGTTGTCAAATATACTGGTATACATTTATACTTTAATGCCATTGCTCTCATTTCAGATACTGGTGACTTGTACCTTCTTTTATTTTCCTTACCAACATTACCAAGTTTATTTATTTTATTGACCTCCTCAAAGAAACAGCTTCTGGCTTCACTGATTATTTTTCTCTTCCTCCTTTTTTTCTTTTTCTTCTTTGTATTGCATTGTTTACACCTTAATTTTTTATTTTTATGTTTTCCTTCTTTTGGGTTTATTTGCTATTTTCTAGATTTTTCAGAATTTGAATCTGAAGGCATTGAGATCTCTATTTCTTCCTCTTTCTTTCTTTCTTTCTTTCTTTCTTTCTTTCTTTCTTTCTTTCTTTCCTTTCTATTGTATTTAGAACCATATAGTCTTCCTAAGTACTGCTTTAGGACCATCCCACAATAAAATAAAATAAAAGATATGCTTTTATTTTATAAGTATTTTATAAGTATTTTTATTAAAAAAATACTTTTTTTTTTTTTGGTGGTATTGGGGGTATAACCCAGAGGCTTTCTACCTTCGAACAATACTCCCAGACCTATTTTATGTTTTATTTGGAAATAGGGTTTCACTAAGTTACTAAGAGTCTCACTAAGTAGCTGAGGCTGGCTTTGAACTGTGCAATCCTCCTGTCTCAGCTTCCCAAGTGCTGGGATTACAAGTTTGCACCACCATGCCCGGCTAATTCAAAATACTTCTAACTTCCACTTTAACTTACTTTTTTTTTCTTCTTCAGTTGTGGGGATGGAACCCAAGGGCATTTGACCTCTGAGCTACAACCCCTGCCCTATTATTTTTATTTTATTTATTTATTTATTTATTTATTTATTTATTTATTTTAGTGGTACTGGGGTCCCTGGAAGCCCTTCTACCTCCGGGCTACACTCCCAGACCTATTTTATAGTTTTGAAACAGGGTCTCTTACGCCAGCGCGGCTGGCTTCGAACCTGCGCGATTCTCCTGTCTCCGCCTCCCAAGCGCGAGGATTACAAGCGTGCACCACCACGCCCGGCGCTATTCTTTATTTTGAAACAGGGTCTCACTGAGTTGCATAGGGCCTCACTAAGTAGCTGAGGCTGTCCAAAAATCGCTATCTTCCGGTCTTAGCCTCCCGAATGCTGGGATTACGAGTGTGTGCCACCATGCCTGGCTTTTTAATTTACTTTTTGATTTTCATATTATTTGGACGTGTGTTATCCAGTTTTCAAGATGGAGGATTTTCCAGATAGATTTCTGTTCTTGACTTTTTACTCAATTTTATTTTTTACTGTTGTCATACATTTTACCTTTACATTTAATAAACTTAAAAAAAATTGTTTTCTATACTCACAACTCTTCTGATACTAAATGTGTGAGGTTTTCCTCCAATTCTTCTGACCCAACTGGGTGTTATATAATTTGACTCAATTCTGATAGTATGTCCCTGGAGTCCATGTGGATCCCACAGGCTGAGTCAGTTCCACAAGACTGCTCCCACTTCGTATGATAATTACAAGTCCTGAGCCCCTAATATTTTTGACTAACTTGTCTACAAATCAGGGGTTTTCATTCTCTCTTTGTAAGAAGTTAAAACAATCTTTCTGTCAAGGTAGCAAATTACATGGAAATGTACTTCTTTCATTTTGTAACTGTCAAATGAGCATTCTTTGTTGTAATGATACATGCATGTATCTGCTTCCCTCCCAGACTTTCCAGAAGTCAGCCATCTTGGTTTTGGTCATCCATCTTAGCTCATAGTTGACCTTTAGTTGACTAAAATTTTTCCAGAAGTCAACCATCTTAGCTTTGGTTGTCCATCTTAGGTCCCGAATGATAAACTTTATTTCAAATTTATTGTATATCTTTGAAAATAACCAATCACACAGAGTTGTAAACCCAAACCCTCCTTGAATCAGGATGAGAGACAGGATGATGTTAGGGATAAAAGTTGAGCAGATACCTGCTTGATATGCTTACTAACCAAACTCTGTGTTGATTGCACACTCTTCCGTAGAAATAAATTGCTTTGCCAAGTTACTTGGTTATATGTGCTTTATTTGCAGCTTCCCTGGAAGCAGTTTCTAACAGTTTTGGGGTGCATCCAGTATCCTAGCCATTTGGGTGAGTGCCACAGACTCCCCACTTAGGGAGAGATACATCCTACTGCCTTGTTGAGGATTGCTTCTGGGTGCTGAGGACAACGTGGCAAATCCCTAACAGGCTAAGACCTGAGACCCAGCACAAGTCTCTTGGCAACACGGGGAAAGGGCCCTAGTAAAAACCATGATGACCAGGTAACTGCATGCATGGGCAAGGGTAAGAAACACCATAGGAGGTGGTAAAGTATTTCCTTGGTAGGGTCATCTTGGAGGTCAAGTTGCAGGAAACCTCCAGGCAAAGGTGCATGAGCCTCTGTGTGAGTGTGAGTGAGACACGTCAGTCAGGAGAGAGCATCCTTTCTTCTAGATTTTCTTATCCTATATAAAAAAAAAAAAACAAAAAAAACCCAAAAAAAACTTGCTTAAGCATTGCAGTTGGAGTTTTCTTCGCTCTTTACTTCTATATTAGCCATGCAAAAGGACTCCCAACAACACCGAAACCGTTAACACTTTTTAGGTTTTATCAAATCTAATATTAATTTGCTATAATGGCTCACAGAACTTGGGGAAGGATAGTAATGAGCAACCAGAGCTACACATGGTGGTGCACACTTGTAATCCCAGCGCTTGGGAGGCTGAGACAGGAGGATAGCACAGGTTTGAAGCCAGCCTCAGCTACTTAGTGAGGCTCTCAGCAATTAGTGACTTAGTGAGACCCTGTTTTTAAGTAAAATATAAAGTAAATCTGGGAGTATAGCCCAGAGGTAGCAAAGCTGCTGGGTTCCACCTCCAGTACCACACAAAAAAAAAAAAAAAAAAAAGAAAAGAAAAGAAAAGAAGAGAAAAAAAAATGAACAACTAGATGAAAAAGTATGTAGAGTAAGGTCCTGATGCGTTCTGAGCACAAGAATTTCTGTACCTATGGAAAATTAGGGGTGTGTTAACTTCCTGGTATGGTACATAGGTGCATCTACCAAACTGAAAACTCTGAATCCTGTAAACTAGAGTTTTTTTTCTTTTTTCTTTTTTTTTTTTTTTGGTGGTACTGGAGTTCCTGGAAACCCTTCTACCTCCTGGCTACACTCCCAGACCTATTTTTATACTCTTTTTTATTTGGGAACAGGGTCTCTTAAGCCAGCATGGCTGGCTTCGAACCTGCGTGATCCTCCTGTCTCTGCCTCCCAAGCGCAGGCATTACAAGCGTACACCACCACGCCCAGTTTAGAGATTTTTGTGGGGGCTTCATTACATATACACAATTGATCATGAACTCAACCTTTAATACCTTCCTTTTCCCCAGAGGACGAAGGGTGAGGCTGAAAGTTCCAAGCTTCCAATAAAGACTTGGCCTTTCTGGAGATCAGTTCTTATTTGGCTGGTATTCAGCAGCCCACAAGAGTCACCTCCTTAAAACAAAAGACATTCTTATCAACCAGAAAATTTCAATAGATTTAGGAGTGCTATGTCAGGAACAGAAGACAAAAATCAAACATATTCCTCACATTCAGTTTTTATTACTTTTGTTGAAACAATTATTTTTAAAGATGTATAAATGATTTTAAAATCTTAAATATAAATTAACAAATACTATATCTGGAAATTTTCATTCTTTTGCAAAGATTCATATTTTCCTTTGATGTTCTTGTACGTGACATGAAGATTAATGTACTATTGCTATATACAATTACCTGGAAGAATCTCAAAAACATACTTTTACATTAAAGGACCCTTAAACAAATAGTATACACTATACTGCTGTGTTTATGCAAAACTCAAACATAGGGAAAACTAACCTGCACTGTTAGAGGCAGAATAATTGTTACCTTGGAAGAATGAAACGACAGCTAAATAGGAGGATGAAAAGTCTTCCTTTTTTTTTTTTTTTTTAGTGGTACTGGGGTTCCTGGAAGTCCTTTTACCTCCGGGCTACACTCCCAGACCTCTTTTATATTTTTTTTATTTGGAAACAGGGTCTCTTAAGCCAGCGAGGCTGGCTCTGAACCAGCATGATCCTCCTGTCTCTGCCTCCCAAGCATGGGGATTACAAGAGTGCTCCAGCATGCCCGGCTATGAGAAGTCTTCTTACGTCATCTTATGACTTTTGTGTCTTCTCTCTCTCTCTCTTTTTTTTTTTTTACCATAAATACTACTTATTTGGTAGAAAAATTTATTGAGATTTACACTTTTGTATATATATATATATGTGTATATATATATATATATATATATATATATATATATATATATATATATCTGAATGGATATTTTACCTCAATGAAAAGTATTACATCGAAATGCATTTCTTGTGGTGGGAGTGTAGGTCAGTGATAGAGCACTTGGTCAGCATACACACGGCCTTAGGTTGAAACCTTAGCATCAAGGGGTAGGGGTGAAGGCTAAATAAGTGTGTGTGCTAGTTCTAAACTTTCTATAGTAAGAAAGAATTTCTCAATGAATTTATTGAAGGACATAAAGTTCAGCTCTGTTAGCATGCAAACTTTGAATCTCTATGTTGAAAAAATACCCCATTAAACTTATGTTCACTGTTGATTATAAACTGAGTATAAGGTAAAGCAAGATAAAATAAAAGTAATGATGTTCTACTACATAATTGTAGCTAAGCAGAAAATTATCCTACAAGTTCCCTGAAGATGCTCACCTTTCTCAAAACTTTTTTTTTTTTTTTTTTGGTGGTACTGGGGATGGAACCCAAAGGCCTTCTACCTCCGGGCTATACTCCCAGACCTATTTTATATTTTATTTGGAAACAGGATCTCACTAAGTTGCTAAGAGCCTCACTAAGTAGCTGAGGCTGGCTTCGAACCTGTGTGACTCTCCTGTCTCAGCCTCCCAAGAGTAGGGATTACAAGCGTGCGGCACCACACTCGGCCCTTTGTTAAAACTTTACTAGGTAAAATACCACTATTTCAATAGCTATCAAATACTGAGTTTCTCTTTGCCTTGAAATTTAATTTAAACCTGACTACTGTTTTAGACAATTAGATATTGTTAAATACAGAGAACAAATGAAACCTTATCAATCTAATGCTTCTGTAAAATCAAGAGATTAATGTTTGACATTTGAACTGGCAATGCTTTCTAGAATTTTCTTTCAGCATTAGATAGATGGAGAAATAACCTATTAGACAATTGCAACTTTTTTTTTTTGGTTACTGAGGATTGAACCTAGAGGCATTCTTCCTCCAAGTTACACCCCTACCCCTATTTATTTTTTGCAGTAGTGGGGATTGAAACTGGGGGGCATTCTATCTGTGTGCTCTACCCCCAGCCTTTTTTAAAAATTCTTTATTTTGAAACAGGGTCTCACTAAGTTGCAGAGGGCCTTAATAGCTGAAACTGGCCATGAACCTGCAATCCTCTTGTCTCAGCTTCCTAAGTACTAGGAGGACCACACCTGCCTCAAAACTTACATATTTTTTAAAAATCAACTAATACATAAGAAAATGGTTTATGTATTGATATTCACCTCACTTTCATATTATTAGGACAATTAGTTTATTAAAATGTATACTTCAAAATCACTTGAATTTTTTTTTTGGTTTGTTTGTTTTGGTGGTACTGGGGTTCCTGGAAACCCTGCTACCTCCAGGTTACACTCCCAAACCTATTGTTTTATATTTTTATTTGGAAACAGGGTCTCTTAAGCCAGCAAGGCTGGCTTTGAACCTGCATGATCCTCCTGTCTCCACCTCCCAAGCAAGGGGATTACAAGCTTGCACCACCATGCCTGGCAAAATCACTTGAATTTTAAATATGAAAAAGTAAAGCCCAGAGATAATAAAAATGGTGAAGTTAAGACTACAATTTATCCTGCAAATACTTAGTCTAATGTTTTTGGAATTAGAATTTGAGTTTCAGGATGTACTAGATTAAAATAAAAGGGAAAGCTGGGTGTGGTGGGAGGCTATCCTTGGGAGACTGAGACAGGTTTGAGGACAGCCTCAGAAGTAGTGAGACTCTCATCTACTTAGTGAGACCCATTTCAAAATAAAACTAAAATAGGGCTTGGGGAATAGCTTGGAGGTATGATGCCCTTGAGTTCAATCTCAGTACCACAATAAATATAAATATAAAATTAAAAAGCTGGTTATGATGGTGCATGCTTGCAATCCTAGTAATTTGGAGACTGAGACAAGGGGATCGCAGGTTCGAAGCCAGCCTCAGCTACTTTGTGAGGCTCCTCAGCAACTTAGTGAGATCCTGTTTCCAAATCAAATATAAAATAGGTCTGGGAGTGTAGCCCAGAAATAGAAAACCCTGGGTTCCATCCCTTGTAACACACACACACACACACACACACACACACACACACACATACACACTAATAATATGTAGGGAAGACTTATTTATTTAGCTGCTATTTATTTACAAGAAGGGACATTTGAAAGAAGCAAAAGCACTGTCATTTACTCTTCTCCAATATCCAATCTTTCTTTGTCATTAGAAAAGAATGTTGATCCTGGTGAGGTGGTGCACGCTTATAATCCCAGCATTTTGGAGTCTGAGACAGGAGGATCGTGGTTTGCAGACAGCCTCAGCTACTTAGGCCCCTTGCAACTACTAAAGAATACAAAATAGGACTGGGGGTGTAGCTCGGAGGTAGAATGCCCCTGGGTTCAATCCCCGGTACTGCCAAAAAAAAAAAAAAAAAAAAAGGGAAATGAATGTTGATTTTTAGTAGAGCAAAGGACTTCCTCCTTACCAGAGTTCTCAGATTCCCCTTTTCTCTGCTCATCAGTTGAATCTTTAATTTCCCAAAGAAGATAATTCATACCTTTCAACTCTACCTTCTAATTCTGAGACCACAGGTTTATTTGAAATTATGATTCCACCAGGCAAGACTTCTGCAACCTGCAGCAGTTATATAACTTCTAAAACTTTCAATTTCCCATTTGGTCAAATGGAGACAGTCACAGGGCCAACTTTATATGGAGGAGTTAATTAAGGTAATGAATTTAAAGCTCTTAACACAGTGAGTGGTACAGTAAGGTCAATAAACTTTAGTTTCCGTTGTCTTTATTAGTGCCTATGTTTCCCATTTCACTTACAAGGGAGGCCTTATATTTCTAATTACCTCAATATTCTTTATTTTTGCCTTTAGAACTATACATTTACCTATAATGTCAATTCAATTTGATAATTTTGGCATATTTCTAAGGAAAAGGCCACCATCTCTAGCTTTCGTTGACGTTTTGCTTTTTAAATTGCTCTATGTTCCCTTCTCAATGACATCTTGTCAGTTCATCCCTCTTGGGGTCTTCACCTCAGTTCATAAACTATCCTTAGGTGTTCATTAAATATAAAACTTATTATATATAAAATTTAATAAATTTAAATTTAGGCATTATTAAATATAAAATTTGAATGGAAATAGAGAACATTATGCTAAGTGAGATTAGTCAGTCACACAAAGGAAAAATTGGATGCTTTCCCTAATATGCGGAAGCTAGGGAGAAAAAGGGTCACAGGAGGAACTCTAGACAAAGAAGGAGAAACTATAGATGAGCAAATAATGCAACCTAACTGAGGGAAAAGGAAAGGGGAAGAGAGAAATTTCTTAATATACATGATGTACATTTACAAACATATCAATCACTACGCCAAACATAAAAGGAGGAGGGGGTGGAGGGAATGGAGAGGGAATTGGGGAAGGGCTAAATGAGTGATGTGGGCATGTAAGTCTCTACCATCTTGTATCCCATTAAGATGTATGAGTACAATGCACCAATAAAAGTTAAAAATATATGCCGGGCGTGGTGGTGCACGCTTGTAATCCCCGCGCTTGGGAGGAGGCAGAGACAGGAGGATTGCGCAGGTTGGATGCCAACCTTGCTGGCTTGAGACCCTGTTTCCAAATAAAAATACAAAAAATAGGTGTCTGCGAGTGTAGCCCGGAGGTAGAAGGGTTTCCAGGAACCCCAGTACCACCAAAAGAAAAAAGTTAAAAAATATCAAATTTTATATTTAATAGCAAATTTAATTATGAATAAAGGGTTCTGTTTGGGAGACTTAAAATTTATTCATTATTTATTTGGTTTTATTCATTTTGAGATATAATGTATAATAGTCATGTCATGTGCTTCATACACCTATATTTTGTACTGTTTTAATGTGGTTCATGGTTTAATATGAAATAAGTATTAATAAATATTCTTTAAATATATGTACTTATGTCGGGCATGGTGGCGCACGCTTGTAATCCCCACGCTTGGGAGGCGGAGACAGGAGGATCACGCAGGTTCGAAGTCAGCCATGCTGGCTTAAGAGACCCTGTTTCCAAATAAAAACGTATAAAAATTGGTCTGGGAGTGTAGCCCGTAGGTAGTAAGGGTTTCCAGGAACCTCAGTACCTTATATATATACTTTTCGGAGTACAGTATTATATTTTAATTTCTAACATCTAGTATCCTAAATTTTGCTTTAAGATTTTATTCTCTCTTTGATTTTTAAATTTAAAAACTTTAATAAGCCACCACACCCGGCTGAGCTGTGAAATTTTATATTAAGAGAATATCAGTAAGGCACAAACTATAAAAGGATCAAAGTTATATGTACAAAAGGTACAAAAATAAGAACCAGTAAACTCTTCTTCATCTTAAATAAAAAGGGTCCTGAAGCAATGATATTAAAAATGCAGTAGGGAAAAATCATGTTTTTAAATGATAAAGTAAAAGTAAAAATATTTTTTTGTGTAGATTTAATCGTTATAAGTGGATCCCAAGCTTGTCTATATTTTGGGCCATTTACAACGTGTTTCAGCGTAATGTAAAAAGTACTCTCTTAGCCGGGCGTGGTGGCGCACACTTGTAATCCCAGCATTCGGGGGGCTGAGACCAGGGGATCGCGGTTCGTGGACAGCCTCAGCTACTTAGTGAGGCCCTCCACAACTTAGTGAGACCCGGTTTCAAAATAAAGAGTAAAAAATAGGGCAGATGGTGTAGCTTGAAGGTCAAATGCCCCTGGGTTCCATCCTGAAACCCGCAAAAAAAAAAAAAAAAAAAAAAGAAAAAGTACTTTCTTCCTCCGAACAGGGCTGACAGTATGAGGGACTATTAGAGAAGTAGGGTCACTAGTAGAAATAGAGATGGCAGGGTTCTGAAACAACAGAAACTGCATGGTAGTGTTATCATCTGTCAGAAGTCAGGTAGATGTAGTTTTTATATTGAATGGCAAAGATACTAGTTATACTATTAAAAGGAACTAAAGGCAGATACTATGAGTGTGAGGGCCATTTCTACAATATATAAAGCTATCACATTTCCCAATTTCTGTACTTCAGCAAGTTTTGAACCTGAAGCTCACCATTCAATTCCTCTTGTCTCCGAAGGAATGACCATATGATAAATACACTTAGCAAAAATCCCATCCTGCCCCAAAGGTTCTTTTGAATTTTCTTGGGTAAAATTATGACTAGGAAAAGGATAATATACAAATATTTCAAGGGCTATTAGGCAAAGGATCTGAGTTGCCTAATACCTGGAGACCAAAATCATTTTCTGGGTCCCTGCTCAAGGTAAGCATATGTAGGACAGATAACAAGTGAAGTGCTTGCTAAGATCCGGTCATAATCGATCTACTGGGTTTGTGCGTGTATCAGAAGATCATTTCCATAATTCTTATTTTATTTTATTTTATTTTTATGGAACTGGGGTTTAACCCAGAGGCATTCTATCTCCAAGCCACACCCCAGCCCCATTTGTTATTCTTATTTTTTGTGTGTGTGTGTGATCCTGGGGATGGAACCCATGGGCCTCTATCTCTGGGCTACACCTATGACCCATTTTATATTTTATTTTGAAACAGGGTCTCACTAAGTTGTTGAGAGCCTCATTAAGTAGCCGAGGCTGGCATCAAACCTGTGCAATCCTCCTGTGTCAACCTCCCAAGTACTGGGATTACAAGTGTGCACCACCACGTCCATTTGAAACAAGGTCTCACTAAGTTGCAAAGGGCCTCATCAAGTATCTGAGGCTGGCTGCGAACCTGTGATCTTCCTGTCAGTCTCCCAGGTACTGGGATTAAAAGCCTGCATTACCAAGCCAGGCTTTCCATGATTCTTGAGTATATACTCAGAAGAAATAACTGGTAACTGTCAAACCACCAACATTGGGGGTTTGTCAGGTAAGTGATACTGTAGGGGGCAGGTTAATTGGAAGTCTCTTCCCCACTCCAGACAAGAGAGAAATAAAAACAGACATTTTATCCCAGAGGGATGGCAAAAATTAGCACCACTCTTAAACATCTAAAGGGTTCAGGGATGTTATTTTTTCAGCACACATTCATTTAATTTACCAGTTTCATGCTCATAGAAAAAAATAGATGGAGCCAAAAAAATACTATAAACTGAACAAAACAGAATCCCCATTTCTTTCTGCTATGCCATATTTGCTCTTCTTTTGTTAGAAGAGTTTAAAAGGGTCTCAGGTACATGGTATGTAGCAAATGATTTGGTGAATGAGTTCTTTTCCATTCCTATCAGAATAGAGGACAGAAAGACTTAGCAGTTATAGAGAAAGGATACTGGCTTTGACTGATAATAGATGTCTAATGTTATTTGATTATTATTTTTTTGAAGTTAAAACCTCTTCTCTATAGTTGTTCTCTGGTGAGCCTTAGCATGTGATCAGGAATTTATTCTTTGTGCCCACTTCATTATGCCCAACCACATGCCTTTAACTCAGACCCATCATTGTCCTGTATCAAAGCACAACTTCTAGCTGGGCATAGTGGTGCATGCCTGTAATCACTGTCTTGGGAGTCTGAGACAGGAGGATCACAGGTTCAAGACCAGTTTTAACAACTTAGTGAGATCTTTTTTCAAAATAAAAAATAAAATAGGGTTGGGAGTGTAGCTCAGATGTAGAATGCCCCTGGGTTCAATTTCCAGGGCCACAAAAAAAAAAAAAAGTAAAACCAAAACACTAAAGCTCAACTTCTCCTTGTGTTCACTTTTGCGTCTTATTCTCCCTTCCACAGGCACTGCTTAATAATTATCCTGAAGGCTAACTTCTATATCCCGCCCACTGGGAGCAGTGCTTATTTTTGTCTCTCCTGCCTAGGGATGTTGGTGCTATCTCTTGTTACTGATATTTAGGATTACTGTCAGAATCTGGTTCGCAGGAATGCCAGTCTACAACAGATATTTTTAGACATACATTGGCTTTAAAAATAATAAAAGGCTATATAAACCCAGTCATGATTTGAATGTTTGTGTTTTCTTAGTCATATGCATGTGAGAATAGTAGCACATATATTTTAAGATCTATTTTCTCTATATCATGAATATGATTTTGGGAGCTGTTTGTAATAATTCCTTAGTCCAGTAATGAAATGTATACTGACCATAGACTGGAAATCATTGGATTAGAGGTGTCTCATTGTTACATAAATATCTTATGTCCAAGATACCTAATTTTATTACCTGTTAGGCAAAGCATCACTCCATGTTGCTCTCGCAGTGGAGTTAATAGACTCCATATGGCATCCATGAACTATGAAGGAATTCAGATTCAAATTTCATTGACTATGTAAACAACTGAGAGACCATTTGAAACAACACAGCCTAGTAGAGACTATGAGGACAATAGCAGCAGCAGAGAGCAGAGCAGCTGGTGGAACAGCAGGCTGGTATGGTGGGGTTATTCTTGAACAAAGATTTCAAGCATGTTATGAATCTAAGAGAAGACAATGCAAAAAATGCCATGTTGTGCAAATACCAGCTGGACTTGTAAATCAAAGAGCAAATTTTATGCACACCAACTATTGAGGTTTTAGCATCTTTATTGACTTTTTCAGTGAAAAACCACCAATATGGTCCTTTAACCACAAGGAAGGGTGATATTTAGATATTTAATATCTTGGTTTCAAAAGCCAACTGAAAGTAAAGTTTCCAATTAGCTAATTGACTAAAAAGTAAAAATACATATTTAATATCTAGATGGAAAATCAAAGTAAATTTTATCTGTTGTGCTCATTATTTGCACTCAGTTGTGAAGTTAGTCTTCCAATATATGGTGTCATTTTTTCATAACGGGATTAATTTATTCTTATTTTTGAATTTCATTGTACCTTCCAAGTCTTGTTTCAGACCAATAATTCAATAAGTATTTGATGACTCGTTTTTTAAATTAATGTCTGTAAGTAGGAATTATTTAATATAGTAAAAAAAAAATACAGAGGCTGGGTGTGGCGGTGCAGATGTGAAATCCGAGTATTTGGAAAGCTGACAGGAGAATTGAAGATTAAAGGCGAGCCTCAGCAACTTAGTGAGACTTTTAGCAACTTAGTAAGATTCTGTTTCAGAAAAAAAAAATACAGACTTCCGGGAGGGTGGCGACCGAATAAAGAGGCGTTTACGTATCCTGCTAACAATTGATCTTTATTACTACAAAATCAGCGCTTTTCATGGCCAGAAAACACCACCAGCAGAGAAATAAAAACTGCAAGTACAAAGGACAGAGAGAAGGAAGGTTAGAAGAACGGCCAGATGCCAGAGAGGAAACCAGCCCGCCGGTGCCATCTTCCCTCGCAGCGCCGGGCTCCAGAGAGGAGGAGGACTCAGAATGGAGCTCAGAACCAGAGAGGAGATATAAACCATAAAGAAGAAAAAAGAAACAGACTTCAGAACCATAGAAGAGAGGAAGTTAATAAGTGAGCCATTTAAATAAAGAAGACGGACCAAACTACCCAATAGAAGACAGAACACAAAATGAAAGAAAACAAATATCATATTTCAATATTTCTTAATGTCAAAGGACTTAACTCACCAATCAAGACATAGACTGGCAATGTGGATTAAAAAACATAATCCAAATATATGCTATCTGCAAGAAACTCACCTTACAGCCAAAGACATTCACAGACTGAAAGTGAAAGGATGGAAAAAGATATACCATGCTAGTGGAGACCAAAAAAGAGAAGGGGTAGCAATCCTGATATCCAACAAAACAGACTTCAAACTAAAACACATCAGAAGAGACAAATCAGGGCACTTCATTTTATTAAAAGAAACAATATACCAAGAAGATATAATGATAATAAATATTTATGCCCCAAATGCGGATGCAACCACATTTATAAAACAAACCCTTCTGGACATCAGATCCCAAATAGACCCAAATACAATAATTCTGGGAGACTTTAATATGCCTCTCACACATCTGGATCAATCTTCAAGGCAAAAGATGAGTAAAGACTCCTTAGAACTAAAGAAAACCATAAATCAAATGGACCTAATAGACATTTACAGAATATTTCAGCCAGGAACTACAGAATGCACATTCTTCTCAGCAGCCCATGGAACCTTCTCCAAAATAGACCACATCCTGGGCCACAAAGAAAGCGCATGCAAATTTTTAAAAATGTAATATGATTCCTTGCATCTTTTCAGACCATAATGGAATAAAAGTAGAAATCAACAACAGGAAACTCAAAAGAAATTATTCAAATACATGGAGATTGAATGATACACTATTGAATGATGAATGGGTAAGAGCGGAAATTAGGGAAGAAATAAAGAAATTTATGGAAACAAAGGAAAACACAACCTACCAAAATCTATGGGACACTATAAAGGCAGTATTAAGAGGAAAGTTTATTGCATTGAGTGCCCACATAAGAAGGACAGAGAATCACCAAGTAAAGAACCTAATGACACAACTAAAGGACCTAGAAAGACTGCAACAGTCTATTCCCAAAGCCAGCAGAAGGCAAGAAATCATTAAAATTAGAGCAGAAATAAATGAAATAGAGAACAAAAAACAATTCAAAGAATCAATAAAACAAAAAGTTGGTTCTTTGAAAAGATAGAATTAATAACCCCCCAGCCAACCTAACCAAAAGAAAAAGAGAATCAACTCAAATTATCAAAATTAGAAATGAAAAAGGAGATATCACCACAGATAGTGAAGAAATTCAAAAGTTTATAAGAAACTACTTTAAAAATTTATACTCCAATAGACTAGAAAACATGGAAGAAATCGATAGATTCTAAGCACAATAAACCTACCTAAACTCAATCAAGAGGACACAGCAAGCCTAAACTAACCAATAGCAATGAAAGAAATAGAAATGGCAATAAAAATTGTTCCACCAAAGAAAAGCCCAGGCCCAGATGGGTTTCCAGCTGAATTTTACAAAACCTTCAGTGAACAACTAATACCAATACTTCAGAACTTGTTCCGGGAAATTGAAAGAGATGGAACTCTCCCAGATTCCTTCTATTAGGCCAGTATCACATTAATCCCAAAACCAAATAAAGATACCTCAAGAAAGGAAAACTACAGACCAATATCCTTAATGAACATGGATGCAAAAATTCTAAACAAAATACTAGCCATACACATTCAAAACTATATCAAGAGAATAATACATCATGACCAAGTCAGTTTCATCCCAGAAAAACAAGGCTGGTTCAACATACACAAATCAATACATGTTATTCACCACATAAATAGAACCAAGAACAAAAACCACATCATCATAGCAATAGATGCTGAAAAACCATTCGACAAAATCCAACACCCATTTATGTTAAAAAGCACTGCAGAAAATTGGGATAGAAGGAAAGTACTTCAACATCATTAAGGCAATATACTGTAAACCCAAAGCCAACATTATACTGAATGGGGAAAAACTTCAAGAATTTACTCTAAAATCAGGAACAAGACAAGGATGCCCAGTATCACCACTCCTTTTTAATATAGTCTTTGAGACCCTTACCACAGCAATAAGACAAGAGAAGGAAATCAAAGGAATCCACATAGGAAGAGAGAAATTAAAATTATCCTTATTTGCAGATGACATGATCCTTTATCTGGAAGACCCAAAGAACTCAACCAAAAGACTTCTGGAGCTGATTGACAAATTCAGCAAAGTCGCAAGATACAAAATCAACCTAAAATCAGTGGCTTTTCTTTATGCCAACAATGAATCTACAATGAAAGAAACAAAGAAAAAAAATTCCATTCACTATAACCTCAAAACCAATAAAATACCTAGGAATAAACCTAACCCAAGATGTAAAAGACCTCTACAACAAAAACTATAAAACATTAAAGAAAGAAATTGAAGAAGACCTTGGAAGATGGAAAGACCTCCCGTGCTCATGGATAGGCAGAATAAATATCATCAAAATGGCCATTCTGCCAAAACTGATCTATAGATTCAATGTAATTCCCAATAAAATACCAGAGACATTCTTCACAGACTTAGAAAAATCAATCATGAACTTTATATGGAGAAAGAAAAGACCCAGAATAGCCAAAGCAATTCTCAGCAATAAGAAACATGCAGGAGGCATCACAATCCCAGACTTCAAATTATACTATAGAGCAATAGTAGTAAAAACAGCATGGTACTGACACAATAACAGATATACTGACCAGTGGATTAGAATAGAAGATACAGAAACAAACCCACACATCTTTAGTCAATTAATCTTTGACAAAGGGGCCAAACTCATATGCTGGAGAAAAGACAGTCTTTTCAACAAATGATGCTGGGAGAACTGGCTATCCATTTGTAGAAAGATGGAACTAAACCCCTATATCTCACCATGCACAGCAATCAACTCAAGTTGGATCAAAGACTTAGAAATTAGACCTGAGACTGTGAAGTTAGTAGAGGAGAGCATAGGTTCAACACTACAACATATTGGCACAGGCAGTAACTTTCTCAACAAAAACTCCAACACTCAGGAAATTAAAGCAAGAATTAACAAGTGGGATAGCATCAAACTAAAAAGTTTCCTCTCACCAAAGGAAACCATCAGTAACCTAAAGAGGAAGCCTACAGAATGGGAAGAGATCTTTACCAGCCACCACTCTATAGGGGGATAATATCCAGAATATACAAAGAGCTCAAAAGACTCTTCACTAGCAAAACAAACCACACAATCAAGAAATGGGCAACTGAACTAAATAGACACTTCACAAAAGAAGAGATACAAAGGGCCAATAGATACATGAAAAGATGTTCTTCATCACTGGCCATCAGGGAGATGCAAATCAAAACTACACTGAGATTCCATCTAACCCCAGTCAGAGTGGCAAGCATAAATGAATCAAATAACAACAAATGCTGGCAAGGATGTGGGGAAAGAGGAACTCTTTTTACACTGTTGGTGGGAATGCAAACTAGTTCAGTCACTATATAGAGATCTGTGTGGAGATTCCTAAGAAAGCTAGGAATAGATCCACCATACGATCCAGCTCTACCACTCCTGGGTATCTTTCCAAAGGGGTTGAATTCAGAGAACTACAGCAACATATACATACCTATGTTCATAGCAGCACAATTTGTAATAGCCAAAAGATAGAACCAACCAAGGTCTCCATCAACAGATGAATGGATAGCAAAACTCTGGGAAATACACACAATGGAATTCTATTCAGCCATAAAGAAGAACAAAATTATATCATTTGCAAGAAGATGGAAAGTCCTGGAGGACATTATGTTAAGTGAGATCAGCCAAGCACAGAAGGAGAAGGTACATATGTTTCCTCTAATATGCCCAAACTAGGGAACACAGAGGATACCAGTGGGACTCCAGATAATGGGGGGGAAATATCAGCAAGGTTTGAATGGGAAGATAGGAGAGGAGGAAGGCTGATCTTGATTAATGAGGGTCTACATTCGAATATGTGTAAAATTATGAATATGACATGGTTTTCCTGGACAACCATTGGTGGGAGGGGGGAAGAGAAAACGGGGTGGGGGGAGATGGCACCAAATATAATTTAAATGTATACCATTTATGTTCAATAAAAATTTTGTTTAAAAATAAATAAATAAATAAACTGGTCAATATTAAAAAATATATAAATTGCTGGGGGTGTAGGTGAGAGCTAGAATGTCCCTGGTTTCAATCCTATGTACAGAAAAAAAGAAAGAAAAAAAAGGAATACAGAATCTGTACTAGGACTCAGGTAGAAATTTTAACCCTTTCATTCACTCTGTGACTTTGGCTAAGTTATTTAACCACTTTTATTCTTATTTCCTTAAGAATATTTACCTTACAGAAGTTTCTGTTTTTATTAAGATTAAAGATCACATTTACCAAGTACTTAGTGTTGAACATGAAACACCATAGAAGTTTAGTTGTCTTTTTAATAATGTTTTCTTTCTTTTTTTTTTTTTGTGGTACTGGGGTTCCTGGAAGCCCTTCTACCTCTGGGCTACACTCCCAGACCTATTTTATATATATTTTTTTAAATTTAGAAACAGGGTCTCCTAAGCCAGCGCACGCGGCTGGCTTCGAACCTGCGCGATCCTCCTGTCTCCGCCTCCCAAGCGCAAGGATTACAAGCGTGCGCCACCACGCCCGGCTAATGTTTTCTTTTTAATAATGTATTATAAGATTTATGTGAATAGAGTTAACATCATCACTAGGTAACCAATTCCCCAAACTTTGTACTTTGATATACTTTGAATATGCAAGGATGAAATCTCATATAAATATTAATGATATATTCTTAAAATTACATAATTTGTGTCTAAGACATCTGAGAGGTTTCCAAATTAAATATCCAACTCTATGTCTGATATGAGCCATCCAATGTCCAATTTTTCTCCCAACATTTCTATAAACAGGGTTTTCACCCCCCTACATCTTTTTTGGGGGCGGCAGTACTGGGGATTGAGCTAAGGGGTATTCTATACCTTTGAGCTATAAATCCAGTCTTAATTTAGTTTTTATTTTGAAACAAGTTCTCACTGTGTTGCTCAGAGCCTTGCTAAGTTACTAAGGCTGATCTCAGATGTGTGGTGCTCCCGTTAATTAGGGTGCCTTTGTGACTTTGCTCTCATCAACCTCAATCCTGCTGTATGGACCAGAGTGGGAAGACTATGATCTCTTTATCTTTATATATGAACATTAACACCATCAAGAGAACTCCACCCCCATGACCTCATCTAAAATGTATCACCTCCTCAAGCCAATTTCAATACCATCATGTTGGGGATTAGAATATAAGCATATAAATTTCTTTTGGAAAAAAATTCATATATATTACTACTATATTTTTGGAAACATTTTAGAGATAAACACACATATCCAAAGTTAATAATATAGTAAGCTTGTACTGCATATGAGCTCTTTAAATAATAAAATGAAAATACTGTTAGAACCAAGAGGCTAAAGTTAACTGCCACATTAATGTTATTAGTATTGGGGTAGTTGATCAAGGAAGACTTTAAATAGTTATTTCTTGAGTTGGAGCTAATGCTTCATCTCTTCACACTACCACACCACCCAAATAGGGTTTAGATACCTCACCTTTGTGTTTCATGGCCTCCCACATACATATCTATGGCCTGGTAGGCTCCAAGATTTTGCCCAAAAGACCACGGTAAGTACTCAGCAAATGTTTTATAAATCAATTAAAGAATATGGTATAACCAGGTAGATTAGAAGTAAAGCATTTAAGGAAGCAGAAAACACATTAAAAAACTTGAACATATAAAACTGCATGGTGATTTGAGGTAATTCTAGGTAGTTAGATAGAATAAACTACACTAAAGAATATGAAAGTTAGCCAGGTGTGGTGGCTCACGCTTGTAATCCCCACCTGCCCTTGGGAGGTGGAGACAGAAGGATAGCGCAGGTTCGAAGCCAGCCTCGCTAGCTTAAGAGACCCTATTCCCAAATAAAAATTTAAAAATAATATAAAAGTAGGCCTGGAGTGTAGCCCGGAAGTAGAAGGGCTTCCAGGAGCCCCAGTACCGCCAAAAAATAAAAATAAAAAAGATAATGAAAGTTGTTAATATATAAACTAAATGTGAATAATTGGAGCAGTTAATACATGAGAATGACTAAGAATAGAAACTATTATGTGGAATACTACTGTTATATGCCAGTCATTGCTTATTTTGGTTATAGAATTTGTTAAGGTGTTTTGGTTATGTCAGGCCCATTCTTTTCAGCTAATGTCTCTGGTTTGGTGGATAGATACTAAAAGTTTTCTAAGGTTCTTATATGGTGTTTGGTCCTAGTTTCCTTAAACTCTGCCTTTGTGAATCAGCTGGAGAGCTAGTACAGGATGGAAAGATTAGGGAATCACACTATCCAAGGATAATTAGCTATATTTAGCATAGTGTGTGTCAGCAGAGAGAAGAAAATTCGGTGGCCAAAGAAAAGGTTTGTAACTATCTCTCCACTAGAAAGTCAGTCATGCAGCCGGGTGTGGTGGCGCATGCTTGTAATCCCAGCATTTGGGAGGCTGAGGCCAGGGATCGTGCGGTTCAGGAACAGCCTCAGCTACTTAGTGAGGTCCTCTGCAATTAGTGAGACCCTGTTTCAAAATAAAGAGTAAAAAACAGGGCAGGGGGTGTAGCATGGAAGTCAAATGCCCCTGGGTTCCATCCCCAAACCTGCAAAAAAAAAAAAAAAAAAAAGAAAAGAAAAGAAAAGAAAGTCAGTCATGCCTTTGTTGGGTAAAGCATTTGGATAGATCCAGAAGACTCACTCAGATTTGTAGCACAAGTCTAGCTGAGAAAATTAAGAAAGAAAATCTCCTGAAGAAGATTATTTTGATGAACTTCTTTCATTTTGGTAAATAATGTAAAACAATGTATTGGTTATGATAAATGCAACCTTTATTACTGTGATTTATCACATATACATGAGCACTTCCCTCAAGCCAAACATATTCTGTTTTGAATAATTGAGAAACCAGACAACCAGCTCTACATGTTTCCTGGCTGGGCTGTGAGCCCTCAGCTCACCTTCTTCATCCCCTACTGTGCTGAACTCTGTAGGCTGCATTTCTCAGGCCTTGTTCTCAGGTCCCCAGCTAGGGACAGCCAATGGGAGGAATTGTGGAAAATTACAGGGTAGTGATAATGGTGGTGGTGATGGGATTTGAAACGGAGAAGCTAGAGTGTCCTCCTTCTCCCCCTAAGGATGCTCTCTAGTAGGGGTGATGAATTCTCTGTGCTTCCAGACAGCTTTACCAAGGACAGCTTTACCATGATTATAGCTTCATTTGCTTGTGTTTTTTTCTCCCGCTTTCTGGTAGCAGTGCCTCATCTTTTGTCTCTTTTGATGAGGAATGTTGGTGGCCTCCCACTGACCTGATATTTAGGATTACTCACCATCATTTGTTTTACTTTCTAGCACTTTCATTATCTATATTTGTCTCAGTCAACATTCTCAGTGCTATAATCTAAAACAACTGAACACAACTTAAAGGAAGAAAGATTTATTTGCTACAGTTTTTGGAGATTTGGGGTTCAGTCCATGCTCAGCTGTGGTCTGTAGAGCTCAGGACATGGGACTGGGAAGCAGAGAGAAAGAAGGAGCCAGGATTCTGCTCTTACATGGAAGCCGGAAGCAAGAGAGCTAACAATCAAGGGATTCGAAGACAAAAGCACAATCCTTAAGGCCACACCCTCAGGAACCCCCTTTTCCAGCTACAGTCCACTAGCTTAGGTTACTACCACCCAGGAAATTTACTACAGTGGATTTATCTACTGATGAGATGACAACACTCAATATTTTATTATATAAACTCTGAACATTAATAAATGAACTCTTCATAGGTCATTATATATTTAACCATAACAATCTTAATAAACAAACAAGAACTGGACATAGAGGCACATACCTGTAATCCAGTACTTGGAAGGCTGAGATGGGAGGATCACAGGTTTGAGGACAGCCTCAGCAAGTAGTGAGACTCTCAGCAACCTAGTGAGACTCTGTTTAAACAAAAAAAGGGGGGGATATAAATCTGTAGCTTGGATACAGAATGCCCCTGAGTTCAATTCCTAGTAATGTACACACACACACACACACACACACACACACACACACACACACACACCCTAGTAAATATTTTCCATTGTTATATCTGGAAAGAATTCTGTCTTTTTTTTTTTTTTATAAAAAACTTGCTGGCACAGTACCTTAGTAAAACAACACAAGAAAAGATAATTTTTTTCTTTACACTATTTTACTTCTAACAGAATTATAAAACTTTATCATTTATTACTGCTTAGTCATATCAGAATTAATATATTTAATATAATATATTTATTTTTTGGTGGTACTGGGGTTCCTGGAAACCCTTCTACCTCCGGGTTACACTCCCAGACCTATTTTTATACTTTTTTTATTTGGAAACAGGGTCTCTTAGTCCAGCATGGCTGGCTTCGAACCTGGGCGATCCTCCTGTCTCTGCCTCCCAGGCGTGGGGATTACAAGCATGTGCCACCATGCCCAGCTAATTGATATATTTCATATATCTGTTTAGGAATAGAATAGATTATGATTGTTTGTTTGTTTGTTTGTTTATTTATTTTCAGTACTGGGGATGGAACCCAGGAGCATTTTACCTCTGAGCTACACCATGAGCCTTATTTTTATTCTTTCTTTCTATTTATTTATTTATTTTAGCTGTACTGGGGGTAGAACCCAGGGGCATTCTACCTCTGAGATACACTTTCAGTTCTATTTTTTATTCTTTATTTTGAAGCAGGGTCTCATTGAGTTGCGAAGGATAGCTGAGGCTGTCTGAGAACCGCGATCCTCCTGTCTCAGCCTCCCAAATGCTGGGATTACAATCATGTGCCACCATACCTGGCATTATTCTTTACTTTTGAAACAGGGTCTCATTGAGTTGAAAAAGGCCTCACTAAGTAGCTGAGGCTATCTGTGAACTACGATCCTCCTGTCTCAGCCTCCCAAATGCTAGGATTACAAATGTGCACCACCATACCGGGGCTAGACTATATTATATTATATTATATTATATTATATTATATTATATTATATTATATTATATATTTCATTTTTGTGGTACTAGGGATGGAACCCAGGGGTATTCTACCTCTGAGCTACACCCTCATCCCTAATTTTCATTCTTTATTTTGAAACAGGTTTTCACTGAGTTGCAAAGAGCCTCACTAAGTAGCTGAGGCTGTCCATGAACCGTGATTCTCCTGTCTCAGCCTCCCAAATGCAGGGATTACAAGGGTGCACTACTATGCCTAGCTTATACTATACTTTAAATAGATGTATTTAAGTAGAAGTTTTCAAAAACAATAATTGAGATTATGAGGGTAGTCCTCTAAATCAGCGTATTTATTCATATGCCTGGTTGAGAGAAAGAGCCTACCTGTCTTAACTATAACAGATAACATATACAACATTGCAACAAAATACCATAGACTGTGCATTAAGGAACATACGCTTATTTATCACAGTGATAGAGTCTAGACAACTCAAGATTAAGGCACCAGCAGATTCAGTGTCTGGAGAGAGCTCACTCGCTGGATTGCAGACAGTAGTCTTCTTGCTCTATTTTCACAGGGGGGAGGCTCTGATATTTCTCTTTAAATATGAATATCATCACCATTGAAGGAATGCCACTCCCATGATCTTATCTAAAACTTATCACCTCTCCAAAGTCAACTCCAATATCATCACACTTGGGATTAGAATATTAGCATATGAATTTATGGAACGGAAAAACATTCAATTCAATCTACGTCACTATAGTATAGTGACAGAAACATTTTAGAGATAAAGCCAATATACAAAGTTAATACTAGAGAAAAATTTTAGGTAATGTATCAAAAGAAGACCTTAAACCCGGCGTGGTGGCGCACGCTTGTAATTCCCGCGCTTGGGAGGCAGAAACAGGAGGATCGCGCAGGTGAACTTAAGTGAGACCCTGTTTCCAAATAAAAATATATAAAAAATAGGTCTGGGAGTGTAGCCCGGAGGTAGAAGGGCTTCCAAGAACCCCAGTACCACCACCACCAAAAAAAAAAAAAAAAAAAAAAAAACCTTAATCAGGACAAGGTAAGGGGTCAAAAGAAAAGTAGAAATCATCTACTTTAAATAATTTTTTCTCAAATGCACATGATCTTATAGATAATGAAACTTTTGCTCAAGAAAATTGATTTTCTAAAGATCACACTGCCTAGATTAGAATTAAGTGTAGAATTTGCATCTCCTGAATTCCCAGTACGTTTTTTTTTTTTTTTTTTCTTTTTTTCCTGTTATACTGGAGACTCAACTTATGAGCATTCTACCTCCATACTACACCCCTGGCCCTTTTTTTATCCTTTATTTCAAAACAAGTTCTCATTAAGTTGCAGAGGACCTCACTAAGTAGGCTGGCTGCGAACCTGCAATCCTCCCATCTCAGCCTACCAGGTACTGTGTGCACAAGTGTGCACCATCATGCCTGACTTCCAGATTGTTTTCAATGACTGAAGAGTATTACTCTTCAGCAGAAAAACATGTCAGCATATTGATTGCTCTAGCAATGAAAATAATAAACTAAGACTAGATATTAAATTACGTGTAGTTTGCTTTGAAATTTTAAGGCATTCATGCCAAAAATAACTGATTCTTTGAAAGATTTAATGTGGAAGAAAGAATTTAGAAAAAATAACAAAATAGCTTGGATATGTTTTGTAGTCAAATGTAGAGAGACAGTATTTAGGGAAACAGGGACTTTTTTTTTTTTTTGGTGGTACTGGAGGTAAAAGTCTACCATGACAAAGCAGACTTTTACAAAAAACTAAGGGGATGGATTAATTTTTCTTTGATCAGCTCACCAAAAAAATTTAGAGACAGACTGTCAGTATCAATGACTGTAATTACTAAAACAGGTGCTAGAGAAGATATTAACATTAAAAATAATCATGTACTCTAACATAAATGTTGATACTTACCAGCATACTAAAAGAAAAAATAACTAGTAAGACAAGTTATTTGGTTTTAAAGACACTCAGAAGTCAAGCACAATTTCTTGTAAAAGAAGAAAACAAGAGTATGATATACTTAAAATCAATATTTTCAGGTTAACTGGAAAAAATTGGAGTCATAGAAACCAGGTCAGATCATTGAAAGAAGGAAGATATAAAAACACTAGGATCAATAAAATACAAAAATAAAATGGAACTCAAACATAATAGGCAATGCAGAAAGAAGAGATAGTATCTCCTTACTCTGTCAGAAAAGAAGAGAAAACAAATAAGAAATGTGGTCTAAAAACTGAAGATTCTTATCCTTTCAAATAAGATGACATGTTAGGTGACTGATTAAAGCATGTTTCAATTATATTTGAAAGGTGCAAGATTTGCATTAGCAGAAAATATATAGAGTATCTATGTATATTGCCATTATTGGAATCCAGGCATTCTTAAGATGTTTAAAATATATTTATAATGCTAGTTTCAATTTTGAGCAAAAGAGTACAGAATAAATTTCTGAAAATATTAAAGTAAACCAATATATTTATCTTAATAGAGTATAGAAGGAGAGAAGATTATTCTTTGGGACTATAGAATAATCAGTATAAAGAAATATTAAAACCAAATACAGGAATCACTCATTTGTATAGTCCAGATATGAACAAATTTCAGTTACCACATTTTCATTAAATATTAATTTCCCCTGAACAGTTCAAGTTCCAGTTACTATCTCATATTAATTGATAATAATCACATGATATACAAACATCACTGATACTTTCTGATTCATAGATCACTATGTAAATAACAGGTGCACATCATGATCCATGACCAATCAACATCATTTTTTTTCAGTATATGGGCAACTAGTCACTGTGCAATTGTTATTCAGTTCATGCATGGACAACAGAGAGTACAGTTATGTTGTTTTCCTATCTTCCAGTGATAAATCCATGTGGTACTTAAAAAAAATGGACAATTAAAAGATTAAATTTGCTAATAGAGATTAAAATGAAATGAAGAAATGAAAAGGTATAGCATAAGAAGTGAAATTCTAATTGAATTTAATGATATTATAAAAAATAGCTATTAATGGAAATGTGGATGCTACTAATGTTCAAAAGTTTCTTGATAGGCAAAGAAATGTGTTGAAGGTGACCTCACCATTGTAAAGAAGGAACATGGTTATGAAAAAACAATAAAGGTATCCTAGAGGAAGTGATCCTAGCAAAAGGCTTCACTTTTTTTGTTTCTGACATTGGAAATGCAAATGATAAATGAACAGGCTGATACAAACTTAGCATGGAGCATGAGAATTCACCAAAGCATAAACAGATGCTCACTCCACATCATAAGTAATACTATGAGAAGTGGAAGTTAATCATGTTCAAATTACAATTAATTTTCATATAGATATAAAACTTTTAATCTTCAATTATCTAATGTTTAAAATCTTTGTCTTATATTTTTATACATGTATTAGTGCATTAGTTTCACATCATAATGTACTTCATAGTAATGGTGACATACATGCACACAGCACTTGGTTGGCTTTCCCCCAGCTCCCTCCCCATTGCCTCGCTTCCCCAAACAGAATGTTGAGATTGATATTGGTATTCTCACATAAGTACCATAATGTCAATGAAAGTGATTCCTTCATCGATCTTCCCTCTTCTCCCCTTCTCCTAGACCACCTCCTTGGATCCACTAGAGTCTCTAGTGGACCCCTTTGGGTGTCCTAATTACTTCCCTTTGGGTGTCCTAATTACTTCCTATCTTCTACATATGAGGGGAAACATATGAGTCTTCATTTCTGTGACTGACTAATCTCATTTAAAATAATGTTCTCCAGGGCCATCCATTTTCCTGCAAATGATATAATTTTGCTCTTTTTTATTGCTGAGTAGAATGTCATTGTGGATATATTCCATAATTTTGTAGTCCATTCATCTGTTGTGGACACCTAAATTGGTTCCATAATTTGGCTAACTGTAAATGTTGCTACTATACACATGACTATGCATATATTACTAAAATATTATCATTTTATTCTCTTCGGAAAGATACCCAGGAGTGGTATAACGGATCATATGGTAGATCCATTCCTAATTTTCTGAGGAATCACCACACTGATATTCATAGCAGCTCTATTAATTTACAATCCCATCAACAGTGAAGAAGAGTTCCTATTTCTCTAAATCCTTAATCTCTAAATGATAGCATTTATTGTTGTTTGATTTCTTGATGATTACCATTCTGATTGGGATTATATGGAGTCTCAGTGTAGTTTTGATTAGCATCTCCCTTATTGTTAATGATATTGAACATTTTTCCAAATATTTATTGGCCATTTGTATCTTTTCCTTTGTAAAGTGTCCATTGAATTCAGTAGCCCATTTCCTGATTGGGTTATTTGTTTTTAGTGTTAAGTCTTTTAAGTACTTTGTATATTCTAGCTATTAGTCCTTTATCAGAAGGATAACTGTCAAAGATCTCCCATGCTGTAGGCCTTCTCTTTAGACTCTTGTTAGTTTCCTTTGATGAGCAGAACATTTTTATTTTAATGACATCCCATTTATTAATTCTTGTTTGAGCCTTGGGTGTATTATTAAGGAAGTGTCCACCTGTTCTTATATGTTGGAAAGTTGGACCTATACCCTCCTTTTGTGCAGGGTGAGAGGTATGGATTTGATTTTATTTTTCTGCAAATGAATAACCAATATTCTCAGCATCACTGTTGAAATGGCTGTCTTTTCTCCTTTATACGTGTTTAGTACCTTTGTTGGAAATCAATTGACTAAAAGTGTGAGAATTTTTTTCTGCATCATGAGTTCTGTTCCATTGATCTATGCGTCTTTTTTTTTTTTTTTGGCCAATACCATGCTGTTTTTATTACTCTAACTCTGTAGTATAATTTGAAGTGAGGAATTATGATGCTTCCTGCATGTTTCTCAATGTTGAAAATTTCTTTGGCTAATCTTTTGTTTCTCCATAAGCAAGTTAGGACTGATTTTTCAAGGTATGTGAAAAAAGCCATTGTTATTTTGAGAAGATTGCATTGATTCTGTAGATCACTTTTGGTAGAATGGACATTTTGATAACATTTATTCTGCCTATTTTAGAGCAACGGAGATGCTTCTGTCTTCTAAGATTCTTAATTTATTTTCTTAATGTATTAAAACTGTCATTGCAGCTCATAATCTATCTGGACATTAGATGGAAAGTTTTTTTATTGCTATTTCTATCTCTTTACTTGCTATTGGTTAGTTTAAATTTTCTATATCCTCTTAGTTCACTTCAGGTAGATTGTATGAATCTAGAAATCTGTCCATTTTTTATGTTTTACAGTTTTTTGAAGCATAAATTTCAAAATAGTTTTTGATGATCCTCTGCATTTTCCCACTGTCTGTAGTAATGTCTCCTTTTTCACTTCTAGTTTTGATAATTTAGGTTGATTTTCCTTTTCTTTTGGTGAAGCTGGCTATGGGCTTATAAATCTTGCTATCTTTTCAAAGAACCAGCTTTTTATTTTGTTGATCTTTTGTATTGTTTTTTTAATTTGTTTTCTATTTCATTGGTTTCTGCTCTAATTTTAATTATCTTCTGCCTTCTCCTGGCTGTTCCTGTTTTTCCTAGTCCTTGAGGTGTGTCATTGGGTTATTTGTTGACTTTCTGTTTTTAATTAAACGAGCACTCAATGCTACAAATTTTTCTCTTAAAACCACCTTCAAAGTGCCCCATAGATTTTTATACTGTGTCTCTATTGTTTAATTCTAGGATTATTTAAAAATTTGTTCTTTCCTTATTTCCTCTACAATACATTTCTCATTCAAAAGTATCATTCTGTCTCTATGTATTTATGTATTTTTTGGTCTTCCTATTGTTGAATTCTACTTTCATTGATTATGATCTAAAAATATGCAAGGAATCATATTACATTTTTTGAAATTGTTGAATAAGGTATCATTAGCAACTGAGAAGAATATGTACTCAGTTTTTGTTTGGAATATTCTAAATATGTCTATTAGGTCCACTTGGTTTATAGTGTTCTTTAAGTCTGAAGAGTCTTCTTAAAGAGCTTGTTTTATAAAAGTTGGTGCATCCACATTTGGAACATAAAGGTTTGTTACCATCACATTTTCTTGTTGGGTTGTTCCTTTTATTAGTAAGAAGTGACCTCTGAGCCAGGTGTGGTGGGACATGCTTGTAATCCCCGCACTTAGGAAGCTGAGACAGGAGGATCACACAGGTTCCAAGCCAGTCTCAGTTACTTATTGAGGCCCTTTGCAACTCAATGAGACCCATTTTCAAAATAAAGAATAAAAAATATGGCTGGGGGTGTTGCTAGGAGGTATAATGCCCTTGGGTTCCATCCCCAGTACCACCAAAAAAAAAAAAAAAAAAAAAGATGTGACTCTCTGTATCCTTTTGGGTAGGTTCTAGGTTAAAATGTGCTTTGTTGGATATAAGTGTTGCTACCCTTGCTTTGTTTTCAGACTCCATTTTCATGTTGTATCTTTTTCCATCCTTTCAAATTTAGTGTATGGAAAGTCAGGTATGGTGGTGCGCACTTGTAATCCTAGCACTTGAGAGGCTAGTTCAGGAGTATTGCAGGTTCAAAACCAGCCTTAGCAGCTTAGTGAGGTTCTCGGCAACTTTGCGAGACCCTCTTTCCAAATAAAATATAAAAATACATCTGGAGGTGTAGCCCAGAGGTAGAAGATCCCTGGGTTTAATCCCCAGCACCACAAATTTAGTGTATGGATATCTTTGCTGCTTGCAAGAAACTTTATTTTACAGGCAAATAATTGAATTCGGTTCTTTTATTCACTTTGCCAATCTATGTCTTTTAATTAAGGAGTTTAGACTTTGGACATTCAAAATTAGATCATCTCAATATTAAAAGATGACTTTTGTTTCTTGTCATTTTGAGTTATTTTTTGTTTCATATGGTGTTCATATGAAACTTTTTTTGACCTCTGGCTTTGGTGTTTATGGCATCCAAACACCACTGTGCCTGAGTTTATAGCTTTCTGAGCATGCAACATGATTGGTCAAGCTATTTCATCCCATAGACAACAATGCTAGTAGTCCTGTGGTTATTGCTGAAGACTCTGCAAGGGCGTCATGAACAGCTGAGTGTCCCTAGGGACTCTTTTCTAGCTCATGTTTCTGTCGTGTCTGATTGTAGTCCCTGTCACCACATCCATATGGATGATTTGCAAACTCGCAGACCCTGTGAATCATTTTTCTTGTGACACAAGTCTTTATAGCCATATGGGCTCCCACTGGGACAGTTTATAAACTGAAGGTCTTGACAAGTGCTGCCTGGGTCCCTGCAGGCAGGGATGAATTCAGTTGCAGCCAGAGAAGTTCCCTGAGCAGTTTAGCTGGTTGGTCTCTATAGTCACTATGGTCTTGATGACGTGGATTGTAGACTTTGGGGTCCTTTCAGAAAGGTCCTGTCATCTCTCAATCAGAGTTCAGCTGCAACCACAGGAGTTCACTGAATGTTTTGAATGGTTGGTCAGGGGAATCCCAGTCCTGAAATTCCAGTGTGAAGAGAAGAATGGCAGTGCTTTTGATGATGGTTTTCTGTAATCATTGGCTCAATGAGATACTGCTTCTTCTTTCTGGAGTTGGTCTCTGAGGCTTGCTGGGTCCTCACAGTCACCAGCCCTGATGAGGACTCTCCAAGATGACACTAACTCTGCTTCTCATTCACCAGATGAGACACTTGGAGCTTTTTACAGTTCTCTGCTCTTTTTGCTGCATTTAATTCCACCGCATTTTGACTGTCATTCTTGTGTTGAGTTCTGACTGTATTTCTTCTCTTGCCAAGAAACAGTCTTACTGCTGGTTGAGTCTGGAGTCTCAGAGAAACCCAAATGCATTGTTCTTCTCTATTCTATCACCTTACACTCTGTAACCCCCCTTAAATTATATTGTAGGAAATACACATTAGTTTTGCTGCTTTTAATCATCCTTTCTATTCTCATTATTTATAAGCAATAGTAAGAGTTTTTTTTATTTTATTCTTTATAAGTGGAACTATTGAAAATGGTGTACATTTAGATTGTGCTTTGTGCCTCCCCCCCTTCATTCCCTCATTTCCCTTCCCCCCTCCCAATAAAGAGTGTCCAGGTTAACCATGCTATATTTATACTATTACACATATTTGTATGTAGCTACTCCATTGAATAACCTCAGCTTTCTTCTTCCCCTATCCTTCCATTCAAGCTTCGCTGAGATTTTGCCATCATCTGGAGTCCCTCTGGTATTACCATTACTCCATAGCTTGGGCATATTAGAGAAAACATATTTCCCTTCTCTTTCTGTGCTTGAATAATTTCACTTAATGTTCTCCAGTTCCTTCCATCTTCTTGAAAATACTATTATTTTATTCTTCTTTATAGCTAAATAGAATTCCATTGTGTGTATTTCCCAGAGTTTTGCAATCCATTCATCTGTTGATGGAGATCTAGGTTGGTTCCATATTTTGGCTATTACAAACTGTGCTGCTATGAACATGGGTATGCATATGTTACTGTAGTTCTCTGATTTCAGCTCCTTTGGAAATATACCCAGAAGTGGTATAGCAGGATCAAATGGTGGATATATTCCCAAGTTTCTAAGGAATCTCCATACTGATCTTCATAGTGGCTGAACTACTCTGCCCTCCCACCAACAGTGTAAAAGAGTTCCTCTTACCCCGTATCCTCACCAGCAATTGTTGTTTGATTTTTTTGTGCTTGCCACTCTTATTGGGGTTAGATGGAATCTCATTGTAGTTTTGATTTGCATCTCCCTAATGGCTAATGATGAAGAACATCTTTTTATGTATCGGCCATTTGTCTTTTGTGAAGTGTCTATTCATTTCAGTTGCCCATTTCTTGATTGGGTTGTTAGTTTTGCTAGTGTAGAGTCTTTTGAACTCTTTGTATATTCTGGATATTAGCCCCCTATCAGACTGGTGGCTGGTAAAGATCTTCTCCCATTCTTTAGGCTTCCTCTTTAGGTTCTGGATGGTTTCCTTTGATGAGAAAAAAAACTTTTTAGTTTGAAGAGATCCCCCTTATTAATTCTTGCTTTAATTTCCTGCACTTTGGAAATCATATTGAGAAAGTTACTGCCTGTGCCTATATGTTGGAGTGTAGATCCTATGCCTTTCTCTAATAACTTTACAGTCTCTGGTCTAATTTCTAAGTCTTTGATCCATCTCGAGTTGATTCCTGTGCATGGTGAGAAGTAAGGATTCAGATCCAACTTTCTACAAATGGATAGCCAGTTCTCCCAGCACCATTTGTTGAAAAGGCTGTCTTTTCTCCAGTGTATGAGTTTGGCCCCTTTGTCAAAGATCACTAGACTATATATGTGTGGGTTTTTTTTTCTGTATCTTTTATTTTGTTCCACTGGTCAATCTGCCTATTGTGCCAATACCATGATGTTTTTACTATTGCTCTATAGTATAATTTGAAGTCCAGGATTGTGATGCCGCCAGCCTGGTTCTTGTTGCTGAGAATTGCTTTGGCTATTCTGGGTCTTTTCTTTCTCCATACAAAATTCATAACTGATTTTTCCAGGTCTATGAGAAATGTTGTTGGTATTTTAATGGGGATTTCATTGAATCTATAGATCACTTTTGGCAGAATGGCCATTTTGATGATATTAATTCTGCCTATCCATGAGCAAGGGAGATCTTTCCATCTTCCAAGGTCTTCGTCAGTTTCTTTCTTTAATGTTTTGTAGTTTTCTCTGTAGAGGTCTTTTACATCTTTGGTTAGGTTTAGTCCTAGGTATTTTATTGGTTTAGAGGTTATCCTAAATGAAATAGTTTTCCTTATTTCTTTCATTGTGGATTCATTGTTGGCATAAAGAAAATCAATGGATTTCTTTAGGTTGATTTTGTATCCTGCAACTTTGTTGAACTGGTTAATCAGCTCCAGAAGTCTTTTGGTTGAGTTCATTGGGTCTTCTAGATAAAGAATCATATCATCTGCAAATAAGGATAGTTTTAGCTCCTCTCTTCCTATTTGAGTTCCTTTGATTTTCTTCTCTTGTCTTATTGCTGTGGCAAGAGTCTCAAGGACGGTATTGAAAAGGAGAGGTGATAATGGGTATCCTTGTCTTGTGCCGGATTTTAAAGGGAATTCTTATAGTTTTCTCCATTCAATATGATGTTGGCTTTGAGTTTATTGTATATAGCCTTAATGATGTTGAAATATCTGCCTTCTATTCCAATTTTCTGCAGTGTTTTTTTAACATAAATGGGTGTTAGATTTTGTTGAACGCTTTTTCATCATCTATTGATATGATCGTGTGGTTTTTGTTCTTAGTTCTTTTTATGTGGTGAATAACAAGTATTAGTTTGCATATGTTGAACCAGCCTTGCTTTTCTAGTATGAAACCAGCTTGGACATGGTGTACAATTATCTTGATATGGTTTTGAATGTGTATAGCTAGTATTTTGTTTAGAATTTTTGCGTCTATGTTCATTAAGGATATTGGTCTGTAATTTTCCTTTCTTGAAGTATCTTTATTTGGTTTGGGGATTAATGTGATATTGGCCTCATAGAAGAAATTTGGGAGAATTCCATCTCTTTCAATTTCCTGGAACAAGTTGTGAAGTTTTGGTATTAGTTCTTTACTGGAAGTTTTGTAGAATTCAGCTGGGAACCCATCGGGGCCTGGGCTTTTCTTTGTTGGCAGAATTTTGATTGCTGTTTCTATTGATTTGTTTTCTATTGGTTGGTTTAGGCATGCTATGTCCTCTTGGATCAGTTTAGGTAGGTTATGTGTGCTTAGAAATCTATTGATTTCTTCCATGTTTTTCAGTCTGTTGGAGTATAAATTCTCAAAATGGTTTCTGATAATCCTTTGAATTTTCCCTCTGTCTGTGGTGATGTCTCCTTTTTCATTTCTGATTTTAATAATTTGAGTTGATTCTCTCTTTCTTTTGATTAGGTTGGCCAGGAGTTTGCCAATCCTATTAATCTTCTCAAAGAACCAGCTTTTTGTTTTGTTGATTGTTTGAATTTTTTATTCTCTATTTCATTTATTTCTGTTCTGATTTTAATACAATAGTAAGAGTTTTAATAATTTTAATAACAGCATTTTACTTTTAAAACAATACTTTGTTGCATTTTTAGTATACATCATAGTGAAGTCAAAGTGATACAAGCATATGTGCACACAGCACTTGATGTGTTTCCCTTCAGATCCTCCCTGCTACCCACCACTCCATATACATATTAGTGAGATTGGTAATGATATCTTTGTATATGGACATAACATTATTTGAACTGTTTCCTTCATCAGTTCTTTTCCCTTTTCCCTTTGACAAAAAATTAAACAATCATAGTTTTTCTCACTAAATATTAAGATTTCATTGCATGGTCTCAGTTTATGGTTAGTTTATGACTTTGCACTACTGTACAAAGCAAGAATTGCCTACATTAAAAGAATGGTTTATATGTACCTAGGCTAACGTAGTATATTGCTAAAATAATTTTGTGAAGAGCAAGGTGCTCAGATTAATTTTACTGTTTATCTATGTCCATATAGAAATGAAGAATAATAAATATGTCAGATCTAACTTTACTGGACATTTAGATGCATCTAAAAAAATAACACACATGAGATTATTGAGTACTAGTAGTGTGTCCCCAGTTATGCTAAAAAAATGTGAAGAAAATAAAAGCACTTGTTTCTGTAGCTTCATAGAATAGTCATAAATCTAAATAAGCACAATGGAAGCAACTTGAGAACAATTAGGTACTAAATCATATCCAGTTCTGATAAATAGAGATTAATATGATAATTTAAGGCTTCCTGGGAGACTGAGATTTGAGTTAAAATGTGACTCATGAGAAGAATTTGAGAAATAATTAAAAATTTTGACTTGTGTAAACACATGTAAATATTAAGATTTCAATAAAATAAACTTAATATAATGCATATAAAGGGATGGTGGGAGAGGAACGAAAGAAAACATAAAGCATTGCTAATGATCTTAACATTTATAGGAAGAGCCAATCAACATGTACCTAAAAATCACAGTGGATTCCTATACTCTTAATCTCATGATATTTTTCAAGCAATGAATACATTGTGTTGCTTAAGAATACTTATCTGAAAGTTAAGGATATATTACTATTTACTCCTGTTCCTTTTACTTTCAGAAAATACACTTAACAATAAAATTCAATAAGATTTAACTTAAAAGAGCAGATAAGCTGTTATCACTTTCTTCTAAATTTATTTTCTCTTCTGTTTAATATATAATTAGGCAATATGTTGCATAATTTTCTGTAAATATTAAAGGTTGTTTGTAATCTACAAGGGTTGGTGTTTTAAAATGATTTATTAGTATTTAGAAATACTAGATGCATGTCTGCAAGCTTTTTTTTTTTTTTGGTGGTGGTACTGGGGTTCCTGGAAGCCCTTCTACCTCCGGGCTACACTCCCAGACCTATTTTTACATTTTTTTAATTTGGAAACAGGGTCTCCTAAATCAGCGCGCGCGACTGGCTTCGAACCTGCGCGATCCTCCTGTCTCTGCCTCCCAAGTTCGGGGATTACAAGCGTGCGCCACCACGCCCAGCTTGTCTGCAAGCTTTGAATCACAGAGTAAGACTGGAAGAACTAGTATGCTGTCAACTGCCATCAACCAGGCCACAAAGGTGATGCTGCTAATGCCTCTTGAAAATCACATCTCACTATCATGTGCCCCAAATGCCAAAATGGAGCTACAGGATTAAATGCTTACCCTCCTGAATTTTGATATTGTTTGAGTCCCATCCTTTTATGGTCCAATTTTCCCCTTTTGTAAGAAAAATGTTTATTCAGTGGCACTGTACATTGAATGTATCTAACATGCTTTTTATTTTTATAAGAACTGACAGCCAAGAGTTTATCTTGAATCTCAGAGGAGATTTTAGAACTTTTGAGTGATGTTGGAACTGGTAAGACTGTGGAACTCTTGGAAATGAACCACATGCATTTCGCCTTGTGAGGTGACTCTAAAATCTAGAGGCTGGGGTGGAGGATAATGGTTTGAATGTAGAATGTCCCTGTAGCCATCATGGAAACAAGGTAGTTATTTTATAAGTGGGGCTTGGTTGCTTAAAAGGGGTCCCTGGGTGTGTGACCTTCAGGACTATATAGCCTTCTTCTTTCTGCTCGCTCTCTGTTTTCAGCTTTTCAGAACTTTGCATATTCTCTCTGCTTTCCACTGCCTTGCCCTGAACTTGAGACCCTGGCCTCACATGGACTGAACTCAGAATCTCCAAAAAACTGAGCAGAGAACAATTCCTTCTTCTCAATTGTGTGGTCAGTAGTTTGGATTATCGCAGTGAGAATATTGACCAAAACAGCAGACATTATTTAAGTAAAACTCATTATTTAAAGTTTAAACTCATATAATTCATGTGAGACTCTGTTTCAAAATTAAAAAGCAATCTGTGGGTGTTTCTTGGAGGCAAAATGCCCCTGAGTTCAACTTCTATTATCATAAATTTTTTTTGTTTGAACACATAAGACAGTTTTTTTTAAGAGTACAGGAAGTCATTCATTATAACATACAAAGGCACTGCAGTTAAATTTATTTCCTGGGTTGTTCTTATTTTTTCTATTCATAGAAATAACTGTGCATACAAATTTGCTGTTATTCTGTATACAAATTTTCATCATATCATCCTTTAATACAGCTTTTCGTGTGTGTGTGTGTGTGTGTGTGTGTGTGTGTGTGTGTGTGTGTAGTAGTGAGAATTAAACCTAGGGCCTTGTGCATGTATAGCATTAATTTTTATGTCATTATAAACTTTATAAATTGTCGGGGCCTGCTCAGCTAGACCGGGATGGGGCGGTGGCTCAAGATGGCACCTAGGCATGTTGCCAAGTCACGAGGCTCACGAGGCTGGCGGTGCCCTGAGCCTGCGCAGTGTGCCCTATCAGGCGCCCTACGGATGATCAGTGACGCAGCGCCTTGTGCTACCACCAGCCCGCCTATGAGAGGGTTAGAAATGTGCATGCCCTAGCGGTGGGAAGCTTGGGGTTGGTGGAGTGATGAGGGAGGAGTTATGAGACTGATATATATTTGCCTGCTGTGAGCATTGAGAGGGTAGCATTAAAGAGGAAGGATTAAAGAGGAAGCATCATCAACAGACTCGGCGTTTGTGTCTTCTTTCCTGGGGCTCTGCAGGTCGGAGCCTTATGGATGCGACAATAAATATTCTTTTAATAATTGCAAAATATTTTATTGAGTATATATAATATAGGTTGAATAAGTATATTTTATACAATTGAAAGTGCAATTACACAAATATCCTTGAATGTTTGGTAGTGGTTCTAACATATGACTAAAAGAACAGTGATTGACATGCTGATACCTCATTTATTTTTTTAGTTTATTTTTAACTATAAAATTACCAGTAGCAGCTATGGTTTATCTTCTTAATATGCCTTGGAGGATAAAGTTGAATATATAAGATTTATGGATTTAATTTGAACATCTAATTCATATAATTTCATGTGTCAATTTATTAATCAATAAAAGTACTTAATTTCCTATTTTTATACAAGTGTTAAAAAATTAGAGACCATGTATTCAATTATTATTCTTAGAGTTTAGAGAACCTTAAATGACTGAACAGCATATCAATGATTATATGTATATATCTGTGTTCAACAGAATTAGCTATATTCTTCTGGAAAAAATAATCCCCTAAATCTCACTGGAATAAATCAATAAAGATATATTTATTACTCACCGAAGATGTTAATTGAAGGTAGCTCAGAATCAGCTCCATATTATTTTTATTCTAGAATACGGACTAATGGAGTAGTCTTTATCTATAACCTTGCCCAAGGAAAAGAGATCATGTGAAGCACAGGCCTACCTTTAACATTGTGTTTCTATTTCACTTGCTTTTCCAAAGATCAGGATCTGGGATGCATTATGATAACCTGAGATAAGGATGGCTACTGGGATGAAGAAAAATAGATTAATTTTTCATAAAATTATTAAAGGCATGTTATAGAAACAAAATTGTTTTACCCTGAACTTACATGTTGAAGCCTGAGGCCTGAGTATCTTAGAATGTGATTGCATCTGGAGATAGGAATTTAAAATTTGTAGTAAGATTAAATAAGTTCCTTTGGGTGCCTCTACTCCTGACTAGTGTCCTAATAAGAAGATCTTAAGACTTACAGAGAGACTTTAGGGAGTTAATGAAAGAAGAGATGACCACGTCAAAAGGCAGCCAGAGGACAGCCATCTGAAAACCCAGCAGAAAGGACTCAGAATAACTCAAGCCATTGACATCTTCATCTTGAATTTATGGCCCGTTCTTTGAGAAAATTTCTCTCATATGAACCACGCAATTGGTGCAATATGTTATGGCAGTCTAAGTAAACTAAGAAAAGTCAAGTATAGTATCTCTTTATAAAACTTTTTCATAGATATTTTATTAGTTTCTGTAACATTATGGAGCTTAACTGAAAATGAGGGGAGAAAGAGGACAATAAAAATAGGAAAGTAAGAAGGAAATGTTGCTAATATCATCTCATCTAGAATTCTTTGAAAATTTACATGAAAACACCCTATGTGTAGATATATATGTTTCTCACTATGTTTATGTTTTTTAAGCTTTTAATGTGGTGTAATTTTCTAAGTTACTAAAGTGACTGCAAGTAATTATTTGCAGAATTAAATTTTCTCTACAACGAAAGTCTGATATTAAGTTGTAGGCAACATTTCTTTTTCCCATCCTGGAAAACCGTAGAAAGCAGGAAGGATATAACCTCATGGGCAACTAGATCGAGACACATTTACTCTTTGATCAATGATATTGGAAAATTCTAATTCTGTGGCACAATATGGAATAAATTATTTTATAAATAAGATTTAAAAATATAAATGAGCATTTTTTAAACCTCAGTATTTGAGGACTTAATAGATTTGATGATATAGTTACCAGGTTCCTTAGGGGAGGAAATATCTTAGTTAAAAAATAAAAATAATATAATATGTTAAAATCAGCATACTCTCTAAACTTTTGAACTATATAAAAAAAAAGAATACGGAAAACACAAAGGAATGGAATACATTGTGAAATGACACACATGTTGGGTAATTAAATGTGTTGTAGGAATTAATATAGATTTTTATTCTGTTCTATTCAGTGTGCACATTGGATTACATTTTATAATTTTTAAAGACATCCTTTTAGTGGTTTATTTTTTTACATAATAGCATAAAGCCTATTTGAAAAAGTACACAATTACATAGTTACCTCTTGGGTACAGGCTGCATTTTAGTGTGCTAAAAAGTTCACTTTATTCAGGATAAAATTTCCAAGGAGGAGCAAACAAGTACTGTAGCAATAATGTTAAAGGTATCTTTGAAAGCTTGATGTATAGAAAGACAAAAATAAAAAATCTCATTATGTTGTTAAAGTTCCAGAAATCCTATTCTGTTGAACTCTAAATGCACATCATGCTGAGTTATCCTTGTTAGAACAATCTAATTAGAAAGGAATATATTCTGAATCACTTAAATCTATCCAGGGAAAAAATTAATGCAACAATGTCATCGAGACTATCAGAGTGCCCACATTCTATTAATGCTAATTACATTTATAAAATGCAAATTAGTTATTTCTCTTTGCATTGTGTATTTATGGTAATATGCACAATTTAAACTAAAGAAAAACACACTTAAGCTAATGATCTTCATATAAAATTACAAGTGTTTTTTTTTTAAAATCTATTGTAAGTTTATGCATCAATTTTTTTTCTAAAGCCCCACTTTTCTAGTTTATCAGTTTATACATTTTGTTTTATCTCTAGAACAATGAAACTCTTTATACAGGGTTAAACAGTTTCTGATCTCAAAGTTTAGATGAGGGAATTTAGAAATCTATATTGGAATTTGGCTAAGAGGCTGAGAGATAAACAGAAAACTGACAGATGGGGAGAATAAGATTGGTACTAAATAAATGAAGCAGAAGATGACACTACTTAAAAACTGTCCTCAAATGCTTCCTTACCTGTATAAACACCAGGCAAATGTATCAAGAAACAGTAAAGGATAATAGCTTCATCTCTGGGGACAGGCTGATTTGGATTCTGGTGTTAGCTTGCCTGATAACAATTCAGTAACCTCAGGCAAGTTTCTTAGAATCTTTAGATTCATCTATAAAGTGCGTTTAATAGTCGCAGGGTTGCTGCAGACTGAATAGGATAATTTAAGCCTGACAACATAAAAATTGCTCAATAAAAATACTATTATTGTCTGCTATGGTTTCAATATATTTTTGTCCCCATCAGAACTCATGTTACAGCCTGGTTTCTAATGCAGCAGTATTGGGAGGTGGGACCTAGGGAGATGTGTTTGTATTGTGGGGACAGAGTCCTTATAAATGCATGAATGATTTTCTCAAGTGAGTTCCTACTCTTGTGAGATTGGTATAGTTACTAAAAGAGAAGATTTTATAAAAATGAGGCTATTTTTTTTTTTGCCTTTGACATACCCTCTGGCCCTTCTACTTTCCATCATGCATTGAAGAACTACGAGTCCCCCCCCTAAAAAAATAAGCTGTTATAGATACAAGCACCATGCTTGAAATTCCCAGATACCAGAAACATAAGGCAAGGATGAGCCTTTTTTCTTTATAAATTATCAGTCTTAGGTATTCTGTAATAGTCACAGAAAACAGATTAAGACAAAAATTTGACAACATAAACATTGATCAATGAAATTAGCTACTTTTGTTATATAGAAGAAAACCACATATAAAGGGATACCTATAAATACAATTTTTTAATTATAGTAGTTGACAATTATCAAAACAGTTTTGTTGTTAATATCTGAACCTATGGAGTCACAGTGTCTTAAAGACAGATAAAATTGTTAGAAAAATGATATAAATGCTGTGAAAATGGTTATTCTTGGGAGATTAGTAGGTCAAGGTTGAGGTTAAATGAGATTGAGATGGGTTTTGTGTGAGTATGAAAGAAAATTCTAAGAGGAGAGGTTATGAAATAAATTGCAGGTTCTAAACCATCAGTATGTCTTGGTTATTACACTTATTTTCAGATGTATTTTCTTATATATTTAGGTATTCAAACTTAGGTTTTTCTACTGTGACAAAAATATATTTCTTTTTAAAAAACCCAGTCTAAGCTCTAAGCTACAAAATTACATACACACATTTTATACATATTATATATACGTATATATTTTCTCTGAAATTTCCCAAATAATGAACATTTATATAAGTATTTACCTGACTATACACACACACACACACACACACACATATGTATTATAATTCTCTAGAGTGTGAAACACAGTATTAGAATTCTCTAGATTATGTGTATATGGTAAAAGGAAATTTATCAAATTAGTTTATATTACAAAGTAGTATAGTTTCAAGTGGCTGCCTGCATGTGAAAAGCTGGAGGAACCTTGGTAAAGTTGTCCAAGAGCTGGAACCACAGAATAAGAGTGACTGATAATGCAGTCCCAGTCCAAGATGGAAAGACCAGGAAACTCTCCAGAAAAAATGATAGTGAAAGTCCAGTTGGAAGAGCTGAAGGCTGTTATCTTAGGTGAAAGAAGACATATGTTTCTCAAGAAGAACCACATATGCCCTTGTGCAACTTTTTTCTTTTTATCTTGTTCCTGTGCCTATCAGAACATTGCTGGTTACATTCAAAGCAGGACCTCTCAATCTGCCATTACATAAGCCAGCCAAACTCATCAACACACCCAAACTCACATAATATTAGGTAATAACCCAGTCAAATTGAAAATCCAGATTTACCCTCACAAGATATGTATATCTACACAATATTTAACTTCAAAAATTTCTGCAATAATAAACTTTTTAGATTCTAGGATGCAGACAGTTTTTCTTATACCTGTTCCCTTTGCTGTTCCTAGTCAGGTGCATCTGTTGATGGACACCTGTGCTGTTCTTTAACTTGCCAATTGTGAATTGTGCTGCTAAAACATGGGTATACCTGTATCACTATGGTGTGAAACTGAAGTAACTTCATTTTGTTTTCTCTGCCATTTTCTAACAATAGAGTTGATTGTGCAAAGTTTAAAACATGTGGTTCTTGTTAAACAGGATCTAGCTAACCGCAACATTCTGGTTGGCCTCAGTAATCACCATATATATGGCTCGCAGCTGTGTTCCTGCCCTAGCCCCTGTTAATGCCTAATTGGCTTCTGTATATGGCTTGTTTGTAGTAACTCGCATGGTGATTGGGTTAAATGTCTAAGAATCTGATTGGTCCCTTGTTAGTATAAAAGGTTCCTGCTGCCTGGACTCAGCACACCCCTAAAGTACAATTTCTGTGTTGAGGGTACTGCTACTGGCCAGCTAATAAAGGCTTGGATTGGCACATTCCCTTGGACTCTTGAGTCTCTCATTTCTTGCTAAACCTGCATACAACATTTTGGAGGCCTCAGCAAGATATTTGAGAGAAATTCAGAATTCTCAGCGGGAATCAAATTTTGCGAAGCACCTGAGAAGATGTTCCTCAGCTTCATTCTCTGACACCACCCAAATCCACTATTGTATGCCCTCTGGTCTAGATGCCTGGATTTCTGAAAGCCCAGCAAGAATGGACCCAAATCAAACCTTAAACAATGATTCAGAGGAGGAGAGCGTTCAGCGTCCTGCCTCCTTCACCCATCCAATGTTGGCAGATAAATTCTCCAAAGGGATTTATTTGGTGAGTTGACTTATTTGGGGGAGTCAAGGTTGATTGGATGCAGTTTGTAACCTTGGTCTCCAGAGGTTCGCAAGATGTCCCTAGCCTCTGGGTTTCTCTTCAGGCTCCTGGAGATCTGGTCTCTGTTTAGCTGTTTGTCGTTCTCTATGTTTGTCCTGTTGTATTTGACTTGTCTGTTTGGTGTGCATATGTTTGAATTTTTACACACCCCACCCCAAAGTTGGATGGGGAAATAAAAGAGAAGATTCTGCCAGACAAGTACACATGGGGGCTGGTTACCTAATGCTTTAAATCAGCCTCTCCCCTGAATCAGGATAAGGCTTGTCTGATGATGCTGAATTGGATTGTGAAAGGGCAACTCCTCCTTATAGGTCCTAGACCTAAGGCCCTCCCAGGGCCATAAAACTGTAGTGAACCTCCAGGAAGATCTAATTATTTTTGGTCTCATTTTCTAGTTTAACCTAGTGTTTACTAGGGCGGGGCATTTAAGAACAGCACCAACTAATTAAAAAAAAACTGTGCTTAAAATATAATTTATTCTAATCTCTTGTTAACATCTAATTGTGTTTTGCTGGAAAATGTCCCTAAAGTTAAAAAGGTAAAAATAAGAGGACATCTTAGTTTATGTGGCTTGAGTTTTTAAAGGGTTTAAGTTTTTTGGTAAAATCAAATAAAATGTCTTAAGATTTTTTTTGTCATTTTGATAAAGATTCAGCATTAAGACCTGACTTACATCTGTTTGTCCTGATTGAGTAAAAATACCTGACAGATGATTATAACAAGTTATTTTTTATTAATACTATTTTCTAAAACTATAAAAATCTAGACCTACCTGATTTTTGTCAATACTTTTAGCTTACATAGACTTATAATTACCAGTGTATTTCAGTGTAAAAATGGATCAATGGACTACCAGAGCTAGGCTAGTATAAAGAGTCAATTTTAAGAAAACCTTGATGAATATATTAATGAATTTCAGAACCTGGCTAACAAAAATAATATATATATCCTGTTGTATCTCTGGGACTTAGACTCCCACTAATTAGATTTTAAGTTTGGCCTTTGGGGTTTCTCAACAGAGATAAGGCAGACAAAATTAAGCACAGAGGAGACAAATGCAGACACAGGAACAAACCCATTTAATAGCCCTGGCATTGGGTAATAAGTCCCTGCCCCCTCAGAGATACCAAAGGCTTCTTCTAGAGAGGGAAAGGAGCTGGAGGCCTGGCAGCTGCCATCATTGCAAAATGTCTGGGCAATGTGTCAAGGACTGCACTGAGTGGAGTCCATCTGCAGCTGGGCTGTGCCACCTATGTAAAAAGGAAACACTGGAAAGCATGTTGCCTTCAACTCTGAAGGGAAGTGAAGTCATCTGCTCCCATTATGGCTGCCCACAAAGATTGAGGATGTCCAAGGCTTGGCAAGGCCCCCTTTGATCAGCCCTCTCACTAGCTGAATACAAAAGCCTGAGTGACTCTTGAGGTGACAGCAAAATACTGATATTTTCAGATACAGGGCTTAGTTCTTTGCTTGCTTTGTCTTTCCTAGAGTTCTTTGCTAAAGCGACCCATATTGTACCTGGCGTTGATAGCATCCCAAGTCCAAATTTGTGATGTCTTAAACCTGTAAAAAGGTAGTTTAGTAAACTCAGAAATCAGGCTATGTAGTGGTGAGCCTTCAGGAGGTAATAAGCATACTTCCCATTAAACGTTAACTCTTGTGTAACAGTAATGCTATATTTGTGCTTAGGTATTAGTTAAACTGACTGGTGTTTTGTCTATCAGTTCATCACAGCTGCCTGAAGTCAGCAGCTTTAGAGCCAACTATCTCAGACAACGCACCAGACTGCTCATGAAAACCTATACAGTTCCTCATGGGTGACATGGCTCCTACCCTTTTCTTATTTTGGGGTCATGCCTGCTAAACTATATTATGAGTTTTGTTTCCCACAGACTTAAAGCTGTTAAGATCCAGATGATGCTCCAGATAATATCCCAAATAAACATCTGCTAGAGCCCCTTAGACAGCCATGGACAAATATGGTTAGATCAAATATCAGCTGATCTAACCCCCACAAGTGATTTCCTCACACCCTCAAGGCCATGGCCCCACATTGACCCCTCTCAGCATGGAAATAGCTTGATTGACTTTCTTCATCCCCATTCCCTTTGGCTTGACAGGTGTCAGAAAGTTAAAAAACAAACAAACAACAAACTTCAGCTTCTCAAGGATTTGAGAGAATTTTACAGCAGTGGGGAATGTGAAACCAAAGTAACTTTATTTTTTTTTTCTCCACAATTTTGTAACTATAGAGTTGATTGTGCAAGGTTTAAAACATGGTTCTTCTTAAACAGGATCTAGCTAACCACAACATTCTGGTTGGCCTCAGTAATCACTATATATGGCTTGCAGCTGTGTGTTCCCACCCTAGCCCCCTGTTAATGGCTAATTGGCTTCTGTATTTGGCTTGTTTGTAGTAGCTCCTGTGGTGATTGGGTTAAATGTCTAAGAATCTGATTGGTCCCTTGTTAGTATAAAAGGTTCCTGCTGTCTGACCTTGATGCACCCCTATAGCCAAACTTCTGTGCTGAGGGTACTGCTACTGGCCAGCTAATAAAGGCTTCACTAGGCACATTCCCTTGTACTTTTGAGTCTCTTATTTCTCGACAAACCTGCATACAACAATGATATGCTGCTGAAGTCAGTATTTTTATGCCATTTTATCTTTCACACATTAAAAAAATAGAATCATGACTGTGTCATGAAGTTTACATAAATAGGAAAATGAAGTTCCTTTTTCCAGCTTTGCCTTAGGGAGCTGGTGTTCATGTGCCATTTCAGATACAACTTCATATAACATAACTATATACTATTACTGATCATTGTGAATATATTTCACTCTTCCTCTGGGTATCCTGTCCATGCCTGTGATATATGTACCACTTACTGCATACAAATACTTGAACAGATTTTGTTACAAGTAATAAATTTGATTTTCTTTGTTAGAGGTAGAGATGTAAATAATTGACACCATATGAATTAACTTTTTCTTTTTGTGGTACTGGGGATGGAACTCAGGGGCATTCTACCTCTAAGCTATACCCCTAGCCCTATTTTTTTATTTTTAAACAGGGTCTCACTGAGTTGCAAAGGACCTCACTAAGAAGCTGAGGCTGTCCACTAACTACAGTCCTGTCTCAGCCTCCCAAATGCTGGGATTACAAGCATGCACTACCATGCCTGGCTTGATTTAAAATTTTTAAGAACTCAATTTCCAGCTTATAACTGAAGAGTCCCAGGCAAACCAATGTCTTGCATAGATACTTCTGCCATCTTGCATATACTGAAGTGTTCTTTGTTGCAGAAGAAATGATTCACTTTGATGCTTTATAATGAAACACAAACTTGGGGTTGGCAAATATTCAAGAAGGAAATTGAAATGGCAGAGGATTTTCACTACGTGTGGCAAACTTTTGCCTTGACTAGAAGGAATAGTCAGACGTAAAATTTAGGCCATCTAAAGTCATCTGCAAAATGATTGATTTACAGCAATATCACACATTGCCTAGGTAATAGGCAATCTTTTTCAATCTTATCATTGAAAAAAGTCTTAATTTATTTGATTTTCATTTTTTGGTCTGATTTTCTTGATTAAAAATATCAGTGTAACTTATGCTGTTAAATTATAATAATCATTTGAGGCAGGTATTTTGAAAATCACAGGTGTATTCATTCGAGTCACCCCTCCATGCCAGTCTGGTATGGAGCTGTACCTATCTTCTGTATTTCTATCTTTCTAATAAACTTCTTTAAATCTTAAAAAAAAATCACTCACCATAAAAAGGCAAATTTATTAGGCCTTAAGCAAAAATTAAGATTTTTATTTTGCTTTCTCCATATATTTTATTTTATTTATTCTTATTTATTTATTTATTTATTTTTCGTGGTACTAGGGGTGGAACCCAGAGGCTTTCTACCTCCGGGCTATACTTCCAGACCTATTTTCTATTTTATTTAGAAACAGGGTCTCACTAAGTAGCTGAGGCAGTCTTTGAACCTGTGTGATCCTCCTGTCTCAGCCTCCCAAGCACGGGGATTACATGCGTGCACCACCACGCCTGGTGTCCATATGATATTTTAAATAGACTAATTCTAATTTGCAAAATTCTTTCCCAAAGCTAGGAAATACTTTATTTTATGTGTATTATTGAAAAGTTAACATTTTTTTGCTATGATTATACATTGTTTGAATGGGGGAGACTTTTAATTTTTATTTTTGCTCACATATCCAGAAGAAAAACTAATGGCTATAAATTGTTATTTAATTATGACATTAAATCAGTTCAAACTAGCTGGGTATAGTGGTACATTTCCTGTAATCAATCCCAGTACTTGGGAAGCTGATATAGGGGAATCCCAGGTTTGAGGCCAGCCTCAACAACTTAATGAGACACTTTTTTAAAGATGAAAAAGGTCTGGGGATGTAGCTCAGAGGTAGAACACCCCTGGTTTTAACCCCATGTCTTCTGTCTCTGTCTGTCTCTCTCTCTCTCTCTCACACACACACACACCCCAGTGGAAACTGATATGTCATTTATTACTAAACTTAAAATACTATAAAATCACTCAAATAAATGTCTATTTCTTCAAAAATTTAAAATATTCAGACATGAGTTTAATAGCTGGGCATGGTGGCACACCTTTGTGATCCCAGCATTTGAGAGGCTGAGACCCGAGGATAACGGTTTTCAGACAGCCTCAGCTACTTAGTGAGGCCGTCTGCAACTTAGACCCTGTTTCAGAATTTAAAAAATGAGGGCAGTGGGTGTACCTCGGAGGTAGAATGACTCTGGGCTCAATCCCCAGACCCACAATCACACAAAAAAGTCTTCATAGTAATAAGATTGCTAGAAAATGTCTTCTGCACAAAGAATGAAAGAAAATTTCTTCCAAGAATGATAAAACACTCTTAAAAATAGGCTTCAGTTTTTAGAGAGCTACAGTTTTATAGTGAAATTAAAAAAAAAAAAAAACAACTTAAGAATTCCTATGTACCTCATTCCTCTCCAGCCACAAACACTGGACATCTTGTGCCAAAGGAATACTGTGTGTGTGTGTGTGTGTTACTAAAGATTGAACACTGGACCTCACAAATGCTAGGCCGATGCTAGGCCTGAGCTACATCCTTAGTCCACAGCAATGCACTGTTACAGCTGATACATCTATATTGACACATTATCACCCAAAGTCTGTAGTTCACATTAGATTTCATTCTTAGTGTTATGGACTCCATGGGTACTGGCAAATGTATAATGGCATGTGTCTACCATTGTTGTACCATAGAGAAAATAATTTTGCTGTCCTGAAAATTCTCTGTGTTCTGCCTATTCAGCTTTCTCTCTTCTCAACTCTTAGAAACTACTGGTCTTTTTATTTTCATAATTTTGTCTTTTCCACAATGACGTATAGTTAGAAGCAAATCGTATACAGTCTTTTGACACTGACCTTTTAAAAAATATGCATTAAGTTTCTTCTATGTCTCTTCAAGGATGGATAGGCCATTTCTAGTACCATATAATATTTCATTAGATTGTCTGGATATACCATAGTTTATTTTTCTGTTTAGGTATTGAAGGATAACTTAGTTCTTATAAACTACTATAAATGGCTACAAGTTCTATGCATATAAGTTTCTAATTCATTTGGATAAATATCAAGGATTACAATTGCCTAATCATATGGTAAAAATATATGTAACTTTATATGAAACTGCCAGACTGTTTCCTATACCATTTTGTATTCCCAACAGAAATGAAAGAGAATTCATATTGTTCCATATCCTTGCTTTAGTGTTTTGAAGTTTGACTATTCTAATAGTTATTCTATGGCATTTCATTGTTATTTTAAATTAACATTTTTCACATGACATATAATGTTTGATAGATTTCACAGGCTTATCTGTTATCTGTATATATTCTTCAATAATACATCTTTTCAGATCTTTTGCTTATTTTTAATCAAGGCATTGAATTTCCTATTGTTGAATTTTAAGAGTTCTTTATATATTTTGGTCCCATTCTAGATATGCCTTTGCAAATATTTTTTCCCTAATCTGTTTGTCTTGTTCTCTTGACAGTGTCTTTCACAGAGTAGAGATTTTTAATTTTAAAAAGTCCAGTTTCTCATTTATCTCATCATGCTTTAGTGGTTACAATTGATTCAATATGTCTTAAGAAGCTTATTATCTTCTGGATGAGGTGCCTATTTTATTATTACTTTCTGGTCTCAATTCTCATTTTCTCCTCTATGTTCTGAGAGTATTTGTGTGGCATGTCCTTATCTTCATTAATTAATTCTCTTCAAGGTTAGATCTTCTAATCCCTCCCTCATTTTTAATTCAAAATCTGAGTATTTCATTTGTCTGTATTCTCTACTCAGATAATTACCTTCTCATTGACTAGATTTATGAAAAATATTTTAAAATGTATGAGGAAGTGGGGAAAATGGGAGCAAGGCAGGGGAGAACCCACCATGTACTATGTGTGTATATTGTCACTATCATGATAATCTGCATTATGATGCAACAATAAATGTATTAAAATGTTTTAAAAAGAGAAGAAACTTTGAAAATTTTAAAATTATATACTGAGAAGGGATAAATCTTCTGAATTTCCAGAAAGTATCCCCTCTGATAATATGAAGTCATTTAAAAATATCATTGTCATTTTGTCTGTTTTTTCATACTTTTCTGGAAGTCTCTGTGCTGAGCTAACACTTGTTCTATAGTCTGGCAAGAATTAAATAGAATTAAATTAGTTATCACCAAGATGAGTATTACTCAAAATCAAATATTTCCTAGCCATTGGCAGTCATAATTGAGAGTCACATGTTTGGGCAAGTAGAGAAGATACTGTAAGAGATAGAATCATGGCTATGATGGTCTTGTTGATTTTGAAGCAGTTCACTCTTAATGCATCTGCCTGAGTTCTTGTTCACCGAGAAACAGCAGAGTGAAACTGAGATCCTTGACAGAATCTTTAATCTTTGTGGCTTCCATCTTTTAGGAAGACAACATTTTCCCCATTCTCAAATGAATAAAGCTGTTTGTGTGATGACAGGGATTCTCTCCAAGAAAGAAACAAAACAAACACATTATTTTTCTTGGGATAATTATACAATAATCTTCAGTCTTACTTTCCAATATTATCACAAAAAATATATTAAAAATAATATATTAAATAATATATTAAATATATTAATATATAATATATAAAATATATATATTAAATATATATTAAATATATTAAATAATATATTAAAAATAATTCATATTTCTGGTATATATATGACATATTCTCTTTCTGGTACTGGATGCTGAACCCAGAGGCATTTCTACCTCCAAGTTACATTCCCAGCCCTAATATATATTTGAAATGAGGTCTTGCTAAGTTGCTGAAGCTGACCAAGAACCACAATCCTACTGTCTTAGATCCCAAGTATCCACACCAGAGTTCTTTCCCTTTTTATTTTTATTAATTTTTTATTTTTTATTTTTGGTGGTACTGGGGGTGGAACCCAGAGGCTTTATACCTCCAGGCTATACTTCCAGCCCTATTTTATATTTTATTTGGAAACAGGGTCTCACTAAGTTGCTGAGAGCCTCACTAAGTAGCTGAGGCTGGCTTCGAACCTGTGTGATCCTCCTGTCTCAGCCTCCCAAGCACGGGGATTACAAGCGTGTACCACCACGCCCAGCTTGAGTTCTTTCCCTTTTTAAAAAGAGAAATTGGCATTTGAAATGGAATCTACTGGGCTACATCCCCCAGACTTTTATTTATTGGACAGGTACTTGTGATCTTCCTGCCTTAGCCTACTAAGATTTACAGACATGTGCCACTGCAGCTAGCTGATGTTTATTCTCTTTGTAATTACTGATGTATATTTTACCTACTTACAAGTTATTTTTCTGTTAGTACATTTTTTGTTATCTTTGTTGGAAAATCTAGATTTTAAATATTTTTAAGTGTTTTAAGATAAAGTTACAGAAGCACTCCATGGGGGGAGTGAGTTATACTCCAGGGAGAGAGAGGAAGAGAGAAGAAGAGAGAGGGAGAGGGAGAGAAAGAGAAGAAACAAAATTCACTCTGGTTGTGTGGCACATGCTTGTCATCCCAGTACTAAGGAGGCTGAGACAGGAGGGTTGCAGCTTCATGGCCAGCCTCAACTACTTAGGCCCTCCTCAACTGACTAAGACCCTTTCAAAAATAAAGAATGAAGAAATAAGACTGGGGGTATCACTCAGAGATAGAATGACTCTGGGTTTGATGTTCAGTACTGCAAAGAAAAGAAAAGAAAAAAATCATAATGATATCTCAAAAAACTTTAGAGGGTAAAAGACTTCAGGGATAGAGTCAAAGTCATAGTGACTTGATAATTTGGATGGAAGACTTTCTCTGACTGGTAGCAATTTCCACTGGAAACAGTGCCTTTCTAAAGTCAAATGAGAAAAGACTCTACTTTTCCCAGACTGGAAGTGAAGGCAAGATAAATGGTGCCAAATACCAACACAGTGACAGCAACTTGTAAATGTGATTTTCAATTGGATCACATTTCTAAAAACGAGCTTTAATGTTCAATATTGGAATAGTTACTGAAATGTGAACATGGACTATGATTTAGACTATTGTATCAAATTTTCCATTTTTAATATTGTGGAAAAAATACCACCACCATATGGCCTATGAACTAGAAGAGTGCTCTAGCCCAAAGCAGTGTTGTATAATATGGAAGTATTTATAATTTACTGTAATTGAATTTTTGTGTGTGTGGTGTTGTGGATTGAAACCAGGGGTGTTCTACCTTTGAGTCATACTCCCAGTCCTATTTTTTGTTTTATTTCGGATCAGGTTCTTGCTAAATTGTTCACAGCTTCACTAAGTTAGTAAGGCTGGCTTTGAACCTGTGATCCTATCTCAGCTTCCTGAGTACTGGGATTACAGGCATGGGCTATCACAACTGGCTCTGCGATTGATTTCGGTTAGAATTTGTTCACTCAAATTCCCTGCCATTGTACTTTCAAATCTAGTTGTTGACCTAGTAAGTTCATGGCACAGAAGGGTTATGGCAACAGAAAGATGAATAGAGAAGAGCCAAACATGTTTTTTGACTGAAGAAAATTTCTATTTAGTAGCTTTGAAAGACAGTAGATAAAATGGATCCCAAGCCGAATGTTACCAGAATGCACAATTTGCCAACATCACTTAAAAAAGTGCCTACTAACATTGCCCTTTAATCATACCACTCATCAATTTTATTGTATTAACTTTTTTGTGGTTTTGAGGTTTGAACCCAGGGTCATTCTACCCCTGAGCTATACCCTCTGCCTGATTTTTTATTCTTTATTTTAAAAACAGGGCCTAAGTTGCAGAAAGCCTCACTAAATAGCTGAGACTGGTATTATATTATTTTTAACTAAAGTGTATGCTTCTTTTCTGAATATTTTCCAAATATGTCAAACTCTGTATTGTTGGGACTGCTTACATATTCTGGCCTGTCTTTTGATGAATATATTGGGAAGATTACTTGTCAAATAACAATTAAATTATAATAAAAAAAGAGTAAAGTCATGGATTTAGATATTTAGAAACTAATTTCTTTATATCAAAACATTTTTACATAAAATGACAGGATAAAAAAATGTCCAGTTATTGAAACCCTCTGTATGACCAAATAAAAACAGATTCATACAGGTACTCTCTATCATGACATAGAGACATATACTCTAATGTAGAAAAATTAGAAGGGAAAAATAGTGATTTTATTTTTGGTGGTACTGGGGGTGGAACCCAGAGGCTTTCTACCTCTTGGCTATACTCCCAGTTGTATTTTTATATTTTATTTGGAAACAGGGTCTCACTAAGTTGCTGAAAGCCTCACTAAGTGGCTGAGGCTGGCTTCGAACCTGTGCAATCCTCCAGTCTCAGCCTCCCAAGCGTGGGGATTACAAGGGTGCGCCACCATGCCTAGCAAAAAATAGTGATTTTAATAAAGAAGTCTGACCTGCTTAAAAAAAAGAAATAAGAATAAGTTCATATAACATTTCTTCTTGTCTACCTTCAGATAAATGCAAAGAGTATTTGAGAATACCCTGGTTAATTTGAATATTTAGTATGTGAGGTAAGAATGGATTGAAAGCCTCTTAATTCAATGCTTAGGATAGAACTGTTTCAAAATTCTGGTTTAATTAATAGTACATTACTGGATTTTACTTAAAAATAAGCTAAGAAACATTTGTAACATCTCTAGGAGCATTACTCATACATTGAACAGACATCTTTGATTCTAAAATTAGTTTTATATAATTTCAAAATGACAGATTAACTTCTACATATTTCTAAGGTGTAATCTTTCTACAGTTGCTTTGAGCATTAAAATTTTATACAGTCAGAATAAGAATAATAAGAAGAAACAACCTCTAAATTTTCAGTTCCAAATTCACTAGGATGAGATAATTCACTAGGATGAGAAATTCACTAGGATGAGATAATTTTAAAGCCATTCCTTCTTGATGTATAATTTTTTTAGATGTTTGAAATTATTGCAAAGCAATGTGTCTGCTATAGTAAGGCCCTAGTAGAAAAGATACCACCATTAAGAGAAAAATAATGTTAAAAATACACCTTTCAAAGTGATAGTGATTTTATTACAGTTTGTTACAGTAAAAGTGATGTGACACTGACTATTTATAACATGAGACATCGTTCTCAGAAAGAAAGAGAAGCACATACTAAATTTACAAATTCAAATTTCCCTCAGGCAAGAAATTTTGAATTTGAGTTTTTTATCAAATCACTTTAATAATACCCTTTTGGAAAGGTATACTATATGCCCAAATATCAGAAAATACTTCGATTAAATTTATGTCAATATTTATTGAGTGTCCCCAGAAAGTTTTGTGCTGAATTAGAAGCCACTGAGTGCATTGTTGCAAGAAATGAGAAAATATTTGTTGACTTTGAAGCCATATAAAACTTAAAAAAATCCCACAAGAAAACCAACCAAGCCAGCATGAAAGTCACAAGCAAAATGGACAAGGATGCACTGCAGAGAAGTAACTAATTCATAAAGTAATTTTACATTTGATCTTTAATTCCAAAATGCTGTGGGTTATTTTAAGCATGTCTTGATGAAAGATGTTCTCAGATAAAAGTTCTACTTGAACTTGACTTTCTGTTCTAAAAAATAAGCCTTTAATAATTCAACATCAAGAATACTAAATGCAGTTTTATGTAGCAAAACTTTGATCACATTTAATTGAATATAAGGTATATTTTCATAAAAATATCTTAGTATCTCTGAAATAAGTTTTTATTTTACATTTTATACATTTATTAGTGCATCACAATTATACATCATAGTGAGGTTCAATGTGATACAATTATGCATGTACCCAATTATAGTTTTTAAATCATTGTTGAAATAAACTGAGGCCATTAAGTATTTTTCCTTACTGGGTTTTATGTCTATGAAGTATGAAGAATTACACTTGTAGACAAGAGAGCAGGGAGTTTATTGTAAAGAGAATGGGAGGGGGAAAAGAGATCACTCTTGTGTGCCATGAGGACTCTGGTGTCCAGCAGCTGCCTTCTGGACTCTACTTGGGAGTTGCCCAAGCCATGCACCATCAATTGCAAACTGCTTTCTTCCAAAGTCCATGTGATCTACTAAAGAGAGATGCAGGTCCCCTTAGGGGCTTAGGTTGGCCTTGGTGTTCAGCAGATGTCTTCTGGTTGCTACTCAGGACTCTCCTGGGCCCAGCACTATCAATTATGCACTGCTTTCTCTCAAAGCCAGCACAACCTGTAATTCCAGTACTTGGGGAGGCTGAGACAGGAGGATCTCAGGTTCATAGCCAGCCTCAGCTATTTAGCGAGGCCCTTCACAACTAAGTGGGAACCTGTTTCAAAATAAAGAATAAAAATTAGGGCTGGGTAAGTAGAATGCCTCCAGATTCAATGTCTAGTACACAAAAAAGGAAAAAACTAGTATAAATAAAATGGATTACAATTCCTTTCTTTTATTGATAATAAAAATTTAGAACTGCATTATATGTTTTAGTTAAATGTGCAAGTCCAAATCTCCAACTGAAAAAGTAAAACTAATACATGAAGGTAAATTAAACTATTTTTGAAAGAAACATATATGAAGAACTATAATATATATAAATATATTTATTGAATACATATCTTAATATATTCATTTGTTTTATCCTTTATATAGGTCACTAAACAGTACCATGATAAAAATAATTGTTTGTTCTGTATATAGGTAATATATCAACATGGAGAACAGTTTTGGGTACCTAATAGGCACTCAAGAAATATTTATTGAATGAATGAAATAATGAGCCAGGCCACATCAATGCACAGCTATATGTATAAATAAGGTCCTATGGTCTTCTCTGAATTATGAAGTGCTTAAGTTTCAGATCTATGATTGCTCATTTTTGGAACAATTTATTGAGACTAGAACCCAGAAAGTAGAACTATTCACCTGGAGGACATGAGTCACTTTTAAATTTACTTTTTTTGTTTTTGCAGTTCCGGATATGGAATCCAGGGGCATTCTACCTCCAAGCGACACGCACACCCTATTTTTATTCTTTAATTTGAAACAGGGTCTCACTGAGTTGCATAGGGCCTCACTAAGTAGCTGAGGCTGGCTTTGAATCTGTGCAAACCTGTCTCAGCCTCCCAAATGCTGGGATTACAAGCACGTGCCACCACGCCTGGCTGAGGTTCTCTGCAGTTAAATATACTCCAGTTCTTATCTAGAAGAGTCAGTAATCATGATAACCAGCGAACCCTTTTGAGTAGTTTGCAAAGCTCCAGGTGGCAATGTACACCTAGAGCTTGATAAACTATGAGGCTTTTTAGAGTACTGTTTGATAGATGCTTGATAAAAAAACATCTTAGAAAATTTTAAGATACCTTTTTCACAAGTCCAAATGCTCCTTTACCTGTAAAACTATAGTCAAGGAAGCCACCAAAGAAATGTATAAGAGCACACATGAGCAGAGGCAGAGCTTGATGAGGAGACAACAGCGCCTTATATGTATTTCTGAAAAGATATGATGTCAGAGGGAGCTTTGATATACTCAGAATGAGAATAAGTCACCACCTGTAGGAAACATAGCCATCTTAGCTTTGGTGAATCTATAAATTGACAACCATTTCTGACAGCAGAAGGTAAGCCAAGTTATATGAGTTCCCTTTATATTCTCTGTATTGCAGGTATGTGAAAAAGATAACTTAATGGGGCTTTGTGGCACTAATTATTTGGTAATAATCAGAAGACTTCATGATCTGAAGAAGTTTTATCAATATAGCCCATTAAACATTATGAAGAGCTCTTACTTCATTCTGTTACCTTTCTGCCACTCAGGTGTTCATTTGCCAGATGCTTTCTAATTAAGAGCAAATAAAATGAGAACAACATGTATTGCACAATCAGGTGAGCTTATCAAGTACAATTTTAGTGCCAATAATAGATTTATCTTTTTATAATTTTAACCAAGACATAATTATTTCCCATCATTCACATTGAAACTATTCCATGCCACTAGAAAAAAAACTTCACTGACCCTAGTTTATGATGTGAGTCATAGAGATGAATGAATGTTCTAACTTTAGGTAGGTAGCTAAAATAAAAGCATATATCTTCAAAATTTTCCAGCATATATAAAGTAATTTAAAATTTATGACAAATAATTTGTAGTAAATCAGTGTCCTTATGGAAAATTTTATTTCATAATCACTTAGTCACAAACTTATGTTTTTGTGGACCAAATAAAAAACTTTCTAAATGTGTGTAAAGCAGAAAAATGGAAGAAGAGAATGAGGGAGGGGAAAGAAAAAAGAGAAGGAGGGAAGGAGGGAGGGAGGGGAGAGAAAGAAAAGAAGAAGGAGAAGGAGGAGAAAGAGATGAAAGAAATAGTCACTGCATAGAAATATTCTCTTCATTTTCTCCCTTTAGTCTTCTTTTATAGGAGATATTGATTTTGGCTTTGGACATGTTCTACGCTTACTTGAAAACGCAAATTCCTTTTCACTTGGTTTCTCTGAGCCAGGGTGTTGGGGACTCAGAGACTAGCATTTCTTCTGTTCATTGTTGAAATATATTTCTGAAGTCAGAGCTTAAAGAGCTTTATATGGGTGCAAAGTTAGTCATCAGGCAGAGAAACAGATATTAGTACTCCCATGTGTCAGCATAAGAGACTTGATTTTAGGAATGAAATGCCTGCAGACTTTTTGTCAGGTCTGTACAACAAATACCACCTTGGTTTAAACATAGAGTTGACTATTATCCAAAATAATGCAGTTTATTAAGGAAGTCATATTTAGGTTCTTCTGTAGAAATATCATCCTAAATTCTGTAAAGTATTTGGAAAATTTTATTTCATAATTCTGTAAAGTATATTTACCAACATAAGAGAGATCACTTCAAGAAGCAGCTATTGTGTAGAGGCTATCATCCATTCTGCACAGACTCAGGTCCTCAAGGCCACTGTGGACAATATCTCCAACTCTAGGTGCCTCAGTTTTCTATAAGATGAAAATGGTAGTTGGTTAATTGTACGTATTCTTCAGAGAAATGTCTATTCAGATACCTTGCCCAATTTTCAGAGTTATTTATCTTTTTATTATTGAGTTGTAGTAGCTATTTATGTATACATAATAGATGGATAATTTGCAAACATTTTCTGCTTCATAGATTGATGTAAAAAGTTAAATGATTTATGACAAGCAAAGTGCTCAGAATTGAGCCTAGCATATATTATGCACTAAATAAGTTATTATTATGAAGGTTGGATCGGGTTCTCCTGAGAACATACATGTCATCAAATGCTTCACTCTTGACCATTAACCACTTTTCATATATTAAAAAAACAATTAAGCTGGATGTAGTGGTGCATCCCTGTAATCCTAGTACTTAGGAGGCTGAGATAAGAGGGTTTCAGGTTCACAACCAGCTTCAGCAACTTAACAAGGCCCTCTGAAACTCAGTGAGGCCCTGTTTAAAAATTAAAAAATAAGACTGGGATATAGCTCAGAGGTAGAATGCCCCTAGATTCAATGCCCAGTATCACACACATGAAAAACTTATATTTCCTAAAATCCAAGTGTCTTATTAACAACTTCTTCAGAAGAAATTAAAGAAAGCCATTGTGGCTCAAAACCTGAGGCCTGCCTGGCCCATCACTTGGGGCAATGTTAGCCAACTTCCGACATTCATTCGCTATTCAGCGTCATGATTTTTGTCAAATATCCATGCTATATTTTTTTATAAATTCTTTATATCATCCCCAGCATCACACTTGTTTACATAAGTAAATTTACTTAAAATGAAATCTATCATTTTTAGATTGAACATTTATCCAAATCTTGTATTTTTGTCCATCTTTTAATTTGACATGCACATCATGCACATATCTACACAAACTGGCTTCTAAGAAAAGAGTTTCTTTAACTACCAACTGAGCAATAAGATTGATAGTCACTAACAGCAGTGAAATACAGATCTGAAACAATTTCCATTGTCCTTTTAGAACAGAAGAACTTCTAGAAATAGAAAGTCAACACCCGTACTAATATTAATTCATCTAGAATTTGCTGATAAAGTTAAGCAAGAAAATAACATTATGATAAAATTTTGTCATACCCGGGTAATTTGCAGAGTTTTTTCCACAAATATTTTTATACAAAACATAAAACTGAGTGATAAGGCTCAGAGTATGGAGAATATAACTGCTAAAAAGTTATCAGATCTAGAACATTTGGGGAGACCATAAAAAGGGATTTTCTATCTCAATAGGACTTTAATAAAAATGAATCTGATCTAGGTGAAAAGATTCCTAATAGACTTTCTCTGAGGAAGGGCAAGAGTAGGTTTGGTTTGAATACCTTTTCAAACATATGCTTTATCCTATTTTAGTCTCTTTGGGCTTAGAAAATTAGTGGATTTAAAATAGACTTTCAAGGCCGGGCGTGATGGCGCACGCTTGAAATCCCTGCACTTGGGAGGCGGAGACAGGAGGATCGCTCAGGTTCGAAGCCAGCCTCTCTGGCTTAAGAGACCCTGTTTCCAAATACAAATATAAAATAGGTCTGGCAGTGTAGCCCGGAGGTAGAAGGATTTCCAGAAACCCCAGTACCATAATAATAATAATAATAATAATAATAATAATAATAATAATAATAGACTTTCAAAAGTAGAGAAACTTGAATATTAACACTTTGTCATCTGGATGGCTAAAGTTTAAGACTTTTTTCAATATAACTTACAAAGAACTACCTTTTGGGCCTGGTAAAGATAAACTGATGATTCTGAAGGTTAGTTTTTGGTCCTAAATTACTTTTCATTCTGAATTCTGTAGAATATTGGTTTAATTTTCCAAAGTGGCTGCACTAATTTGCAATCACACCAACAATATTTTAGAGTTCCCACTTCTCCATGTTCTTGCCAGAACTTATTGTTGTTTGTGTTTTGAATGATTGCCATTATAGCTGGATTTAGGTGAAATCTCAGGGTATTTTTTTTTTTTTTAAAGAAAGGCAGACTGCCACGTGCAGTGCCTCCTTTGGATGTGTCTGGAGTCTTGGAAGCTTGAATACCCTAGGTTCTCCTACAAAACGACCTTGAGAGCTTGTTTGGAGGTTCTAGCAGGGGAGCACAGCTACTCGTATACCCTTGACCGAAGACTGGTCCTGGTCCTCCTCTATTCGGGGAAGGTCGTCCTCTTCGACCGAGCACGTAGCTTCAGGGGGGATGCACATGGAGCAGTGAGGGAGGAAGGGGACACCTGCCTAGCCAGCCAGATCAGCCGAATCAACCCTGGCGATCAATGGGGTGACAGATGTCGCAGCCAGATCGCCCTCACATCCAGTCTCAGGGTATTTTGATTTGTAACTCTCTGATTGCCGATGATATTGAGCATTTTTTCATGCATTTATTGGCCATTTGAATTTCTTCTTTCATGAAGTTTTTATTTAATTCACTCGCCCAATTTTGATTAGGTTGTTTTCTTAGTGCGAAGTTTCTTGAGTTCTCTGTATATTCTAGATATGAGTCCTCTATCGGAGGAGTAAGTGGTCAAAATCTCCCATTGTGTTGGCTCTCGATTGAGGTTCTTGACAGTTTCTTTTGCTGAACAGAAGCTCTTCAGTTTCATGCAATCCCACATATTGATTCACCTTTTAGTTTCTTGTGTCTTTGGGGTCCTGTTGAGAAAGCTTTTGTCTGTGCTTATATGTTGCAGTGTTGGACCTATACCCTCTTCAAGGAGCCTCAAGCTCTCTGGTCTAATTTCCAAGTCTTTGATCTATCTTCAATCGACTCTTGTGCAGGGTGCGAAAGTGGGTTTAATTTGCAGTTTTCTGCATATGGTTAACCCGTTTTGCGAACACCATTTGTTGAACAGGCTATCTTCTTTCCAGTGTATGTTTTTGGTCCCTTTGTCAAAAATCAGTTGGCTGTAAGTGTGTGGACTTATTTCTGGGTCTTCTATTCTGCTAAGAGAGATTAGTGAGTCACAAATAAATAAGAAATTGGATACTTTCCCTAATATTAAAAGCTAGAGAGAAATGGGTAACAGGAGGAACTCTCAATGAAGAAAGAGATCCTATAGAGGAGCAAATAATGCAACCTGAGGGGATTGGAGGGGGAAGAGGGAAACTCTCGAAAGCACATGATGTACTTAAACAAACATATGAAAGTCAATCACTAAGCCAAGCATGGGAAGGAGGGATGGAGAAGGAATGGGGAGGGGATCAGGTAAGGGGTAATTGGATGATGTGTGCATGTATGTATGTCTCCACAAGTCTTTTATTCCATTAAGATGTATGACTACAATGCACCAATAAAAAATTTAAAAAAAGAATATTAGTTTTATTTTAAAAGCTAAAACTATGGCTGAATAGAATTCCATTGTGTGTATTTCCCAGAGTTTTGCTATCCATTCATCTGTTGATGGAGATCTGGGTTGGTTCCATATTTTGGCTATTACGAATTGTGCTGCTATGAACATAGGTATGCATATGTTGCTGTAGTTCTCTGAATTCAACCTCTTTGGAAAAATACCCAGGAGTGGTAGAGCTGGGTCATATGGTGGATCTATTCTCAGTTTTCTTAGGAATCTCCACACAGATCTCCATAGTGGCTGAACTAGTTTGCATTCCCACCAACAGTGTAAAAGAGTTCCTCTTTCCCCACATCCTCGCCAGCATTTGTTGTTATTTGATTTCTTTATGCTTGCCACTCTGACTGGGGTTAGATGGAATCTCGGTGTAGTTTTGATTTGCATCTCCCTGATGGCCAGTGATGAAGAACATCTTTTCATGTATCTATTGGCCCTTTGTATCTCTTCTTTTGTGAAGTGTCTATTTAGTTAATTTGCCCATTTCTTGATTGGGTTGTTTGTTTTGCTAGTGTAGAGTTTTTTGAGCTCTTTGTATATTCTGGTTATTAGCCCCCTATCAGAGTGGTGGCTGGTAAAGATCTTTTCCCATTCTGTAGGTTTTCTCTTTAGGTTATTGATGGCTGCCTTTGATGAGAAGAAACTTTTTAGTTTGGTGCTATCCCACTTGTTTATTCTTGCTTTACTTTCCTGAGCTTTGGAGGTTTTGTTGAGAAAGTTACTGCCTGTGCCAATATGTTGTGGTGTTGAACCTATGCTCTCCTCTACTAACTTCACAGTCTCAGGTTATTATGCTAAGCGAGAACAGCCAAGCACAGAAGGAGAAGGTATATATGTTTCCTCTAATATGCCCAAACTAGGAAACACAGAGGATACCAGTGGGACTCCAGATAATGGAGGGGAAATATCAGCAAAGTTTGAATAGAAATATAGGAGAGGAGGAAGGCTGATCTTGATTAATGAGGGTCTACATCTGAATATGTGTAAAATTATGAATATGACATGGTTAACCTGGACAACCATTGGTGGGAGGGGGGAAGAAAAAAGGGGGTGGGGGGAGAGGGCACCAAATATAGTTTAAATATATACCATTTATGTTCAATAAAAAATTTGTTAAAAAAAGCTAAAACTAATTCATCTAATTTCTTTTAAATTATGAAGAGAGCTATACACTATAACATTTCAAACAAGATTTCAGGTGCAAGAACAAGAATTTGATTAAAGAAATGATCTTAATCATTGTTATGTGACCCCAACATCAATGGTTCATGTCTGGACTGGTTTTACTTAACCAGGCTTTGAAATAATGAAATAAATACATGTGAGCATGTGATACAAAAAAAAAAAGAGGGAGGTCCTTGACCTTTAACCTTCACTTTCTCATGTGATTTCAAACCCATCCTATCCCTCTTCCTTCTGCCCACTGGAGGTAACCAATTGGCTTGAATTTCACAATGGGGAATATCATTTCCCCATTTCACTGCTTTCCTTTTTATGTTCAGCTAATGCATCTAGAGGCATTACTAAAAAGTACTTTGTGAAATACTTCTTTGAACTTTAGAAAATATATCCAGGCCATTTTAAAAATTAATGTTATATTGTAAAGATTCTTATAACTTAATTTGCATAATTCAGTTCTTTCATTTTGTGAACACCATGCTGCTTATTTGTCTTCCTATATAGATTATTTTTAATTGTCTCCAGTTTTTTGGAGGAGGACACTGCTGTACATTCTTTCTCTATCTCCTCTTTTCTTCTTCTCTTCCCTTCTCTCTCTCCCTCTCTCTCTCTCTGTTCCTCCCTCCTTTCCTCTCTCCCTCCCTTCCTCTCTCCCTGGACATTATTTTTAGTGTTGGTGATGTAATTCAGGGCTTTATGTATGCTAGGTTAATATTCTACCACTGAGCCCCTGTTATGAATATTTCTATACATTTGTGTAAATGTGCAAAATTTTTTCACCTATAACTACTGAGTGATAGGGTAGAAGAATACAAATTCATACTCTTTCAAAAAGTTGGTACTGTAAGATATATTTAAGTTTTATTTTGTAGTCCTGGGAATGGAACCCAGGGGCATTTTACCTCTAAGCTATACTCCCAGTTCTATTTTATTCTTTTATTTGAAAATAGGGTGTCACTAATTTGCAGATGGCTTCATTAAGCCTGAGGCTAACTGCAAACCTGTGATCCTCCTGTCTCAGCCTCCCAAATACTGAAATTACAAGCATGTGCCATTGCACCGGGCTAGATATTTGAGTTTTTGACAATAAAAGGAGTAGTATAAAATAGTATTGCATTTTGGTCTTGATTTGCATTTTTATGATCAGATATAATTATTGGCCATGTGGTTTTCCTTCAGGGAAGTCACTTTTCTGTTTGTGTTGTGCTTAATAATTAATGGGGTTCCTTGTAATCTTTTATTATTTGAGTCAGTGCCTTTTGTAGCTTATTTAAAAATATTTCTGTTGCATAGATCTAAAAGATATACAACACATTTTCTTTTAAGGAAGTTATTATCTTTTTCTATCTTCTTGCTCATCTTCCTCCTTCCCCTCCATTTCAGTTTGTTTTCCCTAATTAATCTGGAATTGATTTTTTTTATGTGCTGTGAGGCAGGAACCCAATTTTGTTTTATTCATGTGGATAATTATTTTTCTAGCTTCATTTATTGAAGAGTCCCTTTGCTCCCTACCTGTGATTATATCAAAGTTCCATAAATGGATGACTCCATTCATAAATGGATGACTCCATTTCTAAGGTTCTTTATTTTATTCTATGGATACCTATTTTTTTCTAACCAAACACCCCTTTTTCTTAATAGTTTTATCTTCATAGTAGGACCTGATGACTGACCAGGCAAGCCATCTATTCTTCTGTTTTTTTTATTCTTCTGGAGTACATTGGTTACTATTATTTCTTTACCATAATGGTATGGTCATTTTCAATTAAACTCCCTTTTCTTCTTCTTTCTAGTCAAAGGTGAAGCAGTCTGAGGGCCAAAATGTCTTAAAACTGTTTTTTGTTTGGCCAGAGCTAATAATGGTTTTCAAAATTTAAGTAGTCCCTTTAAAAAGAAATAAAAATATTAAATTAAAATCTTGATAGATACCATGTGTAGACCACAAAGCTTAAAATCTCCTATCAGGCCCTTTATAGAAAACAAAAAACAAACTTGCCAACTTCAGTTCTAAAAAATTTATTTAACCTGGATTTTTACTAATTTCTAGTAATTCATTTTTAAATTTTTTATTTTCACATACTTATTCCTGTTTTTGTCTTTCCAACAACTTTTATCTATATTTCTGTCAGCCTTTTCTCATGTTTTCTTATTCATAGAATTATTATCAATCTCTCCTTATAACTTTTGGAATATTTTTGGGCTAATTTTATATTCTTAGTCTATGTTTCTTGGTATGTCCACTCCTCTTGGAAATCTATAGTTCAGTATGCCTTTCCCCCAATTTTAAAGAATTTTGCTCTTCAAATATCTTGGCAGTTGGACCCTTGAGGCCTATCATGAAGAAACCCACATGCAAGGAAGTCAGCCACTAGCCTCTCAGTCCATGAAACATCTATAGATTGGGACTTTATTATGGTGGCATCACAAAAAGACCATAAGAAAGGACATTTGTTCTCCCAAAAGTCACATTAGATGTTTCTTAGATTCACCAGCCCTGGCTATGAAGGTAGAGGGATGGGAAGTTTAATGCCAGAGATCAATCGGTGTGTACTCTTTTTCTGGGCATTTCATACACAGATGTCTATCCCAAGACAGTGATGGGAATAAACACAAACTCCAACAAAATAGTTTCTGCCTTTCAAAAGCTGTCTCCTGTCCTAGATTAAAGTTACCACTCTCACAATTATAGCAAAATGTTTATGATCCATTGCCCTTAGAGTTTTCTACAGTTTTCTTGTTATTTTTCCTCTTTAATGATTCCAGAATTCACCTTGGAAGAGAGAACCAGTAATAGCTGCTAGAAACACTGTTAAAAGTTATAAACTGATATGTTTACTCTAGGTAAACTTGGAAATTACACATAAAGAGGTTTATAGTTAGTATAAAAGTATACACAAGGCAATTGACATGCTGATACAAACAATTGATTAAATTATATTTCAACATTTTTAGGCTGTAAGCTTCTAAACCAACTCTGCCTACTTAATGCTAAGAATTGGGCAGGCAAATTCAATAGCTCCTTATCAAAATCATTCTGGTTACATAACACATACACAATAAGCATTCCATCTGAAAAATATTTGATTGATTTTACAAAGAAGAACCCTAGAGCAGAAAATAAACAACTAGCTAGAGAAAGTTCTGTTCCTAATCAGGAACAGAATTGAAACAAGCAGCTACTTGGAAAATAGTTTGAGCATTGATATCTAACATAAAATCTGCCATGACAGACTAGATTCCTTTGTTAAATATGATCTACGTATCATCTATAGGCCCACATTGGGAATAAAGAGTCACCCTATTTCTGAGATCTCGTCTTCTGTGTAATTTTACAAAGTCCAAAGTGATTACACTAAGTAGAATGTTCTATGAATATATTAAAGTCTTGTTTGTCTATGTCTTGGCTATTCAAGAAATTCATGCATATATGCATGTGTTGAAAATGTGGCCGTCCTAGCTAATGAAACTACAACTGGATGGGGATAGGAAGTGATTTGTTAAATGCTTCGTAGCAGTTCCACCAAGCCAATTGGCACACGTTGACATGAGTCAAAAGTCTGATGGAAAATTACCACTTTTTCTTGAAAGATACTGGCAGGAAAGGAGCCAGAAGCAACTTGCTATTTTAGTGTTTCTATAAAAGTAAGTATGCAGTGCAGGTTGGATTAAATGAACATGACATAGTATGCATACTAAATGAACTTGTCTTTTTAAATAATTGGGAGTCAATAATCTATTATTTTCATGATTTGGGAAATTATTAAAATTTGAAATAATTATGATAAGTAATGATCATTACCACACCATTGTGATGCCACATGTACATTCTTCAAAGACATCCCAGTTGGCAGCTTATGAGCAATTACATACATAAACTGTGTTGTTGGCCTTTACAAAAAACAAAATATAAGGACATATTCACATGTGTAACATTGTGTCCTAGACATTGACTCTATCTACATTGTTTATCAGTATACTTGAAACAGAGGAGAACTTATATTCTTCCTTCTCTCACAGTTTGAGAAAGTAGTAGGATTTAAATTGACATCATCTACCACCAATACACTGTTAATGTAGGAGAAAAAAGGTAATTTCCATATGCACTTCATTAAAGGTATTAGTAGTTATTTACTCGATTTTTATTGATGAAACTTCTGGTATTTAATTTACAAGCTTTTCCAAATTTTGTTTCTTATTTTGAGAAATAAAATATTTAAACCCCAAACTCAAAACTTTATAAAGTGATTTAGAAAGAGGAAGGAGTAGGAAGAAAATCAACAAAGGAAATGTTTTCTTGTTGACAAAGGTTTTCTTTCTAGAAAACAAGACTTGCCCTTTTGTGAATACCATACTCTGTTATGAGACACATTCAAATTAAAGCAAAATGAACAAAAAACCCATATTCCAGTGCCCCTTGAGTGAGGCAAGACACTGATGCTAAATGATAGATCTTTTTTATCATGCTTTTTATTACTGGTGTGAAAAGATGCTTTAAGACATATAGTTAAGCCAGGCATTGTGGTACATGCCTGTAATCCTAGTACTTGGGAGGCAGAGACAGGAGGATTGCAGGTTCAAGACCAGCCTCAGCAACTTGAGATTCTGGGTAATTAAGCAAGACCCTGTTTCAAAATTGAAAATTAAAAATGGGCTGAGAGTGTAGAGATAGAATGCCCCTGAGTTCAATCCCCAGTATAAAAAATAGACATACAGGCCGGGTGTGGTGGCCCATGCTTGTAATCCCCACGCTTGGGAGGCAGAGAGAGGTGGATCGCGCAGGTTCGAAGCCAGCCACGCAGGCTTAAGAGACCCTGTCTCCAAATAAAAATATAAAATAGGTCTGGGAGTGTAGCCCGGAGATAGAAGGGCTTCCAGAAACCCCAGTACCACACACACACACACACACACACACACACACACACACACACACACAAATAGACATACAGTAAAATATACATCAATCCTAAAAAAAAAATTATTTGAATGTAAGGCAGTCTAGCCTCAGAGTTTCCAGGTGAGTTCTGAAACCAGATCATGGATTAAAATCCTGCCAAGCTCTGTGGCCCTGGTTAACACCCATAACTTCACTGTGATTAATTTTATGAGGATACTAGTAACTACACAATATGGTGTTTTGTAGAAAGTAAATGTGATATGACAGTTAAAGTATTTGAAAATGTGTTTATTACACATATAGCAAACAATACTTTCATGGTTCAGTTTCTGGGAAACACGTGCCTGTTAAATTTCTGTGGCAGTTGCTAGGGTGGTGGGGGGTTGGAGGGAGCAGGCAGTGGCAGTGCTGCCCGGAGCTTTCCTAATCTCTTCTCATTATTTCTGTGTACCATCATTACCCCTTAGCTGCCTATTATCTGGAAAGACCTCATACTATGAAAGCTTAAAATGCTACCACATAGGAACAAACAAACTGCCTTTTTCTCTTCTATACTCTGGTAATACTTCCAGTCACCAAAGTATATGTAGTTTTCTACCCTAAAACCAGGAAATTTTCTACTTCTGAGCAGATACTTATTAGATATTCCATGAAGTAACTCAATTCCAACACTACCTAGAGATGGCATGTAACCCCACAGGTGAAGTGCTCTTCCCCACAGATTCAGACACCAATCACAAGCCTGGTTGTCATGTTTTTTTTTACCACATCACCTATAACTTGGGTGTTTCCAGGACATCTTGCTCAGGTTCGATCATGTGCTAGAACAGGTCACAGAACTAGGAAAATGTCTTACTATCTATTTATTGTAAAAGGATACAACTCAGGAACAGCCTAGTGGAAGAGGTGCGCAGGACAGGATATGTGGGAGAGTTCATGGAGCTTTCATGTCCCCTCTGGGACCACCTTCCAAGCGTCTCTACGTGTTCTGCAATTTGGAAGCTCTATAAACCCTATTCTCATTATATAAATAAACTGATTAAATCACTGGTCAGTGGTGATGAACTCAACCTTCAGCCCCTTCCTCTATCCAAAGGTCGTGGGGCGGGGGGACTGATAATTCCAGCTCTCTAATACATAATTGGTTTCTTTGGCAAAATCTTCATGCAGAGACCATTCAGGATTACCCACAGGATCACCCAGCTAACAGTCTTCTCATGAATACAACACAACACACACACACACACACACACACACACAACCACTTATCATTCAAAACTTCTATGGGGTTTAGGAGCTTTACGCTAGGAAACTGGAAGAAAATATATAGACTTCTTTTCTTATCACAATATCAAAGCCATAAAATGATTCCTCTAGCCTCTCTCTCCAGCTGGGATGCAGACTTCAAGTGTTATGTTTATATTTTATGTTTTTGATTGACACATAAATAATTATACATATTTATGAGTACAATATGATTTTTTACTCATGTATATTTAGGTAATGATCAAATTGTGGTAATGATTATATCCTTCACCTTAAACTTTTACCATTTCTTTTTGATGTGTACATTCCAACTCTTCTAGCTCTTCTGAGATATACAGTGCACTATTGTAATTCTATTTGTCCTACAGTGCCATAGGACACCATTCCTTCTATATATATTACAATTGCTTCCTTCCTCCTGAATAAAGAGCTAGTGATGTTGAGTAAAAGGAAGTTTATGGAGACTCCTCACTGCTAGTTTCAGTTCTTACAGGACAGGTGACCATGCTGGTCTTGCCAAGGACAACATCAGTTAGGCAAACTGGCTGTACAGAGCTCAGCAGGACCTCACAGTGGGGTGTTAAGGCATTGATTCAGCCTATTCAAGTTCCATGCCTCCCTCTTTAGCCCCCTGAAAACCCAATAGCTACCCAATATCCATTTATTTTCTGCCAAAACAAGCATTCAGATTCAGTTTCTGTTATATGCCATTAAGGTCTCTGATAGAATTTCTGTGTTGGTAAAGCTATCTTCATTAAAAGTATATTAATTTTATTCTTTATCAAGATAATCTTGAGTGGCTGGGCTTGGTGGTATACACCTGTAATCCTAGTATTCAGGAGTCTGAGACAGGAGTATCACAGGTTTGAATCCAACCCCAGTAACTTAGTGAGACTCTTGTTTCCAAATAAAAACTAAATAAGGGCTGGGGATATAACTCAGGGGCAGAATGCCCTTGGGTTCAACCCTGTGCCACACACACAAAAAATCATTTTCAGTGAAAACAACACTGTCAGGCCTATGCAGGTCATCAAAATATACATGTACCAGCCAGTCATAGTGGCACAAGCCTATAATTCCAATATTTCAAAGGCTGAGACAGGAGGATCACAGGTTTGAAGCCAGCCTCAGCAACTTAGTGAGACTCTCTGCAATTTAGCAAGACCCTGTTTCAAAACAAAACAAAAAATCGTGGCTGAGGTGTAGCTAGGAGGTAGAATGCCCCTGGGTTCACAAATCAAGCGAGCAAGCAAGCGATCTCCTGTATTACCCTAATATGTAATATTATATGTGATACCTACTTTTTAGTTTTTCATCCGTCTCACATGCAGCACTCAAAATATTAAGAGTGATCATTTCATAGTGGGGAGGATTAAACATTTCTTATGAACACTTTTCTATTTTCCATATTGTCTGCAATAAGCATATTATTTTTATAATTAGAATTAAGTAGAGTATTAATCTTGTTTATTTCAACTATAAAAATGCAGGTATTAACTGGGAGTGGTGGCACACACTTGTAATCCCAGCATTTGGGAGGCTGAGACAGGAAGATTGCAGTTCATGAACAGCCTAACCTACTTAGGCCCATTGCAGCTCTGTTTCAAAAACAAACAAACAAAAAAGACTAAGCAAAGAAGAATATATTCATGTGTTTATTGGTTAAAATCTTTGAAGTTTCGTTATTTATTTTAGTCTTTTTCCTATTTCTAAATTGTATTGTTTGCTTTTATTGTCGCCAATTTTTAGGATTTCTATTTGGAATATTAATATACCTTCAGATAAAGCATTTGGAAATATTTTACCCCATTCTATCAGTAACTTTTAACTCTGTTTACATTGTCTTTGGATGTACAATATTTTTTTATTTTTTAGGAAGTTTGTTTATTCCGTTTTTGCCTGTGCCTTTGAAATCATATCCAAGAAATCACTGCCAATTTCAATGTTGTGAAGTTTTATGACCCAGGTTTTCTTCTAAAAGTTTATAATCTTAAGATTTACATTTAGATCTTTTATCTATTTTGAGTTAATATTTGTATATGGTGTTAGGTAAGGGCTCAACTTTATTCTTTTTCATGTAATTATTATTTTTCAACAATATTTAGTGAAAGGATCATTATTTCCTTCAGCAAATGTTCTTGGAAACTTTGTCAAAAATAACTTGACCATATATGGAAGAATTTATTTCTAGCCTTTTTATTTTACTCCACTGGTTTATATATCTGCCTTTATAGCAGTACTATACTGTTTCAATTAATGTAGCTTTATAAGGTTTGAAATCAGAAAATGTACATCTTCTAGCTTTGTTCTTTTTTGAGATTGTTTTGGGTATTTAGAGTTCATGTTTCATGTTAGGATAGATTTTTTTTCTGAGAAAAAAAATGTATGATAGTTTCACCTTAAAAAAAAGAAAATTCTCTGGTAAGAAAGAAAGCAAAAAGAAATATTGAAATGTTATCTCTAAGTGATCAAAAGTTTAATATCAGACAAATGAATCTGTTATGTGAGATTATCATTGTTAATTTTGGATAAATTGCTATAATATTAGATGTCAACCACTAAGCCAAGCATGGGAAGGAGCGGGGGGCATAGTGTGGGGTAGGGGCTAACTGGGTGATGTGTGCACATATGTCTACAAAAGTTTTTTTTTTATCCCATTATGATGTATGAATACAGTGCACCAATAAAAAAAATAAAAACTAAAAAAAAGAATTAAAAATAGGACAGGGGGTATATCTCGGAGGTCTAATACCCCTGGGTTCTATCCCCAGACCCACATAAATAAATAAATAAATAAATAAATAAATAAATAAATAAATAAATGTTGGTTTCTTCTGGAAAAAAAAATAGGGCTGGGCGTGTAGCTCATAGGTAGAATGCCCCTGAGTTCCATTCCTGTTACCACACACAAAAAATGCATGTACCAACTACTTATGGTTTCTGGATCCTTTATTAATATTATTCAGCTTATTACATAAGTAAAATCATTTTGAAAGTAAGTAGTAGAGAATAGTAGTAAATAATCACATTTTAAAACTATATTACCTAGACATAATTTTTAAGAATGAATCCTCCCAAACTATTTTATATGTATGAATGAATTTGTCACATACTTTTTTATTTTTTATTTGTGTGTGGATCATATTGAAAATGGCATACATTCACAGAGTTCTTGGAACCCCCCCTCCACTTGTCCTTTTCCCCCTCCCAACAATGAGTGTCCAGGTTAACCATGCTACATTCATAATTTTATACATATTTAAATGTAGCCCCTCCATTAATCAACCACAGCATTCTTCCTTTCCTACCCTTCCATTTTAGCTTGGCTAAGGTTTCTCCCTCCATTTTCTGGAGTCCCTCTGGTATCCATAATACTCCCTAGTTTGAGCATATTAGAGAAAACATATGCCCCTTCTCTTTCTGTACTTGGCTGATCTCACTTAACATAATGTTCTCTAGGACTTTCCATCTTCTTGTGAATGACATGATTTTGTTCTTCTTTATTGCTGAGTAGAATTCCATTGTGTGTATTTCCTGTAATTTTGCAATCCATTCATCTGGTGATGGAGACCTACAGTAACATATGCATACCCATGTTCATAGCAGCACAATTTGTAATAGCCATAATGTGTCACATACTTTTTAGTACTTTTTTTCTGTATTTACAATGCATTGTATATATCTTTCCAATCAATTAAAAGGTTTAAATTAGAATGTTAATGTTTGTCTAGTGGGCTATGCAATAGATAAATTATTTAACCAATGCTATAATATTATTAGGCAAACATGACTTCTAATTTCTTGATGTTATAAATCATACTGTAATGGACACTTATTTACATATATGCTTTTCTATCTGCCTGACTGTTTTCTTTATAGTAGAACATTTGAAAGACATTTGAGTAGACGATGAGAGGGAAAGGTCCCCGAAGTGATTCTGATTTGTGCATTTTACCTTTTATTACTATAAATTTACCTTTGGAATTACATTGTACAATAGACTTTTCTGCCATGATGGAAAAGTCAGATATATTACCCACAAACCACGTATGATTACTGATTACTTGACATGTTGCTAGACTGTCAGAGTACCTGGACTTTTAATTATCATGAGCTTTAATTTAAATATCCATATATGGCCTGGAGTCACTATTTTTGAATAATACAGCTTTACTTTCCATATATTTTTTTCTTTTCGGGGGGGAGGGGATTATACATTGTCTTATGTAAACATGATAAAGCAGTTTTTATATGATACCTGACAGAAAAGCGATATAAGTACATTTTATTTTTAAAGGATTTGTGTGTGCATCATAGACCCATGAAACAAGAAAAGACTAGACTCCTGGGAGCAACAAGAGGTGAAACTTTTATAAAGAATTTGCAGAAGAAAGACAAAGAATCTGTTTTCATTGCTTAAAGCAGAAAGTTTCTAGTGAGAGGTTAGTTGGTAGTTTCTAATTGGTACAGTTTTTAGTTTTAATTTATAATTTATGTTTGGGCTTTGATTTGTTCACATAGTAATTTGTAGTGCCAAAGCCATTCCGATCTAATAAATTTCCAATTAGAATTTTAAAAATATATATCCCTCACTGTATATTTTAATTTGTAATGGTTCTCTGACATTTTATATCATGTACATTTGGCTTTCTGCAGGGAGATAGTAATAACATCTCCTAAATAAAATTAAAAACAAAAGAGCTGAACAAATGACATTATTGTATGGATGTTTTTTGGAGATAATCATTAACCTATTTTCTGAAACATGTTTCAAGTGTCAAAAGTGACAGAATCTTTGTGCAAAATCAGTTTTAAACAAGATATCTAGTACATTTTGTTCCTTCTTTTCATTGCTTCTTAGTCACCAAATTTTTAGTCTTCCAGTATTTTAATATAGAAATATTTTATTACATTTAAAATTTCTTCCCAGAAATCTTTTTTAACATACCCTGTTAGTTTTATAATGAAGCACATAATAGAAATTTATTTTTTTAATTTTTTTTTCTTGTTTTTATTTTTTTAATTTTTTTAATTTTTTATTTATTTATTTTTTATTGGTGCAATGTATTCATACATCATAATGGTATAAAGAAAATACTTTTGTAGACATACATGCACACATCGCCCAGTTAGCCCCTACCCGATCCTCACCCCATTCCCTCCCCATCCCTCCTTCCCATGCTTGGTTTAGTGGTTGACATCTAGTTTTATAGCAATTTATCCAATATTAACAATGATAATCTCACAAAACAGTTTCATTTGTCTGATACCAAGCTTTTGATGACTAAAAGATAACAGTTCAATATTTCTTTTTGCTTTCTTTCTTACCAGAGAATATTTTTTTCTTTTCTTTTTTTTTTTAGGTGAAGCTATCATACATTTATTTATTTATTTTTCAGAAAAAATCTATCCTGATATGGAATATGGACTCTAGATACCCAAAACAATCTCGAAGAAGCACAAAGCTAGAAGATGTATATTGTCTGATTTCAAACCATATAAAGCTACAATAATTGAAACAGTGTAGTACTGTTCTAAAGGCAGATATATAAACCATTGGAGTTAAATAAAAGCCTAGAGCTAAATTATTCCATATATTATCAAGTTATTTTTGACAAGGTTTCCACGAACATTTGGTGGAGGAAATAAAAATCTTTTAACTAAATATTGTTGAAAAAGAATAATTACATGAAAAAGAATAAAATTGGACCCTTACCTAACACATATTAACTCAAAATAGATAAAAGACCTAAATATAAATCTTAATACTATAAACTTTTAGAAGAAAATCTGGGTCATAAAACCTCACAACATTGAAATTGGCAGTGATCTCTTGGATATGATTTCTTTTTTTTTTCTTTTTTTTTTTTTGGTGGTACTGGGGTTCCTGGAAGCCCTTCTACCTCCGGGCTACACTGCCAGACCTATTTTTGTATTTTTATTTGGAAACAGGGTCTCCTAAGCCAGCGCGCGGGGCTAGCTTCGAACCTGCACGATCCTCCTGTCTCTGTCTCCCAAGCGCGGGGATTACAAGCGTGCGCCACCACGCCCGGCGTTGGATATGATTTCAATGGCACAGGCAACAGAAGAGTATACAAACTCCCTAAAAAATAAAAACATATTGTATATCCAAAGACAATGTAAATAGAGTTAAAAGTTACTGATAGAATGGGATAAAATATTTCCAAATGCTATATCTGTAGGTATATTAATATTCCAACTAGAAATCCTAAAAATTAGCAACAATAAAAGCAAACAATACAATTTAGAGATAGGTAAAGACTAACATAAATAATGAATCTCCAAAGATAACCAATCTTAGTTGTCTGTTAGATGAAAAATCTTATTTCTCTGCTTCTGGTGTGTGTTTTCTTCTTTTTCTTCTATTTCTTCTTTGTAGTTAATCTCTTTGAGTATTTTCTCTAGCGCTGGTTTTGAAGACATAAATTCCTTCAGTCTCTGTTTGTCGTGGAAGCTTCATATTTCCTCATCTAATTTGATAGAAAGTTTTGCTGGGTAGGAAATTTTTGGCTGGAAGTTGTTTTCTTTCAGAGTTTGGAATATGTTACTCCAAGCCCTTCTGGCTCTCATGACTTGGTTTGGGAAGTCTGGAGTGATTCTAATTGGTTTGCCTCTGAATGTCACTTGGCCCTTTGTTTTTGTTGCCTTTAAGATTCTCTGCTTGGCTTCCACAGTGGTCATTTTGACAATTATGTGGCATGGGGATCCTCTTCTCTTATCCTCTCTAACGGACGTTCTATAAGTTTCCTGGACCTGTGTATCAAGCTCTTGCTCTATGTTTGGAAAATTTTCTGCTATTATTTCCTTGAAAAGATTGTTAATCCCTTTGGTTTCACCTTCTTTTCTCTCCTCTATTCCAATTATTCTTAGATTAGCTCTCTTAAAATGGGCCCATATTTCTTCAATGTCAGATTCCTGCTGTCGGATTTTTTTTCTAAATTAGAAACTATGTGTTCATTTTTTGAATGATCATCTTCTAGGAGCGAGATTCTATTCTCCATGTGGTCTAATCGGTTGTTTGTACTTTGAATTGAGGTCTTTACTTCATTAATTGCATCCTTTATCTCTCTTTGGCTCTCTCTGAATTCTTTTCGAAACACCTCTATTATATCTACAGTTATTTCCCTGATTTGATCTTCTATAAATCTCTGAATTTCTGTTTTATCAGGTTCTGATGTTGTGGGGTTGTGGGCATCATTGCTCCATTGTTATTCCTCTTTCCCATGATTTTGGAAGTTTGTGCCTTCTCTGGGTTCTTCCCTTGGGTCACTACGACTTCACTTAAGGTGCTGTGGATCTCGAGTCTGTGGTATCTCGGTCCCCACTACTCCTTTACTGGGTTGTATCGCAGAGTTTCAGACCCTGGGAGTCAATCGAGGCTGCTTTAGACCATGGGGGGTGCCAGGTTGGGCGTTCTCCTATGGTGTAATATCTCTGCCACCACCACTCCCCCACTGGGTCAAGTCCCTGGGAGTACAGTACTGGGATTTCTCCTCTAGGGGCCGCAGTTTGACTCACTGTTGAGTGAAGAGATGGAGCTGTCGTGGACTCGGTGAATTAGCTGCTGCTGCCGCCGGTAGCAATATGGCACCGATGTTGTGCCCTCGGCCTTGAGGCTGGCATATTTCTTTTCTGTTTTTGAACTCCACTCTGAGTCCCCGCAGGGTGCGCTTAACCCAGCCCCTGGGAGCTTTAGCTGTTTCCTGCACTGAGAAAACTGCCAAATCCTGCCCGGCTGTTCTGCAGTGGCTCAGCTTGGCTCGCTGCCCGCAGCTCCTCTCTGGAGCTTGGTGCGCTGTTGAGTGCGTTGGTCTGGTGCTGTCTGGTGAACTCGCCGCTGCCGCCAGCAGTAAGGCGCTGCTGCCGCATTCTTGGGCACGAGGCTGGCGTATCTCCTCTCTGGTTTCTGAACTCCGTTATGAGTTCCCTTCCTCTCTGGAGCCTGGTGCTGCAAGGCAAAATGGCGCCTGCCGCTTCACGCTGCGGCTCCGGCTGCAGCACTGAGGTCTGGCTTCTGGTGTCTCGTTTTTCCAGCCCTCTTTTTCTCTTTCCCTTAAAATTACATTTTTAGTTTCTCTGCTGATGGTGTTTTCTGGGTATGAAAGGCGCTGATTTTGTGGTCATAGAGATTGGTTGTTAGCGGAGCTCGTAAGCCCTGTTTTTCTCCGTTGCCATCTTCCCGGAAGTCTCACATAATAGAAATTTAAACTTGTGTCTTTAATCTCCATTAATGTCATATCTTCCCCATCCATGTGTTTTCATTTATTTTAAATTTTTGTCCCTATTTTTCTGACAGCTGAACTATATTCGTGCATATAAATTTATTGTGTTATACATTTTTCCTTCCAGCTCCTTAGATCTTCCTCTGCTCTCTTCTGGATTTTAAGGTTACATTCTTGAAATAAAATAGTCATTGTTTGGGATTTCTTTAAATTTCTTTTTTCTTGAAAGGATGTTTTGAGACTTTTCTTTCTACTTTATCTTGAAATATATTTAAGAACTTCTATTATGCGTATGAACACTATATATTGTCTGTCTTCTCATTGTTTTAATTTTAATTTTTTGGGTGGTACTAGGGGTGCAACCCAGGGGCTTTCTACCTCCAGGCTATCCTACAAGACCTATTATATATTTTATTTGGAAACAGGGTCTCACTAAGTTGTTGAGAGCCTCACTAAGTAGCTGAGGCTAGCTTTGAACATGTGTAATCTTCCTGTCTGAGTCTCCCAAATATCAGGATTACAAGCATGTGTTACCTCCCTTGGCTCTTCTCATTATTTTAATCTCACTTTTCCCTTTGCATTTGGGAAATAGTAATGATTGAAGCTGGTCTCCACATCAAAATTTTACTGTTTTTCAGAGGTTTTAAATTTGGTATTTTATACTATCAATGTGAATTTCCATTTTTTTGTGTGTGGTACTGGGAATGGAACCTAGGGGCATTCTACCTCTGAGTGACACCTACAGCCCTATTTTTTATTTTTTATTTTGAAACAGGGTCTCACTAAATTGCAGAGGGCCTCACTAAGTAGCTGAGGTTTTCTACAAACTGCTAATCTTCTATCTCAGCCTCTCAAATGCTGGGATTACAAACATGTGCCACTACAACTAGCTGTGAATTTTCATTTGAATATTCTGCTTCTATTCATTTGAAATTTTTATTGACCTATCTTTTTGTCTTTTTTGTTCCCTTTTATCTCTGTTTTTTCTCTCCACATGAACTTCTGCCTCTCTTCTGAAGAGGCCATATCTTTATTCTGCTTATTATTCCAAACATTTTCCTGGAATTTTTAAATAGGTTTTGAAATAGATCAGTTTAAGAATTTTGCTCCTCCTCATAACTCAGAAGAGAATATTGTTTTGTCCTTATTCTGCAACTATTTTAATAGCGTACTAGTTGTCACTCGGTAATCCTTGATCCAAGAATACCTATCCAGACAGAGACTTTTGATTGTTCTCCTTGTGTGTCCCTGCTTTCTTCCATTGTGTTTGGAGATAGCGTTCAGATCTGCAGGATTTCTACCAGTGTGTTTGGAGATAACGTTCAGATCTGTAGTAAGAGAGCTATTGGTATTCATAGATTCCTGTCAACTTTATTATTTCTAATAATATTTATCTTATTAAATTTGCCATTTTTCTCCATTACACAATTCTCTGGAACTTATACTGACAAGAAAAAAAAATTAGGTTTCCTACCTCATTCTTCTTCTGCATTTGAAGTTCCTAACTGTACCAGCAGTACTTTCCAGAATGCATGCCAACATCAATCTGCTTCTAAGTCCGCTGATGAAAAACACTAACAAATAGAGATATGAGGGAAAGGAGCAATAGTATTTACAAATTCCACTGGATATCATTTTAAGGGGATAGATTTACCTTTCTCTCTACATATAATATATGCTAATTTTCTCCAAAAATTTTGACTTGAACAAAAGGATATTAGAATTAGTCAACAGGGATACAATTGCCATCAATCTACTCAGATAAGGGAGATAAAGAACACTTTGGGGGAAGGACTCCAGAAACAGCCACTCAGTTTTGGATATATTAAGCTGAACACATCTATGTTACGTTGCGGCAGAAATGTTAAGTAGAAAGTTGGATATACCAGTCGAGAGTTCAATGCAGAGGTCTTGACAAGAGTTAGAAAATTAGCGTACTCTTTGATTAATAAAAGGGATATTGAATCAAAGAAAATATATGTAATCACTATGATAGTAAATTTTCTGTAATAAAATTCCTGAGATAATCAATGTAATAGAGAAGAAAATGTTCTAGCTCATGATTTCAGAGGTTTTACTACATGGTCACTTGGACCTGGGTCTAGAACAGCACAATATATTATGGGAGGAGGACACATCTCCAAACTATAGAATCTGCCTCTGCCCCTGCAGGAACATGTGCTGAAGACTGGTCACCAACTCTTGGTGCTATTGTAATGTAGTGGAACCTTTAAGAGGTGGGATCTGCTGGGATGTGGCACACACTTGTAATCCCAGTACTTGAGAAGCTGATACAAGAGGATTGAAGGTTGATGGCCAGCTTCAGTTAGTGAGGCCCTGTTTCAAAGGAAAGAATAAAATGGGCTGTAGTATAGCTCGGAGGTAGACTACTCCTGGGTTCAATTCACAATAACACACACACACACACACACACACACACACACACACACACACAGGAAGTAGGACCTAATGGGAGAATGTTGAGTCAGTCACTCAAGGACTGTCCTTCAGTGGCTATGTTGAACTCAGCTCCTTCCTCTTTTTTTTTGTAGAGGTGAGCAGGCCTTTTCCATTATAGAAGGTTCTACAGATACTTTGTATTTGTTCTAATATTCTCAAATTAAATTCTAAAAGTAAGGGATGTCTACCTTTAGCATTTTTGTCTATATTATTTTATAATTCACCATTTTGTATTTTCTCATGCATATATGCTTTGTAGACTTGAAGATATTTGAGATAAAAAGTGTGTTGTTATTTATTTTTTATATATTTACCAAATTTGGTGCTACATGTATTCAGCAAATATTTTCTACATTTGTGGATAAACATCCTAAAGCATGATCACTATTTCCTCAAAAAAGACATCTGAAAATCTGAAGATAACTGGCTTCAGAGATAAGATGTAGAATTCAAGTTGTTTTTTCTAGACATTAATTGCATCACAAAAACTGATTATTAAATGATAAACAATGAAATTATTAAGATAACACAACAGCTTAGTCTGTCCTATCAGTTGCTAATTAAGACACTGTGACACTTGACAATGATTGCATGTTTTTAAATTTCCTTTCATGCCAAATCTTTTATCATGAGTATGCAAACTTTTTCTTCTTTCTTGTAGTTACCCTCAGTATCTTCATTCACTGTGATGCGATAAAATGGATTTATTTACATGAAGAAGTCAAATAGATTACTTAGAAAAAGAAAAGGTATTGTTATTATCTTATGGAGCCTAGATAAAATTTAGCTATAATCTATATTGAATGTTTAACTCTTAACTTTGTCTTTAGGAATTGTCAAAACCAGAATCGGGGTCTTAGTTTTGGCTTGGTTGACTTTACTCTTATCATGACAATTATTTTTCTGTAATTTCACATTCTTCTTCATTATTTTTTTCTGCCAATTTTATTAGTTTTTATTTCTGACATAAAATATTCCTCTCCTAATTTTTTTCTTGTACCTATATATAGTGTTTCTTGACAGCTCTGGAGGATTAATGACAGCTTTGTAAAATGAATGTTTCACATGCAGCAGTAGTTTGAGAAATACTGCTTGAAGTAAATACTTGTAAAGACTTAAAACTTTTAGGACTTTTGGCAGATGAAAATTATTTTTGTTTGAAAAAGTGCATAATATATGTTGGATAAATGTAGATTTGATAAAGTATTTTTGTTTATATTGCTTATCTTGCCCAGATTTAGATTCTACCTATCTTAGCAGGGGAGGCAATCTGTGTGCATGCTATTAGTCAGCTACATAGGAAGTGACCAAACCACAGAGCTTTAAAACCCATTTAATGAGGAGTTTTATAGTAGATGCTCAGTGACTGTAGTTGATTAGTGGATTTATTGTGCTTTATGTTGCCGATTTTGGTTCTGTGTTTTTCAACATAAAATTGTTCATTGCTGTTTCCCTTTTTTATTGTGTAAAATTCTCACAGCTGTCTATCTAATAATACCTATACCTAAAAATTTTTGTTTTTAAGTATTATAAAATATCAAAACTTTCCAGGCATATAGAGTTTTAATAATTGTTTCTGTAATGTTGCTAAGAACTTTCCCATAGCTCATTAATATTGGTAGGCTACTACACGTTTTCTTTCTTTCCTTGACTTAATTAAGATAGCTCCATACTGAGAGTGGAAGAGAAAGACCACATTCTTACTTAATAGTACAATAGCTTAACCATAAGCCAACACTAGTCAGGAATATTAACTATAAAATGTTACAGCTGGCTCTCCCATCCCTCATAAGACCTGGAGCACAGTCCTCTCTGATGAGGGCTCAGTGTTTGCCTGTGTGATATTGTAGCAACATTTCCTCTCTAGTGTCAGTCACTCTAACTCATTCTTTACAATGTCCTCTGGAGTAAGCATTAAAGTCCAAAATAAATTAAAATCCTTCAGTGTCTTACTGTCATATGATCTCTTGGTGGACACACATGATCATGTAGGTGAGGACCCGTGTCTGTGTTCCAGCCTTTCTCTAAGAACCTCCCCTTTTATAGTCCATGTATCATCAGATGAACTGCTCAGTGTGTCTTTGTGTAGTTTGATACCTTTGTCTATTTTATGGTTTAAATTGTCTCCCATAGTTCATGGGATAGAAACAATGCCCAGAGCATCAGTGTTGAGAGGAGGTACCTTAAGGAGGTGATTAGTTCATGAGGGCTCTAGTCTGGAGTGACGCTGTCATCACAGGTGTGGGTTAGTTATGGAGAAGTGAGTTCCCAATGGAAAGTTGAGTGCACTTCTCTCTCTCTCTCTCTCTTTCTCTCTCTCTCTCTGTACTGGGAATGGAACTCAGGGGCATTCTACCTTCGAGCCACAACCCCAGCCTTATTTCATTTTTAAAAAAAATTTTATTGAACATAAATGGTATACATTTAAACTATCCTTGGTGTCTTTCCTCCCCATTTCAGTTTTCCCTTTCCCCCCTCCCACCAATGATTGTCCAGGGTAACCATGCCATATTCATAATTTTACACATATTCAGATGTAGACCTTCATTAATCAAGTTCAGCCTTCCTCCTTTCCTATCTTTCCATTCAAGCTTTGCTGGTATTTCCCCTCCATTATCTGGAGTACCACTGGTATCCTCCACGTTCCCTAGTTTGGGCATATTAAAGGAAACATCTGTACCTTCTCCTTCTGTGCTTGGCTGATCTAACTTAACATAATGCTCTCCAGGACTTTCCATCTTCTTGCAAATGATATGATTTTGTTCTTCTTTATGGCTGAATAGAATTCTATTGTGTGTATTTCCCAGAGTTTTGCAATCCATTCATCTGTTGATGGAGACCTGGGTTGGTTCCATCTTTTGGCTATTACGAATTGTGCTGCTATGAACATAGGTATGCATATGTTGCTATAGTTCCCTGAATTCAACCCCTTTGGAAAGATACCCAGGAGTGGTAGAGCTGGATCATATGGTGGATCTATTCCCAGCTTTCTTAGGAATCTCCACACAGATCTCCATAGTGACTGAACTAGTTTGCACTCCCACCAACAGTATAAAAGAGTTCCTCTTTCCCCACATCCTCACCAGAATTTGTTGTTATTTGATTTCTTTATGCTTGCCACTCTGACTGGGGTTAAATGGAATCTCAGTGTAGTTTTGATTTGCATCTCCCTGATGGCCAGTGATGTAGAACATCTTTTCATGTATCTATTGGCCCTTTGTATCTCTTCTTTTGTGAAGTATCTATTTAGTTAATTTGCCCATTTATTGATTGGGTTGTTTGTTTTGCTAGTGTAGAGTCTTTTGAGCTCTTTGTATATTCTGGATATTAGCCCCCTATCAGGGTGGTGGCTGGTAAAGATCTTTTCCCATTCTGTAGGCTTCCTCTTTAGGTTATTGATGGCTTCCTTTGATGAGAAGAAACGTTTTACTTTGGTGCTATCCCACTTGTTAATTATTGCTTTGATTTTCTTAAGACCTCTACAACAAAAACTATAAAACATTAAAGAAAGAAATTAAAGAAGACCTTGGAAGATGGAAAGATCTCCCGTGCTCATGGATAGGAAGAATAAATATCAAAATGGCCATTCTGCCAAAACTGATCTATAGATTCAATGTAATTCCCATTAAAATACCAGAGACATTCTTCACAGACCTAGAAAAATCAATCATGAACTTTATATGGGGAAAGAAAAGACCCAGAATAGCCAAAGCAATTCTCAGCAATAAGAAACATGCAGGAGGCATCACAATCCCAGACTTCAAATTATACTATAGAGCAATAGTAGTAAAACCAGCATGGTACTGGCACAGTAACAGATATACTGACCAGTGGATTAGAATAGAAGATACAGAAACAAACCCACACATCTTTAGTCAATTAATCTTTGACAAAGGGGCCAAACTCATATGCTGGAGAAAAGATAGCCTTTTCAACAAATGGTGCTGGGAGAACTGGCTATCCACTTGTAGAAAGATGAATCTAAACCCCTATATCTCACCATGCACAGGAATCAACTCAAGATGGATCAAAGACTTAGAAATTAGACCTGAGACTGTGAAGTTAGTAGAGGAGAGCATAGGTTCAACACTACAACATATTGGCACAGGCAGTAACTTTCTCAACAAAACCTCCTATTTCTTTTTATTACTTATTTTAAAACAGAGTCTCACTGAGTTGCAAAGGGCTTCACTAAGTAGCTGAGTCTGAGGCTGTTCATGAACTGCGATCCTCCAGTTTCAGCCTCTGGAATGCTGAGATTACAAGTGTGCACCATCATGCCTGGCATTCTCTTATAGCAACAGAAAATGAACTAAGCTTAGATGTTCTCTCCTTTTCTACTTGGTGATGTATTATTTTCAGCAGAAACATTTATGCTCTATGAAGTCTTTCCTTTTTCTCTATTCATTGTGTATCATTGCTTTCTTTATATGTATATAATATATGTGATATATATATATATATATATATATATATATATATATATATATTAGTTTCTATTTCCTTATGTGATACTTAGTGGAATAATCATTCATCCATTAATTAAAAATCCTGAGAACTCGATTTGTTCCAACGATTTATAACATCACATTTTCCTAATTATTTCTTGGCCTATTTTCCCTCCTCATGACAGAAAATAATGCTTATACTTTGTGTAGCTCCAATCATAGTTTCTCTACATTGTGAATGTTCCATTAATATTTAATGAGTGAAAGGCTCTTGCCAATATTCTTGTTTAGGTATTTCATAAAACACAGATTCCTTATATCTGGAGACTTTTCTTAAAGAAAACCATCTTATAATGTGAGATGCCCTTTTTGTTTTATATAAATATTTGAAATTAAAATGTGAGCATAGAATTGAAAAAAGAGAAAGAATGATGAACAACAGCACAGCTATTACATGACTGTAGATGATATTATAATCTTACATAGGAGTGAGCTCTCTGTAAAATGTATCGGAGAATTGTTATCTAAAGAAACAATACAATATCCTTTCCTAGTAAATAGTTAGGAACCTTGAAAGTCACAAAAGTCTTCTTATGACCAAATGAAATCTCTCTTAATGAGGTTTAATTCTGCTTCTTGGTTCATTCCTCAGGGGTAATTAATAGTGGCTGAGTCTCATCAATCAATTAACAAAGCAGCAAGGACTATTTATTCAGTTCTTACTACATGGTCAGCACTATAATTACAAAATTGGGTAACCTAAGAAGTCTGAGACATCATTATTGTCCTTTTGCAGTTTCTATTTCCTTATGAGTTGCTCCGTGGAAAAATCATTCATTTATTAATCCAAAATGACTGAGAACTGGATTTGTTCCAAGGACTGGGAAATAGGCTTATAGGAAGAAGTTTTATTTCTACAAGAAATGCAGAAATACAATTTAGCCCCTCACAAAACAGACCCTTCCATTATAAGCACTTGTACAATGTTACAATTTTTTTAAAGCATGGATGTTCCTGTTCTGTAGCTTCAGGATAACATATGGATATTAGAATGGAATTGATTGTTACAAATTCCAGATATCTGTTGTCACAATAGGATCACATAGCAGACATTTCCAACAGTTAGTACACTGAAGAAAAATCTATTCATATTTCTTTCAAATTCATGGATAAGTTGGTTTTGCAGAATTTGACTTGGTGAGGCTTACTTGTGTGTCTGCACTAATCTGTGAGTTAAGTGTCTTTGTCAGTACTGACTGGGCTGCTCATTTGTGGGACAACTCACTAGACATTGCTTAATGTGTCTCATAATTCAGTAATCTAGGTTGGGAATATTAGCATGTTTCTATGATAAAGGCAAAGGAGAGAGAGAGAGAGAGAGAGAGAGAGAGAGAGAGAGAGAGAGAGAGAGAGAGAGAGAGAGAAGAGAGTTTTTTTGTTACTGGGGAAGGAACCTGGGGGAATTCTACCTCTGAGCTACACCTCCAGCCCTGTTTTTTATTCTTTATTTTGAAACAGGGTCTCACTGTGTTCCAAAGGGCCTCATTAAGTAGCTGGGGCTGTCTGCAAACTGTGATCCTCCTGTTTCAGACTCCTGAATGTTGAGATTACAAGCCCAGTTTGCAAGGACATTTTGAAGCTTTTGCTTGAATCAAATTTGTTATTGTTCCTTTGGCCCAAAGAAGTGACTGGGCCAAATATCAGAATCCGAATATATGCTATTGGGTATAGATACAGAAAGACATGATAAATTTGGTTCAACAATATAAACAATATACCACACTAGAGTAAATCATCACTGAGAGGTGAATTTGAAGCTAAAGTAACCATGTTCCTCAGGTTAGAGATCCCTGCTACTTCAGATGCAGACGTTAGGAGAGTTGGACAAAGTCTAATTAAGCAGATAATGATCTGATAGATTCAAACACAGGATCACTAACCACAAACAAGCATCTCTGCAACAAGTGAGTTTTTTAGGCAAACATAAGAATATGAAGGATTCCCTTCTCTCTCCATACTTTATTTCCCTAAAGTTCACCTGTGAACTACAGCAATAAAGAGTCTGATAGTAGGATTTCCCACAAATATGTGTATGGTATAAAGTCCTTAGCCCTAAGAATGTGACTTTATTTGGAAGTAGATTGCAAAAGCAATTAATTAAGACCAAGATATACTGAAATGAGGTGGATATCAAATTCAATAAGACTGGTGACCTTTTAAGAAAAGTAGAAAGATAAGCAGAGAGGAGAATCCCACACAAAGGCACAGAAAATCTCAGGGAGAAGTGACCTGAGATGACAGAGGCAGAGATTGGAGTGATGCATCCACAAGTCAATGAACACTAAGGATCACTGATGACTATGAGAATCTAGGAGAGAAGCATGAAATAGATTTTCCTTTAGAGTTCTCAGAAGGAACCAACCAGCTGACACGATGATTTTAGATTTCTAGCATTCAGAACTCAGTAACAATATATTTCTTTTGTCTTAAGGCACACAGCTTGTAGTATTTTGTTATGGAGGCCTTAAAAGCTAACATAGATTCTGGTCCTAAGAAGGAGAATATTGCTCTAACAAATCTCTAAAAATATAAAAGGGTCTTTGAAATTTGGCAATGGGTAAAGACTGGAAGAATTTTGAGGTACATGATAGAAAATGCTACATTTCCTTGAATAGACCCGAAATATGTACAGTATAGACAATTAGACTGAAGGGTCAGGAATAAGTGAAGATGGTTGAAAACATTCTATTCTCTTCCATAATACATATATGCATGAACAGAATTTTACCAAAACAATGAAGGGTAAAGATGTTCCTGGTGAGGTCTCAGGCAGAAATGAGAAATGTATTTTTGGAAAGTAGAAGGAATGCACTTGTTATAAACTGGCAGAGAACTTGTGTTTGCTCTTCTGTGGTGAGAAGCAGAATTTATAAGTAATGAACTTGGATATTTAGTGAAGGATATTTAGAAGCAAAATATGAAAGGTGCAGCCTGTTTTTCTCCTTGTTGGTTATAAAAAAATGAGAGATGAGAAAAGTTGAAGAATTGACTGTTCGGCAAAAGGAAATAAGAATTTGATGTTTTGGAAAGTATTAGCTTATTCAGATAGTAGCAGAGTCAAGAATTTAAGTGGACAAAGGTTTTATTGGTAAGATTAGGTATATGGCTGCTATATCTAATCAACCACCTCAGTCGAAGCTAGGATTGGAGATGCTGTTATTCAGGAAGAATCTATGGAGAACCATTGTACTTAATGGTATGGATTGCTTAGAGGGCAACATCTACAGGAGACCAATCAATAGGGTCAAATATAAAATTTTCAGAACTTTATACCAGCAAAATATTACCATCCTGAGCCAAAAGGGATGGCAGAAATGGGACACACAGAGAAAGGGCATGGCCTAGAGGGTAGGGCTATGGCCTCATCAATTCCAGAAGATTGCCCTCTATCTCCTCAAAATTTTGTCCTGACCCCTGAAGACAGATTATCCAGCCATGGTGAATAGTCTCAGGCCTTGGAACTTGATAGAATTCACCCTGCTGGGTAAAAAACTTGCTTTATACTATGATTTTTTTTTTTTTTTTGTACTGGGGATGGAACCCAGAGGCATTTTACCTCTGAGACATACTCCCGACCCTATTTTTTTTTAATTCTTATTTTGAAACAGGGTCTCACTGAGTTGTAAAGGGCCTCACTAAGTAGCTGAGGCTGTCCGAGAACCATGATCCTCCCATCTCAGACTCCCAAATGCTGGGATTACAAGTGTGCGCCACCACACCCAGTTTACCAATGGCTATTTTTCCATCCAATTTCTCCCTTTTGGCTTGGGGGGTATCTATTCCATGCTTGCCCCCCCCCATACATTTTGGAAGCAAATTACTTGTTTGGTTTCACAAGTTTATAGATTAAAAGAAGAATTTTTCTCTGGCTGGAGCATACCCAGAATTTGACTCATACTTGATTAAGATAATTTAGATGAAATTTAGGATGTTTTTAGTTGTTCACATTTAGATAAAATTTTTCCTTAGAGTTTATGGTGGCATGGTTTAAGAGTTTAGAAGATGTTGGGATGGGATGGATGCTTTTGCTTCTGGGAAGGACAAAATTTTGAGGAGACAGAGGGCAGATGGTTATGGGTATTGTATGTTCCAAAAGATATGTTGAAATTTTATCCCTCAGTACTTCAGATGTGGCCTTATTTGACTTTAGGGACATTACATATAAATTCAGTTATGATGAGTCACTCTATATTGGAACAGAATGACATTAATTCAATATAATCAGTGCTATTAATTTTTATTGCCTTCATTTATTCATTGTTGACCTAACCCCAAGTATGATGGGATTAGAATGTGAGGGGACCTTAGAAAGGTATTTAGTTCATGAGGTAGCGTCCTTCATCAATGTGGTTAGTGCCCTTATAAGAAGAGAGACAGGAGAAAAAAATCCTTCTTCTCTCCCCCCCCCCATCATGTGAAGGCACAAAAAGAAATTACAACCTATAACCCAAAAGGGCCTTCACAAAGAACCCAACTATGCTAGTATCCTGATCTTGGACTTTTGGACTTTGAGTTTCTAGAAGTGTGAAAAATCTACTTTTGTGTTTATGCCATTCTGTTGCTACTACTTTTATTATAGGAACCTGAAATAAGTAAGACAACTGTTGTCTTTGTAAGAAAAGGAGACACATAGAAGAACACCTTGTGAATATAAAGAGAAAGTGAGAGAGAAGATGACTATGAGATCCTGGAGGCAGAAGTTGGGATGACATATCTATAAGCCAAGCAATGCCAAAGATTACCAGTCATGGCCAGAAGCCAGGAACAAAGGTCTAGAACACATTCTTGTCAGATATCTCAGTAGGAACTGATGGGGACTGAACCTGTATTGATTGTTAATAAGAGCTGTATTAATTGCTAATAAGAATAAGCTTTCATACTTAGGCAAAACAATAAAATCCTTTTCTCTGCCTCTAAGCTGTCAGCCAAGAGCTGCAGCCAAGATTGACTTTGGTTAGCTAAAAGTTAGCTATTAGCCCAGCTAAACATGGAATATTAAAACAAACACCAAGCCTGGTGTGGTGGTGCACACTTGTAATTCCCGCGCTTGGGAGGCAGAGACAGGAAGATCGTGCAGGTTCGAAGCCAGCTGTGCTGGCTTAAGAGACCCTATTTCCAAATTAAAAAGTGTAAAATAGGTCTGGGAGTGTAGCCCGGAGGTAGAGGGGCTTCCAAGAACCCCAGTACCACCAAAAAAGAAAAAAAAACCCAAACAACAACAACAAACAAACAAACACTAAAATCTCACAGTAGTTTAAATTTGAGGGACCCCTATATTGATTACCAAGTACACAAAAGAGTTGTAGCCCAGGATCTCCATATATTAAAGACAAGTTTACAACATAAATAAATAACTTCTAGCAGACAGAGATAGAAAAAGGCTGAAAACTCCCCAAGGACATGGGTGGATGGTACAAGCCTTCTCCAAAGAGGGCACATACCATGTAACTCTTGACCTTGTTAACCAAGTAACACATCTTGGTCATAAATCTAACAAGAAAGGCTAACACCATGGAGATAATTGGGCCTGTGCCTGCATTAGGTCACAGGGAGATAAAAAGACTATTGGTCAAGCAGGATGGGAAAAAGGAGATAATGAATCCTTATAAAAACTGTTCTATGTTCAAAACTTCAGTCCCTCTCTGATGCAGTGCTTTGATGGTCTGTCCCTTCTTTCCACCTTTGTAATAATAAAAATTGCTTAAGCGTATTGCAGTATAGTTCTAGCTATTTTTTTCCTGAACTAGCTAAGAACAAGAACCCATGTCAATGTCTCACTCCATTACAGAAACCAGCCCCCAAACACACCTTGATTTTGAATTTCCAGCATTGTAAGGAAATAAACTTCTGCTGTTTTCTTCTATTCAGTTTATGGAAGTAGGTTTGGAATTGAGTAATTGGTAAGTACACCCCTAGAAGGGTGTCCTGGTATGGTACCAGTATCTAAAGCTCTTCAGAATCAAGCCATCATTTGCTCTTTCTTCTATGAAACCATCTATCTATGTATATCACAGCTTTTAGGAAATTCTCAAAATGACATCTTATTTAAACCATTCCCCTAGGACCATTAGTACTATTCACTATGCACCTGTGCTCCTGAGAGAGTGCCAACTTCAGTGATTCCAGAGTCACTGGACCATATTTTTACTGTGACATTTTTTGTTACTTCTCTAGTTTAAGAAATGACACTTGTAATCTCTGAGCACCCTTCTGGTAGGACAACTAGCTGATTGTCTATCCAAGTACATATTTTACATTTTGAGGCTTTGCCTAAGTCCTACCTCTGCTTACATTTAGTCAAAGTGCTACAGATTCATAGGTTATATTTATAGCTTTCTTTATACAGATTCTTTTCTTCTCTAACTCCCTAAGTACTGATAATAACCTCGAGGGATGCCTGCTGTCCAATCTTGTTCTCTCGTTATCTTTGGGGATTAGGATTCTTGCTTTACAACCACTATAAGCCTTTACTTCTTGTGTGAACACACTGGTGTCATTAACTTCCTGATTCACTGATTCTTGACCTTTTCATCAGAGAAGTGCTTGTTATAAATCCATGAAGAAGAATCTCTGGAGTTTTATTTATGGTGGAGTTGGGGTGGAAAGAGGCGAGTAAAAGGGAAGAAAAGGTATTACACAGAATTAGCAAAGTAGCTGTCTTTATGATCCAAATGCTATCTACCTCAGTGCTCTATCAGTGAGCCCAAGTGGATATCATAAAGTCACTTCTTAGTGATTTTTGAGAGATACAGAATTCCACATGGTAAATAGGAGATCTAGTGCACTGGGAAATGATTACAGAGAAATTTACTGAAGTGTTAATTTATTGTTTCAATTGTAGGATTTAGAGTCCTGAGGTAACAGAAGCTGGGGGAGTGGTTTCTCAATTATGTAGTTTTCTGGTGAATATAATTTCCTTTTTCTCCAGTAGGGGGACACTGAATAACAGGAAGCAGTTTATAGGCTTAAGGGAGAAGATAGGTAGATAGATGATAGATGGATGGATAGATACAGCTATAAAACTAGATATCTCACAATTCATAGTTTGTATATATGCATGTATAATACTTATAGCCATCTGCATATAGTTTTTTTTACAGCACCTACAGGGCTTTACAGAGAAGAAATTGAAGTTTTTAGCTTTGATTTACTTCTTTACAATATTTTAGTTTAAAACCAGACACTTGTGTCCTCTATATAAATAGCAAGCAGATTTCATAACCCAAAATATAAAGTCTATATATCCTCAAATTACATTTAGAATAATTCAGTATTAATTAGCACCAATCTTTAAGTTAAAAATCCATCAATTATGAATATATTTTAATTTGGAGTTATTGAATAATTTTAAGTCAATCAAAGTATTTCTATGCCAACATGAAACTTTACAATGCAGGCAAGTGGATAGAACTAGAGAATATTATACTGAATGAGTTTAGCCATTCTCAGAAAATCAAGGGTCAAAAGTTTTCTATCATATCTGGAAGGTAGAGAGGAAATCAGAGACAAAAGGGACTTTAGATAATTGAAGAAAGTGACTAGTAAAATAGTGGGAAGGAATATGGGGAGGATGGTGGGAAGGAGAAAAGGAAACTCTGATCAACAATTCAAGTTCTGCTTTGTCCATGCATGAAGATATCTCTACCAATCTCACTATTATGTAGGGAAGAGTGGGTAGCAGTGTGAGACCTGAAGAAAAACATACTAAGACCTGTGTGCATGTTTGTGACTTTGAACCTCACTATGATATATAATTATAATGCACCAATGAAAGCATTTAAAAAAGAACGAAAAGTACTTTTGGGTGCTAATGTTTTACTTCATGTTTAAATATGAGGGAAAGTTAGATATTTGAAACAACAGGTCAACTTTGAAATCTGTGTTTTCCCAGATCGCTTTGAATTATGGACACTGTAGTTTGAAACAAAATGATGTTAAGCAAGACAGAAGATCTGCAATCTGTAAGTGTCATGTAGATAAGACTCCTCTAAATCCTAAAAGTCGCAATGGTATGACAGGCCCTTCAACGAATCATTTTATCCTGTTGGTGTTCAGTTCCTGGTAAGTATTCTAACTATTTTTCTAATACAAAGGAAAAAAAAAAAAAAAACAAGGACAAAACAACAATAATAGTAAAAACCTAGAAAATAACACTAAACACTTTTTCTTGTGTCACAATATTCAACCAATCAGCCAAAGACAAAGGAAATTTCATCTGAAGATCAGTCTGTAGAATCTCACCAGTGGTCTATGTCTCAAAATACTGTATTATGAGTCACTAAGGAAATTAATATGGTTTTCTTTAGAAATGATAAAATAGGAGGTGCATGTTTCATAGGGAGACGCATACCTCAATAACTTCAGCTCAATAACTTCATTGCTCAATAACTTCAGCTCCACTAATGCTAAATAGGCAAGCCATTACACTAGTATGGAAGGCCAGCAGCTCACTAGAAGAATCCCTCCAGGCTATTTTGTAAGCCTAAAACAATTCTCTTTGTTTTTTTGACATTTGCTTTTGACACCCCAACCGTTTCTTGTCTTGTTTAGGATCCCTGTGGAGTCAATCTAAAGGCAGAACGAGGGGAGAAAGGAGTCTAGGTGTTAGGCAGTGACCAATAAAGATGACCTACATTTCTGCTCCTTATTGTTAGACCTATAAATCTGCAGAGGGTCTGTGTGGGTCCTCCCAAGGAGTGCAACACAGAAATGTTGTCTACAAGAAAGGAATTTTCAAGAGGCTTTGGGAATAGTTTCTTTTACTGAAAGAAAGAAGTTATCTCTGAAGAAGAAGAAAAAAAAGAAAGCTTGAGAAATAAAGTATAAACTCCCTCCTGTGCATTTAGACTCTCAAGTCTGCAGGTAAACAAGGCAGCAGGGAGCATTTCCACACAGTGTGAGAAGAGAGGCGAGTAGGGGGAGATTACCACTTGCTACAGTACTTGACATTAATTAAACCTCTTTTAAATAAAGAAGGTGTTAGAATATTTTTCAATTGCATGCAATATTTACATTAATTATGCCAAATGCTGAAACTGTTTTCTATAACCAAGTCATCTGTACTTTTAATACATGCATACATTTTGGAGAACAACAGGATATGTTAGCAGAGGATTCTAGCATGGCTCTACTCTGTGTATGTGAAATTAAAATGCCCAGCTGGAGGGAGCTAGTCCTTTCTTTCCACATCACATACTGCTCCTGTTTCTTTTCCCCTTGTGGAATCATTAATGAGCAAGACTCCTTCATTGCACACAGGGGAAAGGAGTCATCTTCTCTGTTCTCTCAGCTTGTGACCCAGAATGTTTTTCCTGGGGCTGAAACACTGACCAAAGGATATTTCTTGTTTCTTCTTGATGTCCCCTGTATCTCTTGATTTCCAAAGCCTGTAATTATGAGCCTGGTAAGATGACAAAGATGTCATTCCATGGAACACGTGCTTCCCTTCTCCCTCTTCACCCAGGCACCGGGACGCTCTTGTAGGCACTTGCAGCTGCCTTGTTCTTTCAGCTCATGGATCTTTGCACCTGGACCTGGAGGACCATTCCCTCCACTCTTTGCCTACTGCTGAGCTCTATTATATTCTCCTATAGTTCAATGGGCCTTTTTTATAGGACACAACACAGTGACAACTATACATTTGTAGATGCCATTTTTTTATTTACTCTGATTCTCCCATTACAATATGAGACTTACAAGAACAGGGGTATGTCAGTTTGGACACTGAAACTGTTTTCTATAACCAAGTCATCTGTACTTTTAAAAAATGGATACATTTTGGAGAACAACAGGATATGTTAGCAGAGGATTCTAGCATGGCTCTACTCTGTGCATGTGAAATTAAAATGCCCAGCTGGAGGGAGCTAGTCCTTTCTTCGCCAGTATACCTCATGGTCTCCAATTAATCTTAGGTGGCCTGGCTTAGAAAAGGCATATAAGATATGTATGGGATAAATGGGTAGAGGAACCAATGATGCAAATAAGTGAATGAAAATAAAAACCACAGGTACTGCATCCATCTTTGTCTCCAACTGTTCTGCTCCTAATGCCTTCTATTCTTTCCATCTTTAGTGTCCATCTTCCTCCCAGTATTTGAGAGAGTTTTAGTCCCAACTCTGGCAGGTTGTACTTATCTACTCAATTTCAATTTATTTAATCTCATATTTCCAAAGTTACACTTCATGGATAGATATAGCCTTGCATTTTATGGCAATATTTTCCTCCACATTTTAAAAATAATCTCTTTCCTTCATATTGTAGGTTTCTGATGACACAAAAATACTTCCTACTATGCTCAGTTCAGCACCTGACACAAAAGATGCACAAATAAATTTGGTCTATTTCTGAATTTCTTGACATTCTACAAAGCAGCGCACTTATGACTGTAGCAATGACTTTACACTCTTAAAAATAGATTGGGTTAGGTTAAGGAAGAAGATAGGGATAATGCAGGGAGGAATGTGTCTATCTAGGTCCAATCAGGAGGATGGAAAGCCTATGAGTTGTTTTAATAAATAATACAGGAATGTGGTTGAACAGAAATGAGAGAGTAGAAAAATAAAAATAAAATGGGAGAGATAGTAAACACAGGTGGCAATTAACATCCCAAGGGCTAAAAACAGAATAAACAGGTTGGGATCATTGAGACCTAGGACTGTGAAGTATATGCTCTGTGAATCTGGAATTCAGATGTTTAGGGCAGAGTGCTCTGCTTAGCTGGTGCTGGCACTTCAGAGGGGTCACAAAGAGGCCAGACTTGGAGGAAGCAAAATGTTGGAAACTGAATGCAACTAGCACTGCAACAATCTACTGCTGCTGGGGTCATGCTGATAGAAATGAGAAGCACTGATATATCTCTCTTCATCTATCTTTCATTCTTCATTCTAATGGCAGAACTTAGCAGCTACCAAAGGAAAATTGTAGCTTGAATAATTCCCGGCCCAAGTATTTATTTAGCAAAGATAACTGCGGATGTTTAGAACCTAGGCACAGTAGCTTAATAACTGACATGGAAGGTTAGAGAAATAATTAAACTGCCTCTTAAAATAAACCGCTAAGAATAAACACATTATTTGACAAAATATATGTAACACAGTAGCTCTTATTTAAATAATAATTCAGTATTATATGACATTTCACACTGACTGGTTTTAAAATATAACACTCTATATAATGTTTGTTTGGGGACAAGTTTATTGTTTGTCACAGAATTATAATTAGTGAATTATCTCACTTGAAAAATATTCAGAGGAAGAGAAGTTTTGTATTTAAAAGAAAATAACTTATTTCAATCAGTAAATGATTATTGGCAGATAACTTTATGATTATGAATATATATTTAAATTACAAGGATAAAAATATAATTTTAAAGTTAAAATTGTGTCCGACTTAAATGACCCAACTCTTTCTTTCATTGGATATTTGTTATGGTGCTAACATTCCACTCCCAGGTGATAGGATGGGGAAGGGAGAAAATCAACCTCTACTTTTGTTTTGTTCAGACCTTTCAAATCTTCTAGATATTGTTTTGACCCTAACCTTCTTCTAAACATTCTCTCTCTCTCTCTCTCTCTCTCTCTATCTCTATCTCTATCTCTCTTGAAGTTTGATCTCCACCTGATCTACCCTGTTTTTTGTCCCAGAGAAAAAATCACCTAGGAATTGCATCACTGCTATGGCCTGAATGTTGGTGCCCCCACTATTCATGTATTAAAATTTAATCCCCGAGGACTTCCGGGAAGATGGCGACCGAGAAAAGCGGGGCTTAAGAGTCCCGCTAACAACCAATCTCCATTACCACAAAAAGAGCGCCTTTCATAGCCAGAAAACACCATCACCAGAAAAACAAAAAAACCACCAGGCTCCAGAGAGAAAGCGGACTGAGAACAGAGCTCAGGGCCCCAGAGGAGACACACGCTCCTGAGGACGCGGCAGCAGCGCCATACTGCCGGCGGCAGCGGCGAACTCAGCGGACAGCTACAGCAAGCCGAGGTGAGCCGATGCGGAACAGCCAGGTGGGATCTTTCGGCGCAGACAGCATTTAAAGCTCCCAGTGGCTGAGCTCAGCACACGCTGCAGGGATTCAGAGTGGAAATCAAAACCAGAGAAGAAAAAATACGCCAGCCTCATGGCCGAGGGCGTGGCAGAGGCGCCATATTGCCACCGGCGGCGGCAGCAGCAGTGAATTCACCGAGTCCAGTACAGCTACATCTACGTACTCAAGAACAGTGAGTCAAATTGCGGGCCACAGAGGAGAAATCCCAGTATTGTGCCTCCTGGGACTTGACCCAGTGAGGGAGTGGTGGTGGCAGAGATATCACACCATAGGAGAGCGTGCAACCTGGCACCCCCCATAGTTTAAAGCAGCCTCTATCGACTCCCTGGGTCGGAGACTCTGTGATACAACCCAGTAAAGGAGTAGTAGGGTCTGAGATAATACAGACTCGAGATCCAGAGCACCTTAAGTGAAGCCATAGTGACCCAAGGGAAGAACCCAGAGAAGGCACAAACCTCCGAAATCATGGGAAAGAGGAATAACACTGAAGTAATGAATGTGCACAACCCCACAACATCAGAACCTGATAAAACAGAAAATCAGAGATTTCTAGAAGATCAAATCAGGAAAATAACTGTAGAAATAATAGAGGTGCTTCGAAAAGAACTCAGAGAGAGCCAAAAAGAGATAAAGGATGCAATTAATGAAGTAAAGGCCTCAATTCAAAGCACAAACAACCGATTAGACCTCATGGAGAACAGAATCTCGCTCTTAGAAGATGAGCAATCCAAAAATGAATGTATAGTTTCTAATCTAGAAAAAGATATCCAACAGCAGGAATCTGACATTGAAGAAATATGGGCCCATCTTAAGAGAGCTAACCTAAGAATAATTGGAATAGAGGAGGGAAAAGAAAGTGATACCAAAGGGATCAACGATCTCTTCAAGGAAGTAATAGCAGAAAATTTTCCAAATATAGAGCAAGAGGTTGATACACAGATCCAGGAAACTTATAGAACTCCCTTTAGACAGGATCCGAGAAGAGGATCCCCACGCCATATAATTGTCAAAATGACCAATGTGGAAGCCAAGCAGAGAATCTTAAAGGCAACAAAAACAAAGGGCCAAGTAACATTCAGAGGCAAACCAATTAGAATCACTCCAGACTTCCCAAACCAAGTCATGAGAGCCAGAAGGGCTTGGAGTAACATATTCCAAACTCTGAAAGAAAACAACTTCCAGCCAAAAATTTCCTATCCAGCAAAACTTTCTATCAAAGTAGATGGAGAAATAAGAAGCTTCCATGACAAACAGAAACTGAAGGAATTTATGTCTTCAAAACCAGCGCTAGAGAAAATACTCAAAGAGATTAACTACAAAGAAGAAATAGGTAACACTCACCAGAACCAGAGAAACAAGAGTTTCCATCCAACAGACAACTAAGATTGGTTATCTGTGGAGATTCATTATTTATGTTAGTCTTTTACCTATCTCTAAATTGTATTGTTTGCCTTTATTGTTGTTAATTTTTAGGATTTCTAGTTGGAATATTAATATACCTTCAGATATAGCATTTGGAAATATTTTATCCAATTCTATTAGTAACTTTTAACTCTGTTTACATTGTCTTTGGATATACAATATTTTCTTTTATTTTTTAGGGAGTTTGTATATTCTTCTGTTGCCTGTGCCATTGAAATCATATCCAAGAAATCACTGCCAATTTCAATGTTGTGAGGTTTTATGACCCAGATTTTCTCCTAAAAGTTTATAGTCTTAAGATTTATATTTAGGTCTTTTATCTAGTTTGAGTTAATACTTGTATGTGGGATTAGGTAAGGGTCCAATTTTATTCTTTTCCATGTAATTATTATTTTTCAACAATATTTAGTTAAAAGATTATTATTTCCACCACCAAATCTTCGTGGAAACCTTGTCAAAAATAACTTGACAATATAGGGAAGAAGTTAGCTCTAGGCTTGTATTTAACTCCAATGGTCTATATATCTGCCTTTAGAACAGTACTACACTGTTTCAATTATTGTAGCTTTATATGGTTTGAAATCAGAAAATATACATCTTCTAGCTTTGTTTTTGCTTCGAGATTGTTTTGGGTATCTAGAGTCCATATTCCATATCAGGATAGATTTTTTTCTGAAAAATAAATATATGATAGTTTCACCTAAAAAAAAAAAGAAAAAAATATTCTCTGGTAAGAAAGAAAGCAAAAAGAAACATTGAAATGTTATCTTTAAGTCATCAAAAGCTTGGTATCAGACAAATGAAACTGTTATGTGAGATTATCATTTTTAATTTTGGATAAATTGCTATAATACTAGATGTCAACCACTAAGCCAAGCATGGGAGGGAGGGATGGGGAGAGAATGGGGTGGGGATCGGGTGGGGGCTGACTGGGTGATGTGTGCATGTATGTCTACAAAAGTTTGTATCCCACTATGATGTATGAATACAGTGCACCAATAAAATAAAATAAAATAAAATTTAATCCCCAATGCAATAGTGAAATAAATTACTCTTGTTTATAATTTTCCCATTCTATGGTATTTTGCTATAGTGACCCAAACAGACTAAGGAAATCACCTATACTTTCTTGCCATCTCTATACCAGTTGAATTGCTCAGTGGAATGCTCTGGCGGATCAGAAGAAAAGAGAGGTAGAGATATAGCTTCCTCACTCCAACTCTCCTTAGGCTCTATTTCTTATAGTGGCTGCCATGTCTTCTAGATTATTGAACTAGCTATATGTGGCTCCTTTTTATGGCTTTAGTTCTCATTGGGTTTCAATCAGGTTATTTCCTTTCCCTAACCTTTTACCCTTAAGGGAAGCAATAGCTTTCTGCTCCTAGGCTTTCTGTCACTGTGACAATATACCTAATATAATCAACTTAAACAGAGTAAGGTTTATTTTGTCTCACAGTTTTGGAGATTTCCTTCCTAGTTGGATGGCACTTGCTTTGGGGCTCCATGGCAAGGAACTACTACATAGTGGTGGGAGCACATGGCAGAGAAAGCTGCTCACTTCATGGTGGCTGGGAGGAAGAGAGGAAAGAAGATGCTGTGGTCCCATTACTGCCTTTAAGGACATGATGTGAGTTGCCTAACATCCTCTTATTAGGCTCAGCCTCTTAAAGTTTCCACCACCTCCTAATGACACATAGGCTGGATACCAAGTCTTTAATACTTGGGCCTTTTAGAGATACTTATCAAGCTGTAGCAGTAGTTTCAGAATACTTCAAGGTGTTTTTTTCCCATTCCCTCATCACCCTCCATGCCTCTTCAAGGATTTTCTTCTTTAAAGTCTCCTGATCATTGAATTTGGATTCTGTTTACTGTCAGGAGCCTAGGTTGCATTGAGCATCATCTACATGTCAGCTACAACATCAGAAATAATATATTGGTTTGGGGTGTTCATTTGTCTAAATCTGACTAATGTTTGTTTCAACAATTGCACTATAAACTACACAAGAGAATGAAGCATGATATGTACTTCTTACTACAAACACAGGCAATAACACTGCACCAAGCACAGAATAGTTGATAAGTACCAGATAATGAATAATTTGTTTTATAAAATTTTTGTGTTTGTATACTCTATTCATATTTTATAACTTTGAATATTTTGTAGTAGATAAGGTGGTGGCAGTGAATAAAAAGGCATCATCATAAGGGAATGTAGAGTTATAGACTAGTAGCTGGGGGTATTTGAAGTGATCTTAATGGAGTGGTCAGGGAATTGGTCTTATAAAAGATATTTGAAAAAATCTGAAATAAAGGCCAACTAAACTAAATGAAGTGGGATATAAGCAACCCTTACTGAAACCTGCAATAGTCAAGATACTATAGTAGATACTGAGTGTTAAAAAGAAGCATAAGAGATTCATGGCTGCCAACATGAACAACAGTTAGAATAAAAAGGATAAGTCAAAAGGCATATTATCAAATTCATAATGAGTGAAAAGATGATGTGTGCTAAAAGAGATCAAAAGAAGCGAAAAAGTTGGAGAATTATTTAAGGCAGAGTGGGTTCAGTCTTCTAATTAGTGTATACACATATATATGATATATATGATTATAAACTTTATCAAATATGATATATATGATAAAAATTAAAACTTGAGCCAAAACCTCAAGGATAAAGGCTGGTTTTGTTGCTGTGGAGGAAGAGTGAAGGGAAGTAGAAAGGCAGGTACACAGAGACAGGAGTTACAAGCCTTCCATTTAATTGCGTATAATTCATCTTGAAATAGAATGAAGAGGAATAATTTTGCAGTAGGATTGAATACTCCTCCTGAAGTGTTTTTTTCATGTGTGTGTCTTAACTCTAGTCTTTGAAGATCATTGTACATCTTGCAATTTTAATAGCATTAAGAAGGAAGAGACAGAGGATGTGACAACTCAGTTTCCAAAAGAGTATGTAAAGTCAAAATAAGGAAGCCAGGGGAAGGAACACTTTAGAACATTGAACACAAAGAAAGGAAGATCAGGAGCCATATGGTGTCAAGCACTGTGCTGTGCTGTCTAGTCTCCCCTTCAGGATAAAGGTGCTCATTTCCTCATATTCCAGGAGTATTGGCTATTGATTACTCATATTGGAGTCTGTCTCTTGGAATGGTCCTTTCTGAAGTATAATGGTACTTCCTTGCAACTGGGTGGTTGTAGCCAATGTCAACGCAAATCAAGGTACAAGGTCCTAGCTCTCCTATATTGATCTAGGACAACTCTGAAGAGCCATTCTATTTCCAAAGACCCATATAGTATCTGCTGAACATCTGTCCAACAGAACAATAGTTCTACTTTTCCCTCTGTTATGTCCTGCTTCCTTTTGTTTCCTTTAAGAGTATTGATCTGAAGAGCTTCCTCTGATAAAACATCTTCATGATAATGTCAATCTCTGACTCGCTTCCAGGAACATTACCAGCAAAAACACCAATAGAGGACTTGAGTGAGATGGAATACTAGGATAAATTAAAAAATGAAAAGACTAAGAAAGTTGCCTTATACAACATGAAGCAATTATGGAAATGTTTAATTTTATTGGTTACCAATAAATGGGCTGGGATGGTTTGAAGGTCTTGGGATTGACATGAGTAATATTTTTTTCCTGGACCAGATTGCCCTAAGAGGCTACAGAAAAAATGATCCATATATCACACTTCTTGATGGAAAAGATGAAATATCATGAACAGGTTGGGTCAGCAAATAGTTTCTATACCTATTTTTTATCCTCTTAGACTTGATGTAGAAAGATTGTAGAAATAAGACTATATATATATATATTGTCTGTATAACATTACACATAGGAATAAACTGATTGTTTTGAAGTTTCTTCATGTTTGAGAGTGGAAAAAAAACAAAAACACAACCTATAACTCATGTTTTCATGTTATTGTTTACTATCAGAGCTTAAAGGAAATTCAAATGGTGTGATCCATTTATCCATTAAGCCATTTGCACCTTACCATTGCTCCACTGCCTGTTTTTCTCGACTTTGTGGTGATTCTAACTTAATGTCACTATTTTGGGTGGAAAGCACTAATAATTTAAGATATTACATATAAAAATTACATCATGTTAGATCTGAAAGGAACCTTAAAAGTAGTGACAGCTGGAATTGTGCTAGTAAAAAGTCATGATACAACCATCATGATATTTTTTCTAGCTAAGACATCATTCATTTTATGACAACATCAACTCCCCCCCAAAATAAATCCTCTTAAAATAATTTTAGGGTATCTCTAGGAATAGCTCGCATGTTTCTTGAAAAGTTCTCCTGGCTTTTCCCTGTCACAGTTCATCTTGAAGCTGTAAATGACAGCTTTAGAGCAATGGTCCTGCTGCCACCAGTGCTCCTTTCCAACGCATGCTGCCTCTGCCGGTGCTTATGCAAAGCAGCTCCCTTATTGCCTGTGCTTGTGATGGCCGCATGGGGTCTGCCAAGGTACCAGAAGGCTGGGTGCAAAGTGCTGTCCCTGGTCCTGTGGAAGCTTCTTGACTATGCTAGGCACTGCTTTACATTCTTATGTTCAACCTCTTTTATTACTGTCTCTTTATTCCAGAACTCAGGAATGAGTTGAAGAAAACCAGAGTCACACACTGAAGGACTTTTGTAAATTGTACTGAAAAGCCCTGTTTTCCCAAATCTTGGATCTGGACAATTAGTGCACCTGGCCTTTTATTATTGTTCTGTCATAAAGGAAGCATAGCATAATAGTTATTAGTAATAACATAGATTTCAGCCATTTGTGGTTTTGAGTTCTCTAGCTTTGCTACTGAATAAATGCCTGTATTTAGACTTGCTTTCATTCTTTTTCAGGTAGTGGGTTGTTTATAAGTCCTACTTTTGATTTTTGGCGTGATGCTTTGGCTTTGCCAAGACCCTTGGGTTTGGATCTCTCCTGAGGTATTCTGAGCCGGAGATAATATAATTCCTGGACTAGCCTTCAACAAATCTAATTTAACCAGCTGTAGGCCTTCCCAGACTGAGAGTAAAAGTTAAACCAGTCATAATGAGAGCCCAACTACTCTGGCTATTCTAAATGAAAAAATACATAACATTGTTTTAGGCTGTGTTTATGGTGTCTCATATCACCATCTGCTTTACTATAGTGGCAATAGCATAAAGCTTCATATATCAGAGAGGAAGGTAAAACTGGATTTTAGGACTAGGTAGAGAAAAAGCTTAATTGTATTTAAGGCATAAATAACAGATGTGGTAGATATCAATAATGCATTAATTTATTTTCTAATAAATGAAAATGCATAGAGGTGATGGAATGCTTTTTGTCTTGAGACCATTTTATAAACATTGTCTAATTTATCACTATTTACAAGCCAATTAATTTTCACCAGCCTGAGGTAGGAATAGTAATTATGCCAGGTTGGCAGATGGAATAAAGGAAACTGGGGAGAGAATCAAAACAGAATTGTGAGTTTGATAATCCTGAATTAAAGTGGATATTTACTGTTCAACTTACATACTGTAAGATAAAACCTGCCATGGATATTTTGGTTAATACACTCTTCCAAATACTATTAGGTCACTCATTTACCCATTCTCTTCTTCACTCCCCCCACCTCTCGCTCTCATTTAGTTATTCAACACATCCCTTTAACAAGTGCTTTTTGAGTCCTAAAGTAGATACTAATATATAAACTTTAGTAATATAAAATAGTAGTCCTTAAGAAGCTAAATGTATTAAGTATGTAAACAAATTATGGAAAAGAAGTTTTATCATGACCACAGGATCAGTAATAAGCAAGGTTACAAAACTGGAGTGATGGCAGAAGCCTGTAATACCAGTACTTGGTAAGCCAGAAACAAGAGGATCGAAAGTTTCAGGACAATTTCAGCAAAGCAGTGAGATGCTCAGCAACCTAGTAAGATCATGTTTCAAAAAAGAAAAAAAAAAAAGGACTGGGAGTATATGTTGCCAGTGGAATGCACCTGGATTCAATCCCAAGTATTCCTTTCCCCCAAAAAAGTAAGCTATTAAGTCAAGCTGGATAGTGGAATGCAGCAAAAATTTCCCGGGTATGGTGTTGCTTCCATTGAATCTTGAAAAACAACTGATATTCATCATAAAGACATGATGGTAAAGGGTGACAGATAGAAGACACATAATACTTGAAGATCTAGATGCATGAAGCATATGACGTCTTCTGGGAGCACAATAATTTTTCAGAGATACAATATAGGTATAAGTTCAAGATGCAAGGAGATATAAAATTAGAAAGTATATAGACACAAGATGATGTATCATGTAACTGAACACTAAACCTAAAGTCCAGTATGATTCTTGTTAAAATTGTTATTTCTGGGTTCACTCTGAAATTTGGGCTTAGTGGTCTAGAGTAATTGGGAGCTTATGTTATAGACAAACTTCTTTGGATGCAGGTGGTTTTTGGCCATGGTTTCAGAAACTGACAGAGGTGACAGTGAGATATTACGGGGTTGTATATGGGAGAGTGGCATAATAAAATTTATATTTTAGAAAAATAACTCTAATATGGGAGATGCATTGGAAAAGACTGGAGGTGGGACAAAAATTTGGAGAAGAATGAAATCAATAGCAATTTTTCAGAAAGAAAGGAAGAAGGTTTGATCTGAAGTAGTTGAGAGGGTTTAGGAAGGATAGGTTAATTTGGGACATTTAAGGAAAGGGTTTGGGATTGGTTAAAGGAGAGAAGAGGCAAAGGGAAGAGTTTAGGAGTATCCCTTGGTCTGTAACATGGGTTATAAAGTGGTTCTGAAAGGGTAGTACATCCTCATTTATATTTACTGCCTTCTAAGTATGTGCTTGGCAAAAAATGTTCTTCAAGACTCAACTAAACTCAAGATTTGTAGGAAAGATAGCAAGTGATTAAGTTGATCTGTAATTCAACTCTTTGAATAAGAAAGATAAAATCATTTTATCTATCAGATTTCATAAGGAAAAGACAATAGTCAATGAGACAAGTTAGTTGGTTAGGATTGTCAGTAAAATAGTGACTACAATCCTCATAGTAAATGGAGAAAGTCAAATATGAGAAATATTCCAAAATACAAATTGACAGGATTTTGTGACTAGTTAGTGATGATTAATGGATTAATATGAAAGATAAAACTAACATTTTAAGAAATATTGGAAATGAAGAGCTGATTATGAACTAGCAAAGTTGGTGAGGAGAATGGGCTGAAGGGTGGAGGAGTGGCTGGGTTTACTTTTGGAAGTGATAAGACGTTGTTGATAGTGGGATAATCAAGGGAATGAAAACCCAATGGCGCTTGAAACTACTGAACTGGAACCCAGGTGAGAGGCTTAGGGACACTGTGAGCTGGTCTCAGCCCTTAATCTGACATTGCTTCAGGTTGAGAAACTGGAATTATCCTCAGTTGTTCAAAGAGGCTGGTTTTTTATTTGTGGGTTTATCAGAGGCCACTACCATTCACAGCATTTGAAAATTTGCTTCCTCTTGATCTCCTTCCAATTGCTGAAATGAAAATAGCACAGAATATTAATCAAGAATATGTCTATAATAATTCTGGAGGTGAGTCATTTCTTATTTTTACACAAAAGCCTGTAACTCAAAGTTTCTATTTTTCTTTTGTATTCTATCAGTGGTGGTAACTGAATAATTGTTTTCAAAAAGATCTGTGAGTTTAGATGAGTTCTTCAAGGTAAAAGTTATCCTCAAATCTACAGGGATAAACCTCAAATGATTTCCTGTTTCAAATAAAAGAAAGGGTAGAGAGGCTTATCTAGTTACAAGTCTTTAAGAGTACACTTACATAAGGATACAAATACAGTTTTAACCATTTCTAATTTTTTCTTTTAATTCATGTTCTCCCTAATGCCCAGTTAAAATGTCTAACTTATATAGATTGAGATGATAAAGGAATGATGCTAGGATCTCAGTAATGATTGTTGAGATTGAGAACAGTAGTTTAGAAAAGCTATTTCATTGCTACTTATGTGTGTGTGTGGGGGGGGGGTGTTCAGAAAGAATTCTATGGAGCAATGAAGAAAACAATAAAGAAAACTAAAATTTTTATTTGCAAGACATGGAGAACATTATATTGAGATTATCCAGTCATAGAGAGTGAAGGGTCATATGTTTTCTTTAATATGTTCCGGATAAGGGGATAATTGGGATACAAGAGAGATTCCAGATGATAAGAATAAACCTCAGTGGAGCCAGGGAGAAGACATTAGGGTAGGTGTAGAGGAAGACTGAGGTTCATTACTAGAAATACTACCATAGACTATGTGTATCCATGTGAATATATACCAATGTCAATCTGGGTGCTCTATATTGGGAGGGAGGGAGGGAAATGGGGATGTGAGGGGGGCACCAAGAGCTGTGTGCATGTATGCCATTGTCAACATATGATGTGAGACTATAATGTACCAATAAAAGCAAAAAGAAGAAATAAGCAAAGTTATAGAAAACTATAAAAAAGTTTATTCTCAAGGCACAGAAATATTTACAGGGTAAAGACACATTGGTACTTAAGGTTTGCTGCTGATAAAATCTTCTCTAGTGTATTCCAATTATTCTTTTCAGACTATTTTAAGAGCAATGTAAATCTGTTTCATGGTCTCCATGTCTCAAAAATCATTTTTACCAGTTTATTTTCATTCTAAGTTAGGAGTTTTGACCCAGATGTGCTGGAGCACTATAACTTTGCCCACTTCAGACAAATAAGGTATGCAATTGCTAACACTTTGATCAGTCAATTAAAATAAATTACTTTGAATTTTAAGATACAGTCATTTTTCTCTCTGAAGAATTTCTATGAGCTAGCTATAAAAAGCCTTCCAAAAACACCAGTTGAGCAAATGTTACCTGCTTATTCTCTGATAACATCAAGACCAGGGAAATCTACCTCTGGACCAGTACCTGTGGTCTCTTGTCTGTAATTGGGTACCTGTAACCAGATCACACTCCCTTTTACACACTAGAGTAACATTGCTGAGGTTAGCTCCTAAATGAACCTGTTCTGTTTCCAATACATTTATTTTGTGTTTTTACAATTAATGTTGGTGAATATGTGGGGATATTGGAACTCTTCTACACTGTTGGTGGAATTGCAAATTAGTTCAGCTGCCATGTATATCAGTGTGGAGATTTCTCAGAAAATTGGGAATGGGTCCCCCATATGACCCAGCTATACCATTCAAAGGGGTTGAAATCAGAGAACTACAGTAATATGCATGCGCACACTCATGTTTATAGCAGCACAATTCACAATGCCAAATTATGGAACCAACCTAGGTGTCCAACAACAGATGAATGGATTTCAAAATTATTGGATATAAACACAATGGAATTCCACTCAGCAATAAAGAATAAAATTATGGCATTTTCAAGAAAACGGAAAGACCTGGCAAAGATTATATTAAGTGAGATTAGCCAGTCACAGAAGGTGAAGGGTCATATATGTTCTCTAATATGCAGAAGCTTGGGAGTAATGGGGATACCAGAGGAACTCCAGATAATGGGGGAGAAACCCAAGTGAATCCAAGGAGGTGGTCTAAGGGAAGCGAAGGGGGAAGAGTGAGGTTCATTAAAGAAATTATTACCATTGGTTATGCTCAGTACTCTGTATGAAAAGGGGGGAGATTGGGAGGCAGTGGGGGGAACCAAGTGCTGTGTAAATGTATGTTACAGTCACCATGATTTACATTATGATGTGAGATTATAATTCACTGATAAAAACATACTAAAATAAACTTACTTATTTTTTGTTTTTGTTTTTTGTTTTGAGGTACAGGGGATAGAACCCAAGGCATTGTACCTCTGAGCTACACTTTCAGTCCTATTTTTTAGTATTTTTTATTTTTTTTTTAATTTTTAATTTTTAATTTTTAATTTTTAATTTTTTAATTTTAATTTTTATTTTTATTATTTTTTTGGTGGTACTGGGGTTCCTGGAAGCCCTTCTATCTCCGGACTACACTCCCAGACCTATTTTTACATTTATATTTGGAAGCAGGGTGTCCTAAACCAGCACGCGCGGCTGGCTTCGAACCTGCGCGATCCTCCTGTCTCTGCCTCCCAAGCGCGGGGATTACAAGCGTGCGCCACCACGCCCGGCACTATTTTTTATTTTTTGAAACAGAGTCTCACTGAATTGTGAAGGGCCTGACTAAATAGCTGAGGCTGTCCGAGAACCGAGATTTTCCAGTCTCTGCCTACCAAATGCTGGGATTACAAGCATGCGCCACCACACCCAGCTTATTTTGCGGCTTTTGAATTATTTTGTTACTTAATAATTTAGTACAAACTCCCAGTTTGATGAGAAAGCAGTGACAAGAATCTCTTGTTTTACATGTCCTATTATAGCATACTCTACTTTCACGTGTGATATCATTTGTACATTATCTTGGTTCTAGTTGTACTTAATAGAATCGTGCTACAGTAGTGAATTTAGGTTTCAAGTATTTTCCACATCCTTCACCAAAATCGTTTTCACTGTTGGATCACAAATGTGTACCCTAGCACTAATCATTAGGCTGTTAATTAATTTTGTGGCACTGGGGATGCCCCTGGGCTGAGCCTGGGATGTTTATTCTCTGAGATACACCCTCAGCCCTTTTTCATTTTTTGTCTGGAAACAGGTTCTTGCTAGGTTTCCTAGAGTTTTGCTGTGTTTCTAAGGATGTTTTTGAACCTGGGCTACTCCTATCTCACTCTCCCAAGGACTAGGATTATAGGTGTGTGCCACTACGTGCAGATTTGATTTACTTAATCCTATAGTCATGCATTTAGATGGAAAGTGCTCAGCTTTTCAAAGAGAAGGAAAAAATAGGCTACATACTTATCACTTTGTGAATAATAATCAAATTTAATAGGATTATATTTTGTATATTAGCCAAATATAAGAAATAGACTTATAAAATATTGCCTGCATATTTGTTGAATAGATACAAATGATATTTAAGTTGATAAATTTTAGTTTTCCTTGGCACAGAGTACTACAAAGTAACCTGCTAAGCAGGGTCAGAAAGATAATATTGAATAGTGTTGGGGCCCACTCCGCAGGACCGAGGTGGCACCCAGGCTTGTTGCCAGCATGGACTCAAGATGGCGCCTGGGCTTGCAGCCAAGTCACGAGGCTCACGAGGCTGGCGGTGCCCTGAGCCTGCGCAGTGAGCCCTATCAGGCGCCTTACGGATGATTAGTGACGCAGCGCCTTGTGCTACCACCTGCCCGCCCAGGAGAAGGTTAAAAAGCGCGCATGCCCTAGCGGGGAGAAGAGAAGAGGGTTGGTGGACAGGAAGAGCAGTTTCTTGGCGGACTGTTCTGGGCTCCGAGCTGGGACGGACATGTTCACAAAGCCACCACTGTGACCGGTGTGTGCTGCAGCAGAGACGTAGAGTGCCACGGAGGAGGGTTGGTGGAGTGATGAGGGAGGAGATAGAAGACTGATGTTGTTTTTACCTGAGAGAGCATTAAAGAGGAACGGGAACTGTATAAGAACCTGGGGTAATAAAACTGCTTGAGGAAGATCGTGAAAGAGTCGTCACTGCGCACGACAAATGGTGGCCCGTACGGGGACCTTCGCTTTGATCAGAACCTCGGCAGTCCCGGGCAGCCGGCTGGTAAGTACTCCTTTGACTCCGAAAAGGGAGGAGGAGGCTCCGTTTACGGAGGGTTATTTTCCCCGATCAAAGGGGGCTCCATTAAGGAGGATATTTTTTAGTGTAAGCAAGTTATTTCCCCGATCAAAGGGGGCTCCATTAAGGAGGATATTTTTTAGTGTAAGCAAGTTATTTTCCCCGATCAAAGGGGGCTCCATTAAGGAGGATATTTTTTAGTGTAAGCAAGTTAGAGAATCGGGCTGGTCCTGATTCGACAAGATAGGAGTAAATAAGGCTCGCGGATAAGCGAGGCTCGCGGATAAGCGAGGGACAGCGCTGTGAAGGTTCGCAGGTGTTGCGACGAAAAGGTCTAAGGTTGCTAAAGTGAAAGCAGCCATTTTAGAAAATTTGAAAGCGAAAGAGATTTCTAAGAAGGAAGAAGCTCTGTTAGAATTCATAGAAAAAATGAAACGCCCTAAACCTTCCGCTCCTCCCCCTCCCTCTCCTAATCCGCCACCATAGATGGAAGACACCTGAGGTTAGTTGGAAAAAAAACTTAGAAAATGAAGAAAGAAACTAAGATAGAAAATGAAGGCGCCTAATGTGTAAATAGTAATAAAGGATAGGTCAGAAGATTAGTTCCTAACGCAAGAGTTATAAAAATATACAATGGGTCAAAAAATAAGTTTTTTGTTTTTTGCATATATGTTAGAAGATATGCTCTGTGTTAAGTTTCCTAAGGAAGAAACTGCTGCTCGGTACCGTAGAGATGAGTTGTTTTCTTTAAGATCTTTGGGGAATTATTTCTACTTTCCCTCTTCCTTTACCTTGGTTAATGATAGTTTAGGTTGTTTTATTGATACCTGTTTTCTGACTTTCTGCTATGCTTCTATGCACCCTTGGAGACTTTGGAATTTCTGCTCTTATTGCTGTAATTGTGGCCTCTGTGGCTGTGGCAGTTATTGCAGCCACTATGAATGCTCTATCCTCACATGTGGCTGCTGGCATGGCTCAGCAAGCTCAATTATCTGGACTATATGTATAACGTATGTGCAGTATCAGAATTTCTCCCATGCAGGCAATTTGTTTCGTCAATTAAGCAAGACGCTTCTAGGAACTTGGAGCCGTGAATTTGAACACACCATGATTGAGCTACGAGCGTCCATCGCTGCAATTAATTCTACCCGCGTAGAAGTCGCCGCAATACAACAATGAATGGACTTAATACATGGAACATTGGGTTTTTTAAAAGACTGGGGTGGCATGGCGTTCTGGGCATTCTTGTTGGTGGTAGCATGATGTTTCATGGTTGGATATATCAGGCGAACTCGACGGCGCACACTGCAACAACAGCGCATATTGGTGCAAGCTCTGACAGCCCTTGAAGCTGGCTCATCTCCCCATGTATGGCTCAGTATGCTGGATCGGTAGTCAGTGACAGGTAAGATCGTCCCCGGGACCTTTCAACCTAAGACAGGGAAACAATCATGCTATTGTTCTCCCAATGACGGGTAAGAATGGTCCTTGAGGGTCGGCAACCTAAGACAGGCACGATCCCGAGCCTTATTTTAATAAAACAAAAAGGGAGATATGTTGGGGCCCACTCGGCAGGACCGAGGTGGCACCCAGGCTTGTTGCCAGCATGGACTCAAGATGGCGCCTGGGCTTGCAGCCAAGTCACGAGGCTCACGAGGCTGGCGGTGCCCTGAGCCTGCGCAGTGAGCCCTATCAGGCGCCTTACGGATGATTAGTGACGCAGCGCCTTGTGCTACCACCTGCCCGCCCAGGAGAAGGTTAAAAAGCACGCATGCCCTAGTGGGGAGAAGAGAAGAGGGTTGGTGGACAGGAAGAGCAGTTTCTTGGCGGACTGTTCTGGGCTCCGAGCTGGGACGGACATGTTCACAAAGCCACCACTGTGACCGGTGTGTGCTGCAGCAGAGACGTAGAGTGCCACGGAGGAGGGTTGGTGGAGTGATGAGGGAGGAGATAGAAGACTGATGTTGTTTTTACCTGAGAGAGCATTAAAGAGGAACGGGAACTGTATAAGAACCTGGGGTAATAAAACTGCTTGAGGAAGATCGTGAAAGAGTCGTCACTGCGCACGACAGAATAGACCTTTTAGTATTTATTGGGTAATCTCTGTATCTTATAAAGCTCCACGTTTAGAGACAACTATTATTTTTAGCTTGGTGTCCATAGATAATACTTATGGATCCTATAGAATTTCTGAAATTATGTGAAAATTATTTTTTACATATAGAAATATATTTTCTTGAATGAGTATTCTTTTATCAACTCTCCAAAGCATTTTGTTTTACCTCAAAGGGGTTGAGAACTTCTGAACTGGGCATTCATTTCTTTCATAGACTACAGAAAATGATCTCTTCCTATTCTCAATGAAATGTCACTACAAATCAATAATAATATAAATAGTTAATATTATAATTCTTTTTGTTTTAGTAGTAATACTCTGTTAAAGTAATATAGAGTATATAGTTTCAACTTTCTATCAAGCTTTATCTTTTATTTGTTGTGTCATGATTGCTTATCTGGCATATTCATTCATGTAATTGGTTACATATAAATTTAATCATTCCAGTTTTTAAAAATCCAAAGGTTTCTATTCTTATTAAACTGGTATAGAAGATTGGCTTTATTTTCAGAATCATTAAAAAAATTAAAGGGCTTATGTGTACAGCACATAAACAAACAAAACCTCAAACTCCACACCAAGATCTGTGTATTGGGCAAGTAGGGAGTTTACTCATAGCTATGTCATTTTCTTTTACACAACAGCCTTGTATCACATGAAGTAGTATTTATTTTTATCTTAGAAATTACATATTATATAAGTAAAAAATTTTGTATGTCATGTGCAATAGTTAAAATTAAAAAGTTAGATCCAGGAAGACTATAATCTTCTATAGTCCTAAAATAAAACAACCAACAAACAAATGATAATTGACAATGAAATAAGAGAGTAGAACAAAAAATGTTTCAAGCAATGGTAACATTGCAACAACTATGCAGACAGTCCCTAGGTTTTACTTTGAAGAAAAGTAACATTCACATATGCAAATGATGGTCTGCTTCAAAGAAAATTATCTTAAAAAGGTTATGAAGAAGTGCCATAGCATTTCAAAGGTATGGAGTTGACTTCCCTTGATATGGTTAAATAAGGATTGCAAATATAAGAAGATGTAATTAAACTCAAGCTTTGAAAATTGCTAGAGTAGCTATAATGGAGAATAGTAGGGGATGTGTTTCTTAAGTTAGAAATAGAGCAAGTACAAACCCCCAAAAAAGAAAAATGCCAGGAACTTCATAGAAAATACATACATACATACATACATACATACATACATACATACAGTAATTCTGGCAAATTAGATTGAAATCAGGTTTAAAGGTCTGATTCCAAATCTTGTAGATTTTTTTTTGTTATCTACCAAGTTTAGGGTTTTGTGTCTATATTGTTTACAGAACTTAACTTTTTATAGTTTTTTGCCATCAGTTATTTTTAATATTGTTCCGGTCAGCATTCTCACAGTCATAATCTAAAGACCTGATCATGGAACTTAAAGGGAAGAAGATTTATTTTCATGTGGTTTGGATTCAGTCCATGTGAGGCTGGAAACCTCAGATCCCAAGGCATGGTGGCGGGAAATGGAGAGAGGGAGAGCACATGGGCTGTGCTCCTCACATCATGGAGCCAGAGGCAAGAGAGAGTGGGAGAGGGAGAAGCATAGTCTTCAAAGCTATACTCCCTGGGACCACCTCCTCCAGTCACACCCTACCTGCCTGTCAGTCACCTCCCAGCTAAACCCATGACAATGGATTTATCCATGTTTGGGATTCCAACCCTTATAACTCAATTATATCAGTTCCAGACATTAATAAGTGATTTCTTGCTGGACCTCGCTTGGGAGGCGGAGACAGGAGGATCACGTAGGTTCAGAGCCAGCCTCACTCGCTTAAGATACCTTGTTTCCAAATTAAAAAAAATATATAAAAATAGGCCTGGGAGTGTAGCCCAGAGTTAGAAGGGTTTCCAGGAACCCCAGTACCACAAAAAAAGTGATTTCTTTAAGGAACTCTTTATATCTATAACACATAGATATTTGATATTTCTTTAGTTGAATTTAAAACTTTTAAAGGAATAGCTTTTTTACATCTTTATTTGCAAGCTCTTTGGTACCTAGTTAAGTTTTTGGCATATCATAGTTAACCAAAAAGAAAAAATAAGTATGGATAAAATACTGCCTGGTGCTTTAAAAATGTTATCAATTGTATTGAGTTAATGTATGTAGCAAAATCCTTGCTTTGTCCTCTCCAAATCAAAGTCTAGAACAAGGGAGGTATTACATGGTATAGAAAAAAAGATTACTGGCTTAGATTTATACTCAAGGTTCTAATTCCATTTATATTACTGGCTTTCTTTTGGACCTAGGCTTATTGAATTCTCCTCTGCTATCTCATTTGTAAAATTGGGTTATGACTGCTTGTCTTTTGTTTCAAAAAGACTTTTTCACACTTAGTGCTGACCGGTAATGAAGAAGATATCATACTTCAAATAAGAGTGGATGACCATAAACCTTAGAAGATATAGAAAAGACTCTATGAGATATCACTTCTGGAGTACCAGCAAAAATAACAATTTCATAATTTTATTATTTTAAGTGACAAACGGCAAGAGCTCAGCAAATAGTGGCAGTAACTGTAAATTAAAGGCTGATACTTAATTCAATACAATGAAAAGGAACTTTTGAGCACACCCTGGCCTGCTAAGCCACATGGCATAAAGATAGCAGTCATAAAAATACATGCAGTATAAGGAAAAATAACAATTAACCTTTCTGAAGGCAATTTTCTTTCCTGAAAAGTAAAAAAGGTGAAGTGTTGACCTTCAGAGACCCATCCAGTTCTAAAAGTTTCTGGAATTCCTTAACTCTTCAATTATTTCTGCTAGAGAAATTGGAAAAAGTGTAATTTTGCCTTTCATTGATAGAATGGCAGAGCTAGCTCACAAGGTATGGTGAAGGGCAACTGTTCACTTTTCAGCAGTTTCATGAGCAGTTGACATCATATTGGTAGCTGGAAATCAGCCATTTCTATTGCAGAAATCGACAACTCTGCAAATCAGTATCCCTCCCCATGAATTGGTTGTTAATCATTTAGCAGCCCATCACTAGTCTTATTTGATTATTCTATCCTGAATTGGGGGGGGGATTATATAGCTGTTGAAAGTGAAAAGAATGCAAAAGATTGAGATAGCTGCTTCCAAATATTTTAGAATCAGAGCTATCCCAAAGGCCCAAGATATTATGGTCAAAATTATCAGGCAGTCAGATAGCAGGAAGGTAGATTTATGGCTTAAATAACTAGGAATATTCGACTTCAATAGAATGTGTAACCTACCAAATCATATATTGGAATTCTAATTCCTAGTACCACAGAATATGACTCTATTTGGGATGTTGAAAAGGTAAATAGGGTAAAATGAGGTCAAAGGAATGTGTCCTAATCTGATTTGTGTCCTAAAGAAAAGAGATTAGGATACAGGCAGACAGATGTCCATGTGAAGACAGGGAGAATATGAATACCTATAAGTCAAAGTATGAAGGCAATCTGCTGATACTTTGTTCTTAAATTTCTTGTTTTCAATCCATGTAAAAATATTTTGTTGTTTAGGCTACTCAATTTCTGGTTGTTTGTTATAGTATTTTTAGCAGATCTATGTTTTGTTTTGTTGTTTGTTTATTTCTGTGGCAGCTAGTAGACCAGCAGTCCTGTTACTCTTTTTAGTTCACACATGAATAATCTGAGGCTTAATGAGATTAGACAGTGTCTAAAACCACATAGGCAATGAGTGGTTGAATTGAGGCCCCAATTTCTCTTGTTACTCATTAAGTAAGCTTTTCTTTAACACATACCACATACCAGGCACTATTATATACAAAGAAAAAAACAGTAGTGAAAAAGGATTAAGAGTTCCAAATTATAGAAATAGTTAAGTTGTCCCTGCATCAAAATCAGGCATTGCCATGACAAATTCTATGTGTAGCCAGTGGCAGGAATGGGCTGCTCAGGAGTCCTGTTGGTTCTGTCCTTTCTGATGTGGTCAGTGTGATTCTACTGACCAGCCTGAGTTAGGATGTTGCTACTATAGGACAAAGTCCCCTCCCCCACATGTGTTCTGAGAAACAAAGGATCACAAACAAAGGCAAAAATCACAAATGAAAAATAAGAAAAAATTCTTAGAAAATAAAGTTGGAAATATTCTTTATTCCTTAATGGGACTCTCCTTGTGTAACAATATATTAAAGTTCCTAAAGTAATGTCTTTGTCTTGATCTAACCCTGTTCTTTGTCACTTAAATGTCACAAGTCCCTTATTTCAGCACACATTTTAAAAATGCTCACAGTAGTAATAGGTTTTATGAACTAAGAGGCTGTTAATGGTAAAGCCTATATTTTACAATATGAAATATAACATATAATGTCTATATTTTACAGTGTGAATTTAAGAAATATGAAAGTTAAAATTTACAATATTCTTTTAAAATATTACAGATAGCCAGGCGTGGTGGTACATACTTGTAATCCCAGCATTTGGGAGGCTGAGACAGGAGGATATAGGCTTGCAACCAGCCTCAGCTATTTAGTGAGGCCCTTTGCAACTCAGTGAGACCCTGTTTCAAAATAAAGAATAAAAAATAGGGCTGGGGATGTAGCTCAGAGATAGAATGCCTCCTGGGTTCCATGTCCAGTACTGCAAAAAAAAAAAAAAAAAAAAAAGAAAGAAACATGTGTATTCAATCAAACTAAGAATTTCTAAAGAGCAATTTGTTTAAATTAAGAAATATTAAGAAAGGTGCCATGTAGTATAGTCCTAAAAATAAAGCTTACACTTATACTTTGATTAGTAATATCAAATTAATTAAATTAAATAAAAATGCTTTGGAATTTATAGCATAATAATTTTCATGTTTTCCCATTACACCTAAAATTATCTCTATGTCAGAAGAGGGTAAGTACATATTCTGTTGAAGAGTCAGAGTAAAAATTACATGGTTTTACCTGGCATCTTATGACTCCTCTTTTTTTCTTTTTGTGGTGCTAGGGATGGAACCCAGAGGCTTTCTACCTTTGGGCTACACTCCCAGACCTATTTTCTATTTTATTTGGAAATAGAGTCTCACTAAGTTGCTGAGAACCTCACTAAGTATCTGGGGCTGGCTTTGAACCTGTGCGATCCTCCTATCTCAGCCTCCCAAATGTGGGGATTACAAGTGTGTGCCACCACCCCCTGCCTTATGACTCCTCTTTAGAGTCATTTTTACAGATAATCTGTATGCTAAGGATAGTTTTCCAAGTCATTTCACATAAGAAAGAGCTAGACAAGTGACCTGAGAAACTTGGGAATATGGTGCACTGGTACATTTTTTAGAGCCTGAGAATACTGCATGTTACACATTTTCATGCCTATACTTACAAATGCCGATCCCATCTCCTCAGCAGGCCTAATCCATTTCTGTTCTGTTTAAACTTGATTTACATAGTATCAGTCTGTGTCCTCCATGATTTAGAGAGGACACTATTTTACATGTGTCTTATTTAAGAAACTTTAGACATTTAAAAGAAGAAATTAAGACGTTTCAATATATTATGATGTTAAAGACTTAAGATCATTTATAGAGACACCAATTGTTTGTTTTCCTTAAATATCCTTTCAAATGTAATGAAATTTACACAAAATTTTCTTTCTTTCTTTCTTTCTTTCTTTCTTTCTTTCTTTCTTTCTTTCTTCCTTCCTTCCTTCCTTCCTTCCTTCCTTCCTCTTTCTTTCTTTCTTTCTTTCTTTCTTTCTTTCTTTCTTTCTTTCTTTTTCTTTCTTTTTTTTTCTTTCTTTTTTTTTGGTAGTACTGGGGTTCCTGGAAGCCCTTCTACCTCCAGGCTACACTCCCAGATCTATTTTTACAATTTTTTATTTGGAAACAGGGTCTCCTAAGCCAGCGCACGCAGCTGGCTTCGAACCTGCGCGATCCTCTGTCTCTGCCTCCCAAGCACGGGGATTATAAGTGTGTGCCACCACGCCCGGCCTTTACACAAAACTTTCTAAGAAAGTATTTGTTGCATGCAGTATTGCACGTATACAAAATATTATATTTTCTCCCATAGTAATTTTATAATTTTATTTATATTTAATTATAATTGATATTTAGCCTTTTCAGAATACTTAGACTATTTTACAATTATAATTATATTATGCCATAGATAAAATAGTAATTAATGAGATAATGTTATGCAATGAAAATTATACTTGTCCCTATATTATACTGGTTATATATTTTATGAAAAAACTAATTTAAAAGTCTTTTAAAACAAACACATTGATTAATAAGAGATAAAATGTTCACTTACATAAAAGTCCTTAATGTTTTATAATGAAATGGGTATATATATCCATATATGCATATATATATATATATATATGGTAGATCAGAGGTTTCTAATAATATGATATTCATTAGAAACAATTATTTTATGCATATTAATAATATCTAAACAGAAGATACACTGTACCTCTTTAAATGAAAAAAATTTTTTTTTGCAGTACTGGGGATGGAACCCAGGGGCATTCTACCTCAGAGCTACATCCCAGCCCTATTTTAAAAGAGGATCTCAATGAGCTGCAGAAGGACTCACTAAGTAGCTGAGGCTGTCCATGAACCATAATCCTCCTGTCTCAGCCTTTCAAATGCTGGGATTATAAGCGTGCACCACCATGCTCGGCTTTCTTTGATTCTTTAATATGCAATTTTAATGAATTATAACAGTACTCTTCATGTCATATACTGGTTATATATAAAGAATAATTAATTTGTAAGAGTTATTGAAATTCAGTTACATTTTCTTAAAATAATTTTAAACCCCATATTACTTTATGAGATTTCCAAACCTTTATTTTATTTATTAATGTGCTTACCTAAATTTTAGCCACATATATGCAGGCAGAGACATATAAGTCAAAACACCTCTAGAGTATAGTATATGAGTTTAAATCAAATTAAGTCTTATGTAAACTTAATTATACTTTATAATACTAGAATATTACTCAAAATCTGGAAGATATTTTGTTAAAGGAAATTTGCTTTGCCAAGGAAAGAAAGCTACATCTTTGCTCAATATGCTTAGCTTTTCACTAAAATTGCAAGAAAGTGTATTTTTAACATATTGTTTATTTCTTGGTTTAAAAACTTTTGGAAACATTTCTGATGGGGCATGTTGCCAACTTGAAAAATGTACTATTAAAATAAGGAGAGCTTAAGAAAAGCTCTATCACCTCTTACCCTCTCTAGGCATAGCCTGTACTATTTGCAGGACTCCAGTGTGTTGATTAACCGTGCCTCGCCTCTATCCATGCTCTTAGGGAGAGTCCTGAGATCTAGGCCTGAGCTCCTCACACCTCCCCATACCCTAGCCAGTTGTTTGAGTATGATATGACTGGTATATTAAGTCAATCAGATACTGTCCTACCTGGGTCTTTTGGGGAACAATTGTGATCTCTGTGACCTAAAGATCATGTAAACCTAAAGCTGGCCATCTCTCCCCCAACTGAAGAGATCTTCCTCAAAATGAAGCCAAGAAGGAAGATAAAAGAGTTAAGGGGTAGAGATCAAGTCCTGTTGGATTTTTTTTTTTTTTTTGAGGACCTGAGTTTAACTGAGGCTAAAGCTAAAGTAAATACTGGAGCATCATGTATTATGAATTGAGTCAAATAAAAAACAAACCAAAACAGAAAAACCATTCTTACTTGAGTTGCCTGAAGTTGGGCTTCTTGTCATTTAAAATCAAGAGTCTTGGTGATATAAGCACATTATCCAATATGAACACCAGGAAATTGAAAGTAAATGCAATATGTTTAAATAAATATTTACTGAATTTCAAATATGCTCCAGGAAGCTGCCTCTGTCCTTTTGAAACCTCCATTTTAGTTGGAGTATATAGCTAATAAAACATAATCACAGTAAATTAGTATAATGTAATGTATCATAGAAGATAGTAAATACTATGGAAAATATTTTGATCAGGATAGGGAGACAAAAAGATATCAAAAGCAGAAGTATAAATGAGTTGTGAGAATTTGAAATAGGAAAATATGCTTTGTTTCATTGTGAGGGTGATTAAACAAAGCCTATAGGAGGTAAGGGAAATGTAGGAAGATTATTAGAAGCAGAGAATTCTAGACTGAGCAAAGAGCTATGTTAATTTAGAATTATGCCTACTATACCAAAAGCAGTATAGAGACAGGGTTTTTATATGGAATAGCACAGAGACAGGGTCAGTAACTTCTGAGGAAATTGGGATCAAGAAAATGCTCTTGGCAGTGAACCAGGGTAGAAGACAAAAATGATGAAAAAGGAGAGCGAAGACAGCGTTTCTTTTTGGGACAGGAGTAATGGAGTCTAAACCTCTCTTAGGAGATGGAACAGTCTGATATGTAGACAATATGGATACAGATGTAGATGGGGGGAATCAGATCATAGGCTGAGAGGATGAAGTGCTGAAGACTCGGGAACATAGGACATGGCCAAAAATAGTTCTCGAGGAGGTGCGGATATAGAGCTATAGTAAAACTTCTGGACTCCATGAAGGCCTGTTTACAGTTTACATTTTTTAAAATGACAATAGCAATGCAATATGTTTAACCAAATATATTCAGCTATATAGGTATAGACATGGAAGAAGGCACAAAGTTGAATTCCACCAAGTACATTAGTCAGCTTTCCATCACTATAACGAAATACCCGAGGCAAGCTACTTAAAAAGAAAAGAGGTATATTTAGCTCACAGTTTTGGACATTTACATTTCAAGACCTAGCTGTCTCATTAACTTAGCCTCTGGTGAGGGCCTAACAACAGATGGTAATCACATTATAGTTGGAGCATCACTTTTGCCAAATGAAAGTCAGAGAGTTAGATGGCAGTGCCAGAAACAGGCTTTTATAACTGATTCTCATAAAAACTACCTTATTCTATTCCAAGGGCAGTCCCTTCAATGACCAGTGGCACTCACATTCAGCCCCACTCATTAAAGGTTCTATCCCCTATCAATACCTTCTTCCTGGAAATCAAGCCCAAAGCATGGACCTTTGGCAGACACTCAAACCACATCCAACCCAGAGCATCAAGGTCCTGACTTTGCTACGGGTATATGACAAACAGAGGAAAAGGTAAGCAATTAGGAGGTCAATGCAAAGGATAACTATAAAGCTTAACAATGAATTTTAAGCTGAGTACAGAAGTTACTAGGCATTCCAAGGAATTAGGGAAGTTGGTAATATCAGAAGATTGGTAATAACTATAGATTGGAGTATCTATAGTGCATTAGAAGCACATGGCAAATGTAGGCAGTGGAGGCCAGTGAGTGAATGCCACCAAGATTGGGGAGTGGTTGCAGGAACTTCTAATGTCAGGGTCCTGAATGTGACCATTAAGGTGTGAGTGAAAGTTTGGGGAAGAATGATGTAGGCACTGAAAAAAAGTGACTTGGTTGGGTCTTGATGTCAGTAATGGCATCCACTTAAAGCAAACCAACCAGAAAGAAAGAGCCTAAATTTCTGAGGATTTTGAGGGGCAGAATCACTTTAACAATCTTAGGCCACACTCTGGTTTCAGCTACTCTATTTTGATGTCTGTTATTCACAGCTGAGCTGAATTCTAATGGTATTACTACAAGTCAATTGCTCCTCCTGACACCAGCTTCTCCCTTACCTCACTTTATCCTCCTCATTAGCTTAAAAGCCAGAATTAGCTTTTAAGAAATCTCTTTCATCCTTTAAGACCCAGGGAGTAAGAGTCAAGTACTCCTTAAAGCATCACTTGGGTCCCTCAGGCAGAATTAAGCACTTCTCCCTCCACTTGTTTATGGATCTCCAAATTCTGAATTGTAAATCCTAAATCCTAATTCATCATACGCAATCTTTGTACAGGTGTCACTGTAGTGTTTAGCAGATAGTAAGCTCTCAAGTACTGGTCTGAACAAATGACTGATTTGACAGGGGCCAAGTGTAATGAACTCGCCATAAATCTCTGATATAATAAAGGGCAGCTTGGAGAAAAGCTTGCTTCAGCTCTTGGCAGTGTTAGCAGATGAAACAGAAAATGGACTCTGACTTCATAGACAGTATCAGAGACGTCTTGGGGAGAGGACTACTTCAAAAGACTAATACACACTATTGAGGTTCCCTTCTGAAGCCCAGTGTATCCCTGGGGGTTGGGGGACCTGGCTGGGATGAAAATTTCAATGCAGAACTTGACCAAGGGCATTTCTGAACATGGAACTATTTCTTAGTAGGGTAGGTAATATAAAAGCAACAGCAGCATAGGACTCTCAATGGGATATTATTGAAAGCCAGCTGTTAACCGGAGAGAGAAATTGTTCTAAGATGAGGTGGAGAAGCCAGCGCAGGCAACTTTTTCTGAGAATATCCGACTCACAAATCACAGAGGTGAAACTATATCACAACAGGAGAGGTACTTCAAGTCAGAGTTTGCATAACATTTTGCCAAAGCAGCTCTAATGAAATAATATTTGGGCCTATCACACTATTTATAAGGCACTTGGACTTGTTTTTTTTTTTTTTGTAGTTTATTCTGGAAATATAACTACCCCTGACAGGTGCAGTAAAATGGGCCCTGGGTTCTAATTGTTTATTTTCCCTTTGGTAATGCACCAAAAAAATGCTTGCTGCCTGTTCTACCTGCCTTTAAGAAAGGCTCTGATTTGTTTGACTCAGCACCGTTTTCCTGATCTGGGTACTCAGTGAGGTGCTCTTCCTTGCCAGCTACATTTTTATAGTTTGATGCTAAGTTTTGCTTTTATTGTCCTCCAAAAGGAGGTCTTATTTGGCTCTATTCGAATGAGAAGATCCATTTTTACTTGAGGCTCAAGTTAAAAGCAGTTCTCCAGTCATCCCCATTTGGTAGATACCATGGCGCTGTTGACGAATCCTTCAATGACAGCCGTTACAGAGTGTGTCCTCTACACCAACTGTAATATAGATGAACAAGTTTGCATCAGGGTACAAAAAGAACACCACCAATCTACTCTAAATGTTTAGTGTTTTAAGCTTTGTAGCTTAAACACTACTGCACTGGAAGAAGAACATTTGGTAAGGTTAATGGAAAATCCAAGACTCTAGTTTACCTAGAGAATTTACTTCCTTCCCACCTACTGCTCCTTATCATGCTTTTTTTTATTGCATTTGAAAATTGCTTAGTTTTCTCAGTCCACTTTGTCTGTATTTATACAACTTGTTTATGTAATTTGAGCTCAAGTTTAAAACACTTTCATCATTTTAATTCCTACAGTATTTATTGAGAGCACCAGGGATGTGTAGAATTACATTATACACACAATGGAAGACAGGATGAGGCTTCAGGTTGGGGGCCTGTCATATCTTTACACAGAGAACTGGAGCTCACCACAAGCATAGTGACATAAAGGAAGAGGTAGGAAAAATCACCAAAACACAACTAGCACTGTACTGAAAAGTTGAGGTTCATTTTGGTAGCATGTGACCTAGTATGGAAGCATCTGACCTGAATCTTTTAGATAACTAAGAAATTATAAATGCACATTTTCTATAATGCAGATTTAGTTTGCACTATATTTTTAAACAACACCCTATTTTTCTTCTACCTAATCATTTGACATTCGCATGACATTCAGTTGACAAGAAACAGATCAACAAATCACTACCTCTGAGGTAGGACACCCAGCAACAAAGAAAAACAAATATTTTTTGGTTCTGGAGAGTGAACCCAGGGGCATTCTACCTCTGAGCCACACCTCCAGCCTCATTTTACTTTTTTAATTTTGAAGAATGTTCTCACTAACTTGCTGAGGCTGTCTGCAAACCTGCAATCCTCCTGTTTCAGCCTCCCAAATATGTGCTACCACTCCCGGTCAAAATCACATCGTGAAATTATATTGCAGTGTATTGCCGAAACACTGCTGAAATACTAAAGTAAATGAATAACCCTGTAGAAATGCATGAACTTTCTCTAGCCTATCAATGTTTTGCATAGAAGTAGATCAGTGTCACTTCTAAAACAAAACTTCATTCTGGCTGGGAATGGTGGCACATACTTGTAATCCCAATAATTGGGAGGCTGAGACAGGAGGATTGGCGGTTTACAGCCAAACTCAGCAACTTAGAGAGGCCTTCTTCAACTTAGTGCAACCCTATTTCAAAAAACTAAACTAAACTAAACTAAAATAATAAAAACTTGGGCTGGGAGAATAGCTTAGAGGTGGTAAAATGCCCCTGAGTTGACTCTCAATATCACCAAAACCCAAACCAAATTTAAAAACTTTATTTTCATTTATTGCTATAAAACATGCCCATTTGATATCCATACTAAAGTTTACAGGCTATTTTATTTTAGCACATATTGACTTCCTAAGAGAAGTAGCTAGATGGATAGAAGGAAGTATTGGCTTGAAAAGTAGAATTTGTGAAAATTGGTACAGGCTAAGCCACTGCATAGAGGTGTGACCCTATAGGTTGGGTTACATATATGAGAACAGGATTAAGGCAGAGTCCCACCTCAGTCTTGAATCTCCTGGTTGTCTGACTTTGATGAAGTTTCAATTTTCATTTTAATCATATTAGTATGAGAAGTGATGTATTTTCCAGAAAAATAACAATATTCTATATTCAAAGGTAAACATTGTTTTAGCTAGTCCCATATTAATGACGTGTGTGTGTGTGTGTGTGTGTGTGTGTGTGTGTGTGTTTGGAACTAAAGATTGAACACAGGGGTGCTCTACCTCTGAATTGGACTCTCCTAACTCTATTTTTTTTATGTTGAAACAGGGTCTCACTATGTTGCTGAGGCTGGCCTTGAACCTGCAATCCTCTTGTCTCAGCCTCCCAAGTAACTAAGATTATGGGAGTGTTCACCATACTTGACCAGTCTTTTTATCTTTAAATATTTTCTGCCTTTATTAAGCTTTCATATTCTATTGGAAGCGAGGGCATATAAATGTTTTCCTATCTATTACATTGAACATTTACATGTAACACCCATATTAAATATAAATTACTCAATAAATGCTTGAGTGTCTACTCTATGTAAAAGCACATGTTAGGAACCAGGGTTTTGAATTTGTGATGCTTTAAGTAGAATTATTGGCTTTATTCTTTTTCAAAGTTCTAGACTCCACAGTTTAAAAAAATATAGGGCAAGGAATATAAGCTTAATGGCAAAATACTTGTCTGGCATTCATTAGACCCTGGGCTGAACCTCCCATACCATCAAAGAAAAAAAAATCAACAATCTGCCCCAATCTATATTTAAATATGTCAAATAATTTGTTGTCTATTTATAGCACAGTTTTTTTTTTGTTTTTTTGTTTTGTTTTGTTTTTGGTGGTACTGGGGTTCCTGGAAGCGCTTCTACCTCAGGGCTACACTCACAGACCTATTTTTACATTTTCATTTTGGAAACAGGGTCTCCTAAGCCAGCGCTCGGCTGGCTTCGAACCTGCGTGATTCTCCTGTCTCCGCCTCCCAAGCGCGGGGATTACAAGCGTGCGCCACCACGCCCGGCTATAACACAGTTTATAGTAGTCTCAAATTCATAAATTTATAAGATAGTTAATATAATTCTGAGTTTATAATATTCTTTCTTAAAATTCTTTCAGTATAAACACAATTCAAATTGACATTACAATCTGTCATAGAAAGGAACAAATGTGTGCCATTTTATTTTATAAAAGTATTTTAATCATTTAATATATCTTATAGTATTGATGTATTTACCAAATCACATTGTTTTTTTGATAATATTTATTTTTGGAGTCTATGGGTCACTAGGGTAGAAATTAACAATATTTTAAATTAATGTTTTCCATCCCAATTTTTCTTTACAGAAATCATTTTTATGTCATAGAAAATATGTCAGTATATGATTTCTTGGGTATAGTGGTACCATTCATTCATTCCATTTTCAACAATTAAAAAAATTCTCATTATTAATTAGAAACTGTGCCAGATGTCTCTTTCTGGTGACTGAAAAATAGGCAATGTAGGGAATGATACCTGCTTTAATGAAAGTTATAGTTATCTTTTTTTCTCCTAAAATGACCAATGCAATAGAATTATTAAAGATAATATTTAAGCACTTAAAGTATTAAATGAATTTATTTAATAAGTCTAGTATTTTCCAATTAGTTTAATATTTGCTTTACCTCACCCTGCCCCACCCTTCAATGTAAGCTAAACTGTTTGTGGTCCTGTACATAATTGCAGTTCTCAAGTTTCCCAGAAGATGGTGATATACAGTGAATGACAGCTGGAGTCCATCTGAGGGGTCACATTTCTCAGCCCTCATTCTAATGTTATGTTTTCTAACAGGGCTATAAAATTATGCCACAAACTGATGAAACAGTTGAAGTCTATTAAAAACATATGATAGGGTTTATAAGGCTTTTAAAAATGTCTGTAGGTGCATGCATTTAAAGAGTCTAATAAGAGAAAGAGGAAATAAAGGAAAGGGTTTTTATTCTTCAATTTCCCAGAATTTATTATAAAAATAATCAGAGTACATTTGGTAAAGATTAAAATTAAAGCTTCAAGTACAATTTATTTTAAAGGTACATCGTTTTTTTCTTTTGTTCTGACAGCACAAATCCATATAAGAAATGAAAAATGTTGAGGTAGTTAACATAAAAGTTATGTGATTTTGTTTGGGAGAGAAATATAGAATGACATTAATAGAAGAACTATAAAATAAATATTATAAAAGTACAGAGTAGTTATTTGATTAGAAATTGATCTTAGAAGGTTTGACCTACTTTTCTACGAGTTAAATACAATCCCCTGAAGGTATTTTGAGCACACAGCACTTTTAGAAATACAATTATCTAGTTTTTTTTCTTTAAAATCTTTAATTTGGTTTTCTTAAAATGCTATATTTTGAATTTTGTGCTCTTAAAAAGTGCTGTCACAGACAATAGTATGTAGCTATGACAGGTAAAAGAGAATGAGTTAATTATGGAAACTAAAGATTACATGAAAAATACAGTTTTATAAAAATCTTTATAAATAAGAAACATTAGTGAACTTTCAGGAGTTTTTTGCTAAAGTGTCCTTCTGCCCACATTTAGGGCATAGGAGTTAGATACCAGAAAACAGGACAATTAAGCGCTTGTTTGTTTGTGTTGTCATTGAAGGAAAGCAATCTATGCCTGGCTGTGGAAGACGGCATGCTTGCCTCTCAAGAAGCTTCAGGAGTAAGAATTCATTACCTGATTTTATCAACACACCAAAAAGAGATCCATCTCTTTGAGATGGACTCATTACCCGAACCCTGGAGACAGATGTATGAAAACATAATGCCAATTTGTTTCATTCACAATGAGATGTCCAATTGTTACAGACACTGGAATACTTGTGCTAGATCATGTAATTTTCTCCCAGTAGGCAGAATTATTTGAGAGGCCGAATTATAATCAGAAGCCTTCTTGATGATTATGTATTTTAAGACATTGTTTAAATCAGATGAAGTTCTAATCTTGATCCTTTGAAAATAACTATGAATTTAAAATTTCTTGATAACAAGAAACCTGAAGATCAGTCAAAATGTAATTATAATTCTTTCATCCTTAATTCAAAACAAACATTAGCAAATATCAATCAACGGTAAAATAGAAAAGTTGTTTACACATTCATATTAAAAATTATTATACAGCCGGGCATGGTGGCGCACGCTTGTAATCCCCGCGCTTGGGAGGCAGAGACAGGAGGATAGCGCAGGTTCGAAGCCAGCCGCGTGCGCTGGCTTAGGAGACCCTATTTCCAAATAAAAATGTAAAAATAGTTCTGGGAGCGTAGCCTGGAGGTAGAAGGGCTTCCAGGAACCCCAGTACCACCAAAAAAAATTAAATTAAAATAAAAATTATTATACACAATATATATGAAAATGAAAAAATAATACTATGCCTAACACATGATGAGTGACATAAGAAAAAGCTATACGTTACCATTTCACTTTTTTAAGAAGTAAAAACTATAAAGGAACTGTACTTTTGTTATTCACACTCAGGTGTTAAAACTTTCTTTAGAAATAGTAAAAAATAATTATGATAGGAGAACAATCACTTCTAGGGAGAAAAGATAGTGTGTATATATGTGTTTGCACATGCATTGGCAATGTTTTTACTTGTTTAACTAGATAGAGGTGGGTTACATGGAAATCAGAGAAACTTCACATTCTGCTTTATGCACTTTTCTGTATGTATTAGGTTGATCCATGTAAAATTGATAATATATGAGGCTTTTTGATATATGAAATGGTAATTTTACATAGTTTGGCCTAGTAAGTTATATTTAATTATTTAGATTATATTCTTTAATATGGTATTATATCTATGAAGATGGTTATGCAAATAAATAAATATTAATGTATAGCACATGGGTAGAGCACATACACATGCATTTCCTTGCTCTGTCAGCTGAGAGGGCCTTGATATAATGACTCGGTAGCAGTGATCACACCCAATCCAACGATCTTGGTCTCTAATAGTATTACTGAATTCTCAAATAAAGGAAACTAAAAGTAAGTAAGTAAGTAAATAAATAAGTGAAGCAAACTTCCATGTGTTTCATGAAAAAACTTTGAGGTATTCCATGGAAAAATGGTTGATTCTAAGACTACAGCAGAATATAGACAAGATAAGAGTGGAATATTCTGTAATGCCAGAAAGTAAGAAAATTCTCAAAACCCAAGCTATATATATACATATATACACATATACATATACATATACATATACATATACACATACACATACACATATACATATACATATACATATACATATACATATACATATACATATACATACAGATAAACAAAATGATGGAATTTGGTTTAAAGGACCAAGAAACCAATTGCATTATCTCTCAGAGGCAAAAGCTAAATTAATTTTAGCAGCACTGACAAATAATAATAAAATAGAATTGGATAATAACCCAGAATAAAAAAGAAATGTCCATGACCTATGCTTATATAAACTACTGATCAAATAAATAAAATGGGCGCATCTACACAGATATTCCATGCAGAAGGATTACAAATAATTTATGTAGATACTACAGTTTTGAGAAGGTGGAAGGGAGAACATAATTCACCAATCATTAAATGTTGCCCATAAATACTCCTTCAGTCATAGGACCAAGGTAACATTTAGAATGGTAAGTTGTGTGGATGGTAGATTTTAATGTGAATGTTGTGGGAAGGATGGCACTTTATCACTGTAACCTTCCTCCCCAAGCATAGGCCTCGTCTAATTATGAGAAAACACATTAGATAAATCCCAGTTGACAGATATTCTACAAAACACCTGACCAGTACTACTCTACATTCGCAGGGTCATAAGAATCATTAAAGTCTGAGAAGAGAGAAGAGCTAAATGGAATGTTGTACTTTGAATGAATTCCTGGAACAGATAAAGGACATTAGGAAAAAAACTAATGAAATCTGAATATAGATGATAATGATAATGTATCAGTAATGGTTTATCGATTGTGACAAATGTTTCATACTAAAGTAGAGTATATGTAAGGGTGGAGTTTGGGTGTTGAGTTTATGGAAACTCTGTATTATCTTTGTAATTCTACTGTAGATCTAAAAGTTTTCTGAAATAGATTTATTACTTTAAAAAGTAAGTTAGCTGCATTTTTCAAATATCTAAACATATCAGTACTTCTCACTTTTGGGGGTTATACACAAAGAGTACTTCCCATAAAATATTTATATATTTTAAATGATGATGCTACTATCTATTTGTAACTTGAAAAGTGTTTGGCTCTGTAGAAGTCCAATTAGAATTTCATTTGAAGACACCAGGAAGAGCACCACTGTTTCTCATAAACAAAGCTAAACAGTTCAGTTCTCTGTAAAAATAGTCAAAGGAATTTGCTGACTGTGAAAACCAAAATACTCCTAGACACATTTATATCTGTGGAGAACATAGTGTGACATTAAAAATGCCTATCTATATAAAGAGATACTGCCAGAAGTAAATTGCAAATTGTCAGAAGGTAAATAAAAATACAAATATACAGATAGGTGAGTCCCACATTGAATTGATCAGAGTGGTACTATATATATATTTTGCAACCCAGGGGCATTCAACCTCCGAGCTACACCTCCTGCCCTATTTTTTATTCTTTATTTTGAAACAGGATGTCACTGAGTTGCAGAGGGCCTCACTAAGTAGCTGAGGCTGTCCGCGAACTGCAATCCTCCGGCCTCAGCCTCCCAAATGCTGGGATTACAAGCATGCGCCACCACACCCAGCAGGTACAAAAATATTTTGACATGGCAATAGTTCTTCTTTCTGCAGTAGACAAATACACCTGAATTCTGTGCTTGCTTCAGGGTGACATTATTTAAAAGGACCTGTGCTGAAGGAAAGCAAATGAGATGTGAGAACTGGAGCCATAATATCCTATAAGAAAAGGTGAGGTGTATTTAGCTTTGGAGGAAAGTATGGATTCTATTCTCAAAAATTTTAAGCTGGGTATGGTGGTGCATGCTTGTAATCCCAGCATTTGAGAGGCTGAGACTGGAGGATTGTGGTTTGAGAATAGCCTCAGCTACACCTTAGTGAGGCCCTTTGCAACTCAATGAGACCCTTTTTCAAAATTAAGAATAAAAAATAAGGCTGGAGGTGTGGCTCAGAGGTAGAATGCCCCAGTACCACACACAAAAAAATTAAGAATTGTCAGAATGAAAAATGAATAGATTTATGTTACTTCAGTAGACTTAGGGATTAACATCTTAAAGTTACAGAACAATAGATTTTGGAATATTGTAAGCAAAGCTTTTTCTTATAAGATAATGAGATCCTCATCATTATAACTTTCTAGACAGGAGCCAACCTCTGGGAAATGTAAAAGAGAAAAGTATTTAATGTACATATAGGCATTGGCATGAAAAAGAAGGAAAAGAAGCTTGAGAAGTATAGGGCAGGGGACTGGAAGGCATCCTTCTGCATCCAGAGGTCACTGAATGGTGAGAAGCCATGACCTAACAAGGACAAGGCAGCTGAGTCAGCAGTAGGGTTTTTTAGAAACATATAAAACCAATAGCATGTGCATGCATGCACACACATATATGCATATGTGCATATATGTATATATTACATACACACGTGTATAAACACATATATTATACATGCACACATGTGTATATATGTATATATGTGTGTGTGTGTACATGTGTGTATAATATTCGCTCCTACAAATTTCTCTAGCAACAAAGCATGAATGAGTGAGTGAAAAAAGAAATTTATTGTTTATTCATGAGAGCCAGTTAAGGAAATGGCTCAAAGGATCATAAAGACCCACTAGTGCTGATGAAATAGTTCCAGGCTAAATCTGATACTTTGAGAACTGGAAAAAACCTGATGTTTCAATTCAAGTCCAAAGGAAGGAAAATATCACTGTCACAGCTAGAAAGGCATGTATGTTTGCTCAGAAGGTCAGCCCTTTATTCTATTCAGGCCTTTGAAGCCACAAGAGGAAACATCATCTACTGCACTCAGTCTATCAATTTAATTGTTGATATTATTCAAAGATACCTTCATAGAAAAATTTAAAACAGTGTTTGGCCAAATACTTATAATCTAGGACATGGTCATATAACTTAAACATATCTGATATAGAGCACAGATGAAAGTCCAGATTGATGCAACAGGCAGAAGTCCTAGACCCACTTATCAGCATGGGGTGAAGGATAAATAGGGTGAAATGTTGTGCCAGAGGTGATAAACATCAGGTATGGGTTGGGGACCAAGAAGACAAGGATCTGAAGTCTTTTCTGGTGTTGTGGCTAGTCACCACCTATAACAATGATGGGTGTAACAGCAGACACAAGTGGAGCTGCTAGACAGATAAATTCTTTTGCAGCAGCTCGACAACACCCTTGTGGTAGAGACCAGTGTTATGTATCTTCACCCAAGTACAACATGGCATGTTCTTTGGGCTTCTTTGATGGCACAGAGTGGAATGCCTAAACCAACCTGCAAACCTCCTGTGTGTATAAACTAGAACAGGAGAGTTTAGGATTAACCCTGAGCAATGGATGATAAAAATTGATAAATAAATCAATTTTTAAATTCTCTTTGCCATGTATCTCATGAGGCTCCTTAGATGTTTTCTCAGCATTAAGGATCAGTTTTTGGTAGATATGGCTAACCTGATGATACATTCTTCCCAGTTTCATATGCCTTGAACTTTACTAGCACTCTCTGATAATCACTTTCTAAACAAATCTCTAAATCACACCTTTGTCTCCAGCTCTGCTTTCAGAAAAGCTACTGTCTTAATTTTCATAAATCTCCTAAGAACTAGACTGATTTCCTTTTTGTTTTCTGAATGTTTGTCTCACATTTGTTTCAGGTGTTCTACCATTTGCATATCATTCAGTTTTCTGAAGATAAATAGGAGCTATGCCAAAGTAAAAACAATGCAAAGTGGATTTGATTGAATTAAAATACATTTACCTTAATGGGTCTCTTTTCAACTTTCTAAACTGAGGTTTCTCCTTAGCATCTGGATTCTCTTTTGTATACCAATTACTCCTTATCCTGCACATATTAAAGAAAATATATGACCCTTCACTCTCTGTGACTGGCTAATCTCACTTAACACAATGTTCTCCAGGTCCTTCCATTTTCTTGCAAAAGATGTAAATTTATTTTTCTTTAATGCTGGGTAGAATTCCATTGTGTACACTTTTTAGATTCCACATATAAATGAGATCATGCAGTAACTTGTCTTTCTGTGCCTGACTTATTTCACTTAGCACAATGATCTCCAGTTCTACCCCTGTTGCTGCAAATGACAGGATTTTCTTCTTTTTTTATGTCCAAATAGTATTCCATTGTATATATGTTCCATAATTTATTTATTCTTTCATCAGTTGATAAACACAGGTTGTTTCTCAATTTTTGGCTGTTTTGAATGGTGCTGGAATGAACGTGGGGTGCTGATATCTCTGATATAACATTTCATTTCATTTCCTTTGAGTATATGCCCAGTAGTGGGGTTGTTGAAACACATGAGGATTCTATTTATAATGATTTTGAGCAACCTACGTACTGTTTTCCACAATGGCTGAACTAATTTACATTTCAGTCAGCAGTGTGTAAGGGTTCTGATTTCTATACAGGCCTCACCAGCACTTGTTAGCTTTATGGTGTTTTTATTTTTTTTGTGGTACTGGGGTTCCTGGAAACCCTCCTACCTTCGGGCTACACTCCCACACCTATTTTATATTTTTATTTAGAAACAGAGTCTCTTGAGCTAGTGAGGCTGGCTTTGAACCTGTGTAATCCTCCTGTCTCTGCCTCCTAAGCAGGGGGATTATAAGCGTGCACCACCACGCTGGCTATATGGTGTTTTTGATAAGAGCCATTCTTACTGGGGTGAGCGATGTTTCATTGAGCTTTTGATTTGCATTTCCCTGATTATTAGTGAGGTTGAGAATTTTTGCTTGTACTTCTTGGCCATTTGTATGTCTTTTTGGGGGAGGAATGTTTATTTAGATCTATTGTCCATTTTTAACTGTATGATTTGTTTTTTTGCTATTGAATTTTTGTAGTTCTTTATATATTCTGAATATGAACTTTTTGTCAGATGTATAGGTTGCAAACATTTTATCTCATCCTGTACATTGTCTCTGTGCTATTTGGGTTGTCTTTTTTATTTAGTTTGATGTAATTATATTCATTCATCAATTTATACTTTTGTTTCTTGTGTTTGGAGGACTTGTCCAAAAATGCCATGCATGTTGCAATGTCCGGAAGCATTTCCACTATGTTTTCATCTGGTAGTTTTACAGTTTCTGATCTTATATTTCTTTAATCCATTTTGAGTTGGGTTTTGTATTTATGAGAGATATATGTCTAGTTTCATTCTTTTGAATGTGGATATCTAACTATTCTTGCACCATTTATTGACTGCTTTCTCCAGTGCATGATCTTAGTATCTTTGATGAAAGACAGTTAGCTGTAGGTGTGTGGGTTTACCTTTGGCTTCTCTCTTCTTTTCCACTGACCAACATATCTGTTTTTATGCCAATACCATTCTGTTTTGATGACTGTAGCTTTGTTGTATACTTTTTAGAATCAGATAGCATAATGTCTCCTGCTTTGCTCTTTGTGCTCAAAATGGTTTTGGTTATTTGAGGGTGTGTGTGTGTGTGTGTGTGTGTGTGTGTGTGTGTGTGTGTTATTATATACAGTTTAAAATTGTTCTATTTCAGATAATTTGTTATTGACATGTAACTATATTATTGATTTTTACATTTCATTTTGTATCCTGTAACTTTGCGGAATCCATTGGTTAGTTCTAATAGTTTTTATGTTCTGGGAGATTATATCAAAATTATGCCATTTACAAATAAGGAAAATTTGACTTGTTCTTTTTCAATTTAGATGGTCTTTGTTTTTTTCCTCTTGCTTGACTGCTCTGGCTAGGACTTCTAGAGCTATGCTGAATAAAAGTGATAAAACTAGACTTTATTGTCTTTTTATGAATCTTAGAGGCAAAGCTTTAAGCCTTATCCCAGTAAAATAATGTTAGTTGTCAGCTTATTGCACATGAGTGTTGTTTTCAACATTAGGATTAACACTTAGCAAACTGTCAAACTAGAATTCCATTCTGTAACTGAATAATATGAAAATCTGGAATGAAGATGGCATAAATTTCAGACTTGAGATATATCTAAATATAATTGTCTCATATTAACAGATATCTTATTTTATATATTTCTATGTTGTTGGTCTCTTAACATATTTACATTTTATCATTTTAATTGTTTTGCCTTAGTCTCAATTGTAAAGATATGAGTGGATTATGTACCATGCTTATAATATTAGATAATCTGAATTTATTTGTGTCATTACCATTACTAGTCAGTTTTATACCATTCCATGCTTTCTTCTTACTCATTAACATCTCTTTCCTTCACTTTGAAGAACTTACTTTAATATTTCTTGTAGAACACATCTGGTGGAGAAAGTCTCTCAGCTATTGTTTGAAATGGTTTTTATCACTTTTTCATTTCTAAAGAATGGCTTTTCTGGGGTACAGTATTCTCAATTGACAGGTTATTTTCTTTAGTACAGTGAAAATCTCATGATATTTTCTTCTAACCTGTAGAGTTTCTGCTGAGAAGTCAGCCATCAGGTGAATTAGGACATCCCTATGTGTTATTGCTGCTTTTCTCTCGAAACTTTACAGTCTTCTATCTTGTACTTTTTTTTTTTTTTTGGTGGTATGGGGGTTCCTGGAAGCCCTTCTACCTCCGGGCTACACTCCCAGACCTATTTTTGCATTTTTATTTGGAAACAGGGTCTCCTAAACCAGCGCGCGGGGCTAGCTTCGAACCTGCGCGATCCTCCTGTCTCTGCCTCCCAAACGCGGGGATTACAAGCGTGCGCCACCACGCCCGGCTATCTTGTACTTTTTAGATCTTGATTATAAGATCTTTTAGGGGAATCTTAATTGACTTAAATTTGATAGTTAAATTTTAACATTCTTGTACTTGGATGTATGTATTCCTCTCTAGATTTGAGTAATTTTCTGTTATTATTTCTTTTAATATTTTTTTTTCTTTTTAGGTATTCTCAAATAATTCTTGAACATGACAATCTGAACACTATTCTTTTAATGCAATCTCAAAATTCTTGTAAGCTTTTTCTATTTCTCCTCATTTTGTTTTCTTTTTTATCCACTAGCTATTTATTTTTAGCTAACCTGTCTTCAAGCTTACCATTTTTTCTTCTGTTTCATCTGCCTACTATTTATGTCCTGTGTCACATTTTAAATTTTGCTAAGTATATTTTTCAGCTCAAAAGTTTTGGGTTGGCCGGGCGTGGTGGCGCACGCTTGTAATCCCCGCGTTTGGGAGGCAGAGACAGGAGGATCGCGCAGGTTCGAAGCTAGCCCCACGCGCTGGCTTAGGAGACCCTGTTTCCAAATAAAAATGCAAAAAAAGGTCTGGGAGTGTAGCCCGGAGGTAGAAGGGCTTCCAGGAACCCCAGTACCACCAAAAAAAAAAAAAAGTTTTGGGTTGATTTCTAAAAATTGGTTCCATTTTAAAATTGTTCTCCTTCAGTGTATGGTACATACATTAAGGCAGTAATGTAAGTTTGAGCTACAAAACCTGTAAGATATGTAATTTCATTAAAATTTTCATCAGTGTAATTTAGGAAAAAAGGTCGTTAATTAGCTTTTTTGTTTAGGTATCTATATGTAGCTTATAAATATTATCTACTTTTTATTCACAAATTTTACTCCAATGTGGTGGTTGTTTTCAACATGAGGATTAACACTTAGCAAACAGAATTCTAATTCTATTATATAACTGTATAATATGGAAATTTGGAGTGAAGATGGCATAAATTTCAAACTTGAGAGATACCTAAGAATAAATGTCTCATATTTATTCTGTAAGCAAAGTATTCATTCATGAGGAGTTCTGTGCCATTGAATATCTGATCCACAATATGAATTCAAAACTGAGGTACTAATAGCATAATTATTATAAGCATGTAATATACAACATGACTGCTTCTAAATGTAGAGTGGATCACAATTCAACATTCTCAACTTGCTCTTTAAACTTGTAGGAACTTATGTACTTGAAGCTTCAGCAAGAAAAGCAGATACTGGCTTCGAGTTAGCAGTGCAGAACAGTTAGAAATCTTGAGTCAGTGAAAACCAATCCTAAAATTTTTAAGTACTCAGTTGTCCACTGTAATCTATAGTAGCATAGTTTTAGGAATGCCAAGAGAAAAGTTATCCATAAATCATAAAAATGTATCTTTTGATACTTTGAAAAGTAATCCCATTTTTTAAAATGTTTTGTGGCACTAGGCATGGAACCCAGGGCCATTTTACTTCTGAGCTATACTTCCAGACATATTTTTTATTCTTTATTTTGAAACAGGGTCTCACTGAGTTACAAAAACCTCACTAAGTAGCTGAGGCTGTCTGTGAACTGCGAACCTCCTGTCTCAGCCTCCCAAGTGCTGGGATTATAAGCATGCGCCACCACGCCCAGCTAAGTAATCCCATTTTATGACAGGGTTATATCTGACAATATGGAAGCTAAATATTCAAGGTAATGAGCTGATTTCTTTGGATGTTCTAATTAAAATAATTCTATTTGGAACTTCTTTGGCTTAAATGCTGGACTTAAACCTATTAATACAACCAACTTTTAAGAAACCTCAGAACACTTGAAATTCAAGTTTGAATGAAATATCAAATTATAATTTAACAGGAAAGGGCTAGTAAAATTTGACCATTACTGTGATTTATGGATAGAATATTTAGCATCAAAAATTTCTCTTCATTCCTTGTCTCTTTCCTATACTCTTAACTTCAATTCTCTTTCCCTTTCTTGTTTCATCTCTGTTCCATGAGTTTGCTTCTCAATTATGTTGCATTAGTTTTCTAGGGCTGTCTTAACAAACAAATTAAGTTAAACAGCAGAATGTTATGTTTTCACAGTTCTGGAGGCTGAGGTCTAAGATTAATGTGTTAGCAGGTTTTTTTTTTTTTTTTTACCAGAGGTCTCCTTCCTTAAATTATAGATGGCTGCCTTCCCACTATCTCCTCACAAGGCATTTTCCAGATCATCCCTAGTGTCTCTTCATCTTGTTCAAAGTACACCAGCCATATAGGATTAGGGCCTTACCTAAGGGACTAAACCTGAATTAATTTTTTAAAGCCCCTGACATCAAATACAGTTACATTCTGGCATCATAGGGCTTAAGGGCCACAATATATAAATTTTGGGGGGACACACCAACATATGTATAAAAATAATTTTATTGATGAGATTTTCTATTTCCTTATAACATTGTTTATTTAAACAATTTATAAAAGTAAATAATTAAGTACAACAAAATTTTAATACTTTTATTGGTGCATTGTAATTATACATCACAGTAAGATATGAAGAGATACATTCATACATGCAAACATCGCTTGGTATATTTATCTCTATTCCACCTGGCTCCCCCTCTTCCCTCCCCATATATATTAGTGAGATTGGTAGTGCTACCTTCATATATGGAGATAACATATTTGAACTATTCCCTTCCTTAAGTCCCATTTTCCTCCTCTGCATCTCTCTCCTCCAGTCCCCTTCTGCTATTTTACTGGTCTCTCATCTCACTTATCTGAAATTTCTTTCATTTCCTATTTTCTCGCTGGCTTCTACATATGAGTGAAAATATACAACTTTGCCTTTCTGAGATTAGCTGATGTTACTTAGTATAATATTCTCTAGTTCCATCCATTTTCCTTCAAATGAGATAATTTTGTTTTTCTTTATGCCCAAGTAAAATTTCATTGTATGTTTATATCACATTTTCTTTATCCATTCTTCACAACAGAAATATTGTTGAAAAAAAAAACAAACATCAAGACCTTAAATTATGTAATTTGTTCACTTGGTCCCATCGTGGCTACTTGGTACATTATATAAAGTTTGTTTCTATCCTTCTTCCTCTATTCATTTACATTTTTACCTTCTTTCAACATTTATCTATCTCTCCTTTAAACATATTCTTCTTTTTTTTTTTGGTGGTACTGGGGTTCCTGGAAGCCCTTTTACCTCCGAGCTACACTCCCAGACTTATATTTTATATATATTTTTTGAAACAGGGTCTCTTATGCCAGCACAGCTGGCTTCGAACCTGCACAATGCCCTCCTATCTCCGCCTCCCAAGCGCGGGGATTATAAGCATGCCCGGCAAACATATTCTTCTGTTGAGTACTCTGTTTCTCACTGGGCCAAGTGACTTTTCTTTCCACTTAAGGGATTAACTGTTCCCAGTAGTATAAAATAAGTACCCACCATTTTTTAAAATAAAATTCAGTTGAATCAAATAAAATTTTGTTTTATTTAACTGTTTAATACTTATTTGACATCACTGATCATTTTTCATCCCTTATATCAGTTTCATTTATCATACATATCCAGAAAATTTTCCACATTTTTATATATAGTTTAGACCTCTGCTTCCAGATCTACATAACATAGTGACTACCAGACCAGTCCACCTGTATATTGCACTGTTCGTTCCAAAGCAGGGTATTGAAAATTGAGGTCATTATTTCTCATGCCTCTCAATGGAGTCTTAGATTCCATGAAATAAAATAATGTCACATATAGTTTATTTCACAATCTCACATCTGTGAAATATACCTACTCTCTCCATTTCCTCTGCTACTTCTCAAGGTCATACCACCATCATTTCAACCTTGGATTATTCTAAAGAATTCCAGGATGTGTTCTTCAGATTTTGTGTTATTTTTTAGCCACCTCAGTTACCTTCCATTCCCACTGGTCTACATTTGAACTGAAATAGCCATTGAAATTATGAGTTTGTCTTTACGATGCTTAGTAGAGTCTAATGGCTTTCTTGAAGTTGCCCATAGAATAAAAACCAGACTCTTACAATGGCTTATAAGCTCCACATCCATCTAGCCTAACTCTCTAGCTCTTTCTTAATATTTTTTTTACCCCACTTTATGAAGTGTACCATACACTTACTGGACTCCTCTCAGTTTTCATACTGTTCTGTGTCTCTCCTCAGAGACTTCACACATCAGCACTCCATCCCTTCTTCTCTCCATGGCTCACTGTTACTGATCTCTCAGGTTTCAATGAAAACATTAGTCTTTCCAAGAAATTCCTCTGCCCACCCCAAGTGTGGGTTAGAGACATTTTTCAAAATATTTTGGAATTTCCCCATCAGCATTTACTTCTTAAATGCCTATTTTTTGTGGAATATGATACATTTCTTATATATGAGTATGACATGTGATTCTTTGACCTCATTTCCCTTTTCCTAATAAGAAGCGAGCTTCTTTGCATATTCTTTGCCTTAGACATTTTAGTTAGACTTAAATAGCTTACTTTTTGAAAATCATAAATTCACCAAATATATTAAGATAGCAATGATTTTTCGGGTAGGTTAGGAAATAAAGATTTCTCTGTGTGGCTTCTGTAAGAAGTGACTTGCAATGGGATATCCAAGAAAATTGCATCCTAGACACAGAATCCCTGAACCTCATCTAGAATGCCTAGAGCACAAGGATAATACCCAGGATATTGTACCATTTATCTATACTTCCCAGGATTTTTTATATTTTATTTTGTGCAAGTCTCATACAAACTTTTTATCCTCCTGTCTCAGTCTCATATGTGACTATAGGCATGCGCCACCACATTCAGCTATGGAACATCTTTTGTGTTTCTCTATCCTGAAAGTGTACCTTTTTTCCATTCTTTCCTCCCACACTTTATTTTTTCTTCTTTTCTCCTTTCTTTGCTTTTTATCTCAGAGATTTATAATCCTTAATCTCTGAGTTGCAAAATATTTTCAAAGAATAAGGAGCTATTCTAGAATTCCTCATGGTTATAGACATACTTCTCCATGACTGAGTTGAATCCTGGAATTACAAAGAAATATAAGTGACAAAACTGGTAAAATTTGAGTCAGTCTGTGGTTTAATACTAATATATCAATATTAATGTCTCATTTTGAAAATTATTAAAGTAATATAAGTTGTTAAACTTAGGAGAAGGTGAATGCTACACTTATTTTTTTAAAAATTTGTTACATATGGAACTTTTCAGACTTTCTATTAGATTTTGTTGATTTTGTTTTTCTAATAATATTAAGATATACCTTGTATGTAAAATTAACTCTATAAAAACATACAATTCAAAATTGTAGAGCCATTACTGCTATCTAATATCACAAAATTTCCAACACTTTCCAAAAAAGACCCCATACTCCTTGTCCTTGTCTCTTACCCAGAGCCGCAGAAACCAATAGTCTACTGTCTGACTCTGTGAAGTTATCTGCTCTATACATTTCATATAAAAGAAAATAGATAATATATGGCTTTTGTGACTAGTTTCCTCAATTTAGCGTGATGTTTTCAAGGTTCATCAAATCATATCATTTATCAATACTTTGCTTTTTTTTATTACTGAATTGTGTTAGTATGCTACATATGCTTATTCATCATCACTCAATGGGCACTGTGTCATTTCCATACTGGGGTTCTTATATATAATGCTGTGGATATTCCTATGAATGTCCTTCTGTAGATATGTTTTTCATTTTCTCATGTAATTCTTGGAATTAGAAATGGAATTTCACATGGTAACTCTATATTGCACAATCTAAAGAACAGCCAAATCTTCTCCACAGTGGCTGCACTATCTTACATTTCTACTACCAATATGAGGGTTTTACTTTCTACATATTGTCCCCACAACTTTTTGTTGGCCTCTTTTTAAATTTTAGCCACCCTAGTTAGTATAAAGTGATATCTCATGTAAATTTCGTTCCATTTCTCAAATGGCTATTGATGATGTTGTGTGTATTTTTTGAAGTCATGTCTACTCAGATTCTTTGCCCATTTTTAAATTGATTTGTTTATATTTTTATTATTAAGTTTTTTAAAAAATCTTTATTATTATTCAGGATACAAGTCTCTTATCTGATACATCATTTGCAAATATTTTCTGAGTTGTGTTCCATTTATTTATTTATTATTTATTTATTTATTTTTGTGGTACTGGGTTCCTGGAAACTCTTATACCTCCAGCTACACTCCCAGACCTCTTTTTTATATTTGTATTTGGAAACAGGGTCTCTTAAGCCAGTGAGACTGGCTTCAAACTTGTGCGATCTTCCTGTCTCTGCCTCCCAAGCGTGGGGATTACAAGTGTGAGCCACCATGCCCGGCTGTTTTTACTTTCTTGATAATATAAAGAACAAAAGTTTATAATTTTGGTGATGTCCAATTTCATTCTTTACATGTGCTTATAAAGTTGTCCCAACACAATTTGTTGAAACTATCCCTGTACTATTTTTGCATTTTCTGTGTTTAAGACTATTTCAAAAAAAAGTTTAAAAAAGCTGGATTTTTTTCTTACTTTTTGTGCAATGTCTTGGTGCTGGCATTCTGTAATATTATTTCTCCTATGATATTAGTGAACCCAGAGTCATGAAAGTAGATCCTATTCGCAACCACAGATGGCCAGCATCACCAAGCTTATCAAAGATGCCAGTGTCCTCAGTCTAATCTTTATTGCCCACTTTCCACTAGGCCATCTCATGGAGCTTAGGGGGCAAGGAGGCATTCTCCAGTTTTACATGTAAATATCTTTCTCAAATCTCACAGTTCTGAGATTTTTGATCTCTTACTGCTTTGCCAAAGCAGTTCTTCAATTCCACCTTCTTTACCATGAACTCTTATTATATTTAACCTTCAAAAATCTATACTTTACAGTTTTCTTGCTTTAAAATTAAACACTAAACTATTTAGATAAATTTCCCTTAACTGACTTCTGTTCTACTCTTTCCCTTTCCAAAGTCATCTCACATACATTCCCAGAGTTATTGCTGATATGTATTAGTCAGATTCTTTTTTATTATTGTTTTCTTAATTTATTTGTGTATTGCAGTCATACATCTTGATGAGGTACAGGATGGTAGAGACATATAAACACTTCACTCATTTAGCCCTTCCCCAATTCCCACCCCATTTCCTCCTTCCTCCCTCCTGCTAGTGTCCATTGTATATTTTTTTGTGTGTGTGTGGTACTGGGGATGGAACTCAGGGGTCATTGTACCTCCGAGCTATATCCCCAGCCCTATTTTTTAGTGTCTTTATTAATTTTTATTTTTTAAATTTTTTATTGGTACATTGTAGTCATACATCTTAATGGGATACAGGATAGTAGAGACATACATGCACATATCACCCAATTAGCCCCTACCCAATTCCAGGCCCAATCTTTCCCCCTCCTCATGCTTGGCTTAGTGATTAGCTTTGATATGTTTGTTAAAGTACATCATGTGCATTAGAGAATTTCCCTCTTCTCTCCTCCCATCCTCTCAGGTTGCCTTATTTGCTCATGCATAGACTCTCCTTCTTTTTCTAGAGTTCCTCCTATGACTTATTTCTCCCTAGCTTTTGCATATTAGGGAGAGCATCGGATTTTTTATTTTTTTGTGACTGACTAATCTCAGCATAATGTCCTCGAGTTCCATCTATTTCCCTGTAAATGATGTAATTGTGCTCTTCTTTATGGCTGAGTAAAATTCCATTGTGTATGTATCCCATAATTTTGGAATCCATTCATCTGTTGATGGACATCTTGACTGTTTCCATACTTTGGCAATGGTGAGTTGTGCAGCTATGAACATAGATACGCATGCATTGGTTTGGTAGTTTGTAGTCAGATTCTTTATTGTCTTGATCTGTTAAGTATTTCTTCCTGTGCCATGGATGGTTTTTCTTCCCGGGGTGTGCTGGTTCTGGACCTTAGCTCTTTTCCTCCAGGCAGTGAGGAATGCCGAGAGCAAATGCTGAGTAAGATAAGCATTATCATTGCTACACAAAACATTCACCAACTGTTTATGTTTCCAGGGGAGGACACTTGCTTTCACTAGGAACTAAATGACAAATAACTAAATAAATAATTCATTTATATGCTTTTGTGCATATCTCTTGGGTATTATGCTTGTCTGTTTTCTAAAGATTCATGTCTTGTTCTTTAATGTAAATATGTGTCAGCTGTTGTTGAAGACAACTTTTTTTTCTATTTGTTAAACTTCCATAAAAATTTTAGCCAATAATTTCAACTTTTGTATCTTACATATAGTTGGTATTTTTAAACTTTAAAGTTAGAGTAGTTCATATAAGAGAATGAGAAATCAAGTAAAATTTGATTTAATCTATACAGCTAACATAATATTCCCTTTAACTGATCTGTAGCTATTGTTATTAATTCAAATTATGCTATGCGTTCATTAAGGAAGCAATCATGTAACAATTGAAAATTGCTTGGATAAAAGAACAAACAAAATCTTTGAAACATATAGTTACTAAACTATTCAGGAAAAAACACAAGAAAACCAAGACTATGAATACTGAAACAAAGCAGCTATACTCTCAGCATATGTCTACAATTATTATCATATATTGAAGAAACTCAGGTACAGAGAAGAAAATATCCATTTCTACCCTATCCTGTATTGAAGAACCAAATAAAAGGCTATATAACATTTTTTTTAGTTTTCTTTAATAACCCAAGAAAAATGATAATGAAAAAAGGGGTCAGAATTTTTGACTTAGCTTTGACCCAAGGGAAAAATTGTCTCTTAGTGCAGGTCACATACTCATTTTCTGTGTATCTAAATTGGACAATTAATCATAACATAGGCAATAAGTGATTTCTTCTATACATCTGTGCTATATTTTGGAGAGTCTAGAAGATTTATTTTTCTGTTTTTGTTTCTGGTTGTTTTCAAGAGTTGCTCAGTGGCTCACACTTAAATTTTATCTTCAACCAACTTTGTAAAAGATACTGGGCAGAAGGGCAGCGATGTTAACTAAACCAACATAAATGCAAATAGCATCCCTCACCTCATAAAATAATCTAATAAATTTTGGGTGTTTCCTTTGGTTGAATTTCTATATTTTTCTAGGTTATACAATTTTATTCCTAAGAAAGGAACACTTTCTCCAGGCTATAAAACAATAGTCCAGGGAATTGGATCCATGTCATTTATTCCTTCACATATGCTAACTGAACAAATAACAATGAGGTTTATAATCCTGATTAGCAGAAAGAAATAAGATTTCTTATATATAAGACAAGAAGAAAGAAGCCCATCTAGTTCCAGTGGATCCTCTGGAGCACTTTCTATTTTTTCCATACCCAGGGAATAAAACACTTTAGCAATTCTAAGCAAGCAAGTACACCAAAAAATCACATTTTAAGAAATATACAGAGGGAAACTGCAACAATACACTGGCTGGCTGTAATGCTGCTTGAAAGCTCATGAACTGTGGAACAGGAAGTAAAAGCAATTGATACTGCTAATTATTTTAGATTATAGGAATCACTGACAAAAGTAGACTGTTTGAAATGCAGATAATTAGGCAACATCTGCTATTTGTTAGCGTCACAAAGGTGGCCTCAGTGATCCCTGCCTCCTGGTGTACAACTCTTGTGTAGTCTCCTTCCATATTGTACCAAGTTTGGGATGTACAAACTATACAATAAGGCAGAAGTGGTGTTACATGTGACCAGGATTAGATTATTAAATAGAAACAAATAGTTGTTTTTGTTTTAGTCATTCCCCTGTCACTGACCACTTCAACAATGTGACAAGAAATGCTCATGGCAAGAAAGTAGGATCTCCTGCTAATAATATTTCTGTGCATCAACATGGAAGTTGGATTTCCAGACTCATTTAGTCATCAGAAACCACAGCCTAGTCCCACAACTAAATAGCAACCTCATTTGAGACCATGACTAAGAAACACAGAATGGGCCAGGCGTGGTGGCACATGCTTATAATCCCAGTGCTCAGGAAGCTGAGACAGGAGGATTGCATAGGTTCAAAGCCAGCATCATCTACTTAGTGAGGCTCTCAGCAAGTTAATGAGACCCTTTTTCCAAATAAAGTATAAAATAGGTCTGGGAGTATAGCCCGGAGGTAGAAAGCCCCTGGGTTCCACCCCCAGTACCACAAAAAAGAAAAAGAAAAGAAACACAGAATGGGAGAAGATTTTTGATACCTACTCCTCTGATAGAGGATTATTATCTAGAATATACAGAGAACTCAAGAAAATCAGCAGTAAGAAAACAAATAACCCAATCAAAATATTGTCAAGTGAACTAAATAGATACTTTCCAAAAGAAGAAATTCAAATGACCAATAAATGCATAAAAATGCTCAACATCATTAGCAATTAGAGTGATGTAAATCAAAACTACCCTGAAATTTCACCTAACTTCAACTAGAATGATAATCTTTCAAAACACAAACAACAAATGCTGGTGAGAATGTAGAGGAGTAGCAACTCAAATAGATTGTTGGTGGGATTGCAAATTAGCGCAACCACTTTGGAAAACAGTATGGAGGATCCTCAGAAGAATGAGAACAAACTTACCATATGATCCAGCAATACCACTTCTGGGTATTTAACCAAAAGAATGAAAACCAAACTACCAACCTAATGCATGTGTATCTATATTCATAGCTACTCAATTTATGATTGCCAAACTATGGAACCAGCCAAGATGTCCATCAACAGATGAATGGATTACAAAACTGTGGGATATGTACACAATGGAATTTTACTCAGCCATAAAGAAAAATACAATTACATAATTTACAGGAAAATGGGTGGAACTGGAGGACATAATGCTAAGTGAGATTAGTCAGTCACACAACATAATAAATCTCCCTAATATGTGTAAGCTAGGGAGAAAATGGGTCATAGAAGGAACTCTAAATGAAGAAGGAGATTTGATAGATTAGATGAGCAAATAAGGTGACCTAACTGAGGGGTATAGGAGGGGTAAGAGGGAAATTCCCTAATGTACATGATGTATATTCACAAACATATCAAGGTATGACTAAGCCAAACATGAGAAGGAGGGATGGGGGAGGAAATGGGGCAGGAATTAGGTAAGGGCTAATTGGGTGATGTGTGCATGTATGTCTTCACCATCTTGTACTCCACTAAAATGTATGATTACAATGCACCAATAAAAAATTAAAAAAGAAACTCCTAGTAAAATGGCCTAGATTTGGGATTCTCACTTTGTGAAATTATGCATTTTAATATGTTTTTATTGGTGCACTATAGTCTCACATAATAATGTAATTCATGTTGACAGTGATATATATACACAGCACTTGGTGCCACTCCTGCCTCCCACCTTCTCTCTTCCCCATACAGAGTATTGAGAGAGACATTGGTATTTTCACATATGCACACATAGCCAGTGGCAGTAATTCCTTCCATATACCTCGCTCTTCTTTCTGCCTTTCTCTTAGACCATCTCCCTGGCTCCACTGAGTTTTCTCTTCCATTATCTAGGATCCCGCTTGTATTTCTAACTTATGTATATTAGAGAATAATATGATCCTTCACTTTCTGTGACTGGCTAATTTCACTTAACATAATGTTCTCCAGATCCTTTCATTTTCTTGCAAATGAGATAATTTTGTTCCATGCTGAGAAGATTTCCACTGTGTAATGATTTTGTAATCCATTAATCTGTTGATGGACACCTAGGTTGGCTCCATAACTTGGCTACTGTGAATTGTACTGTTATCAACATGGGTATGCATATATTTCTGTAGTTCTCTGGTTTCAGCCCCTTTGGAAAGATACCCAGGAGTGAAATAGCTAAACCACATGGTGATCCATTCCCAGTTTTCTGGAATATCTACACTAATCTCCATAGCAGCTGACCTAATTTTCAATCCAAGAGTGTAGAAGAGCTCCAATTTCTCTACATCCTTGACAACATTTATTATTTTTTGACTTCTTAATGATTATCATTATAGCTGGGGTTAGATGGAATCTCAGTGTAGTTTTAATTTGCATCCCTCTGGTTGCTAGTGATATTTAACATTTTTAATTAAGTTAATTATTTATTTTATTTTTAAAAAAATTTTATTGGTTCATTGTATTTATATATCATAATGAAGCAAAAACTTGTGTGGACATAAATGCACACATCACCCAGCCAGCCGCCACCTAGTCCCCACGACACTCCCTCTCCATCCTTCCCTCCCATGCTTGGGTTAGTGGTTGACTATGATATGAATAATTACATCGTGTGCTTTAAAGAGTTTCCTTCTCCCCCCTCCCATTCCCACAGTAGGTTGCTTTATTTGCTCCTCTATAGAATCTCCTTTTTCACATGGAGTTCCTCCTATGACCCCTTTCACCTTAGCTTTCATATATTAGGGAAAGCATTCAATTCCTTACTTTTTGAGACTGACTAATTTTGCTTAGCATAATGTCCTCAAGATCCATCAATTTCCCTGTAAATGCTGCAATTGTGTTTTTTATGGCTGAGTAAAATTACATTGTGTACATATCCTACAGTTTTATAATTGATTCATCTGTTGATGGACATCTTGGCTGGTTCCATAGTTTGGCTATGGTAAATTATGCAGCTATGAACACAAGGAAGTATGTCACATTTTAAAAATTTCCTAGTGTTCACTTTGTGTCCCAGGATGTGATCGATTTTAGAGAAGGTTCTGTGAGCAGCTGAGAAAAATGTGTACTCCGCTGCAGTTGGGTGAAATATTCTATATGTGTCTAACATATCCATTTGTTTAATGGTATTCTTTAGTTCTGAGGCATCTCTATTGACCTTTTGTCTGGAAGATTGGTCTAATAGTGTGAAAGGGGTATTGAAGTCTCCCAGTATTATTGTATTGGGATTTATGTGTGTTTTAATGTCACGGAGAGTTTGTTTTATAAAAGTAGCTGCACCTATGTTTGGGGCTTAAATGTTGATTATTATTTCCTCTTGTTGTATTGTTCCTTTTACCAGTAAGAAATGACCTTCTTTGTCTATTCTAATAAGCTTGGGCTTGAAATCTAACTTGTCTGATATCATAGTTGCTACTCCTGCTTGTCTTCAAGTTCCATTGGCATGGATTACCTTTCTCCATCCCTTTGCCTTAAGTTTGTTACTATCTTTACTTGAAAGGTGTGTTTCTCACAAGGAGCAGATAGATGGGTTCTGCTTTTTAATCCAATTTGCCAATTTATGTCTTTTTATTGGGGAATTGAAGCCATTTACATTTAGTGTGATTATTAAGAGATGATTTTTAATTACTAACATGTTAAGATTTTATTTCTGTTTGAAATATTGCTTATTCTTTTTTGCTTAGTTGTCTGCTGCATGAAAGTTCTTGTTTCTCTAGTTCTGGTGTGTATTACTTATTTCTCTTTTGTAGTTAATCTCTTTGAATATATTCTCTAGTGCTGGTTTTGAAGACATAAATTTCTTCAGCTTCTGTTTGTCATGGAAGCTTCTTATTTCCCCATCTATTTTGAAAGATAGTTTTGCTGGGTAGGAAATTTTGGGCTGGAAGTTGTTTTGTTTCAGATTTTGGAATATGTTACTACAGGCACTTCTGGATTTCATGACTTGGTTTGGGAAGTCTGGAGTGATTCTATTTGGCTTGCCTCTGAATGTCACTTGGCCATTTGTTTTTGTTGCCTTTAAGATTCTCTCCTTGGCTTCTACATTGGTCATTTTGACTCTTATGTGATGTCGGGAACTTTTTCTCGGATCTTGTCTAAAGGGATTTATCTGTGTTTCCTGAACCTGTGTATTGACTTCTTGTTGTATGTTTGGGAATTTTCTGCTATTACTTCTTTGAAGAGATTGTTGATCCCTTTGGTTTCACCTTCTTTTCCCTCCTCTATTCTTAGGTTAGCTCTCTTAAGATAGGCCTATATTTCTTCAATGTCCAATTTCTGTTGACAAATTATTTTTTCTATGTTATAAACTATGCTATAATTTTTGGAATGATCATCTTCTAGGAGCGAGATTCTCTTCTCCATGTGGTCTAATTGATTGTTTATAGTTTGAATTGATGCCTTTACTTCAATGATTGCATCCTTTATTTCCTTCAGACTCTCTATAAATTCTTTTCTAAAATCCTGAATTATTTCTACAGTTACATTCCTGATTTGATCTTCTGGAAATCTCTGCATTTCTGTATCATCAGGTTCTGTTATTATGTGGTTGTGAGAGCTCATTGCTCCATTGTTGATCCTCCTCCCCATGATTTCAGAAGTTTGTACCTGTGGCTTTAGGTAGATTTATCTCAGTCTCTAGGTGTCAGCTAGTATATTCAAGGGCAAGTTGTATTCAACAGTGAAGTTTGAGTAAGTTGAGAAGTGAAGGAGTAAATGGAAGAATAGGGTAAGGTCTCAGATAGGGTTGAATAGTATGAGAATATGAATTTGTTAAGGTAGCACATAGTAGATATTAGAGATAGTACCAATGTAGTAGAATTCTAGTAATCAATGAGGAGTTTCTGGTATAGTGATATGAATTGGATTTAATACAAGACAAGGGAACAATGAAATGAAAAGAAAAGATAGAAGAGGAGAGAGTAGATTTGTACAAGGGAAGAAGCTTGGGAGAGGATTTGGTATGAGGGTTAAAAAACAACAAAAACAAACAGAAAAGCAAAACAATAAATAAAAACAAAACAAAACAAAACACAAAAAACCCACAAACCCCTCCATAAAAAGAAAAGAAAACAAAAAATAATCAGGTATATACACACACACAAAAAAGAATGAAAAACCCCAAATAATCCCAATATGAATTGATGTGATTTTACAAATAAATTTAGCAGTCTCTCTCTGTGTAGATACTGAGTGCTACTGGCACCTTTCCCTTTGTGAGTCTGGTTCTCTGAGTCTTCTCAGTCTGTGTAGATGGGCAATATCAATGAAGTTGGATTTAATATTGAGTGAAGGTCACCCTCCACACTTTCCACACATTTGGAGTCTAGGTCTTTATCTACCTCTGTTGGTAGCATATACCTCTGAGACCAAACTCAATATAGGAGTCTCAGTTCTCCACAGCTAGGGCTGAACTAGTCTGCCTTCTCCCTGTTCACAATTGGGATGTCTGTGGTGTTCCCCGCAATAGGATTAGGAATCATTAGATTTAGAATTAAACATAAGAATGCTCCCATACTTTACACTGATCTGAGCCTGAGTCTGTCTGAACTTCTCATATGGTCATCAGCAGATCCCACTCCCACCTTCTCTGGGTCCTTCTCCAGTTCACCACGACTTCACTTATTGTGCTCTAGATCTCTCGGGGTGGGGGTGTGGTAATCTCCACTACCACTGCTCCTTCCCTGAGTTGTATCGCAAACTCTCAGACCCAGGGAGTTAGTCACAACTGTGCCAGACACTGAGGGTGCTGGACTGGGTGATTTCCTTTAGAGAACTGTGACCAGTGTTTAGTAAATTCTGCCACCTCTATTCCTATACTGCGTTGAACTGCTAGATTAGAACTAGGGACTTTATCAGAGCCGGTTGAGTCCCTGAGGCTGCAACACTGGGATTATTCTTGTAGGGGGCTGCAATTTCACTTACAATTGTAGTGCATACTGGGCTGGAGCTCTCGTGGGCATGGTGAACTTGCCATGCTGCTGGCAATATGGAATCACTGCCACGCCCTCTGGTTTTGAGCCATACTCTGAATCCCTGTAGAGTGTAATGGGCTTGGCTGCTGAAAATTTTAGTCTGTCTTTGTGCTGAAAGAACTGCTAAATTACATCTGACTGGACTGTAACTGGTTGCTTCAGCTCCTTTGCTTTTCCTCCCTGGAGTCTGGTTGTAAGGCAAGATGGCATTGGTGCAGTAGTTGCCTCTGCAGCAGGCTGGTTTCTTTTCTGTTTCTCTGGTTGTTTTAGTCTTCTTTTTTCTATGTCCCTTGTATTTATAGCTTTTATTTCTCTATTGGTAGTATATTCTGGCTATGTAAGGTGTTATTTTTGATGCTAAGGAGATCAAGGGTCAGCAGTACTCATAGAAGCTGCCTTACTCAGTTGCCATTTTTCCCTCCTCTCTTTAATTTAACATTTTTAATGAATTTATTGGTAATTCATATTTCTTCTGTGAAGTGTTTATTCAATTCAATTGATGATCTATTGATTTTTATTAATTTTTTAGTATAAAGTCTTTTAACTTTTTTGTATATTCTAGATATTAGTCCTCTATCAGAGAGATAACTGGCAAAGATCTTCTCCCTTTCTGTGGGCTTTCTCTTTATACTCTTGATGGTTTCCTTTGATGAGCTTCAAATTCCTTGAATATCCTTCTTTTTTCTTAGTGATCTGGCAAGACTCTTGAGGACTATATTGAAAAGGAGTGGTGGTGGTGAGCATCCTTGTCTTTATCCTGATTTTAAAGAAAATTTCCAGTTTTTTGCTATTCAGTATGGTATTGGCTTTAAGTTGATTGTATATTGCCTTAATGATGTTAAGATATATTCATTCTATTTCAATTTTCTATAGTGTTTTTAAAATGAATGAGTGTTGGATTTTGTCAAGTGCTTTTTCAGTGTCTACTGAGATGATCAGGTGATTTGTTTTTCCATAGGTCTAGGTATGTGGTGAATAAAGATGCATTGATTCATGTGTTTTGAACCAGCCTTGCATTTCTGGGATGAAACCAATTTGGTAATACTGTACAATTTTTTTTGATGTGGCTTTTTATACACATGACTAGTATTTTTTCTTGAAATTTTTGGTCTATTTTCATCAATAATATTAGTTTGTAATTTTCTTTTCCTGAGGGATCTTTTTTGTTTTGATACTAAGAAGATAATAGCCTCATTGAAGGAGTTTGGAAGAATTCCATCTCTTGATTTCATAGAATAATTTGTGAAGTGTTGGGTTTAGTTTTCTGTAAAGGTTTTGTAGAATTCAGTAGGGAATCCATCTGGACCTGAAATTTTCCTTGATGGCAGACTTTATTGATTTTATTTTCTTGTAATTGGTTAGTTTAGGTTTTCTGTATCTCCTTGGATCAATTTAGGTGGTTTTTGTGTATCTAGAAAGCTATTCATTTCTTCTACATTTTCACACTTATTTAAATATAAACTTCCAGCCAGGTGTGATGGCACAAGGTTGTAATCCCAGCATTTCGGATGCTGAGACAGGAGTACTATGGTTCATGGCCAGCCTCAGCTACTTAGTAAGGCCTTTGGCAACTCAGTGAGACCCTGTTTCATTGAGGGCTGGGGATGTAGATCAGAGGTTGAATGCTCTTAGGTTCTATACCCAGCACTGCATAACATTTTTTTTCAAAATAGTTTTTATGATACTTTGGATTTCCCCAGTTTATGGGTATGTTTCCTTTTTCATCTATGATTTTAATAATTGAGGTTGATTTTATTTTGTTTAGATTGACTATGGGTTTGTTAATCTTTTCAAAGAAATTTTTCTTTTGTTGATCCTTCTTATTTTTTTCTATCTCATTGACTTCTGCTCTGATTTTAATTATTTCCTGCCCTCTAATGGCTTTGAGATTAGACTGTTCCTATTTTTCTAGGTCCTTAAGGTGTGTCCTAAGGTTGTTTCTTTGGGGACATTCTGGTTTTTTTTATGTAGGCATTCAGTGCTATAAATTCTCTATTAACATCACCTTCAAAGTTTCCCATAGATTTGGGTATATTGTGTCTCTCACTTAATTCTTAAAATATTTTTATTTTTTCTCATATTTATTCTCCAATAGTCCTCATTCAAGAGTGTATCATTCAGTCTCCATGTATTTATCTAATTTATTTTTGTTTTTATGTTGTTGATTCCTACTTTCTTCTTTGGTGATCTGAGAAGATGTAGAGAATTATATACATTTTTAAAAATTTGCTGGTACTTGCTTTGTGGCCCAGAATGTGGACTATTTTGGAGCAGGTTCCATGAGCAGCTGAGAAGAATGTCTATTTAGCTATTATTGGTGAAATATTCTGGCTATGTCTATTAGGTACATTTAGTTTACAGTGTTCTGTAGGACAGAACATTCTTTACTCATATTTTGCCTAGAAGATTGATTTAGTGGTGTGAGCAGTGTGTTGGAGTCTCTCAATATTATTATATTTGGGTTTATTTGACACCATTCTGAAGAGTTTGTTTTATAAAAGTGGGTGCAACCACATTTGGGGTATAAATGTTTACTATAATTATATCTTCTTGGATTGTTTTCTTAACTAATAAGAAATAAACTGTTTTATCTCTTCTGATAGTTTTTAGCTTAATGTGTGCTTTGTTGGAGATGAGCATTGCTATCTCTGCTTATTTTCAGTCTTTGCTTGCATGGTATATCTTTTTCCATTCTTTCACTTTTATCATATGGATATCTTTGTCTAGCATGGAAAGAAAAGTTGACCATTTTGATGATGGTCTATAGTCCATTGATGTTGCTTCGCAAGAATCTGGTGCTTCATTGCTTGAGGTTTGAGGGAGCTGTGGTGCTGGTGCAGCCTGGCCAAGATGGTGCTGCTGCTGACGCTTTCTGCTCACCAGACAAGATGTGAGGAGCTCTTTATAGTCCTTTGCTCGCTCTCTCTCTCTCTCTCTCTCTCTCTCTCTCTCTCTCTCCCCCTTGGGGGGGAATAGTCTTTTGCTTGCTCTCTCTCTTTTCTTGGGGGGATACTAAGGACTGAACCCAGGGACCGTGTACTTCTGATTTATACCCCCAGCCCTATTTTTTATTCTTTGATAGGATCTCACTAAGTTTTGGATTTCCTCATTTAGTAGCTGAAGCTGGCCACAAACTTGTAAGATGTTCACCTCAGCCTCCCAAGTACTGAGATTATAAGCATGTACCACTGTGCCCTGCTCTCTGCTCTCTCATCTGTTTCCAATCCCACCATGTTTCAACTGTTAATTATTTATTTATTTTTGTGGTACTAAGTGTAGAACCTAGGGCCTCCCACACATTAAACATGTGATCTCCTCTGAGCCACACTTCAGCCCCTTCTTTGCTTTTTATTTATTTTTCTAGAAATGTTTATTTGCTGATCCCCTACTAGTTATGCCCAATGCCATTTCATGTTGGCATGATCCTCAAATTCAAATTTGTTTCAAAAATTTGTCAGAATAAATATTAACCAGTTTATTCAATCTTATAGTAATAATGCAAACCTCAAGTTCCTACAAGGAAAAAATGCACAATTATTTTTTTCAATATATTTACTTGTTACAGTTTTAATTTTGATTAATAATCTTATGTAACATGAATTTTATTAAACCAAAATGTCTGTAGAATAGAAAAATAAAGCAATTAAAATTGAATTGTATAGCTGATACATTTTGTTTCCTTGATTTGTTCAGTTTTATGATAAAAATTAAAAATTATGAAAGAAGAAATTTCAATTTTGAAGTCTATAAGAGAAAAATCTTTCGATCACAGAAACATTAGCAAGAGGCTTTACTGAAAGTGATTAAAATGAGAAGGCCATCAGGAGTGTTTCTTCTTTTCCTTCCAGCATTGGGTATACCACTGATGAACCCAAACTAGTACTTCCAGTCAAAATCAAACAGAGTTAGCCTATCACAGTGCTGTTTCTTGATCTGTAAAAAAAGAACCTTTGTCAGCTTAAATAATTTTTTATTATATAATTTTTCTTCTCTTCCAACGTTCATTATATTTTCCTTAGGAATACTTCTATGTTGTCAAAAAGTTGCTCTTTTTTATTATTTTTTATTGTCTGTGTTTTTTTTAAATTTATTTTTATTGGTGCATTGTAATCATACATCACATTGGAATACAAGACTTGAGAGGATATACAAGCACACATTATCTAATTAGCCCTCATCCAGTACCCATCCCATTCCCTCCCCCTCCCTCGATCCCATGCTTGTTTGGTGATTAACTTTGATACATATGTTTATGTACCTCCTGCTTTTTAATGAGGCTCCATCCTCCCCTATTCCATACCCTCTGATTGGTCACCTTAATTGCTTCACTATAGGGCCCTTTCTATAGCTCAACCTCTTCCTGTTGCCCCTTTCCTCCTAGTTATTGCTGATTAGGGGAAGCATCTGGTTTTAATTTTCTGCGATATTTCTCTGTGCATGCCGCATTGCAAATACCGATCCCACTCTTGACGGCCCCAGTTGTGGCCTGGCTACCCAGTGGACTGATCCAGACCTTGCTGACTCAAGCAGCGGCCTTGCCTCATGGGAGGCCCCGGTTCTGGCCACGCTGGCCCCAACACTGGCCTAACCCCTCAGCTGGCTCCGATCCTGGCCTCGGAGGCCCCAGCACCGGCCTTCCTCACAGCAGGCTCCGATGTTAGCCAATGGCCCCAGCATCAGCCTAACCCTTCAGCAGGCTCCGATCCAGGCCTCGGAGGCCTCAGTAGCGGCCTTGCCTCATAGCAGGCTCCGATCCCGGCCTCGCTGGCCCCGGCACCAGCCTAACCCCTCGGTGGGCTCTGATCCCGGCCTCGGAGGCCTCAATAACGGCCTTGCCTCACGGAAGGCTCAGATGCCTGCCAGCCATTGGCCCCAGCACTCGCCTAACCCCTCAGCAGGCTCCGATCCCAGCCTCGGAGGCCCCAGCACCGGCCTTGCCTCACGGCAGGCTCCAATCCCGGCCACACTGGCCCTGACACCGGCCTGACCCCTCAGCAGGCTCCGATCCCAGCCTTGGAGGCCCCAGCACCGGCCTTGCCTCATGGCAGGCTCCAATCCCAGCTTTGCTGTGTTTGTCGCCGGCCTCACCCCTTGGCAGACTCCAATCCGAGCACTCTCTTCGCCCAACTATTAGTCCCACGTTCTCGAGGGTGTGTGGTGGTAGCATTCTACCTCTGGGGTCATTACTTCAATGGTTCCAGGTGTAATGTCTCTGCCTCCCCTGAGTACTGGCCACTGCCATTGCCACTGCGTCCACCATTTCAAATCTTTCCCAAGCTCTTTTTCCACTCTGAATGTTGTCCAGTCTTCCTAAGCATGCGTGACAGTAGCATTCAACCTTTGGTGTAATTTCTCCAAAAAAATAAAAAATAAATAAGGTTGGTAGGCTCCGATTTCTGATTCTCCTGAATACGAGTCTCCACCACCAACGCGGGAACCGCTTTCAGCACCGCCTTTCTCCTTGCTCTCTGCTAAAGTCTCTCTCCTTACAGGTGATGTCCAAGATTCTTAACAATGTAGAGAAGAAGCAGTCCTCCTTAGCAGGGAATTTTTCCAATAATTCCAGTTCATTTGGATAAGTTTTGTCTGCATCTCCAGTATACTGGCATCCGCCACCTCCTTGACCCCTCTCCGATATTTCCTTTTTTCTTTTTCTTTTCCTTTTTTACAGGGTCCTTCCGAGTGGAAAGGGGTTCACCTAGGGGTGCCCCACCAACGTCTGCCCATCCGCCCAGGGTCAGGGACAGAGGCCTGGACTATAGGGTCCTTCTGGGTGGGGAGGGGGTCGCCAAGGGGTGCCCTGCCAGCGCCTGCCCACCCTCCCAGGGTCGGGGCCAGAGGCCGGGACCACAGGGTCCTTCCGGGTGTAGAGGGGGTTGCCAAAGGGTGCCCCACCAGCACCTGCTCACCCACCCAGGGTCGGGGCCAGAGGCCGGGCCCACAGGGTCCTTCCAGGTGGAAAGGCGGTAGATGAAGAGTGTCCCGCCAGCATCTGCCCACCCGCCCAGGGTCTGGGCCAGGGGCCTGGACCACAGGGTCCTTCCGGGTGGAAAGGGGGTCGCCTAGGGGTGCCCTGACAGTGCTTGCCCACCCGCCCAGGGCCCGCACTACAGGGCCCTTCCGGGTGGAGAGGGGGTCGCTGAAGGGTGTCCCGCCAGCGCCTGCCCACCCACCCATGGTTGGGGCCAGGGGCCTGGACCACAGGGCCCTTCTGGGTGGAAAGGGGGTTGCCTAGGGGTGCCCCGCCAGTGCCTGCCCACCCGCCCAGGGTCGGGGCCAGGGGACCGGACCTCTTTTTTATTCTTTACGTCCTCTTTTTCACTAAATTTTTCTCTTTGTGTTCTGAAGAAAAATGTGTAATGACCCAATTTTCTTGTTTTATGCAAAATATCTGCTTTTCTTTCAAATTTTATGTCGTACCAAATACATCTGGTGCTTGTCTTTCATTTGCTTTCTGTCTCATAGGCTTCCATTAATTTTTGCCTAACTTTAGGTCATGCTTTCATTTCAATAATTTTTCTTATCCCATATTTACCATGTCTTCTGCATAAATTTTATTTTTATAGAATTTTTGCATGAATGCATATCATTTATTTCCTCAAACCTTTTTATTTCTTCGTTTTACAATAATGCTGAAGTCTATTTTTAGTTTCAAAAAATTTTTTATAGGCCACATGTCTGGTAGTTTGTTTGGGTTGGTATTTTCTGCAAAGCAGTGTATAGGTTCACCAGACATTTTTTATTTATTATTTTTGATATTTTATTATTTTATTAGGAATAATTCCAAATGGGTTATTAAGAAAACTTACTGTGTTTAATGAGTTTTCAAAAAACTCTCAATGAAGATATGTTCACCAATAAACAATAAAACATCAACAAAACTACGATATACTGGGCAAAAAGACTGATACCAAAAGCAACATGCAACATAAAAAAGATAACAATATAAAGGAAGACAATCTGCTGAGTATTAAAATCCATCTCAGTACAAAGTCTTTGAAATCAGTAAAGAATTAGCTATCAAATCCAAACCACACCGAGGTAAGTCTGGCTGATGAAAGCCAGAAGTCAATAATGGAGGGAAAAATAAGTTCCTCAGTGCAAGAAAGCTGAATAGTGTTCTGGAGTATTTCCCTGGCTGGTATAAGCAGTATCAAAAAATCTTTTTGAGGCCGGGCGTGGTCGTGCACGCTTGTAATCCCCTCACTTGGGAGGCAGAGACAGGAGGATCGTGCAGGTTCGAAGCCAGCCGCCCGCACTGGCTTAGGAGACCCTGTTTCCAAATAAAAAATGTAAAAATAGGTCTGGGAGTGTAGCCCAGAGGTAGAAGAGCTTCCAGGAACCCCAGTACCACCAAAAAAAAAAAAAAAAACAAAACAAAAAAAAACACAAAAACATCTTTTTGGCAAAGGATAGAAATAAATACAAATGGAATGCTACATTTTTAAATCAGCAGACTGTCCAGGAATGATAAAGGTGTAAGTAAAGTAGCAAGGGGATAACTTTAAAACATTATTTGTTGTGGGCTCAAAAAACATTTGAAACATTTATTTGGAGGTGTCACATTAGCTTTGTCTAGGCATTTAGGCTTAAAGGAAGTAAAATTAAAAGAGGATACTTTTTCCTAAGAATTTCTTTAAAAACCAAGTATATTGCTAACTAGCAACATTATACTTGGTAAACAACAATTGGCAACAAAATAAGTTTAAACAGTGTGACATTTTGCCCCAAACCAGTCCCAGATACTGTTTTATAAGATGCAAACTAACTGTTGTAATAAGCCTAGGCCAATTCTATCAAACGTGTCCTTGGTTAGATATCCAGTTTCACTTAACATTTTGAAAGCTCATTTGACCGCCAGTCAAGTCCTTCATACAGACCAGTTCCTTGTGTAGCACAAGTGGCTTGCACATACCAGGTTCTATTATGAAGAGACTGAAGACCTAATTTGTCTGTCATCTCACTGATGACCATGGCGTTTGGCAAATCCTGTTTGTTGGCAAAAAGTAGCAGCACCGCATCTTGCAGCTAGTCTTCCTCAAGCATTTTCTGCAGTACAGTCGCTCCTTCCCGAATTCTCTCACGATCATTGCTGTCTACCACAAGAATAAGGCCCTGGGTATTCTGGAAGTAATGCCTCCAGAGAGGCCTAATTTTATCTTGAGCACCAACATCCGACACTGTGAAACAAATGTTCTTATAGTCTACTGTTTCCACATTAAAACCAATGGTAGGAATGGTAGTGACTATCTCCCCCAGCTTCAGTTTGTACAAAATGGTCGTCTTGCCAGCAGCATGAGTCCAACCATCAAGATGCGCATCTGCTTTTTGCCGAAGAGACGGGAGAAGAGCGAGGAGATGGTGAGGCCCATGGTGGTGGTGGCACTTGCGATGGGCAGAAAAAGTGGTCAGGGGCGTCCCCGGGCCTTCTTCTTTCATGCTCCGGGAAAACTGAGCAGAAGGGAAGAGAAAAACACAGGCAGAAAAGACGGCAGGGAGGGCTCGCTGGTCGCGGTCGGGTGAAGCTCCAGGGCTGGACCTAGTGGGAAGAGGACTTGCTCGGCAAATGGCGGTGCCGCTCGGGCTCCGGCGTTAAGACTCCTCCGGCTGTGCCACGTCACGTAGCACCCGGGTGACTCTGACCCACCAGACATTTTTAAAATGTATACCTGAGTAGACTTAGAATTTACCTTTCAAAGTTTATATTATTAGCTTAATTGGTTCTAGAATTGTGAAGATCTCAGTAGGAATTTCAATTTTTACTATCTTTGTTCCTTTTTTGAAATTTTTTTTCTCTCAGGGAAATTTTTATTTTGGATTCAAGTCAGAAGCTCTGAGTGGACTGAGATTTTATCCTCCTTTTAAGCTAACAGGTTAGTGAGATTATCTATATCTATATCTATATATCTGTATAGTTATGTACCACATAACAGTGTTTTGGTCAGTGATGGACTGCATAGGTGATGGTAGTCACATAAGATGATAATGGGGCTGAAAAATCCTATCACTTAAGGATGTTGTAGCCATTGCAGTGTTGTAGCACAACAAATATACTGTCATTATATAAAATACAGCTCATGTATATAAAGCTTATTTTATATATTACTTAATTTTATATAAAGTATAGCTCGTTGTTTACATCATAGCTCATGTGAACAAATCTACTGCCTTTATATGTAAAATATACATGATATTGGTAATGATAATAAAAGAATATGTTACTGGTTTATGTATTTGAAATAGTATACCTTTGAATCATTAGTTTATTTTCCTATTAAGTAGAAGAAAAAGTTTTACTGTAAAATTATACATCATATCAGCTAGCAGCAGTCTCAAACTGCTCCTCCTTTGTCTTTTGATTGAATCAATTTTACTTATGCTTGATTTAATCTCATGATATGTTCATCATGGTCCTAGAAGCAAATAGGTTATACCATATGTGGACATAATATATTCTAGCTATGTAGTAGGCTATAACATTTAGGTTTATGTAAGTACATTCTATACATTTTCACATGACATAATTTTCTAATAACACAGGTCTCAGACTCAGAACATGATACTATTAAGTGATGTATAACTGTATTATCTAAATATATATGTATTATATTCATTTATATATTATGTATATATTATATATGTATATACTTATCCATACATGTATATATACATATTTACTTATATACTAACATATATATGTAATTTCTGACTGCCGTGTGTGTGTGTGTGTGTGTGTGTGTGTGTGTGTGTGTGTACTTCTGACACACATATATGGCAGTTACAGAATCATTGTGCCCCAAATTTTCATGCTATGAGCCCCACAGTATAAAGTGTTGAGGATTGTATTGGTTACATTCCAGGTATATTGAGGAATCCTATTTGCAGGAAAATGAGTTTTTATGAAGCTGCTGGATCATTGTCCTGTGTTTATCTTGAAAGGGAGGTATTATTCAGCAAACAAATATCTAAGGAGTGGCAGGGAGGAGGTAACTTCAGATTTATTCTCCTGAAATATAACAAATGTCCTTTCAGAGGGTGCTATCATTAATTACTACTCTTGGTCATCTTGGACAAGTATATGTTTAAATATCTCCAGAAGGAAATACCATCTTGAGCTTCCAAGGCTCTTTGCTGTTTTGATCTGTCTTTTTCTTAGAAGGCCCTGATCATGTAGGAGGATAAGAAATCTAAGTATATGTCATAGCTTTCTCTAGACTCAGTCTTCACACTGTTACCAGTTCTATCTGGTCTTGTTTTTGCAGTTCCTGCAAGAGTCCTGCCACCCTTCTGATTTTTTGCTTCTTGTACCTCTGTAAAACTTTGAGCCTCAAGAGTGTTATTTTGAATTCTGTTGATATGTCATTACAAAAGGCATTCTAGAAGGATTTCTGTACCATGGTCTCTTTGACCCTCAGCCTCCAAACAAGAGCCTCATAGTAATGCTACTTTTTTCAGGAATGTACCATGTTTTTTCATAAAATTGAGTTGTGCATCTAACTTTGATCTATCTGTATCTCCTACTCTTGTTTTTATATACACATGCCTACCAGAAGTTTTGTCTGTGTGTAAAATGCTGGGTATTGAGCTGTGGGCTTCACAAAAGCTAGGTAAATGCTCTACCAATGAGCTATTCCCATCACCTAAAAATTCTTTTAAATGTAATATACATGAGGAGCATCTAGTGTTAGTTACTAATTCCAATAAATACCTTTTAAATAATTTATTGGAACTTGGGAAAAGAATGGCAGAAACTTAGAGGTCTGTGCTCACCTCACCATTTAAAATTTTTTAAAAATGTTGTAAGAGTTGTTTCTATCTTAAAAGACAATAAAGTAAATCTCTGTTTTATTTTATTTTTATTTATTTATTTATTTTTGTGGGTCTGGGGATGGAACCCAGGGGCATTTGACCTCTGAGCTATACCCCCTGCCCTGTTTTTATTCTTTATTTTGAAACAGGGTCTCACTAAGTTGCAGAGGGCCTCACTAAGTAGCTGAGCCTGTCCGTGAACTGCGATCCTCTGGTCTCAGCCTCCCAGATGCTGGGATTACAAGCGTGCACCACCACGCCTGACTCTTTATTTTAAATTTGATTATTTTGTGTTTATTTTTTATTTTTATTACAGAGCATGCTCCTGATTGGTTTTCAGTATGACTTGCCTGTGCAGATTAGATTGAATTCAGTAACTGTGGATTAGTCACTACATTTAGATAATATAGTCTTTAATAATACCATAGCTTATTACACAATAGTAAATTCACAGGAGAAAAATACAAAAGAATATTTATATATGAACTGCAAGATTTGGTTATCATAGGAGACTATAATCATAACATTGACATATAATATGATTTTGGAATGACAAGTATCAAAGAGACCGTTAATGTATAAACTGAATAAAAATGCCAAATTTTAAATTTTCATTTTTTTAGTTGTGACAATTAGAGGTGTTATTGCTAAAATAATGTTCTCATTAAAAAATTTTGTTTTCTTGCAAAATGCTTAATAATCTTAACTATTTTATTTTTAAGATCTATTTGTATTCTAAATTGCATATTTCAACATTATTTTTCTATAAAATCAAAAGAGCCTCAGAAAAAAGCTGTATAAAATTTTATGAACTAATTGGCAATTAAATCCTAACATGTTTACCATGGTGGTAAGAAAGTGCAGATACAACAAAAAGGCATTGTATGTGCTTTTGGGAATTCTTGTATAGGCTCACAGGAAAGCAATTTGGCTCAACTCCTTTTTCTCACAAGCATCAAACTGCATATTTTAGCATTTAATAAGAATGCTCAACAAGTTACTTTTTACACAGAAAAATTCAAATGATCTCAATGCCTACATGCATCATTTTGTTAATGAGATTTCATTTAATTTCATTAAATTCCGTAAATTTAGTGGTTTGTATTTAGCCAGCAGTAGCTCTGTATATCACATTCCTTACTCAGTAAGAAAAGAAAAACTTTATCAAGTTGTAAATTCCTCAACATTTCTTTATGTACTTTTTGCAAAAAAAAAATAAAGCAAAGAAAACTAAATTTTATCTGTGATTAATATATCCTATTATCTTCCTAATGGATTTGCATATGCAGTTTTATTTTATCCTTTGTTATATCTTTACTATTATGTGATTTGCAGACTAGGAAACTGGTTAGCCTTTCAAAGAGGCTAAGCAGTCCAACAACCTAGAACGATCTGAGATTCTTCTTCCTCTTTTTCCCTATGAAGAAATCAAGTCCTATTTTTACCTCCTACAGACATTTTAATACATATTGCCTTATTTTCTAGTTAGGTTTTACGTTTTTCTTTTTTTTGTTTGAAATAATCATACAGTTTCCTATATGGGTACCTATGATGGGTCCTCATTATCAAACCAACTGCCAAAAAAATGTTTATAGGACCTTTTATTTAAAATATGAGTAAAAAATGCCACACAGTTTTATTATAACCATGTAATATCAAACTCAAGGCCTTAATCATGGCCTCAAAAGATCTCCAGAGTTCCCAACAATTTCTTAACAGATATTCTTTTGCATGGTTTACATTAATAAGGCAGAAATTTTGGTAGATCCTGTTCCATCAGCTTTGTGCTGGCCTGGGCTTTCACTGCATGCAGCATCTTTTCTTATCATATTTCTTGGACTTAGAGAATGCCTAATTTTTCTTTTAGATTTCATTCTCTCCAGGCAGATGTTGATCCTTTTTTTTTTTTAATACAAATGTTCTTTCTATTTATTTCCATAGTATTTTATAAATAGCTCTGTAATCACTTACCAATTATATAAACATATTCTTTGAAAAACCCTATGCAGAAATAAATATTCATGTTATTGAGAAATGCAGAGTTAGGATATAAAATAATTGTTCATTATGATCATGCTTACTTTAAAAAATCTGTCATGATTTTTACTGGGATTTATTTTGGGTTGAATAATGTAGGTCTTTGACAACCTTATGACTACTTACATAAAAATATAACTATAAAATCAATACATTGTTAGGTAGGTCCTTTACACATAGATAAATGCAAATTATTTTAAGTTTTATGATGATGAAAACATTGTATGCCTTCTCTTGAAACATTGGAAATAGCTTTGTTTTTTTTTTTAGTATTTTTCTAAATTTTAATTATGCTAAACCCCATATCTAGAATATAATTTAAAATTATGTCTTTAGTTGGATCTGGCACTGGGGAATCAGACCTCTTTTTATCTCCTATTGTCACATATGGAGAACTTGCAAGAAACCGTAGGGTTGAAAAGCTCTGGGAAGTGACTAGAGAATACTGGGAATATACTTAGCACTGTTGACCTGTACACTTCAAATGGTCGACAGGAAGCTGGGCATCGTGTCATATTCCCAGCACTCTGGAGGCTGAGACAGGAAGATCACAGGTTCATGGCCAGCCTCTGCAACTTAGGAGGCCCTTTGCAACTTAGTAAGAGCCTGTTTCAAAATTAAAAAAAAAAAAACAATTGGGCTGAGAATATAGCTTAGAGCTACAATGGCCCTGAATTTAGTCCCTAGTACCAATCACACACACTATATAGCCTATATTAAATTATAGGTACAAGAGAAATATCTACCACATTACTTACATATCCTCTTAATAGTTTGTTAATAGAAATTATAAAAGCCAGAAATAGCATTTTATAATTATTAATCAATATATTTTATGCAGATTTGGTGATATGTGATATACCTGTTTCCACATTTTTTACTCTTCATTTCACTTGGAATTTATAATTGCTTTTCAGAGACCAGGAACTTCTGTAAGGTCATTTGTATTTGGAGTTTTCCTTATGGCATTCTCCATTGCGATTGTTTCCCTTTACTCTTTATCTGCATGTTTTCGAAATGGCATACTATTTTGAGTCTGAATATTTAATGCTTTTGCCTAACTTTCTTATCTCTTCTGACTTATCTACATTACTCACTTGTCATTTCAAAATATTTGACTTTAAATTTCTGTGTGTGTGAGTAAGTGTAACCTAGATTCCAGGAACCTGCTTAGATCCTCTGGCTTTATTTAGATCCTTTTCACACGTAAATGAAAATATTCTGATTCCTCATCATATGCACTTTTAGAAATCTTGTGAGCTTTTAGTATCCCTGGGAAGTCTTGTTGTCATCATGTTTTTCCTAGTGCCATTTTATTCTGGCCTTGACCCATTACCCAATTTCAAAGCTACTTCTACATTTGTATTTTTATTTTTTTGTGTGTCATACTGAGGTTTGAACTCTGAAGAATTCTATTTCTGAGCTACATTCTCAGTCCTTTTTACTTTTTATTTAAAAACAGAATCTTGCTAGATTGCTGAGAGTTACACTAAATTGCTGAGACTGTCCTTCAGTGTTTGATCCTCCATTTTCAACCTCCCAAGCACATGAATTACAGGCATGCACCGCCACACCTGGTGCACTTTTATATTTTTAGATATTTATTCACAAGTATTCCACTTCTTGATACCAAAATCTCTTTTAATCTGCTTAAGCTATCCTGACAAAATATTACAGACTGTGTGGTTTGAACAACATAAATTTACTTCTAATAGTTCTAGTTCTAGATTTCAAAGTTCAGGAAAATTCACTTTCTGGTGTGGTCTATCCCCACACCAGAAAAATAGCAAGTTCTCTGGTGTCTCTTCTTATAAGTACACTAATTTCATTGGCTCACAGCCCTACCTTTGTAATCTCACTTAAATTATTTTCTTTTCTTACTTCAAATACAGTCAAAATGGGGGTTAAGGCTTTAATATATAAATTTGATGGGGACACAATTCAATTCATAACAGCTATTAACTCTAAATTGTGTGTGTGTGTGTGTGTGTGTGTGCGTGTGCGTGTGTGTGTGTGGTGTGTATGGTACTGGGGATGGAACCCAGGGGCATTCTACCTCTGAACTACACCCCCAGACTGATTTTTTATTTTTTACTTTTTTATTTGTTTTTGATTTGGCAGCACCTAGGATAAAACCCAGGGGCATTATACCTCAGAGCTACACTCCCTGCCTTATTTTTTATTCTTTATTTTGAAAAAGGGTCTCATTGAGTTGTGAAGGCCCTCACTAAGTAGCTGAGACTGTCTGTGAATAGCAGTCCTCCCATCTTTGCCTCCCGAATGCTGGGATTACAACCATGTACCACCCCCCTGGGTCTCTTATTATATATATATATATATATATATATATATATATATATATATATTTTTTTTTTTTTAATTTTAATTATTTTTTATTTGCAGTACTGGGGATGGAACCCAGGGCCATTGTGCCTACAAGCTATATTCCTAACCCTATATTTTAATTTTTTTGGTTTTTTTGAAACAGGGTCTCACTGAGTTGCGGAGGGCCTCACTTAAGTAGCCAAGGCTGTTTGCAAAGCCCGATCCTCCTGTCTCAACCTCCCAAGTACTGGGATTATAGGTGTGCACCACAGCACCTGGCTCATTCTCCATCTTTTAAGTGTTTCATCTCTTGTAGTTGATCTTCTTGTAGTTGATGTCCAGTTTTATTCATCATTAAAAAATACTGCCTGGACATGGTGGCGCACGCTTGTAATCCCAGCATTTGGGAGGCTGAAACAGGAGAATTGTGGTTCAAAGACAGCCTCAGCTACTACTTAGTGAGGGCTTTGCAATTCAGTGAGACCCTGTTTCAAAATTAAGAAAAGAATAAAAAATAGGCCTGGGGATGTAGCTTGGAGGTACAATGCCCCTGGCTTTCATCCCCAGTACCACTAAATAAATAAATAAATAAATAACACTGAAGTTCAGTACAAATATAGAAAACTGCACACATCTTAAAGGTACAGCTCAATGAATTATAAAATGAAGATACCTTTGTGAGCATCATTTGAGGAGGAGGAGGAGGAGGAAGAGGAGGGAGAATAGAAGAGGCTGGGGATAAGACATAGATCTCAAGGGCAAGATCTTAAGGGCCTATTTCCTCCAACTAAACCCCATCTTATAATAGCCCATTAAATTATGAATATCAGTGGACTAATCTATCGATGAGATCAGTGATCTCATGATCCATTTACCTTCCTAGAGGCCTCACCTTTGAACACTGCTCCCAAGGGGACCAAGCCTTTGACATCTTATCTTTTGAGGAACATTCCAGTTCCAAACCATAGCAACACTGCAGAGTAATCTTTGTCAGGTCACCATATTTATGTGGATAAACTCCGTTTTCCTCCATGATCAGTTTATTTATTATTTTAGTTTTATTTTTTTTCCCCAGAGCTAGGGATTAAACCAAGGGCCAAGGACATGCTTGCCTAGTAACAGCCTTAAGATAGGTCACAATACCAGATGCAGGCAAGCTCCCCAGCATTGTTTTTTTTCTAAGATTGCTTGATATTCTTAGCTTTTTGCATTTTTATATGAATTTTAGCATGTATGTATAAACTGTTGCAAACAATTAAGTTTCAATTAAGTTTGTAATAGCCTTTAATCTACAGGTAATTTTAGAACCAATCGATATATTTACAGTCTTAAGTTTTCCAAATCTATAAGCATATATGTTCTTCCATTTGCAGATTTTTTTGTAGAAGATATATACAGATTTAATTAAACTTATTACTGGCTATTTTATACTTTTAGTGCATTTCTAAATATTAATTTTGTTTCTTGCTGGTATAATAAAATATGAGTTTTGCTTATTGACTGGTTGTCTAGTGACATTGCTGAATTTTGTAGTAGATGCATTTTTGGATTTTCCATGTACAGATTATATTGTCTGAGAATATTTGAAGTTTTATTTCTAATTAATATACATTTTCATTATTTTTCTTACCTTATTGCAATCATTAGGATATCCAGTACATGTCAGATAGAAATGGTGAAAATAGCTGGGCATGGTGGCACATGCTTGTAATCCTCACACTTGGGAGGAGGAGACAGGAGGATCACATGGGTTCGAATCCAGCCTCACTGGCTTAAGAGACCCTGTTTCCAAATAAAAAAAATATAAAAATAGGTCTGGGAGTGTAGCCCAGAGGTAGAAGGGTTTCCAGGAACCCCAGTACCACCACCAAAAAAAAAAATGGTGAAAATAGTCTTGTTTCTTTTCTAATCTCAGAGAAAAACTTTTCAATATTTTAAGTATAATACTTGTTGTTATTTACTTATATAGTCTTTATCAAAATAAGGAAGTATTTTTCTGTTTCTATTTTGCTATAAATATTTATAGCAAGTAGACATTGAAATTGTGAGGTATCTCTACATCTATTGAAATAATATGGTTTTACTCCTTTATTATGTTAATTTGGGAAATAAATTATTGTTTTTAAAATGAATCTACAATTTGTATTATGAAACTAAACCTAACTTAACCATGATATATTATTCTTTCTCTTATTTATGCTATGATTGTTTTTCTTGGCTAATATTTTGTTGTGTTGTTAAATTAACATTATTATTATTATTTTTTCCTTTTTGAGGTACTGGGGATGGAACCAAGGATTCTGCCTCTGAGCTACACTTCTAGCCCTATTATTTATTTTTTACTTTGAAATAGGGTCTCACTGAGTTGCAAAGGGCCTCACTAAGTAGTTTAGGCTGTCCTCAAACCGAGATCTTCCTGTCTCAGCCTCCCAAATGCTGGAATTACAAGTGTGCAGCACCATGCCCGGATAATCAACATTTTTGAGGAATATTAGTCTTTAATTTTCTTTTTTTGTAATATTCTATTCAATCTTGGTATCAGTGTTACACTATCTTCTTGAATAAGCAGGACAATAGTTATTTAATTCAAATATTTTCTAATCTAATTACATTTTTTCTTGTTTATAAATGCTTGTGTGTGTGTGTGTGTGTGTGTGTGTGTGTGTGTGTGTGTGTGTGTTACTAGGGAATGACACATCCCAGGGGCATCTATCTCAGAGCTATACCCCAGTACTTTTTTTGTGTGTGTGGTACTAGGGGTGGAACCCAGAGGCTTTCTACCTCTGGGCTATACTCCCAGCTCTATTTTATATATTTTTATTTGGAAACAAAGTCTCACTAAGTTGCTGAGAGCCTCACTAAGTAGCTGAGGCTGGCTTCGAACCTGTGTGATCCTCCTGTCAGCCTCCCAAGCGCGGGGATTACAAGCGTGCGCCACCATGCTCGGCCACCTCAGTACTTTTTTTTTTTTTTGAAACAGGGTCTCACTACATTGCAGAGACTGACTGAAAATTTGCAATCCTCCTGTCTCAGCCTCCCCAGTACTGAGATTATAGTCGTGTCTCACCATGCCCAGCTCAATTTGTGCTTTGCATATTTAAAATTATATTATTTTTCATAGAAACAGAGATTTATAATTGTTTATTTTCCAGGTGAATTATTTTATTATTGTCTTTTTGTTCAGTAATGATTTTTGTCTTAATATCCACTTTGATATTTAAATAGCCCCTGTACTCTTGGATATAACATTTATCTTTTCACACACACATATATGCATATTTTTGAACCTCATTATAAATTATTATTATTGCTTTATACATTTAGTGCTTATTTAAATTTACCCACATAGCCTGACTTCTTTCCTTACTTTCTATTTTCTCTTTCTTCCTGTTTTTTATATGTTTTTGAAACTTTGATTTACCCTACAGAGTCAATTTCTTATACTTGAAAAAACTTATACTCTTCTAATGCGAGCATATTTGTTAAAATTTCCACCAGGTGTTGTTTGTCTGAAGTATTCTGCTTCAAACTTATTTTTAAGTGAAATTTTGCTGGTGATAGAATTTTAGACTGGCAATTGTTTTCTTTCATCAACATTAAAATATGATTCTAAGTCTTCTGTCTTATTTGTCTTGAAAAGTCAGCTGTCAGTTTTATTTTTGCTGTCATGTACATATTCTGTATTTTATTGTGAAAATTTGGAAATATGTATCTGTCATATATTTTCCATAAGTTTAGTATCACACTTGCAGAACCTCTCCTCCACTATGTGTCTATCAATAATTTCAGCATGTGATCTATTTGAAAACAGGATAATTAGGAGAAGGATCAAGATGAGATCATATTGAAATAGAGTAGGCTCTAGCTCCATTGTGATTGTACTTAAAAATAGATAGAACAGGATGCCCAGAGACAGAAAGAAGGCTGTACGCAGACAAAAGCAGACACTATAGTGATGCAATTTCAAACTAAGGGGCACATTTCATTATACCTACATAATAATATTAAATACTTTCTATATTTTATATCATTCACATTTCCTGTGCTTTTCATGGATATTTTATTCTCATAAATTTCAGTTAACCAAATTTCTCTTTAGTATGTTTAATATTCTATTAAACCTTTCCATGAGTTTCAGTTTTAATTTTTAGATTTTTCAGTTTTGAGTTTATGGTTGGCTTCTTCTTATAACTTTGATAGCTTTCAGTAGTTGCAAAATTCTTAATTATATATTTTAATTCCTTGATCATTAAGCATAATTATTTCACAGTTTGTATGATCTCCTTTCATCAAATTCCCTCTGGATGAGTTTATATCCTGCTATTTCTTTTTGTTTCCATTAATATAATCTCATTTTTTAAATACTTTGACTGAAAGACATAATATGAAAATAAATTAGAGCCGAGCGTGGTGGCGCACGCTTGTGATCCCCGTGCTTGGGAGGCGGAGACAGGAGGATTGCATTGGTTTGGAGCCAGCCTCTCTGGCTTAAGAGATCTTGTTTCCAAATAAAAAAATATAAAATAGGTCTGGGAGTGTAGCCCAGAGGGAGAAGGGCTTCCAGGAACCCCAGTACCACAAAAAAATTAAATAAATAAATAAATAAATAATAATAATATAAAAATAAATAAAAATAAAATAAATTTTAGCTTTTAGATAAATTTAGCTTTCAGATAATTTTAGCTTTCAGATGATGTTTCTTTCTAGAAAAGAATAGTGTTGATTTTTGGTTGGCTGTTACAACAGGGTTACTTGTTCAACCAGTAAATTTTAACTCAATAATGAAGGTTATTCAAAACTGTGTTTTAGTTTTTGTTTATTGAATTTCCATATCAGCCTTTCCTCAAATATCTGTCACTCTTTACTGGAAACTATAAAATCCATTTTTTATCCTCTTCAGAATTCCATGAATCTTTTGAAACCAATGGTCAGCTTCTTGGTATCCATATTCAGAAAAAGCTTCTGGAGAAGTCTTTGTTTCTGAGCTTTCTTTCCTGCTATATCTTTTCTTCTAACCAATGCTCTTGTACATTTAGTCCTAGGCTTATAGTTTATCTCCATTAGAAGGTTGAGCTGAACAACCTAGTCAGCCAGTGCTTGAAATGAGCCGTATCTCACTTGCACCCAAAGCAATGTTTGCCTTGATCTATGAGTAACAATTTACCTTTTCCTTCTGATAAATTAACATTAATTACATCACTGGTAGGGATAGTATCATAATGTTTCTTTTCACATATTTGTTTTACAATTTAAAGTTGTTAAATGAACAGATAATAGAATGAATTAAGGAAATAAAAGAGCTCATGCTATATGCTGAGAGCACCATTGCAATAGTATTTTTTAAAGTACTTTTATTGGCGCATTGCAATTATACATTTTGGTGAGGTTCAAAGTCACACAAACAAACACATACACACACACAGGTCTTGATGTGATATCCTTCAGGTCTCTTCCCACTACCCACCCTCCCTATATGTAACAGGGAGACTGTTAGTGATACCTTTTTACATGGGCACAGCATAATTTGAACTGTGGATTTTATTATGTCTTAACCATTCTCACTTTCCTCCCCTTTCTCTTCTACTGGTCACGCTCCTTAATTATCTAAGGTCACTTTTGTTTCCTATTTTTTCTCTAGCTTCAACATATGAGATACGACATTAGACCCTTGACATTCGGCAACTGATTGATCTCACTTAGCATAGTATTTTCTAGTTCTATTCATTTTCCTGCAAATGACAAAAAAATACAAAAAACTTGATGAATGTGTGTGTTGTAGTGTTTTAAGGAATTCCAGAGCATCAGGAGCTAGTTTCCTTGATTGTCTTCGAAATGTTACACAAGAAGAGCAAACAATTTTCTTTTTATTATGAAATAAAAGAGAGATCAGAAAAAGATTAGATATCTGATTATTAGAAAATGTGATATTTGTCATGTATTCAGTTGATTATGTGAGTGATATGTCATTTATAGGAAAGAGTGTTTCCTAGATTTAGGTTCAAAGAAAAAATGACATTTGTTTTCAAACTATCAGGTATTTATTTATTTTTGTACCTGATTATATAAGGCTTACTGCTATAAAAGGAGATAAAATTTTCTTAAAGTTTGGGGTAGGTTAATACAAAATTTTATGTATATGTATAAGTTATATAAATTCTCCTAAATATATTCTTGTTTGTATTTCAGTAATAAAAAGAATATATAGTATCTTCTAAGCTAATGAGAATAATATATGTGAAAGCCCATGATAAGAACCAATTTAAGCCATTAGTCTGAGTAGAATTTACTAATGTCCTACATATATATGTTGCTAGGACACTCCAGTGCAATCAAATAAAATATTTCAAACCTACTCACAATTCAATTCATTTGTTATTTTAAAATCTTCAAATCAGAATTTGAGTGCATTGACAGGCATAAGGGTAAAATTATGGTGTTCTATCATTTCTTAGAGAACAGAGGAAAATTCTAAATCGTGACAAGTTGTAAATGACATAGTACCCCACTTAGGCTTAGACTTAGATATGTTAAGTCAGTTATTAAAGTTTGATTTATGATAAGTATGCCTCCCCACACACCCAAATTATCTTATATTGTGTTTCAGCTTCCTTTCTTCTGTGATATTCAAGTAGAAATTTCTTAAGTTATAAAAAATATGCAAAGGGAGAGAAACTAAGGCATGGAGTGGCCTGGCGTGATGGGAGACAGCTCAGTCAGCATTCTTGCTGTTGTGGCTAAAAATGCCTGATGATGACAACTTAGAGGAAGGAAGATTTATTTGCTCACAGTTTTGGAGATTTCAAGGGTTCAGCTTCTCTGAAGCCAGCTGAAGTCTGTGGCATTCAGGGCATGGTACAGAGAACAGAGAAGAGTGCAAATGCTCTGCTTTTACATCACAGAGGAGGCTGGAAGCAAGAGGGAAAGTTCGTGAAAGGGATTAAAGGACATAGGTACAGTCCCTAAGGCCATATCCCCAGTGACCTGCCTCCTGTAGCCACATCCCCCCCTGCCTAGGTTACCGCCCAATAAATCTATTACAATGAATCTCCCTACTGTTGAGATTAGAATATTCATTCAACTCAATTATCTCTGAACATTAATGTATGAGTTCTTCAGGGGACATTCTATATCCAAACCCTACCAAGGGTCACTTTAGACTCATATATGTTACCTGAAGCAAAGAACATGTCTTTTGGTATTCACTACCCAAAGTTAAACTGAGAAATAAACTAGATGATTTCAGAGTCCTGTCCAGTTTTACTATCTTAATACCCACAGTAAAATCCCTTCCCCCAAATATGACACCTACTCACATTTTCAAGGAGTTTTTTCTGTAACTTCTTTAATGATGTATACTCTCCAAATTTTGTATGATAGGAGAGAAAATGTCTTATTTACTGATTATATTTGACTACTTTTATTCTTATGGGTAAGGAAAACAAATAAATAAAATGAGAATTTGTTTCCAAAACCATCTTATCCACATTCATTTAACTTGGGTTTTTAAGAACATCAAATCAATGCATAGTGTTTCTAGGTATTCTCATTTATTTCCATAAAAATAATATTTGAGATAATTAGAGTCTTATCTGTGGTATCACCATATGGAGACTAGAAAAATAGCATGGATTACATAAAGCAGGAAGTTATTCAAGCAACTGTCTACTTGTACAAAGTATTATTCTTTTTTTTCAGCCAAATCACTTTCTGTTCTTTATGGACCATGTAATTTTCATAGACTAATTTTTTTAAACACCCACCAACCGATAGAAGATAAAAATAATCTGGAAGCATACAAAGCGCTTACAAAAGCTGGTATAGAATTTTTCTTAATTCCATAGGAAATTGTTTTATTCTATAGGATGAATAAGCTCTTTTATTTTTTAAAGGAGTTTAAAAATTTTATTGGTGCATTATAGTCTCACATTATAATGTGGATCATATTGACAATGGCATATATTCACACAGTACTTATTCCCTTTCTCCCCACCCTCTCTTTCCCTTTTCCCTTCCTCCCAATAGTGAGTGTCCAGGTTAACTATATGGTAGTCACATGGTATACACATATTCGAATGTAGCTTTTCCATTAATTATCCTCAGCTTTCTTCCTCCCCTACCCTTCCATTGTGGATTTGGTAAGGTTTCCCCTCCATTATCTGGAGTCCCTCTGGTATCCCTAATACTCTATAGCATGGGCATTTTAGAAAAAACATATGTCCCTTCTCTTTCTGTGCTTGGCTAATCTCACTTAACATAATGTTCTCCAGATCTTTCCATCTTCTTGCGAATGACATGATTTTGTTCTTTGTCACTGCTGAGTAGAATTGCATTGTGTGTATTTCCCATAATTTTTCAATCCATTCATCTATTGATGGAAACCTAGTTTGGTTCCATATTTTGGCTATTGTGAATTGTGCTGACATACTTAGGTGACAAAATTTGCTGAAAAAGTTATCTGAAATCTTAGATCTTGTGTGGCAAAACATGGAAGGGACTTTTGTTTCATACCCATAGAGAGAGTGACAAATTTTTTTAGGATTGAGGGAAGAATCTTCAGCTCTTTCTTCCATGACCAAAATTCTACTGACCCATTTTTGAGTGACCATAAAGTATCTGAGAACATAGTTACTGTCTTCATATCACCATGCAAGCATATAAAATGCAGGGTCCTTTTTATCAAATTTGTTTAGCTTCTAAACCTTCTTCCAAAAAAACCCCACAAATATTGCAAAGAATATATTATCATACAGATAAAGGTGGAACAGCTACATCTGGATCCCTGACAGTTTGCAAGGTGAAGCATGTCCTGAAAACATTGACACGTTGGCAGAGTCTGATTTAGAATCAGGAAGAAAGGGTTGTTTGCTATCATATCTGTCTCTTTCTTTTTGTTTTCTTTTTGGTGGTACTGAGGGTGGAACCCAGGGGCTTTCTACCTCTGAGCTATACTCCCAGACCTATTTTGTATTTTATTTGAAAACAGGGTCTCACTAAGTTGTTGAGAGCCTAAGTAGCTGAGGCTGGGTTTGAACCGGTGCGATCCTCCTGTCTCAGCCTCCCAAGCGTGGAGATTACAAGCGTTCGCCACCATGCCTGGATAGATTTGTCTCTTTCTAGCAGTGTGATCTTGGAAAAATGATTTTTCTTCTTTGATTTTGAATTTCTTTGTCACAGATTGTCTTTCAAAAGGTTGTTAACAGTATCTACTATCTTTTATGCACATGCTGCTTATCCATCCTATCTAGAAGTGTAGCTTATGTTTTTTCCCTTTAAATCTAAGCCAGCTTTGTGACTTGATACAATTAAGCATATGGCAGAGAGAAGCAACGTTAATTCAGAGACCAAGTGGCATCTGTTTTCACTCCCTGGGAGCTTTGAGTCACCATTTAAGAAGTCCAGTTGCCCTGAGGGAGACAGAGACCCATCCTGTCTCATTGGTTGTGGCCATCCCAGTTGAAGGACTTCATATGTGAATGAAGCCATCTGAGATGCAGTTATATGAGTGAGCCCAGTCATCAGCAAAGGGAAAAGAACCACCAGACTGAGCCAACATAGACTTGTAAGAACTCATAAATCGCTACTGTTTAAAGTCCTACTATCTTGGGTAGTTTTATACAGCAATAAATAAAGGAGACATTCTTTGCCTATAAACTTCAGATAATTATAGCTATTTGCTAGCATTATAAGAATTTGAGATTTAATGCATAATATAGCACCAGTGTAGGTGGTTGATTCTTTTTCTTCCTTCAACTACTGATTTATCCTATCTGCTAAACCGAAATGCCTAAAATATGGGAATAATTGAAAAGAATTAATTTTTTTTAAAGGATAACAGACAAAAAAAATGGGGAAAGACGGAAACCTAGACAAGACCAGTTCCTCCCAAGGTATGCCTCCTTTTTCATTTGCCAGTCGTCACAAATCTTAGTTGTGGGGAAACAATCTTCTTTCTTTTAAAAACTGTAGTCTTTAAAAGGTTCAATAAATGACAACCTTATTTATTCTGAACCACTTGATAAATTAAGTGAGATGTAGGAGAGACATTAGGATACCACAATGATCTTTGGTTGAAGCTAGTTGGAGGCATGAGCTTGGTATAGAACCAAAGAGACTTCCAAACATCAAGTCCCAGTGTTTCACAATGACACCAGTCCAGGGTGTTCCTAATATATATTGGGGACATTTCTGGAAGAGCTGTACTAAGCACTACTCCTGGAATTGAGTGCTTGAGTGTCAGATAACTTCCTCTGCACCTGGGAGGAGGTTCAAGGAGTATTCAAGAAACATCCCTCTTCAGCACCAACCTCAGTCCTGCTCAATTTCCAGTTCCACATGTGTGGAACATTATATGGACATGTAGTATTTATGAATTATTTTTTCTCTCTCTGCTGTTTATCTTGTTCCATAAACTACCCACTCTTATTGTTTATGTGGTACATGCCCATATGTAATTTTAAAATTTATTTTTCTGGAGTATTTACCTTATAAATGGCCCAACTACCATATAATTTTTAAAAATTAGTCCTTCATTGGAAACAAGTATTTAAAAAAAAAACCTGTCCTCAAAAATGTGTTACCAAAATGCCCTCACAGTCCATTTGGATAGCTTCTGTATTGCTTAACTTGCAGGATTTGCTTGTATACACTAAAACATTAATGGCAGGCAGTAAATTTCTGCTCATTTGCAAGCCTTTCTAGTAAGTAATAATGCCTTTGCTTTATAATTTTAATTGCAAATTGTGCCCTTAGAATGTCTCAGTAAATATGTTCTTAATAAAGCATTGCAGCTATATCTGTATCTAGTCAGTAAAATATTTGCATTTAAGCAATATAATATAAAATAAAAACAAAGTTATTTATTGAGATTTTCATTTGATATTGTTATTTTCTAGAAACAAAAATTACATTACAAATCTCTATCATTTAACTCAAAGAGATACTACTCTTTAAAGAAAAATGATCCATTCTAGATGTGATAAATGACGGGGTAACACATTTCGGTTTGCCTGGAACAGGTCTGGTTTATGCCAGTTGTCTTGGCAGAATTATTAATAGATATCCTATTTATTACTAAGTGTTTAGAATTTAAACAGCAAATTATATAATTATCCTATATAAAACTCTAGTATTTGATCAAGATTAACTACAGACCATATATGTAGGCTTAGGCTCACAATAAGATACTAGGCTTAAAATTATTGCAAGTTTATCTGAAGTATTTCTGTTATATGTCCAAAGAAGGGAAATATTATGACATTATTCTGAAAACATTTAAGGTATCTAGTATAATTCTGATATTTTGGGATAAAAATCACAAGGCATGCTACTCTAGGATATGGCCAAATAGTCAAGTATTTGGAACCCTGGGGACAGACAGGATATGCATTATGTAGCATTAAGGGTTGAGGTAAATGTGGCAATAATTTATATCTTGGAATCATAGCTAATACATACTTATGATCACTTTTTCTAAAACAATGTTTTGAAAATGAGGTAAGTAGTTCTGAAGCACTTTAAATAATTCTAATTAAAATTTGTTTCAGTTAGCCAGGCGTGGTGGCGCACAATTGTAATCCCCGCGCTTGGGAGGCTGACGGGAGGATCACACAGGTTCGAAGCCAGCCTCAGCTACTTAGTGAGGCTCTCAGCAACTTAGTGAGTCCCTGTTTCCAAATAAAATATAAAATAGCTCTGGGAGTATAGCCCGGAGGTACAAAGCCCCTGGGTTCTATCCCCAATACCACCCAAATAAATAAATAAATAAATAAATAAATAAATAAATACATAGTTTCAGTTAGATTCAATAGACTTCAGTCTTTTGACTGTCAGTTGAACAAGAAATAAAAACATGAAGAAATGCTAGGTATCATTCCAATACTTCCAAGGATCCTCCACACTGTTCTCCAAAGCGGTTGCACTAATTTGCAATCAAGCAACAATGAATTAGAGTTTCTATTTTTCCATATTCTCACCAGTATTTGTTGTTGTATATGTTTTTAATTACTGCTATTTTAGTTGGGGTTAGGTGAAATTTCAGGGTAGTTTTGATTTGCATCTCTAATTGTTAATGATGTTGAACATTTTTCATACATTTATTTTCTACCTGTATTTCTTCTGTTGTGAAGTGTCTATTTAGTTCACTTGCCCTTTTTTATTGGGTTAATTTTGTGGTGAGTTTATTAAGTTCTCTGTATATTCCAGATATTACTCCTCTATCAGAGGAGTAGCCATCAAAAATATTTCCCCATTCTGTCAGATCTTGGTTGATGTTCTTGATACTTTCATTTGCTGAACAGAAGCTCCTCAGTTTAATGCAACCCCTTGTACTGATGATCATTTTAATTTCTTCTGCCTTTGGGATCTTGTTGAAAAGTTTTTATCTGTGCCTATGTGTTGGATTGTTGGTCCTATGCCCTATTCAGGTAGCTGCAAGGTCTCTGGTCTAATTTCCAGGATTTTAATCCATTTTGAATTAACTCTTGTGCAAGGGTTACTTCCATTTTTTCTGCATATGGTTAACAAGTTTTGCCAACACCATTTGTTGAAGAGGTTATCTTTTTTTTAGTGTATGTTTTTGGCCTCTTTGTAAAAATCAAAAATCAATTGGCTGTAAGTGTGTAGATTTGTTGCTAAATCTTCTATTCTGCTCCATTGGTCTATGTATTTGTTTTTGTGCCAGAACCATGCTGTTTTTATTACTATGGCTTTGTAGTATAGTTTGAAGTCAGATATTGTGATGCCTCCTGCATAGTTCTTGTTGCTGAGAACTACTTTGGATATTTTGGGTTTTTTTTTTTGTTGTTGTTGTTCCTAATAAACTTAAGGACTGATTTTTCTATTTCTGGGAGGAATGACCTTGCTAATTTAATGGGTATTGCATTGAATCTGTAGATTGCTTTTGAAAGAATAATCATTTTGATGATATTTATTCTTCCTATCCAAGAGTATGGGAGGTCTTTCTGCCTTCTATGGTCTTCTCTTGTTTCTTTTTCCAATGTTTTATAATTTTTTGTAGAATTTTTTTTAACCCCAATGGTTATGTTTATTTCTATTACCTAGCAGTACTGCTTCTGGGTAGATACTCTGCAAAATGGAAACCAAACTATCAGAGTAATGAATACATATTTAAGTTTATAGTATCACAATTCACAATTGCCAGACTATGGAACCAGCCAGCATGTCCATCAAAAGATGAATGGATTACAAAACTATGGAATATGTACACAATGAAACGTACTCAGACATAATGAAGAACAAAACTATATCATTTGTAGAGAAATGGATGGAATTGAAAAACATTATGCTAAGTGAGATTAGTCAGTCATAAAAAGTGAAAAATTGGATGCTCTTCCTAATATGCAGAAACTAAGAAGAAAACAGGACAGAGGAGAACCTTCAGTCAAAGAAGAAACATTAGATGAGTGAAGAAGGTGACCTAACTGAGGGAGATGGGAGGGGGGAGAGGGAAACAATTCAGTGGACATGACACACACATACAAACTCATCACTATGTTGAGCATGGGAAGGAGGGAAGGGGGAGGACATAGGGCAGAACTGGGGAGGACTAAATAAGTGCTGTGTGCAAGTATGCCTCTACCACCCTCAACTTTATCAAGATGTATAATTACAATGCACTAATAAAATAAATTAATTGATTAATAAAATGCTGGCTGTCAAGCTATACTGTATTGTAGAGAAATGCATCTCCAGGTGTGTGTTTATAAAATAACACAGGGATTGACATTTATATCAGGAGGACCTCCTCTTTGGAAAAGAGGGCAAGGAATAAGGAGAGAGAGAGAGGCTGTGGACCCACTCGGCTCTTGGATGCGGAAGTCAGATAGAAAGTTGCGGGAACAGAAGCAAATGGAATCAAAGTGTGAGTTTGTGGCAAGAAGGCTAAAAATTAAAGTTATTAAAAAATGCAAAATATAAAGATTTGGGAAGATAAATGTTCTGTAATGTAGGAGAGGTAAAACCAGGTGATATAACTGAGGAAAAATACTGAGAATGTTCTCCTGGGACCATCAGGGGCAGAAACAGTATTCAGTGTTTGGCTTAACCTTTAGGAAAGAGAAAGCTACAGAGTACCTGTAAGAAGATTTCTCTAGTTTAGTGAAGAAAGCAGGATTTTGTGTATGTTTTGTATATAAGAGAGAAATTCTTCTATCAACATCAAGAAGATGTTTTAAAATATCCCATTTTCTTTTTGAGCTCCAAAGGATGTCCACTAAAAAATGATATATTTGTGTTTTGTAGACATCATACTCAGTGTTAGGTAAAGAATGTTCAAACAAGTATTAAATTTGTTGTACTATGAAAATATATGGCTTGACATCTATATTACTTAACTCTTCCACTAGCTAAAATATAATAAATTTTATACTTCTATTTCTAAACATGAGCAATAGTTAATTTTTATTTTTTGAGGTATAGACCCAGGGGCTTTCTACCTCCAAGCTCTATGTGTGTGTGTGTGTGTGTGTGTGTGTGTGTGTGTGTGTGTGTGTGAGTACTGGGGATGGAATCCAGGGGCATTCTGCCTCTGAGTTACACCCCTTTCCTATTTTGTATTCTTTATTTTGAAAGGGTTTCACTGAGTTGCAAAGGGCCTTGCAAGTAGCTGAGGCTGTCTGAGAACCCTGATCCTCCAGTCTCCGCCTCCTGAATGCTGGGATAACAAGCCTGCACCACCATGCCCTGCCCCAGCTCTATTTTTTATTCTTTATTTTGAAACAAAGTAACAGTAAATTGCAGAAGGACACTCTAAGTAGCCGAGGCTGGCTGCAAACCAAGATCCTCCTGTCTCAGCCTCCCAAGTACTGGGATTACCAGCATGCACCACCATGCCCTGCTAGCAATAGTTAATTTTTATATAACTTGATCTTGTACATATATTACTGTAGTGAAGTATACATAACTAAAATTCATCACTGTAGCTGGGCGTGGTGGCACACGCTTGTAATCCCTGCGCTTGGGAGGCGGAGACAGGAGGATCTTGCAGGTTTGAAGCCAGTCTTGCTGGCTTAGGAGACCCTGTTTCCAAATTTAAAAAATATAAAAGTAGGTCTGGGAGTGTATTCCGGAGGTAGAAGGGTTTCCAGGAACCCCAGTACCACCACCAAAAAAAAAAAATCATCACTGTAATAACATCAATGTGTTTAATCCAGTGGCATTAAATATATTCACAATGGCTAGGTAACCATCACCAATATCCATTTTCAGAAAAAAATGTATTCCACACAGAAAGTATAGACACATTAAAAGTAGAGTCCCATTCTTTCTTCTCCTCAGCTGCTAAAAACTTTATTGTACTTTCTGTTTTATAATTTTCCTATTCTAGCCACTTCAGATAAGTGTGATACTACATTTTCCTTTTGAGTCTGGTTTACTCACTTAACATACTGTTTTCAAAGTTTATTATTATTGTTACATAATTAAGAATTCCCTTCCTCTCTAAGGCTGATTAATATTTTATCGTTGATACCACATTTCACTTTTTTATTCATCTATCAATGGGCATTTCAGTTGTTTTTACCTTTTAATTCATTTGAATAACATGGTTCTGAGCATTGATGTAGAAGTATCTCTTTGGTTCACTACTTTCCATTTCTTTAGGGCATATTTTTAGGAGTGGAATTGCAGAATGATATGGTAATTTGATATTTCATTATTTAGAAATGGCCAAATTGGCTGGGTGTGGTGGTGCACGTTTGTAATCCCAGTATCTGGGAGGCTGAGACAGGAGAATCTGGGTTCATGGCCAGCTTCAGCTACTTAATGAGACATTTCACAACTTAGTGAGACTCTGTTTCAAAATAAAGAATAAAAAAATTGTTTGCTGTTGTTGCTTGGAGGTCAAATTCCCCTGGATTCAATCCTTAGCACCACACACACACAAAAAAAAAAGAAAAGGTCAAATTGTTTTCTATAGTAGCCTCACCATTTTATATTCACATGAGAAATACATGTGAATTTCCATTTCTCCATCATCTATGTCAACACTTGTTCTTTCCTTGTTTTTTTTTTTTTACTATTTTTCTTTCTTTTCTCCCTTCCTTCCTTCTTCCTCCTCCTCCTCTTCTTTTCCATGATTATTATTATTATTATTATTATTATCATTTTTTCACCAGGAATATACAAGAATTCCTATTTCTTCATATCCTTACCAACACTTGTTCTTTTCATTTTTCTTTTTCTGTTTCTTCCTTCTCTCCTATTCTTTCTTTTTTCTCCTCCTCATAATCTTCTTCTAGTAAAAATAACAACAATAATAATTATAATGGCATTCAAATGGATGTGAAATGGTATCTTGATATCTCATTATGGAGTTGATCCACATTTCCCTACTGACCAATGATCGTAAGTATCATTTCATGTGCTCCATGTCCATCTTCCTTGAAGAATTGCTTATTCAAATATTTTGTCCCTTTTTGAGTTGGTTCCTTTTTCTTTATTGTTTAATTGTAGGAATTCTGTACTTATTTTGAATAATTGGATTTCTTTGTTGGAAATATGGTTTAAAATTTTTCTTCAATTTTATGGCTTATATTTTCACTCTCTTGATTATATTATTTGATACACAAAAGTTTTTAATTTTGATGAATTCCACTACTTATTTTTACTTTGGTTGCCTATGCTTTTAGTGTCATATTCCAGAAATCATTGTCAAATCCAATATTATGAAGATTTTCCTCTTTGTTTTATTCCAGAAGTTTTAGTTTTAGTTTTGCATGCAGTTTTTTGATCCATTTTGAATTAATTTTCATGCATGAAAAGTAAAAGTTAATCTTTATTATTTTGCATGTGTGTATTCCCAAATTTTCCAGCACCATTTGTAGAAAAGACTGTACTTCCCCATCAAATGACCTATGCGTCTTCTTGGTTTGGATATAATTTAAAAGCACCCGCTTCACCCAAGGTTCATGCATTGAAACTTGTTCCCAGTTTGGCCATAAGACAAGGTGTGACCCTTAAGAGGTATCCAAGTGGAAGGTTGTTAGATCATTGGTGGAGTACCCATGGAATAGACTAATGTAGTTCATTAATGAGAAATAAATTTCTATTATTTAAACCACCAATTCATGACATTTTGTAATGCCAGTCTGAAAAGACTAAGATAAAAATGAAAAAAATCAAGTATCATAATTATTATTTAACACTATATTTGTATAAATAAGGAAACAATAGAGCAGCCCTTAACATTTTATTTTATAAATATACTTTTAGTTGTGTGTTATAATATACAGCATAGTAAGTTCTAAACTTGTATGCACACAGCTCTTGGTGTGCTTTCCTCTGGTCCCACCCCTTTATTTGCCCTTCCCATACATGTTAGGGAGATTGTTAGTAATACCTTCATATATGGACATGACTTATTTGGACTGTTTACTTCATCAAGCCTCTTTTTTCTCCTTCTTACCTCCCTTCTCCAACTACTTTCCACTATTCTACTGGTCTATTCCTTTATCTGAAGTCCCCCCCTTTTTCTTGGTGGTACTGGGGTTCCTAGAAGCCCTTCTACCTCCGGGCTACACTCCCAGACCTATTTTTATACTTTTTTATTTGGAAACAGGGTCTCTTAAGCCAGCCCTGCTGGCCTTGAACCTGCGTGATCCTCCTGTCTCTGCCTCAGGGATTACAAGAGTGCTCCACCACGCCTGGCTGCAGTCCCCATTTTTGCTTCTACATGAGAGAAACATATGACTCTTGACATTCTGAGACTGGCTGATCTCACGTAGTACAATATTATCTAGTTTCATCCATTTTTTCTGTAAATGGCGTAATTTTGTTCTTCTTTATGGCTGAATAAAATTCCAGTATGTATATCGATCACAGTTTCTTTATCCACTCATCTATTGAGGGACACCTGGTTTGACTCTATAATTTGGGTATTATGAATTGTACTGCCATGAACATAGATAAGCACATATCACTATAGTATTCTGATCTTAATTCTTTGGAAATATACTGATGAGTGTTATACCTGTATCATATGGTGGTCCTATTCCTAGTCTTTTAAGGAACCTCCATACTAATCTCCATAGTATTTATACTAATTTTCCTCCCACCAACAGCATATATGAGTTTCAGTTTCCCCACATCCTTGTCAGCATTTATTATTGTTTGTATTTTGATGATAGTCAATTTAGAAAGCAATAAGAACTTTTTTTTTCCAATGGAGAAATGCAACTTTGCATTACCATGGATTTAAAGGAAATGTTTTATATATGCCTTCAGTTAACTTTCTTCTTTTAGTTCTATATATACAAAGAAAAGATTGAAGAATTAAGCATTGTGAATTAAAAAATTAAAACCAAAAATTCTTGTTTAAATGTTTGACTGCTAAAGGAATGATTTATCATTGTGTAAGGTTAAACTAGATAACCTTTCTAAAGCTTTCCAATTCTAAATTTTGCAATTTAAGATGTTGTCACTGTGTTTAACTGTTTGGTAGGATCCAATTAGCCATCCTGTCAGGACCTTTGTGAACCCAGAAAATATTATGCAAACTTGCAAGGAGAGTTAACAGGGAATTGTATAACTCCTTTATCTGGAGTGAGGAAATTCATTTTAATAATACTAGGGCAGTGCAATTGCCTTAATTGCCTCAGAAATGTCATTTAAAGTTAACCAAGTGCATATGAACATATAAGGCATTGCATAGAAATAAAGATGAAGTAAATCCTAGACTTACATTATTCAGAGCAGACTAAATTTAGACTATCAGTTTTATGAATTTATTGCTAAGTTTCCAACATAACTGTCAAGAAATAAAATGAAAATAATTATACCTTTAGTCATGTATGATTCTAGAATCTCTATTTTATGCAATACATACATTTTTCTTAATATAAATATGTATGCATATATATAAAACTATTATATGTATTAATTTTGTATATACATAATATGTTACCCATTATATAATTCTATTTAGATAACACATATTAGAAATTAATCATTAATTTCTCAAAAAAGGTTAGTGTATATGTTGACTTGGACAGAGTTACCATGTTAGACTTGAAAGAGTACAATAATACTTTGTAAAAAGTGTGTCAATATATAAGAACACATGTAAAATAAAAGCTTTCTCACATAGGATTTTAATTTCCTTTGAAATCAAGAACAAATATAGAAAGATAAAAACTGCATAATTCATGGCATTATAGATCTTTTAAGTCATTATTGTTATTATTACCATTAGTTACTACACCATTAGTAGAAAGCTTTAAGGTAACACTTCACATGTTAATTTTGATTATATAATAAAAATATAAGTGATGAAGATGATGTAGTAGGACATTAGAGACTCAAAAGTTAATAGAGATAGAATTAACCAGAGAGAGGCTGAGGGAGGAGATTGTCTTTGATCAGGACCTGATATGACAGGTAGAATTTTTTTTTTTTTTAGCGAAGGGCGGGAAACTGGGATTGAACCCAGGGGCATTCTACCTCCCAGTTACGTCCTCCTACGTGATTTATTTCTTATTTGCAATCAGATTCTTGCTAGGTTGATGGGAGTCTCACTTTTAAACTATGTATACATGAACACTGTATTGGTGGATATCAGTATTATCAAATGATTATTGGTCAATCGAAAATTGTACATAGGCATTATTATTTTTTACAGTCATGTTTTTCTCATCTAATACTTATAAAATTGTATTAGCGCACATAGCTGAGAAATATGCATAATTTTCTAGCATTGGGAAAGTTTAAATGTCCATTTTCGAAATAGAATTCATCAGAGAATATAGGTTTAAAGATAACTGAGTGTAGCTGGGCGTGGTGGTGCACGCTTGTAATCCCCGCGCTTGGGAGGCAGAGACAGGAGGATCGCGCAGGTTCGAAGCCAGCCGCACGCGCTGGCTTAGGAGACCCTGTTTCCAAATAAAAATGTAAAAATAGGTCTGGGAGTGTAGCCCGGAGGTAGAAGGGCTTCCAGGAACCCCAGTACCACCAAAAAAAAAAAAAAAAAAAAAAAGATAACTGAGTGTGTGAATCTTATGGCAGCGTGAATTTTTTCTTTTTGATTTAGTTTTTAATATATACATCTTCAATCCATGAAGTTGGTGTATTTCTACATATGACCTTGTATAATTGGGTGTTAGAAACATATGATGTAGGCCAGGAGTACCTGATAAGTTTTTGAATCTATCAATGTATCGTGTGATGGCAGAATTCAGTATATAATGTATTATCCACAATGGAAATTGTGATCCAGACCAATTCAACCTGGTCTGAGATCATTTCTAAGCTCCTTGCTATGGAATTAAAACAGAGAATACTTCCTTTGGACTCACGTAGCAAACTATTAGGACAGCGGTAGAGCATGCTAACATGAACAAAGAAAGAAGGTAAGCAATTAGTAATTATTTGGCATATATTCTTTTACTCTTTTTCACTCTACACACACACACACACACACACACACACACACACACACACACAAACACACACATATCCAATTACACACAGAAACAAAGAAGATTAAACTATGTATACTTTTCTTAAAACCATGATAATAGAACAAAGACATGCATGTTTTCATTTCAAAATATAGAGATTTATATTAGTTTTTTATGGTACTGAGGATGAAAACTAGAAGCCTTCTACCTCTGAGCTACACTTCCAGACCTATTTTATATTTTATTTGGAAACAGGGTCTCACTAAGGAGCTGAGGCTGGATTTGAACCTGTGCGATCCTCCAGTCACAGCCTCCCAAGTGTTAGGATTAAAAGCATGCACCACGATGCCCGGCTTAGATCACTTTTAAAAACAACTTTGAACTTTCTATATTTCCCAAACTTGGCTTAATGTATAATCACCTGTTCTGAATGTGCAGAACATATTTTAAGAAACGCAGCTCTGTGGACTGGGCTAACTTTAAGTATGTGACTACAAACCTGAGGTGAGACTCAGAATTGCCTTTACAAGAACAACTAAGTTAACCTTGTCTTCGGTTTTGTTAAATAAACTACTTTGTACTTTCTCTCTTCCATGTTCATGTATTTCTCTTTAGAGCTAGAACTTCTTTTCCTTCTATTACAAATGTCCAGAATAATAGCAGCTATGCCAAACATTCTGTGTCTCAATCCAGACAAAAAGATTTATTTCTTGTTGTTGCCCCTCATATGATTCAGTTGTTCACTTGGACATCAAAATGCCCAAGGGATCATTTCTTTCAGTGCGCACACTGACATTATGAGATAGATTCAACCTCAGAGAAACACCCCTTTTAATTATGTACCTTCACCAGCTACCATCTCATTTCTCTACTTCTTAGAAAACCTCTTGAAAATCATCTATAATATGTCTCCATATTTGTCTTGATATTTTTTTTTCTTGTACCCACTCAGACCTAGCCTTTCTTTATACCTCTCCGGGTCAAAGTTTACCAATGAACTTCATGTTGGCACAGTGAAGGACCCACTGAGTCCTTGTCTAACTGGGTGTCCCAGGGCATTTGGCCTCTCCCTTCTTCCCGGAATGCTGCTTCTCTGTTTCCAGTGTACTTCTCACTTTTAGTTTCTTCACACACAGGATGCTTCTCAGTCTTCTTGCAGGATTTTCTTCCCCTTTCGGTCTCTATCCATTCTCAAGACTGAAGGCGAGCAGATGTCATCTCTGAACTGTAGACTCATATATTTAACTGCTATTTGACACACCTTGTATGTCTCACAAATAATTTTAAGTTATCATGTCTTAAGCTGGACCTGGAGTACCTTCCCTTACCATTGCCCTATCTGTTCCTTTTCCCCATCGATAACTGCTTCCTACCAAGTTTCCATTAATCTTTCTTTCCAGAATTTAATTCTGTTTAAACTGTCAGGCTGCACAGGTAACATTCTGATTGTTCAGGACTGTTTCACATGGGCAACCCTAGCCTCATACAAGGGACCTGAGAGGAGTCCCTTTACTCTACCCTGGAATGATGCGCATAGCATAGTCATTAATTGTTCATCAAAGGTTTGGTAAAACTCATCCATAAAAGTGACCACACCTCATTGTGTGTGCATGTGTGTGTGCACGTGCAAGCATGTGTTAAATATTGGATTCTATTTAAGGGAGAAAATATAATACATATACACTTATATTTGGGTTCAACCCACTAATTAAAAATGTCTAAGAGATGAGAGAAAAGGCTTTATCAGATTACTTGTGGAGAACAACTAAATTGAATACAAAGGTTTACAACTATTTAAAAAATACACATAAAAGATGTAAGTGCATATTGCCTTCTATATAGTGGGCACAAAATAGACAGTGAAAACTGTTAATGGGGTTTACTTTGGGACTTTCAAGGCAGAGATTTTTTCTCAAAAGGACTACTCAAAAATTTATTCTAGTTTTTGAATATAATATTCAGCTTAATAAAATCAAGATTCATAAACTCAATTTTTTATTAAATCTTCAATCTCAAAATATTATTATATATTTACTTAAACTTATTATCATAAGTTGTACAATTTTTAACAATCACTTTTGTAACTTGTGAATAATATTAAATCTCATTTACAACTGGATTTTAAAATTAAATGAAATTACTTTCTTTTAATTGTTTGGTGATTTTCTATGTAAGTAACTGTTCTGTTATAAAGCTAACCAATTAACACTGAAACATACTGGAATGAAAATTCCTTTTAATTATGCTAATTCTAGATATAAACTTATAATATGTCTTCATAAAATAACAAGTCTAAATTAATATTTAAATCATGCATTTTAAATTAAAATTTACTTTTGAAATTGAATTACTACCTGTCTACTAGGTCATTTGATCTCAAATAAATAAAATATCAAATATACAATTTTCTACTTATAAAGTATTATAAACTATAGTTTTGGTTCCCATTATTTTTGACCACTTGTCTCCTGGATATGAAATTTAGAGCAGGAGATGATCCAGGATTTTTTTAAACCTTCTTTCCTTACTACCAACAATGCAGTAGAATTGAAGGACTGTTTCTTTTCTCTCTCTTGTTATGTTCTCAGCCTGCTGACCAAAGCAGAAGGCCTGAATTTTGGCCAGGACATTGGATGGATACTTGTGGTGAATGGGATATATGCACAGCTTCGTGGAAGTGGCTTATCAATGATTTCACAAAGGTTTGAAGTTGATGCAGTCTAGGACCTTAAGATTCCAGTAATACAAAGTATTTCATTTTCCATCACTTTCCAAAATGACAGCTTACAATTTAGGTGGTCACTGTTTTTCTATTTTTTTAAATATATAAAAATCATACATTGTTGGGCGCGGTGGTGCACACTTGTAATACCTGTGCTTGGGGGGTGGAGACAGGAGGATCATACAGGTTCAAAGCCAGCCTTGCTGGCTTAAAGAGACTCTGTTTCCAAATATAAAATATAAAAATAGGTCTGGGAGTGGAGCCTGGAGGCAAGGTTTCCAGGAACCCCAGTACCACCAAATAAATAAATAAATAAATAAATAAATAAATAAATAAATAAAATCATACACCTAATTCTAGTAAAAATATTATCCTATATAAACCTAATTATAAAAATCATACACTTAATTCTAGTAAAAATATTATCCTATATAAACCTAATTATCTGGGGCTATTTTTTCTTTAGGACCACCATTAAAGTCCACTAAAGGACCTTAGCATGTTAAATGATTGAAATTTTGGATTGCTCTTATGGTTAAAGCTTCTAAATTATTTTTACTGAAGAATAACTTAATTGACTAAATATTGCAATTGCCATACATCCTAATGTAATATTTTAATGCATTAAAAGAAATAAAATATTGAGAATAAGATAAGTGATGGTCTTGCTTGTTCAGTTATACACTGATCAGCAGTATTTGGAATGTTGAGACAAGTTTGTATATCAACCTTAAGAAAGACTTTAACGCCGGGCGTGGTGGTGTACGCTTGTGATCCCCGCGCTTGGGAGGCAGAGACAGGAGGTTTGCGCAGGTTCTAAGCCATACGCACTGGCTTAAGAGACCCTGTTTCCAAATAAAAATATAAAAAATAGGTCTGGGAGTGTACCCTGGAGGTAGAAGGGTTTCCAGGAACCCCAGTGCCACACACACACAAAAAAAGACTTTAACAACTTACAGCATATAGAAGAGTTCATTCAGAAAGTTGAGAAAGCTTACAATTTTGTAAAATATTCTTTAAGAAATGGGAAGCTATCTTAAATATTAAAAGAACTGATCTTTGGAAAAACAGAAGAGACTTTTCTCTACAATGCCTCAAGGGCAGAACCAGGTCCCATGTGTGAGGAGGCCAGAGTGGCAGAGAGATTCGTTCAACATGCAAAAAAGTTGAGACATCTGAAAATAGAATGTGCTGCTTTCAGAGATAGCTAGTTGAAAGGGTTTAAGTATCAGAGTGGGAATTGGATTAGATATTCTTTAACAGTTATCCAAACTCTGAGAATCTGTGCTTTTGTGAAGTTTAAGACTTATAGATTATTTTGTATATATGCTATTAGTAGAGGAGACTATTGAGGCCAATGAAAGACAGAATTTTCTTTATCCACATCCATATTAAGAAGTTAATAAGGTTATCACAATTTAGTCATGTTACTGTAATTTATGGCTCTCTAACACTGACAATTGGAATAAAAAGTCAAGGCCTAAGTCACAGATGCCGAGGAGAATGAAGATGGGTATGCATATATTGTTGGGAATGATGGCACTGTCAGTAGAGGCAGTTGTAATGAGGTCATTTTACAAATGCTACAAATCCCTTTAATCTCATCCTTTCCTATTATAACTTACTGTAACCCCTGAAACCTTCTACAGTGCTGCAGTTTCTTTTTTAACCTTCTTTCCTTACTACTTTCAACAATATAGTAGAATCGAAGGACTGTTTCTTTTCTCTCTCTTGTTATGTATCCTTTCAGGTCTTGATGTTAAAAGGTCTGTTTCTTTCAATAAATATTTATTGAGCACTGGACTATGAGCTCAGAATTCTATTAAGAATTTGTGATATAATAATAAATAGATAAATTATTGGTTATATAAGAAGGTGATCAGTGCTTTGGAATGAAAACGTTGTACAAGGTAAAGGAGGACAATAGCACAGGTAGAGATTTGTGGGTGTTAGGCATTAGGTCCTAAGATCACAGAACGTCTCAATGAAGAGATTTGAACAAAGGCTTGAAGGAGGGGAGGACATTTACCAAGCAGTTACCTAAGGGAGGCATGTCCGGTGAGGAAGCTACTAGGTCAAATGTTTTAAATTAGATTGTTCTGGGCATGTTCCAGAGGAACAATGAACAGCTCAATATGGTGTAGCAGCCCAGGTGGGGGTAGGGGGACAAGGGTAAGAAATGAAGTGGGAATATTCTTATAATCATTGTAAAGGCTTATGAGCCCTTGTAGTTTTGGAGCGTCAGAACTTGATCTGAGTTAGGTCTCGAAGGAATCTCTCAGGCTGCTATCTTGAGGATAGAGTCTAGAGGACAGGGGTACATGGGAGATACCAGTGAGAGGTAATGCAGTAAAATTGCAAAATGAAGAAAATGCCCCAAAATTTCAGAGAAGCAGATATAAAAAAACACAAATCACTATTTAAATTTTGGCTCATTTAATATTTTTTCTAGTTATTTTTGTCCTTAAGACTATTCTTTAAATAAGTAACATAATTCATATCGTTTTTAGGGAGAGTGTGGTATTTGGCTTTTAAAAAATTCTACCCAATATTTAATATTAATATATCTACCCAATATTAAAACAATTATGTATATGTTGTATGGCTTTATCATAAGTTAATCCAATTTTAGTTTCTTAGCTCGCCACTGTAATGCCTATTTGCTTTTTACTATTTATGTTCTAAAATATCTTACCTATTCACCTTCTAAAAATTTTAATTGGAAATCAGGCTAAGTCCTTACTTTTAACCTGTATCAAATGAGTCTTTCTTCTTTATTCCTGTCATTTAATACTTCATCAACACACATCCTTTCTTTTATTCAGTCTTTAATAAAACACAATTTCAGTGAGCTGTGCTATGTTCCTGCTACTGTATTAGTCACTGAACAACCGAGAGAGAAGGAGCGGGGGAGGGCTCCTAGTGAGTATTTCACTTATGTCTAAGGGGATATATATCTCAGGGGTAAAGCACCCCTGTAGGGGTGTTCTGAAAATCATTTCTGAAAGGTAAGGTCTATCAACTACATTCAGAGCCAATGCTTTGTTATATATATATTTTAACAGCCTATACCATGTTAAAATTTGGTACTTTTATACATATAACTACTAAGATGGCACATTACTACAGCAAAACATTTATCCCAAGTCATTTTCTGGAATTATGGATCTGGAGTGGTCAAAGTCGTAAGTGACTTTTGAACATGGAAAAACCGTGTATTCTCTCCTAGTATAATACATGTATGTACTTCAAGCCAAGCATGGTGGCACATACCTATAATCTCAATACTTGGGAGGCTGAGACAGGAGAATCACAGGTTCTAGATCAGCCTCAGGAGCTTAGTGAGAATCTGAGCAACATAGTGAAACTCTGATCCCAAACAAAACATTAAAAAAAGGCTGGGGTATAACGGGGGAAGGGGGGGGAGGGCACCAAATATAGTGTAAATGTATACTATTTATGTTCAATAAAAAATTGTTAAAAAATAAAAAAATAAGAAAAGGCTGGGGTATAGCTTAGAAGTAGCATACCCCTGCATTCACCTCCCAAACTACAACAAACAAATAAAAACAAATAAATACATATGTACTTTCAAACAAAATGGGGAATAAAATTTGGAGTGTTAAATGGCCATCCTGAATTTCACTTATAGTATTTTAGATATATGGTCAAGAATCTGTCATAAAAAATTCTTGCTCTGAAAAAGATTATGTTTTAACATTTTCCCCAATGTACTTATAAGTTCATATTCATCCAAGTAATATTTATCTTTTTGATCTTGTTCTATTCTGAGGTATCTCTTGTATATACTTATTGATTAGTTTTTTTGTATCAGTCGCCAGGAAAACAAATTGATTTCTCTGATGGATTACTAGTGGCTCACTCCATCTTTATATTGAGGTGAATTCTAAGGCACTTCCGAGTCCAGAGGGGAATGGTCTGATTAGGGATGTTGTTCTCAAGTTGTAAAGTAGGCTTGTACTAGGAACATCTATGATGCCATCTCTGTCACTCAGTCAAGCAGCACACATGTTGGTGGCACATTCCTACATCAATGGATGGCATTAATACCTGAGCTGCAGCCAGAGATGCTGTTGAGTTGCACAGTTCAACACTTTCCTTTTCTTTTGATATATGCCCAGGTATCAGGAGAATTCACAGACAGAATCCTTAGAGAAGAACATTTTTTTCTTTTGAAAATATCTACAGTTGAAATTTATATATATATATATATATATATATATATATATATATATATAATATTGGATTGAATTTAAAAGGAAATCTATATGGAATGATGATGCAAATCCCAAAATGGAAGTCAGCAGTGGATTCTTGACTTTTTTTTTTAATATGCGGTATTTATTTATTTATTTATGTATTTTTAATTTATTTTTAAATTATTTTTATTTTTATTTTTTAACAATTTTTTATTGAACATAAATAGTATACATTTAAACTATATTTGGTGCCCTCTCCCCCCCGCCCCCGTTTTCCCTTCCCCCCTCCCACCAATGGTTGTCCAGGTTAACCATGTCTTATTCATAATTTTACACATGTTCAGGTGTAGACCCTCATTAATCAAGATCAGCCTTCCACCTCTCCTATCTTTCCATTCAAACAGAAACACAAAGGATACCAGTGGGACTCCAGATAACGGAGGGGAAATACTAGCTAAGTTTGAATGGATTCTTGACTTTTAATGCAAGATTTGACAGCAGGAACATTGCTCTTTCACTGTCCTAACATTATGAAATTTTACTGTGGTTTCTTCAGTTGTTTATTCTGACTTGGCCTGCAAGATGGCTTCTCTCTCTGACCCTGTGTGATTAAAGTTGGTTATTTTTTTATAAAGATGAGTGAATTAAAAGATAACCAGAATATAGTAAATTTGCCCATGGATAGAATAAGTGCATACAAACATAGTTAAAGGCCTAATCAAATGTCACTAGTCATGGTGAATATGCTAAGTGGTTAGGTGAGAAATTCAAATAAATATGAAGTTATACCATTTAGGTAGAAACATACTAAAAATATACAATTCTGGGCATACCAAACAATGCAAAACTATATAACAAAAACTTAGCAATCATAAAATGTGGAGCAAAACTATAGTGAATTGATCATAATTAAGAAAACTAGCATGAGATTTAGTTACAGTAAAATGGTAATGTTGAATTCAAATGTGATGTGGTGACTTTTTAAAATTATGGCTCGGATGAGTAAGAACCATGAAAAACTTGCGATGGTTTGGATTTCATCCACATACAGCTTAGATGAACTTCTTATCTTTCCACTTTAATTTTCTCAGAGGCTACATTTTATAGCTTTGCAGTTGAGCTCCAAAAAGGTGATTAAAATTCAACTAATGAAAAAGTAGTAGGAAATTGGGGTGATTTGGTCTGGAGAAGACCGAGGGATAATTTTATTGCTCTTAAGTAGATTATGGCAGCTAGACTATTTCTATTTCCTTATATTTAGAATAATGGGGACAAGTCTATACATTTTTAAAAAAATATTTAAATGCCTTAATTTTCAGATGTTATATGGGATGGGGCTTATTGACATTCAAAGACTTAGTAAATGATCTTTCAGTATAACTTCCATTCTTATTATAATAGTTCCTTTTCATCAAACTTCCTTAATATAAAATTGAATGTATTTGTTTTTCAAGGCTTTTTTTGGTAAGGTTAGTTTCTTGTTCATGTTACTTTAAAACTAAAGTTATCAATGGGTTTAAATTCTGTCACTTTGCAAATACTAATATATTAATTTTCAGATTTCAGACTTATTGCTCTCATTCAATTTTATAAGATAACTGATTATCCTAAGCTATACCAAGTCTGTAGGTTCAGAGAATAAGTTCTGGAAATTAATTTTTATGAAAATAGTTAATTTTGATAATGCAAGTTTGTTCTTCCATTTATAGATAACTTAAAGGACTTTATTAAGGTCTTATATTATTTCACATGATTTATATTTTTACCTATGTGTATATGAATACATCTACATATATTTGAAGGTAAAATTAAAGTAGATAATAAAAATGTATTTCTCCAATCAATTGTTTATGAAAAGTGTAAGTATATACAAATATTGTTACATATTTTTAGAGCAAGGAGCTATTAGAACTCAGAATAGGTAAAAATCCATCTTGAGTAACATATACAAAAGATGATTGAATATTGAATGCTGATTTAATAAGACAGATTTTTGGAAATATACTCCACTTCTTTGATTCATCTTTTTATTTTCTTATTTTAAGAAAATAGATAGTTTTGTGTTTAAGGAAGAATAGTGACATTTAACTAATGTCACTTAGAATCCTGTGGGATACTGGAATGATATGTAAGTACCTTAAGAGTAAAGGGCTGTGTGGACCTTACAGAGACCTAGTATTGAGGGTGACAGCTGAAGAAAGAATCTTATAAGTCATTTTCTTATGCTGATAAATAAACAGAGAAGGAAAAAAGTTTTTAGTGCTGCATTATTGTTAGCATATGAAGTGTCTCTCCAAGACTCTTGTGTTAAAGTCTTGGTCTCTAATGAAGCTATGTTCAGAGATGAGGATTTAGGGAAGTGATTTTGATCCTAAGTCTGACCTCATCAATAGATTGAGGTGTTCATAGCTGAATAGAACACTGGGAGGTGGGGCAAACTTAACAGGTGGAGCATAGTTCAAGGAAGTGAGTCACTAGAGGTGTGCCCTTGGGGACTAGACCTTGCCCGGTCCCTTCTGCCATGATATTCTGCCTGGCCTCAGGCAGACCTAGACTGAAACCTCTGAAATTGTGAATCAAAATAAATCTTCTTTCTTTAAGTTTTTTTTCCAGTACTAGGAACGGAACTCAGGGCCATTCTACCTCCAAGCTATACCCCCAGCCCTATTTTTTTATTCTTTATGTTGAAACAGGGTCTCACTCAGTTGCAAAGGGCCTCACTAAGTAGTAGCTGAGGCTGTCTGAGAACCACAATCCTCCTGTCTCAGCCTCCCAAATTTTGGGATTACAAGAGTGCATCACCACATCTAGCTTTAAGTTGTGTGTGTGTGTGTGTGTGTGTGTGTGTGTGTGTGTGTGACAGTGGTGAAAAGCTCACTAATATATACTGCAATCAAGTTGAATATTGATTACAAGTTATAGTCTTATAAAGAACATTGACAGGGCTTAAATTTTAACACTTGGTAATTTGATCTGTTAAAGCTCTAATTACAAAACATTCACATGTGTTACCCCACTTAAGAAGAAAACAATCAAAAACATTTCAGTTTTTAAAAAAAATATGTCAGCCCAGAAACCAAATCCTTCAGAAAGCAAACAATGATACTTTTAATTAGGTCATTTGAAGAGAGTAAATCTTATATAGGAATGGAAATAAGTTGATTATTCCCACATAAATAAGTTCCCCCAGATGCAATTATTCAAACTTTTATAATACTTAATTATCTGATGTGTCTTCCTTTCTTCCTATATGTTTTCATGCTGCATATATTTTTACCAAAATTCAAAAACAAGACTAATATAGTGATACTGAATTCAAGATGGTGTTGCCTTTGGAGAAGGAAGAAATGTGATTGGGATGGCACCATAAGTAGAGCTTCTTAGACTATGACATATTCTTGTTTGATTGGAACTTTGGCAGAATGGAGGTTACACGAACAGCTTCATTTTGTATAATTCAATCTATAATATTTGAGAGCCTACCACATATTAAACTAGACTTTGGCTGTAGAACATCACACATTAGAGTTAGTCTCCAAATCACTACAATCTAGTGGTGAGTACAGGCAGTAGTATCCATGTACATGATAAAAAACAATAGCAGGATTGCTAACATTTGAACATATGATGAAATTTAGCAGAAATTTTCTATTCTGTGTCATTTATTTTAAAACTTGAAGGACCAGTAGGGGTTTTCTTAGAAGAGAAGATTAGAAATGTGTTCCAGTAAAGAAAATACCATGTGCATGGGCCCAGATATGAGAGACTGCATTGGTCTATTACTTTAAAACTTTACACAGGTTTTCTTAAGATCCATGTATTAAAAATATAGAAATATTCATTTACATTCTTCTGTTTTTTGAAATTGCACGTGCAATTTCTTTTTAGTATAGATTGCACATTGGTAAGCATAAGCCTTTCTTCTTTAGCTACTAAATTGGTTAATTTAGAGGCCAAGCAAGTCTTAATAAAATTATTTTAAAACACAATGGGTCAACAAGATAAAACACATTTATATGATATGTAATTATCTGGAATTTGATAATGGTTTAAGGCAAGGGAATAGTTGTGGTACCAAAAAGTTATTACATGTTCCAGGTTCTTCCTGGGGTACTATCCTTATTTGTTCAACATGGATTTAGTTCTTTTTCTGCTAGTCCATGGGAAACAAGAGAGCTGAGAATTATAACAATTTTCTTTTGAGAAAATGATACAGAAGTTGCAAACATAATTTCCATTCCTGTTCTCTTGGTTCTAACAGTCTTATGACTGCCCTTAGCTGAGGGGAAGATTAGAATTTGCAATCTCTAGCAGGGTGGCTCTGTATCAAGCTAAACTCTATTCTTCTAGAAGAAAGGCATAACAGACTGGGGAGTACTTTCAGACCATCATAAGTACTCATTTCTAAAAGCAATTTGTGATTATGAGAAAATTTTGTAAAACAAACACAAACCAACAGGTGGCAAAATATGGGAGAGCTAGCACTTCAAAATTAAATGTCTTTTATTTTGAAAACAGAATGGAGATGCTTATGCGTTGCCATTAAAGGACACATTCAGGATGCAAGTTAGAAAAAGGACCAGAGGGAGGGAAGCTTTTTAATGAGCTAGAATTAATCTGGTCATGCTATTATAGTGAAATGAGTAAAGGAATTAGTAGTGAATATAGGAGGTTAAGACAAAAAGAAATCTGTGAGAAGATTGGTTTAAATACATGATCGTCAATGTAATGTGAGAGTAGCAAGTTCAGGGATAAGTGATGCTGATACCAGTGCTGTAAGGTGCTGTAAGTGGTGACCTTTTCTTAGAACACAGAGGGAGAATATGCCTAGACAAGAGGGATAAAGATGAGTTTAGTATTGAACATAGTAAATTTTCATCAATGTGCTAACTGAGCTGTGCAAAAGCAGAATCAGCCCCTATTTAAGACTGTTCTAGAGTGAAGAGGGGGCCCACGTGGGACTCAGAGGAACACCAACTCAGTAGAGGGAATGGAAGCACCTTTCAATGATAGCTTTTCACTAAAAGATCATCTTTTAAGCCTGATTTACCACTTATCACTTCACACAAGAGCAAGTCACCCTTCATTGACGTTTTATACTGATGACTTATCAGACTGTTTGCTAAAAATATTATCCATGGCCTACCTGTAGTTTATAGCAATTTCATTTTGTTGAGAATACCCCCATATTAGTTTTTAGTGAATTTCTCAAAAAGAATATTTCTACTCTGTAATTTGAAATTAGGTGCATAGGAAAAAAGAAAACCAGGAGTGTGTGGTATCATGTGTTTGAATGAAGACTCTCAGGAAGGTGGAGCACTTTACATTTTGTTAAGTGCTCTGAGTTCAAGGATGATGAAAGCTGGAAAAATTACTAGACTACTCTACAACAGGTATACCATTGATGCCCTCCATGAGAACAATGTGTATGTCCCAGAAAATGAATGCAAGGGCATTCTACCTTTGAGTTGTGCCCTCAGTTTTGAAACAGGGACTTGCTAAGCTGCTGAGTTTCTTCCCAAGCAGAGGCGGGTCTCAAACCTGCAGTCCGCTGTCCCAGCCTCCCAAGTATGGAGATTATAGGTTGTGCCATCATGCCCAGCTAGGAGAAGAGTTTGACTCTGATAGTTGGGGCAAAAGATAAGTGGAGAGTAGTGAATCTTTTCTCCTTGCACCCCATGAAAATTCTGAAAATTCTCCAGCAGAGCTTTCAGCCTCAGCATTTACACAGAGATAATCTCAGATTTTAGAAATTGAACACACACACATTCCCTCACACACACTCACACTCACACAAACACTCACACACAGGCTCACTCATACACACACACTCACACTGTTGATCATTGCATCCATTTCTGATACATCGAGATTAGAGACAAATTCTGTTTAGAAAAAGCTGAAGAAGCCAGGTGTGGGGGCACATCCTCGTAATCTCAGCATTTGAGAGACCGAAATAGGAGGATCACAGTTCAAGGATAGCCTTGCTACTTAGTGAGGCCCTTTGCAACTCAGTGAGACCCTGTTTCAAAATAAAGATTAAAAAACAGGGCTGGGGGTATAGTTGGAGGTAAAATGCCCCTGGGTTCCATCCCCAGTATTGCCAGAAAGAAAGAAAGAAAGAAAGAAAGAAAGAAAGAAAGAAAGAAAGAAAGAAAGGTAGGTAGGTTAAGAAGAGTTCTCTATTTCCCTTTCATATCAAAATCCAGTTTGATCTGCTTCAGCCTCAAAGAGCTTGTTTATGTAAAAATTATACAAAGGTATCAGTGAAGCTGCACTTTACTTTTGTTCTAAACAAGAAAAGGAATAAAGAGATTGGAATGAAAAATGTAGATTGCAAGTGCAGAGTCTCCTTTTGGAAGTTTGGTTGTTGAGAAAAATGTAGTAAGTAGCTACAAAGGACAGAGATTTCGTTAAAAACTTAATAAATGAGAGATTTGAGGATGTATGAATGGAATAACGGAGTATTCTTTAGAAAATAAAATCAGTGTACCACACAGAGTGGTCCTTGGGAAGTGGGAACAGGAGTATCCACAGAAGACCTGCAGCTGCTTCTGAAAGAACATCCATTTCTCCTTGGAAGGGTAAGAAAGAAGAAAAGAACAGTATAGTTCTGGTGCTTTAAAAATTATCTCAGCCGGGTGTGGTGGTGCACGCTTGTAATCCCCGAGCTTGGGAGATGGAGACAGGAGGATCTCGCAGGTTCAAAGCCAGTCTCATTGGTTTCAGAGACCCTGTTTCCAAATAAAATATAAAATAGGTATGGGAGTTTAGCCTGAAGGTAGAAGGGTTCCATCCCAGTACCACCAAAATAATAAAATAAAATTATTTAATATCATCATTAATGCTTTTGAATTGTTTCCAAGGAGAAAAGTAAAAAAGAACACCATTTATACCACTGTCTTTATACCAAACTGTTAACTATTGCTGTTTGTTAGTATAAGAGATTTTATTGACTATAACACAAATTAAAGGAGAAAGAAGAAACAATCATTAAAAACCTCAGTGAGCTGGGTGTGGTGGTGCACCCTTGTAATCCCAGCACTTGGGAGGGAGGCTGAGACCAGAAGATCATGGTTCACAGACACCCTCAGCTACTAAGTGAGTCCCTCCACAGTTTAGTGAGACCCTGTTCCAAAAATAATTTTAAAAATAGGGCAGAAATTGTAGCTCGGAGGTCGAATGCCCCTGGGTTCCATCCCCGGACCCGCAAAAACAAACAAAAAACTCAAAGATTTACACAAAAAAGATTAAGATATAGGTATAGATATATTCCTTTTGGTATTTTAAATTACCAATCTCAAAGTGATGTATAGGAAAGGGATAAAGGGGGTGAAACCCAAAGGATAATACCTCATGAGATGTGTGCATAAACATTCTTATCACTCTATAACTCACTATGAGGTATAATTATGATTAACAATAATAATAACAATGATAATAATAATTAATAATAATAAGTATTTTGTGCTGTGCCTGGGGAGCATAGGGTTTACATGCTTTGATCTTTGAGTTCTCAGAATTTCCGCTGGGCAGAAGAGTAGATGTCTCTCCCACCATCCACTGGCACAGGTTCTTCAGCAGCTGAATCATTCTCTGAAAACAGGTTGTGTTCATTGATTCTGAAGCAATTTTCTAGGGCACATGCTCTCATATTACTATTGAAAATAGCACTCCCAGTGAAACAGAGGATTCTAGTACTATTGGCATATCAGTTCTTCTGAATGGATATTCTTTTTCATCATTTTTACTTGGAAGCGGGAACTTTTTAAAAAAAAATCTCATATTACTTTTTTATTGGTACATTGTAATCATACATCTCAATGAAGTTCAGGGTGATAGAGGTACAAATGCATACAGAACTCTGTGAGCCCTTCCCTAGTTTCCACCCCACTCCCCTCCCACCTTCTTGTGCTCAACACAGTGATTGGCAGTGATAAGTTTGTGTATGTAGATCATGTCCACTGAAGTGTTTCCCACTTCAAGTCTTCCTTCAGTTAGATCCTTCATAACTCAACTCAGGTTTTTCTTTCTTTGTCTGGAATCCTTCCTATGTCCCAATTTTTCCCTAGCTTCCACATATGAGGGAGAATATCTGACCTTTCATTCTTTGCATCTGGCTAATCTCACTTAGCATAATTGTCTCCATTTCCATCAATTTCCGTGATGATGCAATTTTGTTCTTCTTTATGCCCGAGTAAAATTCTATTGTATAATATATACTATAATTTTGTAATCCATTCCTCTGTTGATGGACATCTCGACATTTCTTAGGCAAACACTTTTGTTAGGAATTAAGAAGTTATAACTCAAATTCCATCTTCAAATGGCTAGACATTTCTCTGTTGCTTTATTTTTATTTATTAGTGCATTATAGTCATACATCTTAATAAGATACAAGATGGTAGAGTCACACATGCATACATCCCTCATTTAACCCTTCCCCAATTTGCACCCCATTCCCTTCCCCCTCTCTCCTTCTCATGTTTGGCTTAGTGATTGACTTTGATATGTTTCCTTCTGTTTTTTATTAACAAAGGAATTATCACAAATAAAAACCAATTTGATCTTTTTTATTACATTTTCACATCTACTCATATATTATTAATCTTCTGACCTATGTTGTTAGTCAACTATTTTTTCTGTTTCTTTTGAAAAGTAATATTGTTAATTTTTGATAATTTTTAGCAACACATTTTTATTTTATAGATGGGTTGTTCTCTTTACGTTCTTCTGGTTATGAATTTACCATTTTCAAATTCTTTGTATTTGCTGCTCTTCTCTTTTCACTTCACTTGTGTACTTTCCCCTAGTTTTTATATTGATTTTTTATTAGATTGTTGTGATTCTTTGACATTTGTTCACACGGGCAAAGAAGAGACATGTTTGAGAATATATTGATACTTAAAGTATGTGCTTATTTGCTTGCTTGCTTATTTATTTATTTATTTATTTATTTATTTATTTATTTATTTTGCTGTGCCAGAGATTGAACATAGGGCGTCACTCATGCTAGGCAAGTGCTCCAATCCTCTACATTCTCAGTCCTAGATTTCTTTCTTTTTTTTTTTTTTTGTCAGTGAAGTTCATGGTAACTGTAAGATACCCCAGCATTAATGATGACGGGGTGTAGAAATAGGCTATCTGGGAAATGTTTTTTTTCTGGAGAAGGCATAATTTCTATAATGACCTTGCAGGATGATATGCATGGAGAATGGAAATTATTTATGCCTCCTCTTTGCACATCAGTGTAGTCCTTGAGGTCACTACAGATTTCCCTAATCAGCAGTTTAGCTCTAGGACAAATGCTGGGTCCAACAGCTCTGACTGATTGCTGGAGCTCATAACCCTTTAATCAATTTACCAACCAATTTGTTCCACTGCCGCCTTAACCCTAGCTCCCTATGATCTAGAATCAGATGGAGTGCTCTTGAGATGGTTGTTTTATTCATCCATAATGAGTAGAAGTTTTTGCAGCACTGTGGGATTTGACCATCAATGCAATTGCACAGGCTTCTAATTTTATAGAAATGTGTCAATTTTTGAACAGTTATGTTTTCCTGTTTTTTAAATAGTTTAAGCTATTAAAAAAATCTCGCATCATGATTTTACCAGGATTGTACCTAGGACTCTTGATTTCTTTTTCTAGATCCATATTGTTATCTAGTATCTTTTTTCTCTTGTCCAAAGGACGTCCTTGAATATTTCTTATAGTGCCGTCTGTAGGTGATGAATCCTTTCAGCGTTTGTATGTCTGAAAATATCTTTCTTACAACTATATTTTGGGAATATATTTTTACTGGGCTGAGAATTCTAGGTTAACAGTGTTTTTTTCTTTCAGCATTTTAAAGACGTTGCTCCACTCTTTTCTTGCTGCCATTGTTTCCAATGAGAAGTCTATGATCAAAAGTATTTTTGTGTCTCTGTGCAGCATTTGTCTTTCTTTTCTGGATGTTGTTGACATATCTTATTTTCCAGCAATTTGATTATCATTTAATTTCTAACCCTTTTCTGTGAAATAAAACATTGTCCCTACACTGTAAATGAGGGCATATAGGGTATGTCAGATGTCTAAAGAGAAAAAAGTTTACTATGAAAAAATGTGAGGTTCTGGTTGATGTTAATGGCTATTAATGAGTAGTTTCTCTAATCTTAAGGTTTTGTTATATGCCCAAGAATTCTTACCCCTGGTGTAAGCATCAAAGAGATAATCTATTGGAAAAAAACAAAAGTCTAAATTTTGCCAATTGAGAGATGGGCTATTAAATGTGTTTCACAGGGAAAGGAAATAAACAGAAAAGGTAACTGAATGAAAAGGAGAAAATTGAAGGGATCAAAATATTGAACATCCTGAAGTGATCACCTAATAATGTAGAGATGTATGGTTCAGAGGCAAGACAGAGGTCTTTAGGGGTTTACTTGTTGGATTGGAATTTGAAAAGGGGTTGTTTGAGGACACAATTTTGTCTCTTGGAGAAGCTCTTTGGAACATGAAAGTGCTATTGAATGCTTTTTTTTTTTTTAAGAGCCCAGCAATGTATAGTCTAAAAAGTGAAATGTGTTTTCTTGTTCACAATTAGAGATGTCTGAAATTCTGAAGGGAGTAAGGATCATTCTGGAAAGGCCTTGTACTATGGCCTCAGTGCCTGTCAACACATGAAAAGCTCTTTGGAACATGAAAGTGCTATTGAATGCTTTTTTTTTTTTTTTAAGAGCCCAGCAATGTATAGTCTAAAAAGTGAAATGTGTTTTCTTGTTCACAATTAGAGATGTCTGAAATTCTGAAGGGAGTAAGGATCATTCTGGAAAGGCCTTGTACTATGGCCTCAGTGCCTGTCAACACATGTGCGATTTTGATATATTAATTTGGATACCTGTGCGGCAATAGAATCTCAGAGTTCGTGCTTTTTTTTTATTTTTTATTTTTTAACCTCAATTAGGAAAACCCTTGAAAAATGGCTTAATATGTGGAAGTTAAGGAAAAAAGGGTCACAGGAGAAACTCTAGATGAAGGAGAAACCATAGTAAAGCAAATAAGGTGACCTAACTTGAGGGAGATAGGGGAAGAGAGAAATTCCCTAATGTACATGATGTACATTCATAGACATATCAAAGTCAATCACTAAGCCAAACTTGAGAAGGAGGGAAAGGGGAAGAATGGAGTGGGAATTGTGGAAGAACTAAATAAGTGATGTGCATATATGCCTCTACCATCTTGTACCCCATTAAGAAGTATGACTAAAATGCACCTATAAAAAATAAAAATGGCTTAATATTTTAAGTAAATGTGGAAATACGACCACATGTTGGCCAGGGCATACAGTGCTAAGACAACTGCCTGCAGTTGGGACAAGTATATTGTTTCTTCTGTCCCATTATTTATCAGAGATATTTTAGTTAAGGAAGAAATAGCAGCAACATTCTATTGAGCTTCAGCACATGTGATGGCCAGCAGCTCTATTCTTAATGACTTGGCTAATTTAGGATTTTCCAGGAAGTCAAGGTACCTGGGGGAAGAGAGAATTTATCATTATTTATATTAAATTTATTATAGATTCATATTAACATATAAGTATTACATGTTTATATTAAAAGACTGTATATGTGTGTGTTATTTAGCTACCTTTTGTTTTTTCCCTTTGTATCTAGGGTTTCTTTGTGATGATTATTTTAATTAACCAATAAAAATTTTTAGGCAGGTACTATTTGATAGACCTGCTATTTTCTTAGCACATAGTTTTAAAATTCATTTACTATTTTTGGTTTATAGCAACCTAACGTGTCAGTCCCTTTTTTCCCTCTTTTCCTCCCTCCCTCTTTTTCTTTCTTCCTTCCCCTTCGTTTTTTCCTCTCTATCCTTCTCTCTCTTTCATTTTATTCCTTCTCCTCCTCCTCCTCCTCTTCCTCCTCCTCCTCCTCCTTCTTCTTTCTTTTTCTTCTTCTCCTCTTTCTTCTCTATCTATCTATCTATATATAGAACATTCCTTTTTAGATTTATAATAGTTGGCTACATCCCAGGTTTTTATTTCCTTTTCTCCATTTCTAGATGATAGGAGAAGAAGAGGAGAGGGGAAGGAACTTGGTGATTTTGGGAACATCTTCCAGGATGGTTCCTGTCTTATACTCAGCGTAATCAGTCCCCTTCCCTTAATATTTCCTTCTCTATCTCAGTTTTCTTCAATAATAAGTATTGAAACCAGGGGTGCTCTACCTCTGAGCTACACTCTCAGCCTTATTTTATTTTATTTTTTATTTTGAAAGAGAGTCTCACTAAGTTGCTAAGGGCTTTGCTAAATTGCAGAGGCTAGACTTGAATTTGTTATCCTCTTGTCTCAGCCTCCCAAGTACTAGGTATTTTTTTTTTTAATCTTAAATGAAATATGGCTTGTATCTCTAGGTGGCTAAAATTTCTTTTGTTTGGATGTTTGCACGGCAATTTCCTAGTGGTTCCGAGTGTCACCGCTGGGGGTCACCCTCTCTACAGCGTCACCATTTACCTGGGAGGAGCTGCAGTTTCCCTGCAGAGAGCAATAGTGGCCTCGATTTTAACTTTTTTTTTTTTTTTTTTGACAGTTTAAAGGACGAAACATTAACACGCCAATAGAACTATTTAAAAATGCCCAAGCACCAAGAAAATTGATTAGGAAATTTATAATCTGAAACAACCCAGAAAACCTCCTCAGTTGTTTAGGGGGAGCAGAATAAAGTGTTCCTTTCTTTCTCTTGAAGTTTTTTTTTTTTTTTTTCCAATTTTTCTATTGATCCACAAATCTCCAGGGGAGGGAATTGTGATATCTTTGGGGTCAGCCATAGCAGCAAAGTATGCAGAATGTTCAGGGCCATAGCCAGGCAGCATGCCCCCTTGCCAGGCATCATGGAGACCTCTCCAAGGACAAGACTGTCTTATACAGAGAGGGAAGAGAACAAAAAAATATTTTCTTCCCAAGTACTATTAAAGCACAGATTCCATGGCATAGAAGGGCTAACCCATCCATACTGCAACCCACTTGCCACCTCAGCCTTCCAGGGTAACACTCAGCCTATGCATTCAGCAGCTGAGGAGGTCTACTGCTATCTGTCTGCATAAGCCTTCCTCAAAGTGCAGTCACTCACAGGCACACCTAGAAACAGCCAATTTACATGGGGTTCAGTGACTCTGGATCTCAGGGAGTGATAGGGTAAGTATCCCCCTCTTGATGGCATCATGGTTGGGAAGCATTGTCCTGCAGCATGTTAGTGGGATCGGAGCATGATACGATCTTCTCTTTAGGATTGAAAGTCCTGGTAGGTACTCATAAGAGGCCATACACAGTCATGAAGTGAGGAAAACGGCACAGAAGAATATCCAGCAGGACAGAGTCAGCCTGAGTGGTTGAGCCCAAACAGTGTCGTCAATCATAAGCCATGGGCAGTCACAGGACATTTTTGACTGACTTTCTGACCAAGTTTAGAATGACTCCATTCTCACTGCTGATTATGTTGTAATAATTATGTCTCTTAAATGGTAGATTATTTGATGATGAGTCCAGATACTATCAACAAATGAAAAACAACCTATGGACAATCCTATATTTGATAAGGGATTATTATCCAGAATGTATAGAGAACTCCTAAAATGCAACAATAAAATATTCCAATTAAAAATAGACAAAAGTCTTAAATAGACACATTTGGAAAAAGATATACAAATAGCAAAGAAGCATGTGGAAATATTTTCCATATTACTAATCATTAAGGAAATACAAATCAACACCTCCTTTTTGTTGAGATTTATACTATCCAACAACCAAAAAAATGCAGAAAAGATCAAATGGTTTTAAGAATGTGGTAAAATTTAAACCATAAGCATTGTTGATGGCAATGTAAAATTCACAGCCACTGTGAAAGACAGTATGATAGTTCCCCCCAAAATTAAAAATAGGATTAAGATATGATCCACAAATTCTGCTTTTAGGTATATACCTAAAAAAATTGAGAGAAGAGCCTGAATAAATATTTGAACTTATGTTCAAAGTAGTAATAATCATATTAGTCAAAATGTGGAAGTAACTCAAATATTCATCCACAGATAAATGGATATGTGAAATGTGGAATATACATACAATAGAATATATTTCAGATTTAAAAGAAGAAATTCTGGCAGATGCTTCAACATGGGCAAAACTAGAGAACATTATTCCAAGTGAATAAATTAGCTGCAAAAGACAAATACTGCATTATTTTACTTAAGTATTTATAGTGTGCAGAATCATTGAGACAGAAAGTGGATTGGAACTTTCCAGGGGGCAAAAGGTGTGTGAAAACCAGAACTTTCTTTAATGTTGCATAGGTTTTCAGTTTTATGAGGTGAAAGGGTTCTGGAAGATGGGTGGTGGGGATGATTGCACTACTTTGTATCACTGAACACTGCAGATGGTTAAGATGGTAAATTTTATATGCATTTTAACACAGTAAAATTTGAAAAAAAAAATTAAGTAACTTATCTGTAAATATTAAACACAACTGGGCATGGTGGCACACACTTTGAATCGCAGTATTTGGGAGGCTGAGACAGGAGGATTGGAGCTTCCGGGCCAGAGCACTGTATCTTAGCAAGACCCTGTTTTGAAGTAAAAATAAATAAATAAAAAGGGTTGGGGATGTAGCTCGGTGGTAGAATACCCTGAGTTCAATCCCCTGTGCTCCCATACACAAATAATAAATATTGAACACATATCTAGAAAGCTGCATTTTTATTTTACAGTTTTTTTTTTTCAGTGAAGAAAAATGGTATTTGCAAGCCTTGGTGGCTGGCTGTGGAACTTTTCCTTTCTGACACAGAACCAACACAGCACAAGTTATTAAGAGGTAAAGTGGATATCATCAGTCTGTGAAAAGAGCTCTTTAGTGTTATGAAAAAGTATCATTATTTAATAGAAGAGTCAGTACTTTCTGGGCTCATATGTTGTTTGGAAGTGCACCAAATTTTGCTTCATTCCTTTCAGATATCAAGGTCAATTCTATTATTTTTAAGTTAAGTCCTACAGAGTTTTTATTGAATGTTAAGATAACACCACATTGTTTCAGTGTAGCTACTTTGCTGATAGTAGGGATGGTAGAAGATGACTCATTCTGAGGTCTATGAGAAGAGGTTAGTTTATTTTACTGCATCAGATACAGAAGAGCATTGAGTTCCAAACCAAGACAATGGTAAATACTGGAGACGAAACTCATGTACAGTAGACATTGTCCTGTCTATACCAGCTCTCCTCAGAAAGAAGCTCTTTAGAAGGATATCATAAAGATCAAATGCAGAAAAATTCTTATGGTATATAAAATATAAAATAGATACATGCATTGGAAAGTAGGTGTCCATGAGCATGAATTGGAAAATATTTATCTCAGAAAAAAATTCAAGAGTGTTTGGAGTAAAGGACCAGAAAATAGAAAGTAGCATCAGACTTACATGCTGTTAGTGGGTGAACTGAATGACCTAAAATACTTTTTTCACATCTAGTTGTCATTTTTTGTAAGATTCGTTTATTTTCAGAAATGACAAGGGCACAATTTCTTGCAATAGTTTTCAGCTGTATTTTATTCAGGGATAGAGAAATAACTCTAAAACATTTTGGTAGAAGGAATTCAGAAGGGTTCCTAAATTGTCTTAAACCTTCTAAACATACAATACTCCTTTTTCTGTAAGGAATATGTCAAAACAATATATAAGAAGGTTTGAAGCCCCACTCCCTCTATTTTGTGGAATATCAGAGTTTATGTTTACTGGCTACACCTTTCTAGTGAGATCTTTAACCATTTTTAACAGGTATGTATTCACATTTTTCTCAAACTCTCTGTGAGTCATGAGACTAATATTATGCTCTTTTAAAAAGTGAAAGAATTTGGCCACATGACCGTGACCCCAGGAGGGTGGGTGAGCGTGGGTGGGGCTCCCTTAGGCGACACCCCCCACCCAAGGCACGAGAGGTCCCCGCAGCATGGCCCCACCCCGGGAGGGTGGGCGGGCGTGCTCCCTTAGGCGTCCCCCCACCCCCCACCTGGAAGGCCCCAGAGGTCCAGGCCACATGGCCCTGACCCAGGGTGAGTGGGTGGGGCACCCTTAGGAGACCCCCCCTCCCACCCGGAAAGAAAAAAAATTTTCATCGCTACCAAGTGCCTGATATCACATCCTCCCCAAACCATACATACTCTCTTCTCTTATTTAAAAAGAAAAAAGAAGGGAAAAGAAAAAAGAAAAATATTCGAAAGGGGTTAAGATTGCCCTGGCGGCAACTAGAATATTGGAGATGCAGACAAAACATATACATCTGAACTGGAACTTTTGGAAAAATTCCCCGCGAAGGAGGGAGGACTGCTGCTTCTCTACATTGTTAAGAATCCTGGACATCACCTGTAAGAAGAGAGTCTAGCGAAGACCTAGGAGGAAGGCGGTGGCAGCAGCAGTGGCCGAGATGGCGGTGGAGACCTGGATTTGGGAGAGGCAGACATCTGATCCAACCCATCCTGATCCTCTGAAGAAATTACCCTATAGGTCAAATGCTACTTTCGTGCATGCTTAGGAACACTGGACATTATGCGGTATGGGAAAAGAGATGGGAAAGATTTGGAATGGTGGAAGCAGTCACATTGGCAGCAGCAAGTACTCAGGGGAGGCAGAGATCTGACCTAATACACCTGGATCTTTTGAAGAAATTGCCTCAGAGGCAGAATACCACCACCACGTACTCTTGGGAACATGGGATAACCTGCTGGGTGAAGAGGGTTCTTGTATCGGAGTCTGCCGAGGGTTTGGGTTGGTGCTGGGGCCAGTGAGGCCAGAATTGGAGCCTGTGGTGAGACAAGGCTGGTGCTGGGGCCTCCAAGGCCAGGATTGGAGCCTGCCAAGGGGTTAGGCCAGTGCCAGGACCAACGAGGCTGGGATCAAAGCCTGCTATGAGGCAAGGCAGGTTCTGGGGCTTCCAAGGCTGGAATTGGAGCCTGCCGAGGGGTTAGGCCAGTGTTGAGGTCAGCAAAACCAGGATCGGAGCCAGCCGTGAGGCAAGGCCAGTGTTGGGTCCTCTGAGGTCGGGATTGGAGCCAGCTGATGCGTTAGGCCAGTGCCGGAGCCAGTGAGGCTGGGATTGGTGCCTGCCGTGAGGCAAGGCCGGTCGGTGCAGAGGCTTCTGAGGCCAGGATTGGAGCCTGCTGAGGGGTTAGGCCGGTGCCGGGGCCAGCAAGATCGGGATCAGAGCCTGCCTTGAGGCAAGGCCACTACTGAGGCCTCCGAGGCAGGGATCAGCGCCAGCCAAGAGGTTAGGCTGGTGCCGGGGTCAGCAAGGTTGGGATCGCAGCATGCTGTGAGCTAAGACTGGTGCTGGGACCTACAAGGCTGGGATCGGACTCTGCCGAGGGGTAAAGACAGTGCCAGGGCCAGTGAGGCCAGGACCGGAAACTGCTGTGAGGCAAAGATGGAGCTGGGACTTGCGAGACCAGGATAGGAGCCTACCGAGGGGTTAGGCCAGTGCCAGGGTCAGTGAGGCTGGAATCAGAGCCTGTCGTGAGGCTAGGCCAGTGCTGGAGCCTCTGAGACCAGGAGAGGAGCCAGCCGAGGGGTTAGTTTGGTGCAGGGGCCATCGAGGCCAGAATCGGGTCCTCCCATGAGGCAAGGTTGGTGCTTGAGCCAGCGAGGTTGGGATCAGAGTCCTCCGGGTGGCCAGGCCACTACTGGGGCCATCAAGAGTGGGATCGGAACTTGCAATGCGACATGCACAGAGAAATAGCACAGAAAATAAAATCCAGATGCTTCCCCTAATTAGCAAGAACTTGGAGGAAAGGGGTAACAGGAGGAGGTCGAGTAGTAGAAAGGGCCCTATTGAGAAGCAATTAAGGTGACCAATCTGAGGAGAGGGGATAGGAGAGGATGGAATCTCTTTAAAACCCATGAGGTGCGTAAACAATTATATCAAAGATAATCACCAATTAAGCATGGGATCTAGGGAGGGGGAGGGAATGGGATGGGGATTGGATGAGGGCTTATTGGATGATATGTGCTTGTATATCTTCTCAAGTCTTCTATTCCAAAGTGATGTATGATTACAATAATAATAATAATAAATCATTGCCACAAAAAAGTGAAAGAATTTGAGATGGCGCTACACAATGACTGATACTGAAGCCGCAAAGAAAACCTATTTCTTACATCTTCAGACAATTTGTGTAGACAATTAACATAACTTGACTGGGTCTTGTCATTTAATGAGTCCTCCCTGATATTGCCAGTCTATTTTGTAAATCTCTGGGATTAAGGGGGGGGGGCAAACAAAGGAGATGTAGGTCACCTCAGCAAAAAAAAAAAAATGTGATTTACACAATTTTTTTCTAGAATTCCTATGAAGCCTTTTCTCTTCCTAATGTTTAGCATCTAAGAGTTTATAGATGCCAGTTGTAGATAAACTGAGTGTTTATCAATGGGCAGCTAAAAATGGCTAATCAGAATGCTGCTTCCTTTCAGGAAAATTATCTTTTTGTTCTATTTTAGAGGCAAAGCAACTGAAACCCAGACCCTTATTAGACTGCAACTGATATGGGCTAGCTAAAGCCTTGCAGGAGTCTGCCTAGATTAGTGCAAACAGGAGAGGCATTTTATCTAAGTCTCAAAAATAGAATGAGTGAAATCCTGTTTGAAAAGTTTTTACTATTTTTACTGGCATTCACTTTAGCTAATAATAGCTACCATTCATTAAACCTTGTCAAGGAGTATTTTTAGGAGCATCAGTCATATGAACCATGTCATCCTCATAAAACCCATGGGGTAGGTGTTCTTATTTCCCCATTTTATAGATGAGAAAACTGAGTGAAGGGAGATTCTGGATCCTGCTTGGAATTACAACAGGCGCTACTTGGGAAGCTCGGCCATGGTGGGGCTTGTGCTCCCAACTTCTATGGCACAGGTCCTTTTTTGTGTGGAAGATGATTTCCTTATATGTTGCTGATACTGCTTCTTGTCATGGAAGATACACCAGGATGCTTTCTCTGACAGCCTATGGGGTTAACATATAGTTGGCAAAAGTCGGATGCACTCTCTGGGCACTGTTACTAGTGTGGTTAGACTTCTTATGACAAGTGACAGGGAAGGAGATCTAGGAGCATCTTTCACATGGTAAATCAGCCGCCACCAGGGATGGGGGTGTGTGGCCAGCCCACGATGGGTTGATATAGAAAGGTTCATTAGCATTCCGGGATCTCATTGCAATAAGTAAATGCATGCATGCATGCGCACATAAATCATCTGTGGGCTTCTGGGATCTAAGTGCAGTAAGTAAGTCAGTAAGTTAGTAAGCAAGCAAGCAAGCAAGCAAGTACATACAGACAGAAATGCATGGGTAGATGATATGCATGTAGACAGTTCATGCTACCAAACAAAGTTACTTGGCTAGAATTCGCGTGACTGCAATGCTCAAATCATTTCTGGTTTAAATGTGCTTAATTTATCCACCCATTCAACACACTCTGATGTCTGAGAACCTCGGATCTCTGAAAACCGCATGTGAACAGAGTAGGTGGGCACCGCTCATGGAGCGGGTGGGGCTTGCAGTGGCTGCCATGCTGGTGAAGGAGTGAAGGTCAGGAGAGGTGCCCCGCTCTGGCTTCTTGCTGAGCTGTTAACACACATCCCCTGTGGTTGCCACTCTGCCTTTCTGTCAGGCCTCACTGTGACCTTTTGGGGGCTGCACTTTCTGGCCATTTTCTTATTTCTGGGTCACTGTTTATTTCTTGGATTATTTTTCTCTCTGCTTTTATTGTCATGGCTAATTGTTCATAATTTCTGGCCCTCAGAAATTTAACAATATAGTCTTTATAAAAGTCTGTTGTAGCTATATCCAGGGCTTACAGAGAAAGAAGATCTCAGTGTTCTTGTTTGCCGTCTCAAATGTGAAAATTGATTTTGCCAATGTTAAAAAAATATTAAAAAAAAATCCTGTTTTCAAATTGTGTTCAGATCCCAAAATACATTCTTTGGAATTAATCAGCATGTACACTTTTCATCCTGCAAATAGGACACACACACACACACACACACACACACACACACACACACACACAATTTGGGTACAATAAGTGATGAAATAATTTAAGAACATTTTTTTTACTAAAATTTGTAAGCGGTATAGCCATAAATCCCTGAAGCTGCTGATTTCCTTTCTGAAGGTAGAATTAATGCTCTGTATACTAGGTCTTCACTCATTTACTTGCTCATTTATTCTGTTTGTTCAATAAATATTTATTCTGTACCAAATATTTGCAATGTATTCTTGAGGCATTTCCTACGTATTTTCTGATCATTTTGGAAAAATATTACAGTTGAACATACAATCCAAACAAAGATACTTTATGTCTACAGATTATTTACATATGGTTTTTGTCTCCTTTCACCTGCAGAAAAGGATGTTCACTAGCTGTAACAATCTCTCCATAGTATATTTGTATTAACACAAACTTAACTTCAAAAGGTATCATCAATATAAAAGGTATAATTCTCCTAAATGAGAAATATGAGGGATATTCATGTTAGAGTTACTAAAAGCTTTAATGAATTCAAATTATAAGAATTATATAAATCTTGGTCTTCAAGGTATCTCAACTAAATGCTAAACTTTGAATTTACTTAGCCATCATGGTTAATAGTTAGGCTGTGATTGTATAAATTTTTTATCTAACACAATATCTTTACTAAAGTGTTTGACAAATACAGAGCTAAGACTTTTTTGAGTTTCTCCTCTTATTTTTATCAAGTGGCAAAATTACATTTTTAGGTGTAGCAGCCTCAATATTCAGACATAATGAGTTTTCTGCTCTTTCTCCCTGGAGAGAATTTTCTTGATTGAAATATTTTTTACTTTACATCTCAGATATAGAATATATCCAAGTATATAGATATAGATATATGTATATAAAATTTAATAATTATATTATTATGAAGACACTTAATATTTTTATAAATAATATTGTACTTTATATTTTAAGTAATACAGTAATAGAATTGTATAAATGTGTGAATGTATTACATATGTGTTTAGAGCTTTTATAAACTAAGTCTGATTAATTATTGCTATATTGGAGTTTGGCTTAACATTTTGCTTCTATTTTCAGTATGGCTTGATAAAGACATCTGTATAAAATAAACATTAAATGTTTTAAAAAAGTAATTTGGGCCATGTGTGGTAGCACATGCTTATAATCCCAGTAAATTGGGAGGCTGAAACATAAGGATCACAGGTTTGTGGCCAGCCTCAGCTACTTGGTGAGGCCCTCTGCAACTTAGTGAGACTCTGTTTAAAAAAAAATAAATAAATAAATAAAATAGGGCTGTGGGTATGGCTTGGAATTAGAATGCCCCTGGGTTCAATTCCCAGTACTGCAAAAAAAAAAATGTAATTTGGTATTAATTTTCTTTTACTTTGTTAGTAAAATGGCTTATACTTGGTAAATTTATTTATTCTAATTTAATATAGAATCAACTCAAGATGGATCAAAGACCTGGAAGTTATACCATAGCTATAAAGCCATTAAAGGAGGGCATATGCTCAGCACTCCAACATATAGGCACAGGTAGAAACTTCCTCAACAAGATCCCCAAAGCCCAGGAAATTAAAACAAGAATTAATAAATGGGATGGCATCAAACTAAAAAAATTTCTGCTCATCAAAAGAAATCATCAAGAGTCTAAGGAGAATGCCTATAGAATGGGAGAAGATCTTTACCAGCTATTCCTCTGACAGAGGTTTAATATCCATAATATACAAAGAACTTGAAAAACTGTACACTAGAAAAACAAATAATCCAATCAAGAAATGGGCAACTGAATTGAATAGACATTTTACAAAAGAAGAGATAACAAATGGCCAATAGATACATAAAAATGTTCAATATCATTAACAATCAGGGAATGCAAATAAAAACTACACTGAGATACCATCTAATCCCAATGAGAATGGCAATTATATAGAAGTCAAATAACAATAAATGTTGGTGAGGCTGTGGGGAAATAGGAACTCTTCTACACTATTGGTGGGAGTGCAAACTAGTTCCGCTGCTATGGAGATCAGTGTGGAGATTCCTTAGAAAGCTGGGAATGGAACCACCATATGATCTGGCTCTACCACTCCTGGGTATCTTTCCAAAGGGGTTGACAGCAGAGAACTACAGTAATATGTGCATGGCCATGTTCATAGCAGCACAATTCACAATAGTCAAATTATGGAAACAATCTCAGTGTCCATGAACAGATAAATGGATTACAAAACCATGGTAAATACACACAATGGAATTCTACTCAGCGATAAAGAAGCACAAAATTACATCATGGGCAAGAAAATGGAAGGACCTGGAGAACATTGTGTTGAGATTAGCTAGTCACAGAGAGTAAAGGGTCATATGTTTTCTTTAATATGTACAGGATAGAAAGTAATCTGGATACAAGAGAGACTCCAGATAATATAGGAGAAACCTCAGTGGAGTCAGGGAGCAGTTATAAGGGTAGGGAAGGAGAAAGACTAAAGTTCAAGAATGGAAATGCTACCATAGACTATGTGTGTACGTATTAATATATATCAGTGTCAATCTGGGTGCTCTGCATTGTGAGAGAGGGAAATGGAGAGGTGGGGGGTCACTAGTTGGCGTGTCTATGTATTTCAATGTCAGTGTGATTTACATTATGATGTGAGACTATAATGCACCAATAAAAGCACAAAAAGAATAACTTTAAATAATCACGCACAATTTTAACCATCTTCTATAAAAATAGAAGGGGTTGAGTCCAATATTAACCAACAATATAACAAGTAGAAATAGATAATGTAGAAATCAAATAAATTATCAAGATAATCTTTTCTTTCTTTCTTTCTTTCTTTCTTTCTTTTTCTTTCTTTCTTTCTTCTTTCTACCTTTCTTCCTCCTGGGGATTGAGCACAGATAAATTTTACCTCTGAGATACACCCTCAGCTCTTTTTATTTTTTATTTTGAAACAGGGTCTCACTAATTTGCTGAGTCTCTCTGAGTTTCTGACACTGTCCTTGAACTTCATTTTTCCTATTTCAGCCTTGCAAATCCTGAAGTTATAAGCATGAGTCACCATGCCCAATTTGTATGTAACTTTATAGTTTAAAAAATAGTGTTTAGTATGATATCTGGACAATCATATTAATTTTCCAGAACAGGTTTAAAATCCAACAAGCTACAAAATCCAACAAGCTACCTTGAAAATTTTAAATACATCACATACTTTAAGTTTGCATACTTTACTTCATGGTTTCAACCTAAGTTTGAAATTAATAGTTTTTATAATATTTATGATTATTTGAAAATGACATTTGTCTTTCTTTTCAGCTTGGATTATGTTAGGTTTGCCTGATATGTAAAAACATTATTCTACTAAAAATGCCAATAGTGTAAAAGAGATATCTGCCTTATTTAAATGTAGTTACTAAATTATAACTAACCTTAGACAAGCTTTTAAAGCGAATGTATGTAAGAGAAGATACTGATTCCATTATTTATATTGCTGGGATCTTGCAGGGGGGGATTGTAAGATAACAAAAGATAAGCCTTGAAACAATGAAGCATGGGTATGCTCAATCAGGATTAGTCTTCCAAGGGTTCATTAGCTTCTGGTGAGCTGATTGAGATTAGTGCTTGAATGGATAACAGAGTCTCTTGCATTCTCTGCTCTTCTTCAATGAGGCTATAAACATAGCTAAACCAGATCATAGACAGGACCCTTCTAAGGAGCCTTCTAAGGAGCCCGCACCCCACTGCTCCAAACCCATGTGGGTGTATGCTGGGAAGAATTTGGGTGTGGAAGAGGAAGGGAAAGAAGAAGAGAAGAGCCGGGCGTGGTGGCGCATGCTTGTAATCCCAGTATTTCGGGAGGCTGAGACCTGGAGGATCGCAGTTTGCGGACAGCTTCAGCTACTTAGTGAGGCCCTCTGCAACTCAGTGAGACCCGGTTTCAAAATAATAAAAAATAGGGCAGGGGGTGTAGCTCAGAGGTCGAATGCCCCTGGGTTCCATCTCCAGACCCGCAAAAAATAAATAAATAAATAAATAAATAAATTAATTAAAAAAATAGGTCTGGGAGTATAGCCCCGAGGTAGAAGGGCTTCCAGGAACCCCAGTACCACCACCAAAAAAAAAAAAAAAAAAAAAAAAAAAAAAAAAAAAAAAAATCAAGGGTGAACTTTTCTTTGAACATGAGTTTTGGGGTCTTAAATTAAATAATAGAGGTTTGAAAGTCCAGATTGATTAATCCTTTGGGAAATCTGAGGTGATAATAATGGCTGGAAAAATAAAATTGTTCAATATTTAGTCCTTAAATTTTTCATTCATTTGGAAGTGTTAACTACTATAGGGAGAATATCCTTCTTTTGCACAACTATCCCATAGTATATGATCAGTAAATGTTATTGAAAAAACTAATTTTGCCTTTTACCAAATACATGAAGTATTTTCTCTAAAATCAGCTAGTAGAAAATATGAGAATAATCACTTGAGCTATATTACTTGACTTTCATTTCAATACAGATATCTAGTTAGCTTAATTTTTAGGTTTGCATTAAAATGTGACTTTGTATACATAAACCATATCTAACTTTCAAAAGACTTTTTTCCTTAGTCATTTTGTAACTTTCTTTGGTTAGAAAATGCAGGAAACACTTCCTCAGTAAAAAGTTTGAGTTGCATAAATTATACATAATCCTAGCTTATATATGATTGATGTTTTCTTAAGAAATGTCATCAGTTGCTATCTTTCCATGAAAACTTAAATTATTTTAGAAATGTTGATTTTGGAGAGGTCAGTATTAAAGATTCTTCAAAAAATTTTATTTGACATAAAAATGGTACATATTTTTAGGGTACTATATGATGTTTTGATATATGAATACATTGCATAATATTCAAATGATGATAAGTATATCTCTTCATATAATTATCATTTCCTTATGTTTAATACATTCAAAATTCTTTCTTCTAGTTTTGTTGAAATATATAGTACATTATTTATATCTATATCATGATAATGTGTAAGAGAACACTAGAACTTATTTTTTTCTAACTGTAACTTAGTAGCTGTTGACCAACCTTTCCTTATCTGCAAACTCTTGGCCTCTCGTAACTACTATTCTACTTTCAACTTCTATGAGATAAATTTTTTTAGATTTTACACATGGGGGAGATTATGGAGTGTTTGTTTTTCTGTGCCTTTTAAGGGAAATAATCAAGATAATGTCCTCTGGTTCCATCCATGTCACAAATGACAAGATTTTATCCTCTTCATGGCTGAATAGTTTGCCATTAAGTATATAAATACCTACAAAATTCATTAATCATTTGATGGACACTTAGGTGGTTTACATTTCTTAGCTATTTGTGGTGTGTGTGTGTGTGTGTGTGTGTGTGTGTGTGTGTGTGTTGTGCTGTGAAATCCAGGGCTTCATGCATGCGAGGCAAGTGTTCTACCACTGAGCTATACCTCTAGCCCTAGATATCTCTTAATATACTGATTTCATTTCCTTTGAATATATATACCCAGTAGCGGGCTAGCTGGATCATAGGGTAATTCTATTTTTAGGTTTTTGAGGAACCTCCATACTGTTTTCCATATGGCTATGCTAATGTAAATTCTCACATACAGTGTGAATGCCTATCATAAGAATTTCTGATAAATTCAAAGCTTATAGAGTGAAAAATATTTTTTCACCATATAGAAAAACTACTTTTGTTTCCTTCCTACTTTCTTAGAGGTCAAAGATGAGTAAAAATTATTAAATAAAATGGGACTTTTATCTTGTTATTAAAGAAAGGGTAAGAAAACAATATAGCTCAAATGATGTTAATGAAAGTGTTTGGCAAGCCAAATTTGCAGGAATCTAGATATATATACTAATCGTAAATGATTAATGGATGCTCATCAAGAAATTGTACCCTATATTTTCATTAACAAACACATCCATGGGCATGACTATGAACACTGGCAGAAATTTATTCAGCAAAACAAATAGTACCATATGTGACAAACATTGCCACAACCAACTTTCTTATTTCTAAAAGGGTCTTGACTTTGCAGCTTTGAAATTATGGCATCTTGGGTTGTCTCCTTATCACTCCTACTGACAGCAACATGTGGAGATGTCCATGTGGTCGTCTTGCAATGCTGCCTTGATGGAAATTATACAAAGGTTATATGATGAATAACTGACAGTAAAAATGATGAATACCCTTAGGAATATTATAGATTAAATTCTTCTTATTAAGAATACAAATAGAATTATAGCGATAAGACATCTTATAATTGATAATTCAGGTAACTGTTAATCATGTTGGAAAAAACAGTTTTAATTGTATATCTCCCCAAGGATATTCTCAGAGATATCTAAAACTATAGAGGCATTTTTTCCAATTGAAAAACCATTTCTGTTCTAAATAGAAACTCTCAGAAGAAAAAGTTAAGTTAAAAATACATTTCTAAAGCACACAATCTGAAATCAAATTCCCTGCACCCTGCTTCTTTGACTGATTTAAATACTAAAATTTTATTCTGACCACTTTATTTATGAGCCTTCTGCTCTCTGGGACCCCAGAAGACAGCAGATGTTGCTCAAGGAAGAAGTGCAACGATCAGTGTAGAGAGACAAAGGTTTCTTCAACCCTGTGAAGTTCTTTCTTATAAAACTAGTCTAGTTTTTATAAAACTGTTCTAGTTCTTTTATTTCTATTTTTTCTAATGTGAAATGTTTAGAAATAGGAATGGCTTCACCGCTATTTGTAAGTATAAGACAATTGAGGTATTCTCTACTGATAAATAGGCTTTAAGTATTTATCAAATAGTGATTAATAATATACATTATATAATAAATATATACACTTTCTCTGTGCCATATATATTTTAGTTAATACTTGTAGCTTTTTATCTTTTAAAAAGCAATACATAAGTCTGAAGCAATTTCAGAACAGATAAGTGTAACTGCTGATTAAAAAATCAGTATTAAGCCTCTCTATTGTGATGTTTATTATATGCCTCCCATGGAGAAAGCAGTTGTACTAAAGAGTAAATATGGTAGCCATTACTATATTAGGTTGTATAATCTCAAAAGCAATATAAATAAATGGCTCACAGATTAATAACAGATTGCTAAAAGATAAGCCTGCAGTGTTAGCTGAAATGTTTCTGGAGAAAAATAGATATAGATATGTTCTTCTTTGTTACCATAGTTTGGAATCAAAATAAGGATTGGTCTGAATAAGATACACTTTTAAATAATCTTCCATCAATATGTACTGGAGGTAGATGACCTATAATAAAAATGTATGTGTAATGATTTTAATCACACATTTATTTGATGAATAGGTATGGAGTGCCCCATACATATTGGACAATTTTAGGCACTAGAGATAGACAGATGGGTAAGTCAGACAAAGCTTAAAATCTAGTGTGTGAGATAGAAAGATAAGTAAACTAAGAAATATGAGGCAAAGTACTTATAAAGGCTCTGCAGAAAAGTAAGAGTGAAAAGATGGAAACAGAGAAAGTGGCTCTAGACTGAGTCAGGTTACCTAAGTACTTTTTTAAAAATATGTTTTCCCCTTCTATTTGCACCCCCCTCCTTCTCATGTTTGGCTTTGATGTGTTTGTTAATGTACATCATGTACAGTAGGGAATTTCCTTTTCTCCTTTCCCATGTTTCTCAGGTCACCTTATTTGCTCATCTATAGTATCTCCTTCTTCATCTGGAGTTCCTCCTATGACCCAATTTTTCCCTAGATTCCACATATTAGGGAAAACATCGATTTCTTTTTTTGTGTGTGACTGACTAATCTTACTTACCATAATGTTCTCCAATTCCATCCATTTCCCTGTAAATGATGTAACTGTGTTTTTCTTTATAGCTGAGTAAAATTCCATTGTGTACATATCCCATAGTTTTGTAATCCATTCGTCTGTTGATAGACATCTTGGCTCATTCCATAGCTTGAAAATTGTTAATTAATTTGCTTTTATTAGTGCATTATAGTTTCACATCATAAGGTAAATCATGTTGACAGTGACATATATATATGCACATGTACTTGGTGCCCCCTTCTTCTCTCCCTTCCCAATACAGTGTACTGAGATTGACATTAATATTTTCTTGAATATACTGAGACTTGAACAGTGAAGAATAGCTGGTGGAGAGCTTCCTGGCAGAGGGAACAAAGGGTAAAGATGAGAAAGTGAGATGAAAAATGCATTTAGTCACAGGAAGAAGGGCTGTGTGACTTGTAAGGTCAGGGCACAGAGCACTTGTAAGGACTGGGCACAAACAAGGCCACAAATGTCATGGGGCATCCTCACAGAGAACGGTGTAGGGCACAGTAAGGAGTTGGGATTTTATTATATGTGCAGTAGGATTTATTGCAGAACATTAGCTCAAGAAGAAACAAATTCTGATTTGAGTTTTTGAATGATTGTTTGGGCTGCTGTGTAGAAAAGGATTTGTTATGGAGGGTGGTGAAAGTGGACACAGTAAGAAGGGATTTTATGGTAATCCATTTGAGAAACATGGTAATAGAAGAGGTGGAATAGTAATCAGATTCAGAGCAGGTGCCAGAGGGAGAAAAGGTAGAACTCACTGATGGATAAAAGGTGGTTGTAGGGTCCAGAGTGAGGAAATATTGAGAATAGTTCCAAGGTCCTTGGCTAAGCCCCGTGAGGATGGTGGTGCTATTTACTGTAATCATAAGGCCTGGGATAAATCACATGCTCATGGGCTAAACAGTTGGTATAGAAATGATGTCAGAGATGCAGCTCAGCATGTAAATAACAGAGTTAAGAGATGATGAAAAAGCAGAAGAAAGTCAGGTGTGGTGGCACACCCTTGCAATCCCAGCATTTGGGAGGCTGAGACAGGAGGATCATGGTTCTCAGCCAGCCTCAGCTACTTAGTAAGGCCCTTTGTAACTCAGTGAGACTCTGTTTCAAAATAAATAATAATTAAAAAAAGGGCTGTGGGTGTAGCTCAGAGGTAGAATGCCCCTGAGTTCCATCCTGAGTATCACACACTCACACACACACACACACACACACACACACACACACACACACAGAAGAAATAGCTTTGCAAGTCATGAACAGAGAACTTAAATGAAAAAATCTTGGCACTGAATATTATAAAGTAAATGTGTCCCTTAAAATTTATATGTTGAAATATTAACACAGTATCTATGTGAGAATGGGACTTTGGGGAGGTAATTAGAGTTAGGCTATGAAGGTGGAGCTTGTGGAATAGGATTCATGGCCATATATATAAATCTATGTATCTGTGTCTATATCTTCCTATTTTTTTTACCCTGTGAATAAACAAGGACAAAATTGCTATTTGCAAATCAGGAAGTAAATCCTCAACAGAAACATGACTCTGTACTTTCCAGCTTCCAGAACTGTGAGAAATAAATGCTGTTTAAACTATCTAGTCCACAGTAATTTTTATAGCAACTCAAACTGATTAAGAAACTGTTGTACTATAATATTATAGTGAATTGTAATTTTTTTTTCTTTTTGTGGTACTAGATATTGAACCCAGGAACACCCTACCATTGAGTTATAGCCCTGCTTCTATTTATTTATTTACTTATTTATTTAGGAATACATTCTCACTATGTGGCTGAATGTCTTGCTAAGTTGCTTAGGCTGTCCTCCTGTCTCAGCCTTTCAAGCACTTGGATTGTAGGTGTGCATTACCACATATGGCTGAATTCTCAAAATTTCATGTTGCCTTGGAATCCACTTTGAATGTAAGTTTAGGTTTATCTTTCTCATACTAGAAGCAGAGACTAGTCACCCATGACAACTTTTAGTTTTATGCCTCTTCCCAGTACCATAAGTTGGCCAATACAGAAATATGCCCACACAGTTGATCATAGAAATTATCTCTGCTATGAACATGGAATGCCTATATTACTGTAGTTCTCTGGTTTCAACCTTTTTGGAAATGTACCCAGTAGTGGTATAGCACAATTCACAATAGGCAAATTATAGATCCAACAGACAAACGGATTACAAAGTTGTGGGAAATACATACAAAGGAATTCTACTCTCCAATAAAGAACAAAATTATGTCATTTACAAGAATAAGATGGAAAGACCTGGAGAGCATTATGTTAAGTAAGATTAGCCAAGCACAGAAAGGGAAGGATCATATTTTTTTTCTAATATTTGCATGAAAGGGAAGTAATTGGGATGCAAGAGAGAATCTGGATAATAGAGAAGAAACCTCAGTGGAGTCAGGGAGAAAATCTAAGGGGAAGGGAGGGACAAGCTTGAGCCACATTAATGACAATACTACCATCGACATTGTTTATACATGTGAATAGATCAACATCAGTCTTGGTACTCTGTATGGGCGGGAGGGAAACTGCGAGGTGGGGGTGAAGTCCCTCCAAGGGCTGTGTGCATCTATGTCATTGTCAATGTGATTTACATTATGATGCGAGACTATAATGCACCAATAAAAGCACATAAAATAAAAGAGATGATAAAAGAGATGATTATTTCTCTGTGAGACAGTCAGATACAGCCTATTCAGCTCACCTACTTATCCCACATTCCATGTAATCTGCTCACACATGCTGCAGTGACCTCCTCTCAGCCAGAGCATTTCCCAGAACTCATGCCGGCTCCCCCTAACACAGCAATCACAACTGCAGGAAACCTGTGTGGGTGATGCCATTGGTCCCAGTGAAGATTTCAGTCCATGATTTTCTCTCTCTTTTTTGGCTCTCCTCCTGACAGTTGTGTACATGTGTCCCAGCTATCTCACTTTTTCTTATTGGGGTCAAGAAGCATGCTCCCTTCCTCTCTCTGGGATCTATAAGTGATAGAATGCTCTGTTATGTGTTCAATTGTACTGCTTTTCTTTATTTCTCACCTCACCAACATACCTAACCCTAACATACCTAACCCACACATACCTAACCCTAACTTACTCCCTGGCCAGGGCTTTCCTAGAGAATGGCTAAGTATCAATAAACTGGACACAGGTCAGATGATATCCATAGCATATCTGCCAGTTTAAGCAAGCTTCTGATGAGAGGAGCACGTGGTTTTAGCTCAGACATGTAAGAACTAACTCATCCACTGGAATAAAGAAGTATTCTGTGAAAGCTATAATCCATTCACCCACAACAACCCATTGCCCTTAGATTTTATATCCACTTTCTAGAGAGAGAGAGAAACCTCAAAATAAATGAGAAGGTACTTATATTTATGACATACAACACCCAAATTAACACATAAATTTTGTTTTGCACCATTCGAAAGAGAAGAATAAACTGAAAATCAGTATATCTTAAAGCCACATGAACAAAAACAGAACATAGGCAAAGATTTTTAAAAATCTCAGGTATAGCCGGGTGTGGTGGCACATGCTTGTAATCCCCACGCTTGGGAGGCGGAGACAGGAGAATCACACAGGTTTGAAGCCAGCCTCGCTCTCTTAAGAGATCCTGTTTCCAAATAAAAATATAAAATCAGTCTGGGAGTGTAGTAGCCTGGAGGTAGAAGGATTCCAAGGAACCCCAGTACCACACACACACACACACACACACACACACACACACACCCCTCAGGTATAAAACAAAAGTAGGATGGTTGGCAAATTAGAATATCAAGGAAAGCACTTGCTGTTTGCTATTGTTTGATACATCTTATCTAGTGAGGTCATCTGTTATCAACAGATGCTGAGCTTCCAAGAAAAGAAATTCCTTCTCATTCTGTATAGTGAGAGGATGCTTCACAAAGCAGTGCTTCTTCTTGTCATTTCTGGGTTGATTACTGATGACCATTGATGGGTCCAAGTCAAATTATGACTTTTCTAGAGAGGTTACTAAGAATGAAATTAATAGTGCAGGTGTTTGTAGGGCTTGGCAAAAGAAGTTAAGGGATATTTAGGTTCTAGGTCAAGAAAACTGACAAATTTGCATGTCATGAATATGAATGAATAGGTTGAGTCCAGTGATTGTGTTCCTCTGCCTTTGTATGCCTGGCTTCATAAAAAAGGGACAAAATACTGAGATTCCTTTTACAAGACCCTTCACTTAAAATTAGAAAATCCACTGTTCACAGGCTTGTAGGACAGTCCTCAGTGTATCTATCCACTCACTGGAGCAGATCTTGCAGAGGTAGCACTAAGTCTATAACTTTGTCCCTGTACAAATAAGAATGAAATAAGACACAGTGTATCACATGAATCAGATCGAGGCTGTACTAGGTCTATAGACTCAATAGAGAAAGATGGATCAATTAATGATTCTAAATTATTAGATTTGTATTCCAAAGGATACTAGGTAGATAATGGGCAAACCTATGTGTACCATCAGAATGCTGAAACATTTATGAAGGCATTGTTTTCTTAAACAGATCTAGTGAATTTGTTGATAATGTCATGTGATTCACATGTATTTATTTCCCAAGCAGTTAAATAAGAAAATTATCAGTGGTTTAATAATTTTATTAAGCCACTATTTAAACTATTCTATCCGAAAATAGTGCTTTTGTAAAGGCATTTCTGATGAATGATAATTCTGCATGCTATTAGTAAATGTGAGGTGAAAATTAGGTTCTTAAGGACAAATCTGTTTGAGAAAACATAGGTTAGAATGTTAAAGAAGTCTAAGGACATGGTAGAGTTTTCAAAAGTACCAGTGAAGGAGCGCAGTTCTGGGTTCTGGGTAGGATGGAGCAAGCATGTGCCAGTCTGTTGCTCCTAGTGAATGTACTGAAATAAGACAGAATGTATAGGGATACTCTTAAAAGTAAATAACAAATTTAGAGACCAGAATTTAAAAATGCCATTGAATAACTGCAATTTCTTTGTGTTTTTCCTTTATGATGTCTACTGGCCTAGAATCAAGACATCTGAAACATATAAGTAGACTTATGTGCAGACAGAGGGGGTTGCAGGAGACAATCTCTAGTTTAGATTCAAGGAGTAGAAGAGGGTCTCTGTTGTAACCCCGATGGCTGCAGGGGTATACAGACAGTGAACATTCTGAGGGGAAACTTCCTCTCCTCAAAGAAGCTGAAATCCACAAGGCCATGAGTAAGGAGACTGATTTTTTTTTCTCCTCTCCATCCATCCTTTTGCTCTTGGCTTTAGACATGAGTGCATTTGAGGGAAGTACAGAAAAAGTAATGTAAATAATGCATGATTTTTGGTCAAAGGCTCAAAACAGAAGCCTAAGAAAAACAAAAGTACTGGGATACTGTATAGATAAAAAGTGACCCAATAAAGTTGTTTATGAACCTATGCTCACCCCTAGGCTGCACATGCCTAGATCTATTGTAAACAACATACTGAAGATTTCAAGAAGTGGAATAAGCAATAACTCATCAATGCAGCTCTCAGAATGGCACAGGTGGTGCATACACGGGACAAATTATAAAATCACTTCAAAGACTTGGAAAACAGAAGTGACACTAAAACAATAACAAAAAAGCTGGATTGAACTTGGGACTGGAACAAAACTGTGTTTATGACATACTGATAGGAAATAACATCGTCCATTAAATTAAATTTAAATAAGACTCATAAGATGCTATTAAAAATGTCTAGTATACAGCTCAAACTTATGTGTAATATAGGAAAGTAGTATAATAGAACTCACATGGGAAAAGCAAATAAACAGATGCCAAGCCTATGATGCTTTAGAATCCGAAACTGAAATTATTTGATGGTCTTTATAGTACTATTATAAAAATGCTCCAGGCTCAGAGTATAGCTCAGTGGTACAGTTCTTGCCAAGTATGTACAAGGCCAGCATTGAGAAGAAAAAAAATTCTACTAAGAGGAACAAATGCTCTTGAAAAAAAAATGACACAATAGGCAATTTCAGCACAGAGGTAAGACAATATATAAGAATTAAAGAAAAAGAGAAAGCAAGAACTGGAAATTTTAGAACTAGAAAATATAATAATGGAAACAAAAATCACTGGGTGGCCTCAAATAGAGTGAACCTGAAGATAGGAAAACAAAAATATCTAATATGAACAACTAAAGAGAAAAGGATTTTAATGACTAAAAAGAACCCCACAATCTGGTAGATAATAAAGACCTAACACTGTCATCATCAGAGTATCTCTGCCAAAACAAAACCAAAACACAAAACAAAAAGTCAATCTCTGAAGAAATTAATGACTGAAAACTCTCCAAGCTTGGAGAAAAAAGATAAACCCATAAATTAAAGAAGCTCAGTAAAACTCAAGTAGTATAAATCCAAAGAAATCCACACCTATATACCTCATAATCAAAGTGCTTAAAACTAAAAACAAAGAAACAATTAAATATTGCCAGAAGGAAGCCACACAATTACCAATATGGAAACAAAAAATTTGAATGATTTCAGATTTATTTTCAGAAAACCTAAACACCAAACAGATTTTGCTGAACAACAAAAAAAACCCTTTATATCCAGTGAAAATGTATTTTACTTCATGAATGGAGATGAAGTAATGTTACTCTCCGAAGAAGGAAAACTAGAAAATTCATTTTCATTAGACTTACATTAAAAGAATTACCACAGTAATCTCTTTAGGCAAAAATAAAATGATACTAAAAGAAAATCTGGAACATTAGAAGTGAAGGCATGGCAAAATAAATTATAAATATTCTTGAGTTCTTTAAATATGTTTGGCACTTGAAAGTAGAAATTATAGCATCTGATAACATTTCAATTTAATATATAATAGGTACAATATAATAGGATGAAGATAAAGCACATATTTTGGGAAGTTTTATGTACTAACTTAAAAAAGTAAAACACTAATTTTAAATAGTCTATGACAAATTAAGTATATATATTATGATCCCAAAATTAATCAGTTAAAATGATATATAAAGATATCAAATCTAAAACACAGTGAGCTAAAATAAAAATAACTTAAAAGGCAATACTATAAAATGTTGAGATAATACAAAAAAGGGGAAATGCCAGAAAAGAAAAAAAAGATAAAAATAACAAAATGGTAGGCTTAAATTTATTCATGTCAATAAATACATTAAATGTAAATGGGTTACACATAAAAATTAAAAGACTGTAGGAATGAATAAAAATTATGATTTAACTATATGCTCTCTGCAATGAATTTATTTCAAATAAAATCATATAGATAGATAAAAGTAAATGGGAGTAAAATGATATACTATGCAAACACAAATAAAAAGAATTTGTAATGGGCTTATTAATGCAAACTTAAGGGTAAAGAAAACTATTAGGAATAATGAGTACACCAAAATCACAATCCATAATATAAAATATTAGTGAATTGAACTTCTGTAAAATAAAAACCTTTACTGTCCAAAAGATACGGAAAAGAAAAGTGAATCTGATAGAATATAATTGCAATCTACATGTCTGGCAAAGGACTTATGTTCAGAATACATGAAGAATGCTCAAGATCAGCAGAAAGAAAGCAATTCAATTCTTAAATCAGTTATGACTTGAACAGACACTTCATCAAAAGAAGGATATAAAGAAGGCAAACAAGCAAATAGGAAGATTATTCAGCATCATGAAATGAAAATTAAAACTATGATAAAACTCCTTTAAACATCTATTAGGATGGTTAAAATAAAACCTATGGATATGAAGAGCAGCAAGGTTGTATGTAATGAAGCTAGAACATCCATGCATTGCTGTTTACAATGCAACATGATGCAATCACTTTAGGAAATTGGCAAATTTTATAACATTAAATACATCCTTTATCAATCATAATCCAATTCCTCTATATTTACACCAGGAAAATCAGAACATATGTCCACACAAAAATATTTCCACTGATATTTATATTAGCTGTCTCTATGATCCCCAAACTGGAAACAATGCAAATGTCCATCATTGGGTAAATAAAAAAAAAGAAATAAAAGAATTATGGTATTCCCATATAGTGAAATTGTCAGTAAAAAGGATGAACTATTAATAGCACAAAACTGTATAAATATAGAATTCTTTATAACAAGTGAAAAATGCCAGTATCTAAAGATTGAATACTCGGGTGTTGTGGCTCACACTTGTAATTCCCGCGCTTGGGAGGCGGAGACAGGAGGATCGAGCAGGTTCGAAGCAAGCCTCTCTGGCTTAAGAGACCCTGTTTCCAAATTTTAAAAAGTATAAAAAATAGGTCTGGGAGTGTAGCTCGGAGGTAGAAGGGCTTCCAGGAACCCCAGTACCACCAAAATAAATAAATAAATGAATAAATGAATAAATAAATAAATAAAGATTGAATACTCTATGACTCTGTGCAATTTTCCCACTTATATGGCATTTTTAAAATATGAAAATAATAGTGATAGAGAAGATAACAGTGCTTTCCAGAATTTTGAGGTAGAGGGAAGATTTCTTTCCAAACATTAAATTTGGTAGAACAATCTCTAAAAAAAAAAAAAAAAGATTTCTTGGATTGAATTCCAACTGGGTTCCCCTTTTCTAACCTTGAGAAAAAGACTTAAATATTTCTAAACAATATCAGAACCTAAGTCAGAAGATTGTTATGGAAATTTGGGTAAAGTCGGTGAGTGTTGTAGAGTGTCACAGAACAATAGAGAGTCTTGGCTGGGATGGTGGTTATAGGAATCTATACATTTGTTAAAATTCATAGAACTGTACACCAAAACAAGTTCCACTGTGTTACTTTTAAAAATTAAAGTAAATGCTAATATAGGCTAATAACCTCTAAGAGGAACAAAGTAAGCAAGGTTGTTCTTCAAATTTATTTAATCACCGAACTTCTGAACCTTTGCTTTCTTTTGTCTGCATCTATTGAAGTGCTATGGAATTAAAGCAAAGACTGTTGAAAATACTTCTCATGAAAATATTGCAAACTCTTCTGAGAACTAATGAATTAATTTAAAATACTTGGAAGGAAAAATGATTGTAAAGAATTATTTCAGAATGGTTGGCATTACAGGTTAAGTTGTCATAATCTCATTTGAAATGTGTGCTAGGGTTGTCAGATAACTTGGTCATTTGTTATTTGAGGTGAATAAGGGTTTAAGTGGAATTCAGCATTTGTTCGGGAATTTGCCGTACTGTCCATAAATAACAAAAAGACAATCTGGAAAAGAGAGGCCCTGAGTTGAAAATAAATCTCACATTGGCTTCATGCCTGGGACTAATGAAGGAAAAGAAGGTGTGCCAAAATGAGCAATAATTCAAAAGGGGACAAATATATATCCTTTAATTTATTTTATTCATAAGGTTCATAACCCTGAGATATCAGAACTTGTGACTGAAATTGGGGTTTGTCAAGTCTGTAGCAGAGGTATCACCTTGTAGACTCTGTACATCAGAAACTTAAGTAGGAAGTAAATTTAACACACACACACACACACACACACACACACACACACACACACACACACTGGCCAAGCTAGCAGCAATCTGCTTCCTGTCTCTTACTAGCATGTTGGCCCAAGAAAAACACATCATAGTTAAAGATTGATTGCACATTCCTTTTATAAAATGCATTACGATGTAAGAAAGACATTTTGATAACTACAAAGCTTTTCTTGACTTTCCGAATGAGTTACCTCTGTATAGAGGGGAAAAAAATCAAAGTAAGATGTAGCAATTAGTTGAATTTGTCAACTCCGTTAATTTAATAGGATTTTAATTTTTAAAAACTTCACTCCTTCTAATTTTTAAGACTTATATATGTTAGGGAAATGCTACAAACTGGGAGGTGCATGTGTAAGAGTAGGACTAGAGTGAAGAGCCATAAAAATCTTTTTCTGTGGAAGATATTTTAAATGTATTTTCACTGGAACAGAAAAATGAATATTGTAACATTGTAGATGTAAACATTAGAACATCTTTTATTTCCATTAATTTATGGAAAAGGTATATAAATGTGTTATGAAATTTATCACATATAGTACTTTTTAAAATAGTTTTTGACTGGCTTTTTCTTCTATTTATACATTGTATAAAAGCAGGCATCTAATGAAGCATATTTGAAATAAATGTACATCACTGGTATTTGTGTTTTGCATAGGGGATTTACCCTTTCCAAACTTCAGTTCCCTTCCCAGAAAATGGGAACAATTCCTTCCTGCTTACATCATGTAGTTTTGTGAGTATCCAATGAAATCCTAGTACTCAGTCCACTGAAATATTGTAACAATGCTGATTCACATCATCATCATGAGTATTATCTTTTCATATCATCACTAAAATACTAAAATTGCTTGTCAAACTTGCTTCTTAATATTGCCATGTCATACCTTATTTTTATGTAAATTTTACATTTATACACTTTATTTAATCTTGGTATTTGTGTTGCTCAAGGACTTAAAATAATAAAATAAAGTGGGATGTGAGTATCTAAGGTGCCATAGCATAGGCTACTGTGCTCAGTACGTCACTTATTTTATTCTGTATATGAAAACATAGTTATTCACGGGAATCAATAAACGCTAGTGCAAGAGTAGTAGGTAGGTGAGCATCTCTATTCTCTGATCAAAGACTTCATTGGTTATTCAATTGTCAATGGAGGGGTAGGAGAGAAGGCCCTGGAATAAGTACACCTGAATTATATTTCAAGATGCTCATTTCTTAGCTGTATGCAACTAACCTTGGAAAGATGACCTAAACTTTTCAGCACTTCTGTGTGCTCAGGTATGAAATGAAAATGGTGTCAGTATCTATTTCACAGAAATGTTAACTTTAAGGCATGCTTCCTACTTAAGACAATACCTGACACATTGTAAGTACTTAATGAACATTCATTGCAACTGCATTTTGGGCAGATAAAAATCGGCAGCAGGATTTTGCTTGATTTGACCACTACTTATAAATAAAAGAATACAGAATCAATTTACTTAGTGATTTTTTGTTGTTGTTGTTTTGTAGAGCAGGAGATTGAAACCCGGGGCATTCTACCTCTGAGCTACACCCACAACCCTATTTTTTATTCTTTATTTTGAAACAGTGTCCCACTAAGTTGCAGAGGGTCTCACTAAGTAGCTGATGCTGTCCGTGACCTTGTGATCCTCTTGTTTCAGCCTCCCAAGTACTGGGATTACAAGCTTGCAACCACCTGATTTGATTTCAAATGCTCAGATGTAATTTGGTAAAAATGTCACATTTCAATACATGACTTTCAACATGATTTACATTATGTATATAATAAAAGCATAATATAATATAAAAGTCATGGCTTAGAGTATATTTAAATTGTAAATGTCAAATGAGATAATACATCAAACAGTATTTCTCTATACCTAGTTAACATTATGCAAATTTTAAACATTGGTTATAGCTGGGCATGGTGGCACACACTTGTAATCCCAGCATTTGGGAGGCTGAGACAGGAGGCTTGTGGTTCACGAACAGCCTCAGCTACTCCATGAGGCCCTTATAACTCAGTGAGACCCTGTTTCAAAATAAAAAATAAAAAATTGGGCTAGAGGTGTCGCTTGGAGGTAAAATGCCCCTGGGTTCCTTCCAGGTACTGCAAATAAATAAATAAATAAATAAATAACTACACTGGTTATTATTATCTAGTCAATTTTCTTTGGATTAAAAAAAATTCAAGACCTTTAAGTTTCTTATATAATCCATATTTCTTCAGAAATCTTGGAGACTAGAGAAAGGCCACCACATAGCTGTCCTTGTATGTGCTTAATTTAAAAACATAAGCTAGTTGCTCAGAACATTTTAATAGCACATCTTAGAGAAATTATATAGGAAGTATATTGGATAATTATAAAATAATTTGCCTTTAGCCTAAATTAGACTTGTATAAAATGATGCACCGTTCATTCAAGGCATAGCTTTGAACAGGTTTTCATTAACATCTGGTATTTCCCAGCTCACATTTCTCATTATTAAAGCCAGTAAGTGGTTCAGGTTGAGATTATTCTCAAAGGGTCTTTAGAAGAGAGTTGACCAGATCTGTTTATTACTTTGCTTTCCAAGTGTTTCCCAAAATATCCTTTGGTAATCAATGCATGACCAACATTCTAGAAACTATTAACAACAAAGAATTTGGAATATGCTATACTCTAGGCTTTATTCCTAGTGGAAACTGTTAATTTGCGTAGAAACCTTTTATATAAGAGATCTATTTAAATATTCATTCCTCCTTGAAATTCAGTTCAAGTAATAAACTGGATATTTTCTCTGATTAAGCAAATATTTTGAACAAAATATTTTAAATATCTTCATGTGTTCATTTTCTTTTGATGCAGTTTTGACTACCTGTAGCAGCTTATTTTATTTTTCTGTGAATATTTCTGTTCCGGGTACTTATTGGGATTTTTTTTTCTGCTCAAGGTAATTTGATTGCCTGTTGTTGTTCAGTCTTAAGAAGGGATTCAAAATCAAGTAAGCATGTCTAAATGCTAAACTAAAAACAAAGAAACGGATTCTTCCTTTGTTCCTTAATTTTTTTCATTTTTTCTTCTTTCTTTTTTATATTTTTATGATACTAGAGATTGAACCCAAAGGCATTTTATCTCCAAACTATACCACCAGTCCTTTTTACTATATTTTGTTTTGAAACAGAATCTCACTAGGTTCCTAAGAATCTCAATAAATTGTTGAGGCTGGTCTTGAACCTGTGATCTTCCTGTCTCAGCTTCCCAAGTACTGGGATTATAAGCAGTGCCATTATGAGCTCATAAATGGATATATTTCTACGTAAGTAATAAGAAGTTACCCCAAATCTCTTGGTCCTTAGTATGTTTAAGGGACCAGATTATATTTTTCTCCCACATAATAACTGTTTAGAATAAAATGTGTTATGATATTCATCTGGAAGACTCAAGAAATAGTCATTGTATTCACTTATCAAATCCTGACACTTCAGCATGCCTCTATTTCTTGTATTTTACATTAGCTGGTTCACAAAGGCATGTACGATTTCCAAACTGTGCAGTGCTCCACCAACCGACCACATAGCAAATGACACTTGAGAACCAAGAAGGTGCTGTCTGTAGCTGGGACGGTGATCTTTCTCTTTTGTATTTCTTATGGTTAAGAGAAACAGAGGTACTACCTTGGCAGAACAGAAAGACAATGTGGTTTGAAGTCAAGTAGTGGTGCAGAGAAATTTAACTGCTCCACTAAGAACCTTGAAGTTGGCAGAGTTACTTCCCTTGTTTCAATATCTTTTTACGTTAACTTTTTTGTAATGCTGGTATGAGCATTATGTGAAATCATGTCTCTGAACAGCTAGCAGGAGACTAGATGGGGGTTTCTATTTCCTCTTTTCCTTTTACTTTTTTTTTTACTGGTGCATATTATTTATATATTACATTGTGGCATATTTGTATATACATTCAAGAACTGGCTATTAGTGCTTGTGTTGTTGCTTTAATAAGGGCACTAATAGTCTCTGTCTGCTTATTTTATTCTTTTTTTTTCTTTAGTAACTGGGTGATCTTGTGGCTCCAGAACCAAATTAACTAAAATAAAAATCTAATTCAAATCAATAATCTACTGAGAAGCCAAATATCCTTTTGTTAGGGGAGTAGAGACATCTCTGGGAAAGAATACTGAGGAGTTTCTAACAGGGGACAGCTCTCCTCAGGACCAGTGGTGTTCCTGACATACAAGAAGGAGAAGAATCCCAGCACATGTCAGGAGAGGCACAGAGATTTATTTAAGAAAGCCCGGAACATATATTCAAGGGAGAATGTGTTCCATCTCAGGAGAAATAGAGGCATTTTGGGGGTTCCTGGCTTCTCTTCTAAAGGACACTTGCTGAGGAAAGGGTAAGGACAGATATGTAGGGATGACATCAGTCTGAGGATCTCAAGATGGTTCATGGTGATCTAGTTATTCTCAGCATCCTTGGGCTGTCAGGATCTTCATTATCTGATCAACTGATAATGCTAGAAAGTCCCTTAAATTGTAGGTTTCTCAAAATATCATCTCTCTCCTTGATATGCACCTAGTGGATTTAGAGATTTCTCAGAAATTTGGAAATAGGTCTGGAAGTAAGAAGACTGGAAAAATATGTGGAACTCTAAAATTATTTTCCTAAACTTTCCTTTATGTCTCCTATCCATTTCCTTTCTTTTTCTTCACTATTTCACTTTCTCTTACATGCAGTAGATTGGAAAAGCTGAAAAATAACCATCCAGTAATCCCACTAGCCAAGAGTGGTCAAGAGGAAAATACGTGCAAACTCTTTTCCTCACAAGGGTACCCTTTTTTCCGGGGATCCTTCCAGCCAGCCCCTCTTGGTGCTGCCCATCATCCTCTGAGGAGGGATTTCTCTCCTCCAACCTTATCTGCTCTTGAACTTCTCTGACGTGAGCTCCCAGGATCTTCCTCATGTCCACCTACTCTACAGGGCTGCTGGTTCAGCTGACCAGCTCCTGCTTGGTATGGTATTCTTGGCTGACATTGGCCTCCTAAAATGCACCTGTTACCTGACATTTTCATTCAAAAGGAAATTTTGTCAGATGAAGTAGAAAGCATTTTCGGACATAGATTATTTTACTGTGGTGAATTTATCAAAGGATTTTTAAAATTGAAATTCAGTTATAAGAGGTGTGCTTGTAACTAGGAAGAAATGATGAAATAATTTGAGAAGATACCATGTTAAATAGAAGCAAGTAGGTTCATGTACTGTAATACTGCTCAGAGTCCTTCATAGGTAATGTGCATTTTAAGCAAGGGATACTAAATTATATAAAATCATTTATTCAATACTTATTTTTAGGCACTGTGTAGGCATGGTTTGGGGTGCTGATGATATAGTGATGGGTAAAACTGAGTGGTACAAACCTGTAATCCCAGTATTTGGGAGGCTGAGGCATGAGGATTTCAGATTTGCAGCCAATGAGACCCAATTACAAAATAAAAAATAAAATAGGGTTGGAGGTAGAGTGCCCTTGGATTCAATCTCTAGGTACACACACACACACACACACACACACACACACACACACACACAGACACAGAAAAAAAGATGATTATTTTTCTTATGGAGCTAACAATTCAGTACTTGGGCTTGAGGTGGTGTGGGAAGTAGAAAATAAATATGGAAACAAACAAGATACTTTTGGATAATATTAAGAAGAAAATAAAAATACTAGTCCTCAGAAACCTATCACTGGATTCAGATAAAAATCCAGAATAACTATAAATGTTTTCTTTTGGTCATAAACACATATGTTAGTACACACAGAGGGCATTCTACTTAAAATATATTTATAAAGATCACTGGCCTATTAATTCCACAGAGGTAACCATAATCCCAGTTTATCTAAATTGAATTGAGTTTTTTAAAGTATTAATTTTTCAATTTGTTCAAGGGGAAAACGTTAGGTGAACTACTTTTAGTGACTCATTCTCCACAACTTCAAAGAAAAAAAGTTTAATATGGAGTATATTTTAAACATGAACAAGAAATTGCCTGTCAAAACAGTTTCATATGATTTATAAAGAACCTACTTAAAAGAATTGTGACAATTTCTATCTAAAAAATTTAAGCTTAAATGTATAGTATTAAGTTTTACACTATATATTTCTATTATTATAGAAAATTTCTAGGTAAAGTAAGATTACAAGTAATTTGTTTTCATCCTGAACTGCCACAGAATTCACATTGGAATTTTTGACAAACAAATTAATCAAATAAAGGATAAAGGAACAAAATGGCAATAAAGGGCTAGTGTAGAAAAGGAAAACTGTGAAATAACTAAAGATTTTGTGTGTGTGGGTGGGTGGTACTGGGAATTAAACCCAGGAGCATTGTACCTCTGGGCTACACCTCCAGAATGATTTTATTTTTTATTTGGAAACAGGGTCTCACTAAGTTGCTGAGGGCCTGACAAGTTGCTGAGGCTGGCTGCAAATCTGCGATCCTCTTGCCTCAGCCTCCCAAGTACTGGGATTACAAGTATGTGCCACCACACCCTTTAACTAAGGCTTTTTAAAAAACGAAAATAACTTATGTTAATAATTCACAAGCAAAACTGTCTTGGAGAATAAATTTTTCACTGTCCCAAACCCATAGTTACCTCTGCAGTAGTGGTTATCATGAAAAGCATATTGTGAATGATTCAAATATTTGATGTACAAGTGAGTATATCAAAATTTTTTGCACAAGTGGGTATATTGCTAAACATAGTATTTTTCACTTTGGTCTTTAATTTGTCAGTTGATTTTCTACAATATTTCTATCAGATACACAGCTTACTTCTCTTATTAATGATGCCTGTTTTTCAATTTAACAGATTCACCACAATTAGTTTAGCAAATATCAATTAAAGGGAGAGCATTCAATCATATCTATTATTTTGCTTTCATCAACAACACATTCTGAAACTTTATGCAAGTGCTGCTATACTGTTTACTGTTGATTTTGGTTCCTGATACCTGCCCAGCACTATCTAACTCGATTTTTCTTAGGAGTGGATAGGCTATACCTTGTATTAGTCCCTTTGAGTTGCTATAACAGAATATTATAGACTAAATGACTTGTAAACAAATAACATTTATTTTTCACAGTTTTGAAGGCTGAAATATCCAAGATCAGGATGTAATATCTGGTTAGGACCATTTCCTGTTCAAGGAGTTAGCACATGGACATTCTGGCTTGAAAATCACCCACAGTTTCTATCACCTGTGGACTTTGCCCCCACTTTTTACCATAGCCTACAAAGGACAGCATGGCCTATCCATTGCTTGACTCCTAAATATTCATTTTTCCACTCTTCTATTTCAGAGACCCAGTCACATTCCCCCAGCTGGCTTCTCCAAAATGCCAAACTCATTCTTCTTTGGGTCCCTTGTACTCTCTGGTCTTCCCTTCTATACTATAATCTTCAGCCCTCAGATCTCTATATGATGGGCCCTTCTCATAATCCAGGCCTCAGTTTAAACATCACTACGTGGCAGAGATCCTGATCTAAGCTATGCCCCCATCACCTGCCTCAGATCTCCCTACTTGTAGGCTATCACTCACTTCACTTCTATTAATGTCCCTTACTATGTCTAACTCTATCATATTTTAAAGTAGAAAATACACAATTCATTTTTTTATTCTACATATCTTATTTACTAAGCCATTTTGTGCAGGTTTCCTTCTTGGAAACAGAATAGAAGAAACTGTATTTACTCTCTTTTTCAATTTAAAATGTGAGAGTCATAAAGTGTACTTATTGTGATTCTTAATATATTTATTTCTTACAACTTACATGTTAGTGTCTATGACTGTTTTCTCCCTTTGCTTTTCTCCCCTCTCCTTCTTTGTGACTTATTACTGAAATGCTAACTTTTTCTATATTTACATCTCTCCATTCTGCTGTGTTTGAAATTATAAATTGAATTTCTCTTCCTTTAGTAATTTCCCTCAGTTTAACAAATATTCATTAGTCATATGAGTTACTATATAAGCCTGTTATTTAGTGTTTTCTGTCTCCCTACTGAATATAAATAGGACCTCATGATACCTTAATCTTCTATTTAAAGATCTTAAATAATTGTTCCCTAGAGTTTTAGCCATTTTAAAAAATTCTAGTTCTACTATCAGCTGTTAAAATTTGCAATATAATTTTCAATACTTTCACTTATTGATTCTATATTTAGTTTCATATTATCTCACTGGAATTACACTATTAACAAATATTTGCAGGGTGGGGGTTTTGCTCAGTGGTAAAGGCAGGTTCTGTGCACGTGTGAGGCCCTGGGTTCTATCCACAGCATACCAAAAAAAAAAAAAAAAAAAAGTTCTATGTTCTATGAGCTATAAACTATCTTATGTGGTATTTGTATGTTTGAAATGTCTTTATTTTGCCTTTATTCCACAATGGCTATTTAGATAAAGCAACACTGTGTTCTTTTCCCTGAGCACTTTGAAAATGTTGTTGTACTATTTTTTTGTTTTTATTATTGTCTTTCAAAAGTCTCCTTCAGGCTAATTTGCAATCTTTTGTAGGTAATCTGTCTTTCCCCTCTGGTAAGTTTTAAGAATTAAAAAAATAATCTTTGCAATTTTATAATGTTGTGCCTAAGTCTGCATTCATATTTATATTCCACTTAATTCCTAGAGTAAGCATTTGATCTGAAAAGCAATGGTTTTTGCTTTTTTTCTATTAATTCTGGAAAACTCTCAAATCTGTTCTTGTCAAGGATAGTTTCTCAGCTATTTTCTCTTTTCTCAGCAGATGGCTGAATCTGTAGCAGACAGCTGGAATACTTCACCTTCATGGCCCAGTGCCAGGGTGAACCAAAAGGGGCCCGGTTCCTGGCCCCGCAGGAATTCCTCCTTAGCTATGAAAAGACTAGGGGAAGAGTTCTGGAAGGACTGATGTGCACAACTTGGTTTTCTGGCTATCTATATAATGGCTTGGATTATAGAAGCATCCCCCAAACCACTGCCTTTATTTATTTATTTATTTATTTATTTATTTTGGTGGTACTGGGGGTGGAACCCAGAGGCTTTCTACTTCCGGGCTATACTGCCAGACCTTTTTTTTATATTTTATTTGGAAACAGGGTCTCACTAAGTTGCTGAGAGCCTCACTAAGTAGCTGAGGCTGGCTTCGAACTCATGTGGTCCTTCTGTCTCAGCCTCCCAAGCGCGGGAATTACAAGCGTGCGCCACCATGCCCGGCTCAAACCATTGCCTTTATCTGTGTGTGTGTGTGTGTGTGTGTGTGTGTGTGTGTGTGTGTGTGTGTGTGTGTATCTCCCAAGTTCTACTTTATGTAAGCACACTGGTCATATCAAATTAAAGTCAACTCTAAATGAACTCATTTTATCTAAATCGGGCATGGTGACAAGTTTGTAATTCCCAACATTTGAGAGGCTGAGATAGAAAGATTGCTGTTTGAGGACAGCCTCAGCTACTTAGTGAGGCCCTTTGCACCTCAGTGAGACCCTGTTTCCAAATAAAGAATAAAAATAGGGCTGGGGGTGTAGCTCAGAGGTAGAATGTTCTTGGGTTTTAACCCCAGTACCACAAAATAAATAAATAAATAAATAAATAGTAGCTAGATTACTTCTGTAAAGTCTCTATCTCCAGATAAACTGATAAGATACTAAGATTAGAACTTTGATATAAGAATCTAAGGGGAACACAATTCTATCCATAACACATAGCTACAAGAAACTTCCTTGAAGGTACATCCTTTTAAACTTTCCGGTGCTGCTTACTTACTATAGGCAGCTAAATAAGCTTCAGACCCTTGTCTCAAGTGAGGTCTTTTGGTTGTGTTTGACTTACAAACACTAACTTTGTACTCCAAACTGAGGAAATCCTTGACCTCGGCTCTTCTCATTATTTATTTTAGGTGTCTTTAATGTTTTTATCTGTTCTTATTATATATTTGGTTTACAAAAAAGATGTGGTGAAGTATATTTCTAGGTTGATGCACATTTCTAGTTTAATTTCTATGTGAATTAAAGTTCTCATGAAGCACATAAAATTGAGGTAGGTAGGAAAATGAAAATAGCTGGAAAAAGGGGTTAATTAGAACAGAAGGATACTAAATTATATATATATAAATATATGTATATATACATATATACATATATATTTTTTGGTGGTACTGGGGTTCCTCGAAACCCTTCTACCTCCGGGCTATACTCCCAGACCTATTTTATATTTTTATTTGGAAACAGGGTCTCTTAAGCCAGTGCGGCTGGCTTCGAACCTGTGTGATCCTCCTGTCTCCACATTCCAAGCGTGGAGATTACAAGCGTGCGCCACCACGCCCGGCCTAAATTATATTTAAAAACCTAGTTATTAAAGTAATATTGTACTGGCAAAAGAAACTGATATAACGAAATAGAAATGTCAGGATGTCTGTGAAATTATCTTGGAGATATTCTTGGGTTGCAATTAAAGCAACAGGATAGACAAAGATTTATCAAAAGTGGATATTTTTGGTTAGTTATATGGAAAGATAAAGCTATCTCTACTACATACTACTCAACACAATGACAACTAAGAATTAAAATCAATAAAATTAATGGAAGAAAATAGAGTTAAATATGGGAACGTGAATATGAAAGATGACTTTTTAGAGAAAAGAGAAGAAGGAAAGACACTTAAAAATGGTCAATAAGTGCTGGACATGCTGGCGCACATCTGTATTTTCAGTACTTGAGAAGCTGAGACAGGAAGATTGCAGGTTTGAGCCAGGCTCTGCCACTTACTGAGATTCTTAGCAACATAGCAATATCCTGTTTCAAAACAAAAAATATTATTAATAGTAAAAATGACAGGGCTAGGGGTAAGGTTTAGAGGTAGACTGCCTCAGTATCAAAAACAAAAGGGATCAATAAGTATAGTAGAAGGTCACTGATAAAATAACAAATAAGGAAACTTTAAATATTTGCAAAATATTGTGTGCAGTATATCACAGATACATATATTTCTAAGGACTTTGGGGACTTATTTATTTATTTTTATGTGGAACTTAATTGAAAATGGTATACATTCAGATTGTGCTTGGTGCCCTCTCCAACCCCTTGTTTCTCCTTCCTCTCCTCCCAACAATGAGTATCCAGGTTAACCATGCTATATTTATATTTTTACACATATTTGGATGTAGCTCCTCCATTAATCAACCTCAGCCTTCTTCCTCTACTATCCTTCCATTCTAGATTTGCTGAGATTTCCCCTCCATTATCTGGAAATCATCTGGTATTCCTAATAGTCCCTAGTTTGGGCATATTAGAGAAAACATATGTCCCCTCTCTTTCTGTGCTTGGCTGATCTCACTTAACATAATGTTCTCAAGGTCTTTTCATCTTTTGTAAATGACCTGATTTTATTCTTCTATTGTGTTTTTTTCCCATAATTTTAAATCCATTCATCTGTTGATGGAGACGTAGGTTGGTTCCATATTTTGGCTATTATGAATTGTGCTATGAACCAGCCACCACTCTGATACAGGGCTAATATACAGAATATACATACAAAGAGCTCAAATGACTAACACTAGCAAAACAAATAACCTAATTAAGAAATGAGCAACAACTGAATAGACACTTCACAAAAGAAGAGACACAAATGGCCAAAAGGTACATGAAAAGATTTTCAACATCATTAGCCATCAGGGAGATGCAAATCAAAACTATGCTGAGATTCCATCTAACCCCAATCAGAGTGGCAAGCATAAAGAAGTCAAATAACAACTGTTTGTGGGAGTGCAAACTATCTCAGCCACTATGGATATCAGTGTGGACATTCCTTAGAAATTCCTTAGAAAACTGGGAATGGATCCACCATATGATCCGGCTATCCCACTCCTGGGTATCTTTCCAAAGGGGTTGAAATCAGAGAACTACAGTACCATATGCATACCCATGTTCATAGAAGCACGATTCGAAATAGCCAAAATATGGGAGTATTTTTTAACCTTGCTTTCCTGTCTTTTGAATAAACTAGTCAGTTATTTTAGCATTCTATCTTGTCATATATTCAAGTCCTTTCTGATAATTACAGATTTTTGCTGAACTTTCTGGCCCGCTTAGATAATGAAAAGTTTGTATTCCATAAAGAGGCAAAATATAACACATGACTAGCTGCCAACACGGAAAACTAACTGGAGCTCTGATTCAGAGAAATGCCATGATGGAAAGCCAGTGGTTAATGGCAGAAACCAATGTGTCCCTTAGCACTTTTACGTGGGGAAGCCATCCTGTGTCTGTTTCCCAGCAACAAATTGGACTCTTGTGAGCAGAAAGAGTTAATGTAGCTTCCTAAAGCATCTAAGTTATCTCCAGAGACTGTTTTATGCACTCAGAGAATTTGGCTAACCATAGCATGTATTCCTTTTCTAATAGCACCAACAATAAGTTAAAAATCCTAACTTCTCTCTTTTATAATTTGCTATCATTATCACTTATCATTGTTCAGTGCAGATATTCTCATTTTAGGAAATTTTTAGGATTGTCACTTCAGGCATGTTTATAGACTGCATGTGAACACACCTTAGGTAAACTATCATAGCCAAGTCTAGACCTTTGGCTGTATTATAAATGTAGAGAAAAATAGGCCAGAATGTACCAAAGTTGTTAATTGACATTGACCTATATGCATCAGTTTAGTCTATAAACTTAGGAGAAATCAATTGTAAAAGCATAGAACCATAGATGGAATAGGAAAATATACAATTTAAATAAATATATTGAATTAAGCATTTGTGTATTTTTAAGAAACACAATTGATTTAGAATCCTCTAACTTTTATTTTATGCCTGTTTTCTGATGTGATTTCAACAGTAAATACAAGAATATATGCTGTATTGTGACATATAACAATGATTTGAAGAATTACTAGATGTTTTTTATCATGTAAGATGATATAACACACATTTAACCAAATATCTATTATTACTCAGGTTTCAGATTCTGAATTGATTTAGTAGCTCATACAAAAAATGTCTCAATTAACCTTATCTTCCATGCAATCTATGATGTTTTATATTTTTGAAACTATATTCTTCCAAACTAAAACAAAAATTGCCTGATTATAAATTAAGCCTCTTTCAGACTGTATGCGTTTTTATTTTTTATTTTCCTGAGTAATTTGAGGTTTGTAGCACAATTTAGAGGAAGATACATCAATTTCTCATATCATCTTGCCACACATGCACACAGCCTACAGCCTCCCTGTTATCAACATTCTTCACCAGAGTGATGCATTCATTACAATTCATGAATCTACAATAGCACATTACGATCACCCAAAGTCCGTAATTTTCATTAAGCTTTATTCTAGGTGTTACACATTCTAAGTTTTTGGACAAATGTATAATGTGCATATCCACCACTAGAGTATCAGTATATTTTCACTGCCCCCAAAGTCCTCTGTGCTATACCCATTCAACCACTTCCTGACCACCTGTGCCTTCCTTGGCAACCTTTTTTTGTTCATACCATGGTTTTGACTTTTCCAAAATGTAAGAGAGTTGAAATCAAACACTTTGTTGCCTTTTCAGACTATTTGATTTCCCTTAGTGATATACATTTAACTTTCCTTCATGTTTTTTTCATGCCTTGAAATGCATTTATTTTTAGCACCAAATAATACTTTATGGTATAGATGTACCAGTTTATTTATCTGTTCATCTTCTGAAGGTTTTCTTGGTTGTATCTAAATTTAGGCAATTGTAGATAAGGATGCCAAAAATATCCATGTTCAGGGTTTTGTGTGGAAATGATTTTTCAACTCCTTTGGGAAAATAACAAATTTTCATAGGATTATTGTTACCCTTTAATGTTCATCAGATCTGTAATAATGTCCCCTTTTTATTTCTAATTGTAGTAATTTGTCTTTACTTTTTTAAAAATATAAAACAGCCTACCTAGAGGCTCATTGATTTTACTGAATTTTCCCAAGAACCAGCTTCTGGTTTCATTGATTTTCTGTTTCAATTTTATTGATTTCTGCTATAATGCCTATTATTTCTCTTCTCTTGCTTTGTTCGGAATAATTTTGTTCCTCTTTTTCTAGTTTATATGGTGGAAATTCAGATTATTGATTTTTAGGTCTTTCTCCTTTTGTAATGCATGCATCTAGTGTTAAAAGTTCTAGGAAATTTGACTTCTTTATCATTGTTTACCACCTTGATTTAACCCTGATAACTTTTATTTTCTATGTAAGCTCTGTTTGAAATGAATACACATACTCCTGGTTTCTTTTTACTAGTATTACGCGGTATATCTTTTTCATCCATTTAGTTTTATATGTGTATTTTTGTAAGTAGTGGGTTTCCTGTGGACAACACAGAGTTGAGTCTTGTTTTTTATCTACTCTGACAATATTTATTTTAACTGGTGCATCTAGATCATTGACATTCAAAGTGATTATTGTTAGAATTGGATTTACTTCTTATTGCTTTCTATCTCTTGTCCTCATTATTTGTTTTTATATTTGTCTTTTATTCTTTCTGCCTTTTGTAATTTTAGATGAACATTTTATATGAATGTATACATTTTATATGAATGCCTAGAAATTTGCAATATGCATTAGAACTAATCCAATTCTACTTCCAAATAAGAATATATCACTTTAAGGGTAGCATTAGTACCTTAAAAAATTCTAATTCCTCCCTCATGAACCTTGTATTATTGTCATTCATTTTATTCATGTATAAGTATGCATAAGCACAGGTATGGATATATGGGCATGCCTACATAATAATTATTATAATAAAGTATTATTGTATTGTATAATATTATTATTGAATACAATATTATTTTTATTTTGAATCAAGTGCTATTAGATTAATCAAGACAGGGAAAAATGAAAGTTCTTGTTTTATCTTCATGTTCTTATATATTTTTTTCTTTCTTAGTTTCTGATCCAAATTATTTTCTTTTTTTTTTGTGGTATAGGGAATGGGACCCAGAGGCATTCTACCTCTGAGGTATACCTCCAGCCATATATTTTTTTTTATTCTTTATTTTGAAATAGGGTCTCACTGAGTTGCAAAGGGCCTCACTAAATAGCTGAGACTCTTCGTGATCCATAATTCTGTCTCAACCTCCCAAATGCTGGGATTACAAGCATCTGCAACCACACCCAGCTATATATTTCTTCTATACAAAGGACATCTTTGAATATTTCTTGCAAAGCATGGTTACTGATAGCATTCCTATCAATTTTTGTTTGTTGAAAATGGTTTATAAAACCTTTATAGAAGAATAATCCCAATGCTTTTCAATCTCTTTCATAAAATAGAAACTCTCCCAAATACATTTCATGAAGCCAACATCACAGTAATACCAAAACCAAATAAAGGCAGTGCAATAAAAGAAAACTATAAGCCTATATTATTGATGAACTTAGATTTAAAACTGCTAAACAAAATACTAACAATGTTCATTAAAAACCACATCAAGAAAATTATATGCTATGACTAAGTCAGGTAAATTGCAAGGATAAAAGACTGGTTCAACATGTGAAAAAGTATGTAATTCACCACATAAACAGAACCAAAGACAAATTTCACATGATCATTCTGATATATGCTGAAAAAATATTCAATAAAATCCAACACCCATTCATGCTAAAAGCACTTCTAGAATGAGAATAGAAGGAACATTTTTAAACAAAATAAAGGCAATATTCAATAGACCCACAGCCCACATAATATTAAATGGGAAAAAATTGTGTGAATTTTTCCTAAAAACAGGAACAAGACAAGGATGTCCATTATCACCACTTATTTCAGCATAGTATTTGAGACTCTAGCCAGAGCAAAAAGATAAGAGAAAGAAATCAAAGGAATACAAATAGAAAAAGAAGAAATAAAACTACCCCTATTTGCAGATGACATGATAGTATACTTAGAAGACCTCTCAGAATCTCAACCAAAATGTGTACAAAACTGATCAACAAATTCAGATAAATATCTGGATACAAACTCAATCTTAAAAAATCAGAAGTGTTCTTCTATGCCAACCATACATCCACCGAAAAGAAAATTCAGAAAACGTTTTCACTCATGATGTCCCACAAAAAATAAAATACTTAGGAATAAACCTAACCAAGGTGGTGAAAGACCCCTACAAGGAAGCATTGAATAAAGAAATAAAACATAGAACAAAGAAATCAAAGAAGACCTTAGGAGATGGAAAGATCTTCCATGTTCATGGATAGGCAGAATAAATATCAAAATGACCATTCTTCCAAAAGTGATCTATAGATTCAATTCAATACTCATTAAATTACCACGGTCATTCCTTCCGGATATAGAAAAAAGTTAGTTCTTAAATTCACTTTGCACTGGGCATGGTGGCACATGCTTGTAATATCAGTACGTGGGAAGCTGAGACAGGAGGATCTGGGTTCACAGCCAGCCTCAGCTACTTAGTGAAGCCCTTTGCAACTTAGTGAGACACTGTTTTAAAATAAAAAATAGGGTTGAGAGTGTAGCTTGGAGGTAGAATGTCCCTGAGTTCAATCCCCAGTATTGCAAAAAAAAATAAAAAGAAAGAAGAAAAAAAGAAAAAAAAAGAAAAAGAAAAAGAAAAAAAGACAACAAAAACAACAAAAATTCATTTGGGACAATCAAAAACCCAGAATATCCGGGCATGGTAATATGTGCTTGTAATCTGGGTGCTAGGGAGGCTGAGACAGGAGGATCATACAGGTTCGAAGCCAGCCTCAGCTACTTAGTGAGGTTATCAGCAACTTAGTGAGACCTTGTTTCCAAATAAAGTATAAAAAATATATCTGGGATTATAGCTTGGAGGTAGAAAAGCCCCTGGGTTCTACCCCCAGTACCACCATAAAAAATAGAAAAACATAAAATAAAATTATCTCAAAGAAATTCTATATTATTATTTGAAATATTTATTTTCTTACTTTCTTTGATATTTCCAGCCCATTGATGTGACAACTTTTATAGTTATATCAAAGTCCTTGGAATTTCTATTTTGCTTTTTTAATTACTTTTATTGGTGCATCATGATTATACATCACAGTGAGGTTCAAAGCTGCACAAATGCACATGAATATGGGACTTTCTGTTTCCCTTCACACTGCACTCTGCTACCCATCCCTACCATACATAAATGAGCTTGTGTCTTTGGACTTGAACTCCACAAGTGCTTTTCGGTTTTCTCTTAGCCTTCCTTTAGGTGAGACAGGAAGGCTAGAATGTGCTGGAATCTGGTCTTTAGACCTTCATGGAGGGGAATAGTTCCCCTTTTCCCATGTCACTGAGACTCTGATAAAACTTCAGCAGCTTAGAATGATTCACCAGTTTCTCCTGAGGGCAGGCATTGCTAGGGAAAGAGTGCTCTGGTGTATCTCAAATTGGTTCCTTTTCAGCTGGGTGTGGCGGTACATGCCTTTAACCCCAATACTTGGGAGGTTGAGTCAGGAGGACTGCAGGTTTGAGGACAGCTTCAGTAATCTAGCAAGATACTCAGCAACCTAGAAAGTCCTGTTTCAAAATGAAAAATAAAAAGGGTTGGGGGTATAGCTAAGAGGTAAAATACCCCTGGGTTCAATCCCCCATACCACACATACCACACACAAAAAAATAGTTCTTTTTCTCCTTCCCAGAAATGTGAATATATTTCTACCCAATATTTACTGGGAGACCTGGTTGAGCTCCTAGAGGTAAAATTTACCAAAGTGTTGGGGCTACCGGTAACTTGAATCTATAGAGTTTATTTTTTTATTTATTTTTTTAATTTTTTACTACCAGACTTGTTCATGCTGAGACACCAACAATTCATTAATATGGTTCAGGTTTTTCTGCCCTGGCACTGTTTCCCAGGACAGCTTCTGCTCCTGAATATCTGATCTAGCAAGCTGTGACTCTTGACATTTGCCTCTTTGTCTATTTATCATGGGTATAGTGGTTTACCCAAGTTTCTCTGCTTTCATTGATCCAAAAAGAGTTGTTGAGTTTTCAGTGTAACCAGCTTTTTGTCATTAAGACTTAGTGGCAATTTCTATGATTCTTACATAGAAACACAAAATGGAAAACTATATGAGAGTTTTGAAACCAAGATATTTCTATTTAAGTAAAAATAAATAGCAGTTTAGGTTATGTGATTAAGAAACTAATCACTATTTTAATTTGATTATACATAATTTTTTCTTGGGGATTTGTTAATTTTTTTTACTATGTTGTATATTGTTATATAAATATATATGTTTTTGGCACTGGGGATTAAACTCAGGGACATTGTATTTTCAAGATACACCCCCAATTTACTTGTTTTTTATTTTGAAACAAGGTCTTTATGTTGATGAAGGTCTCTCTAATTATTGAGGCTGGTCTTAAACTTGCAATTCTAATGTCTCAACCTCCCAAGTACATTACTGTCTCAGGTGTGAATCATTGCAATGGTCCATTAATTATTAAAATATTTTATGTAAGCAATAGGTTCAGTGTATACAAATTTATAAAAAATAAAAATTTGTTGATAGAAACTTTGGCAAAGAATTATAGTTTTAAGAACTCCAGCAGTTGGGTGATAGGATTTAATGTATCCACTCTTGCAAAACATTATTTAAGTTATTATGCTGAGTAAAAACCACCTAAGGTCTTTACACAGAAGTCTCCATGAGTTTTTAATATAACCACAAATGCTTTTTCATACCTTACATAACCTTGTGTAATGACAATGAGTGTTCTTTTCCTGTAAGAAATGGGATCATCATGTTTTAGAGTTTCAGGCAATGATATAAATTTGAAATCTTCTAAATATCTTTTGGCATCCACTTTTTTTGGCTGCCTAGAACTTTTGATGATAATCCTGTGTGTTGGGCAATTTTCCTCCTTTTCAACTCTCACCTTCCCATAGTAGAAGCCAGAACACTTGATTCACAACTTCCTCTGTGGCTGAGGCCCAGACATGTGTCCAAATCTCCACCAATCAGGCAACTTAATAAGAAAATCTAACTTGGGAGTTAGCAGGTTGAGGAAGGCTTCACTGCACTGGAATGATTTTTGTGAGGAGGAGGGTGGCAGCAGCATCTGGCTTGGGTGCTGGTGGTGGATTTGATATCTGGGTCCTAGCACAGGAGTGGTGTTCTGGCTGGTGCCAGGAAACTTGTAGTAAAATTAGGTCATCTCTCCTTTTTGTGAGTGACAATGCCAGTCATAGGTTTTCTCTTAGCCCTTTCTTTTGTGTGGCTTAGAACATTATTTTTGTAAGTGTAGTCATAAACCTGGTATCCCAGCCCACTCACTGAATATTCACTGAAAAAACCTCCCATTTTGCTTGACCAGCCACACTCAAGCTATGATTTGCAACTAATAATCTTGCCACAGATCATTTTGTATCTTTTCCTGGTAAAATCTTTTGCACACAGACTTGATTTTATTTCCTAGTATATCAATTGTATGGCCCTTTAAACATTTTTTTTTTCTTGCTGGTTATTCTAACATTTTACTTTTTAAAGCACTCTATGTCCAATAGACTAACACTATCCTTGTTATTAAGCTATTTTCTGTTGCCATAATGAAATATTGGAATCAGGGTTCTTTACAAAGGAAAGAGGCTTGCATAACTCCTAGGTTTGGAGGCTGAAAGGCCAAGATAAGATTGAGCAGCCAGGTCTGTTCCACCTCTGGTAAGAACCTCACGGTGGACGAGCTGTGGAAGAGATCATGTGGTAAGATAGAAAACCAGAGATTGAGAGCAGTTTGGTCTTGCTCTTTTTAGAAGAATCCACTCTTGTACAAATTAAGTAGGTGTGTCAGTCAACATCTTCACTGCTGTCATTTAAATTGACCAGACAACTTACAGGAAGGGATATTTATTTATTCACAGTTTTTGAACATTTAGAGGTTCAGTCTATGTGAACCTGAATCTGTGAACTTGACATGGTGGAGAGAAGCAGAAAGAGGAAGAGTACTGGGCTCTGCTCTCACATTGTGGAGGAGAAAGCAGAGATCAAGAAAGGGAAGAAGATAACCATAGAATTTTCATGGCCATATCCCCAGGGACCTCTCCTTAGCAACCAGCCCCCATTCCCAACATCGCCACATTTTTTCCATGAGGACCTAGGGGGATATTCTAAATCTAATTGTTTACACCACAACTCTGGCAGGGTAGACCTCAAAGCCACCTCACAATGCAAAATGCAGTTAGTCCATCTCCAAAACTAGCTCAAGAGTCTAAATTCCAAAGTTCCCTCTGAGACACAAGGTTAATTCTTGGCTGTGAGCTTCTGTAAAAATGAAAAGCAAGTTACATTGTAACATCTAATGTACAATGACATAGAATAACATTTGCAGTTCAAAATGGAGGGATAAGGCTATAGAGGGAAAAAATTGGACCAAAGCTATATTGAAATCTAGCAGGGCAAACATTTAATCCTGTATCTTTTGATCCTTCTTGTACCAGTATTGGGAAGAAGTTTCAAAAGTATTAAGGTACCAGTAGTTGGAAAGATTTCCAATTTAAAAAATATATCTTTGGTAGTAAAGAAAGCCAGGAGCTGCAGGGAAAAGGGCCTCTTTACATTTCTAAAGAGAGGCAAAGTTCCTCAGGAAAAGGGCCTTTTTACATTTCTAAAGAGAGGTAAGGTTCCTCAAGGATGTGAGGAAATCCCAGATCCTGGATAAGCAATTTAACACATCTCGGGAGTGTAACCAAAGGTGTGGGGGTCTGTGTCAGAGACAGAGCTGCACCCCCCTCAGAGAGGGCCAATCTGGCTGGGATGGAGACAGAGCAGATACCTGGGCTGGAGATGGGCAGCATATCTACATATCAAAGGACCTGCCACAGACTTGGTCAGGATAAGAACACTCAGCATGCAGGGATTTTTGGTGAATTCGCTCAAATTGCCCCCCCCCCAGTACCTTTTCTGAATGGAATGGGGCTTTAACTGTCTTTTGTATTTCTGTCTTTTAATAAACTTCTCTTAATCTTCAGCAAGAGTCTGGGCTAATGTGTATTCACCCTTAGCTCAGGACAAGAACCCACAGTTTTTCTCTTTTTTTTTTTTTTGTGTGTGTGTTCTGAGGGAAATTGTGTCCAGAACCTTAACAGGGGTCCTCAGGGACAGTTTCCCTAAAACCATATCATCTCAAACCATAACACTTCTGGCATCCAAGCACATGGTGGTGAGATATGATTGAAATTGGCAACATACTGGCTCTTTCAACCTTTTCCATGACTCACAGCTTGCAGCCTTTTCTTGAATTGTTTCATGTTTCTGGCACTTTCTTTCAACACTATAAATATTTCACTCTACTCTGTTGTTGCTTCTGGTAATTATTATAATTGTCCTTTTGTGGACATTTTTTTATCCCTCTGCCTTTTAAGATTTTCTTCATGTCTTTTGTTTTCTGTAGTTTAAATATGTTATATCTCAGTGTGAGTTTTTTGTGATATTTATTCCTGATTGATGCTCTCTGATTTATATTATTTTCAATTTAGTTTATTAATTTTGGAAACTTCTATGCTATCATTATTTCAATTTCTTCCTTCCTTCCATCCTTCCTTCCTTGTGGTACTCCAACTCACATGTTATGTCTTTGAAATTATCCAACAGTTTTTGTATGACTTTTTATTCTTTTTTATCCTTTGGCAGTTCTGTTTGGAAGTTTCAATAGGTTTATCTTCAAATTTATGATTCTTTTCTCTGATCTGTGTATGTACTGCTAAGTTCATCAAGAGCATTCTTCATATTTATTACTATATTTTTATTTCTAGCATTTCCTTTAGATTTTTTATTTTTTGTTAGAATGACATCCCTATGCTTTCATTTTATGTTGTATATCTATTCTTATTTGCCATATACTTTTTCCACTGTAGTTTTAAACATTTAAATAACAGGTATTTAAAAGTCTCTCTTATAATTCCAGTAACTTTGCCATAGTTATTTTTTAGCCTGGTGTCTGCTTTGTCTCTTCAGTATATTTTTTCTTTTAGTATGCACTGTGATTGTTTTTGGTGACTAGAAACTTTTCATTGAGTAAGAATTCCAGCAAATAAGCATTTATTATGAGGACTAATATTGACCTATTTAGGAGTTGAGCTGTGTTTCATGTTTGTTTTAGCCACAAGTGGCAAAAGCTAAATTTTATCTGTTGTCTTTGTTTTTGACTTTGGGCTTTCCTAAATCCTCCTTCTCAGAAGAAGTCCAAATCTTATGGTTATTTTAGCTGTAATCTATTGTTTTATTAAAGTTCTATACCAACTGTGATAGTCATTGTCTTTTGATTACATGTTAGTAGATTTGTTTTTGTTTTTTTACCTGATCTGTGATCTTATAATTGTTGCTCCAATCATATAGCTTCACTTCCTCAGCTGAGAGTTAATGGGGACTGGGCTAAAAAAAAAAATCTCTTTCTTCAGAAAAAAGAAAGTTCTGGCAATGTTTTTTCCACTGGAGAATATTGGGAATATTTCATTATAATAACTATTTTCTTCCCCTGCCAGAGCCAAGAAAAAAATCTTTCTTGACTCTTCAATATAAGATCCTAGTGGAGTTAATATAGCTAAAACTCACAAAAATCTGAAACTTCCTCTTAGACAGACTACAACCCATAGAACTTCTTATTTTTAAGTTGGTGTGCATTCAGCCTCCAGCAACTTCATGAAATTGCAGTTTAAGTGTTCCCACCATTATATGGCTCCTGTAGCTTGTCCCCCAAGTATGTAGATATTATTTGCTGCCCTCTGGATTCACCTATCTTTTCAGATGCATGGCTAGCTGTTTTCTCTGCAATTAGAGCTCTCTGATGAATTCAAGAAACATTATTGATTTTTAGTGTCTTACAGGTTTTATGTGCTATGTAGGTGGAAACCACTATTTATAAACTCCTGACATATCATAGCCCAAACTAAACATTGCTAGATTTATTTCTTATACATGTAAAAATGTTTTGAAAAATTATATTGAAGAAAATATAATGTGTTTTTAGTATTGGCAAAGATATATATATATTTATTTATTTATTTATTTGCGGTACTAAGGATGGAACCCAGGGGAATTCTACCTCTACCTCTAAGCTACACCCCCAGGCCTACTTTTTATTATTTATTTTGAAATAGGGTCTTACTGAGTTGCAAAGGGCCTCACTAAGTAGCTGAGGCTGTCTGCAAACTGCAATCCTCCTGTCTCAGCCTCCCAAATGCTGGGATTACAAGCGTGCACCACCAAACCTAGGTAATGAGCATTGACAAAATATTCACTAGAGATATACTGGGAGACATATCAGAGTAAACTTTAGACTAGACACATAATAAAACTATAAATTGTGTAGTCAGCTTCCTTAATTGGTGGATGTATTTTCTTATTTGGCAGCTATATATTTTTTAATTTTTTATTTTTTTTTTGGTGGTACTGGGGTTCCTGGAAACCCTTCTACCTTCGGGCTACACTCTCAGACCTATTTTATACTTTTAATTTGGAAACAGGGTCTCTTAAGCCAGTGTGGCTGGCTTCGAAAATGTGCAATCTTCCTGTCTCCGCCTCCCAAGCGTGGGGATTACAAGCATGTGCCACCACGCCTGGCTGGCAGCTATATTTTTGAATGTCCACCTAAGGCAAAAAAATTCACCTGAATCCTTAAAAGGAGATCAAAATAAACTATTTTTTCTAGTTAGGTGTTTTCCCAGAGTGCTGGACCACTAATGAAATTGCCAAGGGCTCATAACACCCTCTACTCTCACAGTAGAAGCTTGTCATCAACATCTAAGTTCTCTAAAGCAGAGTAGTGAAGTCAGAGCATGAGGACCTCCTTCAAATGTAGTTCCTAAAATGTAGGGCCACTTTTCACTAATTAATTATGAATGGTTTGCTGCATTTTCAAGAAATATCTTCTATTTTCATATTTGATTTAATGTGGGAGTTTTAAAAAGAAATATGAAAGAACGCCAATATTAAATATCTAATGATATTTTAAAATGAGGATTTGTTTTAGGCACACTGAGTTAGCTGATGGTTTATGAAGCTATTGTTTACATTATTTCTCTAATCAGTGAATAATTTTAGTATTTTAGGTCTACTTCTTTCATAAAACTTTATTATATTTTATTCAGCAGTTTTACCAAGAATAAAAGTCCCAGTCCTCATAGTGGCCTGAAATGCCTGCTAGCTCTGATCCCACTTCCTATTTCTGTTCCCTTTTGGACTGTCTTCCAGCCAAGACCTTCCTACTGTTTCTTACACACATTATGCTTGGTGTGTGTGTGTGTGTGTGTGTGTGTGTGTGTGTGTGTGAATAGGGATTGGAGCCAGAGATGTCCTACCACTAAGTTATATCCCGTAGCCTCCTTTTTTGTAAATTTTGAAATCAGGTCTTTCTCAATTACTGATGGCCTTAAAATTGCTGATGCTGGCTTCAAACTTGTGACCCTCCTTTTAGCCTCCCAAGGATTTGGATTATAGGTGTGGAGCACAATGCCCAGATACTCTCTCTAGATTATTATTATACAACCTTTATACAGTGCTGGAGCCTGGCAGCAAAAGTACAGGTTCCGAAGAGAGGAGTGAGGATGAAATAATATAACTCTAAGAATTTAATTCAAATATTTATTGCTAACATGGAAGGATCGCCAGTCCACTCCCGGGTCGATATGTCTACTGGCCAATCACGGGGTTTATTCTTTTGTGGTATTTATAGTTTTTTGCTTTAGGTTACCCCAACAAGTCCAAAGTCCGGGCAGGTCAAACAATACCCTGGTGCAACACAAACAACACAAACCTAGTCTTAGCTCAGACAGAACAATAGCATCATTCGTTCTGAGAGAGTCTTAATTACTTTGAAACCTCCATGACCCCAAACCTTGTTGACTCTGGATGGAAGGACAGTCAGAAGTATGCTTTTAGTAAAGATAAGGGGCAGAACTTAATGGCTCCCCAAGTACAGGTTGTCCCTTCTGCCTGAACTTATGCATTTGTAATAAATGCATGTGTAGCTTTCTCACCTCCTTCAAATTTTTACTAAATATCATGTTACACTTTATTTCATTTCCAACTCTCCTTCCCTTTGTTTTCTTCATCCCAGTTAATCTCATCTTCTTTTTATTTTCTTTGTGCCACTTATTTTCTAAGGTACTAGAGGTACTCTTATTTATTTAAAATTTTAAATTTATTCTATGGTCCCCTATTATAATACAAACTTCAAAAAGGTGATATCTTTACAATTTTTGCTTATTGATCCATTCAGTACATATAGAATAATGTCTACAACACAGTAGGTGCTTGCTAGATTATTTCTGAATAAATTAATAGCCAAGATTTTACACTGTGAAATTTTATATCCTGGACTATGTGTGAGGGAAAATGATCAATATGTCATAGATCTTGCATTTTATATAGCAACAATGAGATCCAAACACTTCTATTCAAGGGGAAAGCAGACATGAGCGTGTTCATGCTTATTTAAATCAAAACTATACCAATGGGAGTGGGTCAGGGATAAAATCTGGAGAAGCAACATTTTGGAAACTGACTGGCGGTTCGTGCAAAAAAACAGAAGCACACATTGATGCTGGCAGTATTTCTAGATTGAGCTCAGTAATGCAGAAACATGAACAAACTTAGGAGATGAATATACAGGTTCATTTCTATGGACATTGTATACTGGGTACTGCTGGTATGTTCAGAGGTGGAAGTGAAATAAGATTTTATAAATCCAGAGTATTGTAGAACTAGCTGAGATGCAGATATAAGTGTGAGATTCATCACTATTAGATGACAATTAAAGTTTTATACATTGGATGAGATTTTCAGAGACAGGAAAAGAGGACCTAGATAAGTGAAGAATCTTAAGAACAGCAATTTAATAGGCTGTTGAAGAAAGTCCCACAAAAAAAATGAGAAGGTAAGTTTGGAAAGGAAAATAAAAATCAGATGTCAAAGAAGAAAAGTTCAAGAAAAGAGCAGACGACTGTGACAAGATCGCAGACACATGCACACATAAGGGAAGGATAAAATGCAACAAGAAATTAACTGAAAATACCAATGGAAAACGTATACATCCCCATATAAAAAATAGCTGTTTTTGAAAATTATTGGTGTCTGTCGTTTGGGGAGCAAAATTTTTGAGTAATAAATACATCATTGATCACAGTTCAGAAAGTTAAGTCAGAATAGTTCCATGTACTTTTTACTATATTGCAATATTATGTTGTTTTTATTATTTAATTGGAAAGAATATGCTTTTATGATGTGTCAGTAAGTTGACTTTTACAATGAAGAGCAGGAACTTCTGAACTTTTTCAAACATGCATTAAGGACATCGGTGGGGTGAAAACCTGCAAAAGGAGCAAGGGCAGGAGAAGTTATACGACAGCCTAGTGAAAGGTATTAGAAGTGGAACAAAATGAGAAACTATCAAAAAGTTTTAAAGGAGTGCCTAATAAAGTTGAGTATGATGGCTCACATAAAAATGTCCCTTGCTGTGACTATGAAATGGCTGATATTAAAAGTAGGACACAAGGCCATCCTCATTGCTTCCCTAGAGCCCAGCATATTTTCTTATATATTAGAAACTGGTGACTATACCATGATATGATAGATGGTTTTTAAAGTCACATGAAATGTGACAATCTTTCCTTTGTTCTCAAAGGCAATAATAATATAATAGCATGTTGCCGCTGCTGACTGAAAGTAAAAGAATGAGGCTTTGTCAAGAATATCTCAGGCAGGGGAATCAACTTGTACAAAAACTTGGAGGCATGAAAATTTCTGGCATTTGGGGGAACTGCACGTGATTCCCACTCAGAAGGCTGAGTTGATTTTATAGAATAGAACATAAAGCTAAAGATGAAGCCTCATAGGAAATATCAGGCAACTTTAATTGAAAGCAGTTGCATTATAATCACATTTCATAGAGAGAAGGTTGTGGTAGTGACCTGGATAAGTCAACTTTTGAAGGAAGGATACAAGTAGGTGAACCCACAAAGGCATGGGAAGGATCTTCTAGATTAGCAAAGCAAATGAAATGGAATGGCAGCAACATAAAGGAAGTGATCCAATTTAAAGTTAAGGAGATGTAAAGTAAAATACAAAAGTAGCCCTTGGGTTTAGGGGCCATTTTATTATTGGCTTTGCACTTCCTTTGGAGAGCAGAAGCTAAATATTATAAGGGACTGATCAGGGAAGGGGAATGAGAAAGTAAAGAAAGCCAACTTATAAACTATTTCCAAGAGCTTAGCTGGGAAGTTGGATATTTATCTAGTAATTGTAGGATATAAACATTTTTATATGTTCAAAGGAGCACGAGCCTTTTTTTGTGGCATGGAGACTGAACATAGAGATATTCTATATCTGAGCTACACCCAGTCCCTCATTTAAAAATTCTTTAATTTTGAAATAGATGGATCTTGCTAGGGTTCTGAGTCTTGCCAACTTGCTAAGGCTAGTCTCGCCAAAACCTGTGATCCTTCTGTCTTAGCCTCCCAAGTAATAGGATTACAGGTGCACACCAACATACCCGACAAGACTTGGTATCCTTTCGTTACCAGTGGACAGAAAGAGCTTGAAGAGGTAGAAGAGGAGAGCAGGCAGGTTTTGTTTGAAGAAGGAAAAGAAGGTAGAGCAAAGGCAGAGGGAGTGATTAGCTCTCCATAGCAGGAGGGACCTCAGGCTCTGCTTGAGAGGAAAGCAAGTCACATGACTGTGAAGGTACATGAGCTTACAGATAGACTTAAGATCAGCATTCTGAAACACAGGAATTGCTGTTGGCCAAAATTGCAAAAATGTATTACTAAAACTCATTAAGCAATTTTCAATTACTGCTCAAGGGCTTATGTTTAAATTAGACTAAAAAGTACCACTGAGGCCCATAATATAATAGACTGAAAGCAGATTTATAAGCCAATGATGTGAGTCTCTCCTTGAATAGAGTCTTGTATTTTATTAATATAGCATCTACTGAACAAGAAGACTTCTTATAGTATTTTATTATTTTTGAAGATGAATCGAGAAAGGAAAATTAAAAATGAATATGTATACCTTTTTTCTAACTCTTCTTCAACAAAGTTTTTGTTGAAAATATCATTTCTAAAATTATTCTCTTGTGTAATTATGTTAGGATTGCCTTTTAAAAAGAGAGTATTGCCACATTTCATAGTTTTAAAACCATCTAATATGTCATATTAAAGTCACTAGTCTATGAGGTTATAAAGTTATGATGTTTGAAAAAATTACCTCTACAGAATGCTATAGTAGAAAACATCAACAGAAACTAAGCAAATAAAAGCAATGTTTAGGAAAATGCCTCACATGAGACCCTCAATGTTTGAGGAATTCAAATACTTGCTGGAAATCAGGCCAAATTAAGAAGCAGGCTGGGGCAGTTGTGCTCCTCTGTGACTGTGCCCTGTCCCAGATGTATCAGCACATTGGCAGGCATTGGCAGGAGCAGCTGTGGCATTGGCAGGGACTGTGGACAGTGGGACACCTTAGGGAGCCCAGTGGTGATGTGTGGAGGGCACCAGAGGCCTGGCTCCTGACTCTGGCACAAAAGCCTCTGCAGGGATCTCAGAGGGGAAATGGCAGATACTGTATTATTATCCGGGAACTCATTTGTGGGGACCAGTGAGCTAGCCTGTGACATTCCTAGAGGCATTAGGGGAGACACTGAGGTGAAAAATTTTTCACTATACAAAAAGTATATATAGCTCTATATTATGCTATAGCTGGTGTTAGTCCCCAAGTGGGATGGCCCAGAAAACAAGGGCTTCACATTTACAGGCCTGAAATCCTCCTTTTTTCCTCTCCTACTACTTAGTTCTTATCTACTCATTGATATCTTTGCTTATGTTATTATTAACATATTACTATGGTGTTTATAGATTATATAATAATGTATAAATGTAAAAGTATGTATTATATATTTATAAATCATGGGAGTTTAATAATTAAATGAATGTAATAAAATTTAAAATATGTAATACACTGTATAAAATGTTTATATAATATATATTAATATTAACATAACTTAAATCCTATTGATTGTCCTTCTTATTCTGATGATTATTCGTCTACTACTGCTAAAATGACATAAATTATAATGGTAGTAATAGCATACCTTACAACATGAATACTTTACTGTGTGTTGTTAGTACTTCACTAATACTTTTATCTGAATCATCTACTTTCTGTCTCAAAAATACAATCATGGTTTTATCCTTATTTTATAGCCTGAGGAGATTGCAAAATCAAAACTTAAATCGATGGTTATTGATAGCCAAATCCACATAGCTGGCGACTGGAGCCAGGACTTGGCATGGCCGGCTCTGCTCTCAGAGCTTAAGTGCCTGCACCGTTTCCTGTGGATGTGACCTTAAATCTCCTTACCCTTGTGTACAGAGAGCATCCATGGGGAGTGGAGAGGAAAGCCCCAGGCAGCACAGATTCTATCCAAGGAGTTTTCCTTTTTTATCTTTCATTAGCCTGTTTAAACGGGGACACATTGTATTTAGAAGTTGATGTTATATATAAAAGTATAAAAATTAGACTGATTATAGCAGGAATTACAGTTACTATGTTATAGGATATTGGAAGTTTGGTTATTTTTGACTTGAATATATCATTGGACTTAAGCTATTTAAGACTGTTAAACTTTTCTGTGAATAAAATACTAATCCAAACTCTTTTATACATAGGTTTCACTTATTATTATCATTATAATCTATGAATGTATTAAAAAAGTAAATTTAAGATTTACTATTTCTTAAATATATTTCTCATTCTAATTTCTTAAAGTTAATATGACAGAACTTTCCTCTTGCATATTTTGCCCTATAAAAAATCCTGGTATAGGTCATTTATTATTAGCACTAAATATCAAGCTGATTACTCATGCAGAAATAAGTGGTAGTAATATAGTCAATAAAAAATCAAATAAATCTTAATTTTACTTTAATTTAGAAATTAGCCTTTTTAGATATTACTATTGATTGCACATTTTTAAATTTAATGAATAAGAATCACCTAATGTTTTATCTATGTCATAGTAAATATCATCTTCTCAATTATCTATCTATTTAATGAAGTATGTGTGCTTTATGAACAGAGCCATCTTGCTGGGTGTGGTAGCACAGGCTAGTAATCCCAGTACTTGGGAGGCTGAGACAGGAGGACCATGCATTTGCAACTAGGTGAGACCCTGTTTCAAAATTAAAAATAAAATAGGACTGAGGGTGTAACTCAGAGGTAGAATGCCCCTGGGTTCAATCCCCAGTACCACACACATACACACACAAGTCATCTTAAGTTTTTCTCCTTAAGAACATGCAAATATTGAATTATTTTCTAAAGCACTTAATCTCTGGTAAGCGAAATAAAATAGCATCTTTCTTAGTCATATTATAAAAGAAAAATATTCAGATATTGTAAACAGTGATATTTGGCCAACAGAAAGCTCTATAAACACACAAAGAAAAAAAAAATGGACGTTTGTATATTAGAACCATTATGACAGTGTCAGCAAGAAAGCACAAGTGCGTTAGAAAGACATCCCTAGAATGATGGACACTAACAGCACTTCTCTTGGCCCAAGTAAGTGTCAGACCAGCTCCCTCCACATGTACCCTGCCCATCGACTGCGTCAGTGCACTCTAGGACTCAGATATTCAGTTAACCATGTGGTCTTCTGCTCCTGAATTTACTTAACTGCTGGTCCACGATATGATAACATTCAATACAGTGGCTGACGTTTATCTAGCACTTACCAGATGCTAGACATTGGTCTAAACACTTGGAATATATCAACTAATTTAATTTTCAGACTAATAAATTATGCCACAAAGAGGTTTAAGTAACTTGCCCAAAGTACAGAGTTAGTAGTGGGGAGTAAGGGATCCATATCTACATCTCTACTCAATGTGCCAAATTGTATTTTTTTCAGGATGTTTGCCTTGTCTTTTCTGGTTTAGCCTCAGGCTCCTCTCTCCTGAGCTGTTCTCAGGAGAAACTCCCACGGTGCTGTCAGGAGCCTGATGCTCCTGGAATAACTTTTCTCGTTCCCCCTTCTTGCCTTAGAGGGAAGTATGGGAAACCAGCAATTATGAAATCACTCTGCCCTTCCCATGCCACCATGCCAACCCCCTGAAACTCAGCGTGATTTGACCAGCTCTGAAGATGTTTGCTGTGTGTGTGTGTGTGTGTGTGTGTGTGTGTGTGTGTGTGTGTGTGTGAATTGAAACCAGGGGAATTCTATCTCTAAGGAACATCCCCCAACATTTTATTTATTTATTTTATTTTTTGAAACAGTATCTTGCTGAGTTATAGAGGATGGCCTTGAATCTGTGATCCTTCTGACTCAGCCTCCCAGGTACTGTGATGACAGGTGTATGCCACTGCACCCACATCAATGTTTGCTTTTAGTTTATAATATAAAATTAAAAATTTTGAATTCTCTATCAAGAATCGCATTGTGATAGTAATAAAAATTTAAAATAATATAATAAATATATCCATTTATTTATATTTTTCTCAAAAGAGCATAAGTCTGACTATATCTATTTTTCCAAGGTTGAAAACAGAAAACCTTAAACAATTGTCAGTGATCAGTCGTTATTTCCGTGTGTGCATATGTGTATAAGAGAACATACACCTGTCATATTCACTTATTCCACAAATAATTACGACACTTTTATTCTGTAAAGAGTGCTATGCTAGACAAGTAAATGTGCACCTGTTAAAAAGTTTAAAATCTTGGCAGAGAGATGAGTGCACATAAAATATACTAGGAGCTTAGGAGAGGAATACATTAATCTTAGTAAGACTGAAAATTGGGAATTTATGCAACATTTTGTAGCAGTATTTACTCCATAATAGAAGAAAATATTGCTATCACTTTCTTAAAATGAATATAAAAATTTTCAATGATGATCTCTTAGCATAACTACAATTTAATAACACTGAATTTGTAGTTGGGAGTAAGAAAGTGATGCAAATTGAAAGTAAAAAAGGAATGTTCTGAACAAGTGCTATAGATTTAAACACCGGAGAGGGAACGAGATGAAGACATGTTTGTTTATAGTGAAATATTTATGTTTCTTACATATGGAATATCTCTAGAGTTATGTAATAGCATTATATTTAGTAAGCTACTATTGATTCTTTTTTCTCTTATTTTTGTTGGTATTACATATATATGTTACTCTTTTTAAGGTGACTTCCTATCTTTATATTTATTATTCTATTTTTGGAGAGATTTTAGTCTTGCCTCTAGCACTATCTACTTTCTTTTTTTCTTTTTTTGGTGGTACTGGGGTTCCTGGAAGCCCTTCAACCTCCGGGCTACACTCCCAGACCTATTTTATATTTTTTTATTTGGAAACAGGGTCTCCTAAACCAGCGCGAGTGGCTGGCTTCGAACCTGCGTGATGCTCCTGTCTCTGCCTCCCAAGGGCGGGGATTACAAGCGTGCGCCAGCACACCCAGCTAGCACTATCTACTTTAGATAAGTCTATTTATGTATGGATCGGAACTTTTTTCTTCTATAAAATGATAATTTCTCCCCATTGTTTCTATGTCTTTCCACAATTAAAAAAATTTTGTGGCCGGGCGTGGTGGCACAAACTTGTAATCCCAGTACTTGGGAGGCTGAGACAGGAGGATTGCATAGGTTCGAAGCCATCCTCAGCTACTTAGTGAGGCTCTTGGCAACTTAGTGAGACCCTGTTTCCAAATAAAAAATATAAAATAGGTCTGGGAGTGTAGCCCAGAGGTAAAAGCCCCTGGGTTCCACCCCCAGTGCCACACACACACAAAAATCCTGTGATTCTATGAGATGGCATAAAAGTCAAAGGTTTGCCTGTTCCTTGTGTGCTTGCTTATGAACACACCATCATATTTGCTGGAACATGCAGTGGTTTGAAAATGAATGTCTGGAACAGTCTGTTTTGCTCATTTTGACTATTCTATTTCTGAACTAGTGGGTTGTTTAACTATTAGGAAATGTTCCCATTGGAGCCTTTTACTTTGAAAAAGGGCTGGCTTTTATTAACGGCCACAGCTTTTTCTTATTATTATTATTAACGGGCTGGCTTTTATTAACTGTTTTTTATGTATGGCAAAGTGCTCAGGACCTGATGCAACAGGTGCTCCATGCATGCTTATGAATGAATTCACCAGGGGATGGTGGAATAATATGGTATCATAAGTACTGAGGAAAATTCATGTGCCAGCTCCATTCATTCTCCAAACTTTTGCATTTATTGATAATTTTACAACATATGGTTGCATAATATTTTTCTGTTTTCTAAATTTTTTTATTGGTACATTGTTGTCATACATCTTAGTGGGGTACAAGGTGGTCGAGGCTTACATGCACATAGCACTCATTCCGCCTTTTCCAAATCCCCCCTCCCCCCTCTCATGTTTGGCTTAGTTTGATATGTTGGTGAATGTTCCTTATGTACATTAGGGAATTTCCCTCTTCCCCCTCCCATACTACTGTTAGGTCGCCTTATTTGCTCATATTTGTCTAGAGTTCCTTCTATGGCCCTTTTTCTCCCTAGCTTCTCCATATTAGAGAGAATATTCAATTTTTTTTAAATTTTTGTGACTGACTAATCTCATTTAGCATATAATTAAATGATATTATGTGTATTAATATTTTATGTAGTTTTATATGTTTTATACTTATGTGTATGTAGCCAGACTCTATGTCCACACTAGAATTAATGTATTTAAGTTGTTTTGTTTTGTTTTTGATACAATCGACAAATATGCAAAAGATTACCCATTGTGTTACCTTAGAGAGCGCTCAGGCTCCTCCATGTCTATGTTTTCCTCTTCTATCAATCCACCAAAACTGAATTTTCCAGGCTTCTCTAAAATTTGATGGGGCTGTGTGTGACTACTTCTGGTCAATGCAATGGAAATAGAAATAATGTATTTCATTTTTTGATTATTCTTCCAAATCTCATAATCATTCTTTTTCATAATCTTCCACCCAGAAATTACCTAACCTGTGGTTTGAGCATAGTAAATAGTCAACCATGGCTGGAGGTCAGGTAGAGATGTAAAGTTTGGAGAGTCCTACTTATTCACAAGTGGATGGATTATGAGAAGATTGCATATAACCCTAACATCCCAGATATTAATTTGGAAAAAATGTTTAGATAGGCTGGTCTTTCTTTGGAAGGCGAAGATGTATTCTGAGTGTGGCAACCGGGAAGCGAAGAGATATTTGGTGGCCATAGGTAGGAAATATGACTAAGATTGTTAGGTCTCATCAATATCTATGTTCCCTCTTCCTATTTTTTCACAAAATTATTCTACATTCCCAGCCTACTCTACAGTAAAGTCAAGCCACCCAATTGAGTTTAGACTGCTAGAGTGTTGATGGAGGTGATGTATATACCATTTCTAGGTTTATCCTGTGCAACTGGGGATCCATAGTTATACTCTTGACTGGTTGAAAGTGATCTAGGAGAGGATTGAGGACCCTAGAATTCAAAAGTGCTATCAGACTATGTGGAGCAGAACTCTTATCATGATGACTCACATCATTATGTGATTTTAGCAAGAAATGAGATTTTGTTGTAGCCAGACATGAGATTTGAGTGTTGTTTGTCATAACTAATATTATTTATGTTGACTGACACCGAAATTTACTTTGGAGAAGACTTTCTGATACATATGATATGGGTGTGCTTCAATTAATTAGAAAATGCCATTTTCTCTGATATAGCTGAATTTTTAGTTCCCAGAGAACACTGTAAAAGTACTCTAGTGGTTCTATATACTCCTCCAACGTTTCATGTTTTCATTTTAAAATATTTTACCAATATAGAGGTGTAAAATATTATCTAATTCTGATTACTTTGAATTTTCCTGAGTAATGATAATGATGGGCATATATTTATTGACTGTTAACTTTTTGTATGATTATTTGAGTCTTTTACTCATTGTTTTATTGAGTGCTTTGGGATTTATCCCTCTTTGTTCACACACACGCATACACATACGCACACACATGTGCATATTAACACATTAATTCTTTTTGTCAGCTCTATGTCTTGAAATATATTCTGCCACTTTGAACATTTTTTTTAATGGTGCCTGCCAGTGTAAGAAATTTGGAAAATAAAAACCACTTAGAATCCCATCAGTAAAGAGAAAAAAATTTTAAGAATTAGTATATTTGCTGGGCGTGGTGGCGCACGCTTGTAATCCCCGCACTTGGTAGGCGGAGACAGAAGGATCGCACAGGTTCGAAGCCAGCCGAGCTGGCTTAAGAGACCCTGTTTCCAAAAATAAAATAGGTCTGGGAGTGTATCCTGGAGGTAGAAGGGCTTCCAGGAACCCCAGGACCACCAAAGAAAAAAAAAAAGAATTAGTATATTTTTAGTGACCATTTGTAAAAGTAGTTTATAATGTATTTTCAGAACTGAAAAGAACTTTAAAGGAAAATATACTGATATGTATTGAGTATAATAAAATAACGTTGTGGCAATGCTCTTTTTTGTGTTATCTTGCTTAACTTTTATAACTTTGTTAAAGAATGATATGAAATAGTTCTACTTCTTCTAATAGAGCCTCATTATTTTCTAGATGTGAGGCCCAAAGAGGTAAAAGAATAGTCAAAAGGTTACAATTAATGAGCAAAAGAAACAAGACGAGAATCTTTTTTATCCAGTTTAGTTGTTCTTTTTGTTCTACATCTCAAATTAAATGTTTTTTAGGGAGTAAAAATACTAAAAACACATTTTTTCTGTATTTAAAATATTAAGAGAATGGTTGAGAATTTTGTGAAGCCCTGACTATAAACTTAGAACTAGATTATGGCATGGGGTTTCGTGTTTTCCTTTGTGGTTGTCTAGAATATGTCTTTGATTTTCCCTTGTGTTGTCTGCAGTTGATTATATTGGTTAGTTGCTCAGGGTCTCACTGTTTTTTAAAACTGTAGTTTCAAGCATACTGACTTTTGAGAAATATTACTCATCAACTTAAATTATAGCTGTTATAAAGCTTATCTTCATTTACTGGTCCTAACATTTTTAATATGGAACCAAAATTTGTGTTATTCATTTCCAAAGGAAGTTGAAATAAGTTGATTAAGGTTAAAAAGGCATTCTCTTATCATAAAATAAGAAATTATTCTTATTTCTAGTAACTATGAAACTGTGGAAGTTTACCTTCAAGTCAAAGTCTGATGTTCCATGTAAGAGTTAAAGGTTAATTGGTGCATAAGAGTTGATAGCTGCTTTTTAGTTGTTCAGAGCTATGTTGAACACAGGCAGAAATTAAAAAAAATAGTTCACTAGTCTTATAGGTGATTCATGCATTAACATGTATAAAATACATTTGAAAAATGTAGTTCTGTGAAATTAGTTTTTAATGAAAATATAAAATATTCATATATATGTATCAGAAAAAGGCAGAAAATTAAGCTTATAATATAACCACATAAAAAGAGCCATATAGTAACAAAGAATTAAGAAGGTGATTTTCTAATATTAGCTAAAATTTACTACATATCAAGACTGCTTATGAAAAAGATTATCAAAAGAAAAATCTATATAAATATTTCATTCTATCTCTGTTCTTCAGGCTTCTAATAGCATTAATTTATCCATATGTGCCTTATAAATTAAAATAAATATTCTTAGTGACAGATAAGTCACCATTTTCTAGACAGAAAAAATTCACATGGCCAATTAGGTTTTTAAGAAATTTCACCTTTACAAACATTCATTTCTGAAAACATCACCTTTGAAAAGTATCTGGGTTGCTGGGCACAATGGTGCAGGTCTGCAGTCCCAATACTTGGATGGCTGAGGCAAGAGGATTTCAAGTTTAAGGCAAATTTCAGAAACTTAGGGAGACCCTGCTTTAAAATAAACAATTAACAAGGGTTGGGATGTAGATCAGAAGCAGAATGCCATGTGTTCAATCCCTGGGCTCCATCCCTCCCCCAAAATGGAGCAGAGTTTGCAGTCCCCACCTTCCCCCTGGGAATTGTAACCAGGGACATTCTACCTCAGAGCTACACCTGGCCTAGTCAGGCAGTATTTTGTGTGTACTCTCAGTTAATATCAATAAAATATCAACTTATGTAACTGAATTTTTATACCTTTAGTAAACTAAATGCATGCTTCCTGATTTAGCTCTTTCAACAGCTACAAATGGGGACACTAATGCGTGAGTCCAGCATGGGCTTGGATGAGGTTGTGTGTGTAGTGTGTAGCATGGCTTCTCTTGCACGTGAATCCGCTCACTTAGCTTACTGTTCAACCGTGTCTTCCTCTGCCTTTCTACTTTTTTTGTTCAGTACTGGGGATGGAACGCAGGGGCATTCTACTTCTGAGTTACACCCCAGCCTTATTTTCTATTCTTTATTTTGAAACAAGGTCTCACTGAGTTGCAGAGGTCCTCACTAAGTAACTGAGGTTATCAAAGAACCACGATCCTCCGGTCTCAGCTTCCCCAATGCTGGGAATACAAGAGTGTGCCACCACACCCAGCTTGCCTTTTTTACATTTTTAAATCAGTGTTGGTTAACACAGTATTATATTTTTATTTTTGTGTTTCCATTCTACATGCTTGGAGTATTTCAAAGAACTTTATATAAAATAAGGATATTTAACCAGGTGTGGTGACACATACCTGTAATCCCAGTACTTGGGAGGCTGAGGCAAAAGAATTGTAGTTTTGAAGTCAGCCTCTGCAACTTGGTGAGGCTCCCAGCAACTTAGCAAGAGCCTATTTCCAAATAAAAAAATAAAGTAGGGCTGGGGGTGTAGCTCAGTAGCTCGGAGGTAGATTGCCCTTGGGTTCAATCCTTAGCACTCCATTACCCCACATAAATTGCTTCTTAAAATCGTCAAAGCTACTAAAGATTCATGACTATGGCACATGCTGGTGGATATAGGAAGCTGATTACCAAACAGGTACTAGTAAAATTGAAGGTTTGAAAGTCTCTAGACCCTATTCTACCCCTCATCAAAAGACAGAACTGAAAAGGACTCAATCAGAATTTTATTATTATTATAAAAATTATTATAGCATATCATTAATTTTAATTTGATATTTAAGCAATTATTTAAGGCGAATCTAGGTGATTAGTTATTAGACATACTTTCATTCATTTAATCTTTAAGTTTATTTTAGTTAGTGTAAGCATGGGGATAAAAAGGAAAGAAATTTCTCATTAATTTTCTTAAAATGAGTTTCAAACAACAATCATATGCCAGTGAACAGATGAGAGAAACAATAGTATTTTATTTTGTGTTGTCATTCATTGTCATTTTCAGCACAGGAAAGTTTCCAAACTGAAAGTCATCTGAAAGAGTCCTATTAAGAGTTTTATTTTAGAACTTAATCACACTAGTATTTTCTTCTAGATTCCTTAGATTTTTTTTCCTGCTCTAAACATATTCTACCCAAGGCCAATACCATTTTCAGTTCTTCCTGGCTGTTCAGAACCCTCTGTTAAAATCATTTACTGTCTTGTTGCTCTTCTTTAGGTCTGTGGCCCTGTACTTCCTATTGCCCCCCTCTTTTCCCCCTCTTTTTCTTTTCTTTTTGTATTGAGGATTGAATCCAGGGGTATTTGACCTCTGAGATAAAACCCCAGTTCATTTTATTTTTAAACAGGGCTCAACTAAGTTACTGAGGCTGTCCTTGAACCGCTATCTTCTCTCAACCTCCCAAGAACTGGGATTTCAGGCAGGTGCCACCACATCCAGAATATTGCTTCCTTTCTTGTGAGAATGATGCCAGTAGAGGCCCTTGAAACACTGATAGTGCTTACAGGTTTGATGATTGCTGGTATTCTGTTGGTTTATTACATCTGTATGTTTAGGGGGATGGTCTAACAGTCTTAAAGTTTCTTTAGTTGGAATAAAAGAAAATCCAGAGAAGTCTCTTTTATTACCAAAAGTTTAAAGAATTGATATACATCCTGCATATAGAAATCAATTTTCTAAAGAACTGAGCTTATGTTAAATATAAATGAACTTACACAGTCACTCTGAATACTGGAGCAAGACTCTTTTTTTCTAATAACATTAGTAAGATTACTAGCAAAAAGATTGTTCATCTGAGAGTAAATTTTTAAAAAATCTAGAGTTGTATTTTATTTGGTGTATAATTTTAGTTTTTAGGGTTTATTATTTCTGAACACTAAAAGCTTTGAGATAGTTGATAATAATTTTGATAGGACAGTGCTTTGAAGATCAACAGTCACATTTGATTGAAGCTGCCTCCCCTATTTCTTTGTGCATTTATAATTTGATGAGTCTAATTTGTGCTGACATCTTTCTCCTGTTTTAATTATTACTGTGTTAAAGCCTTAACTGCTATGCATTTGTTACTATCTTTAATTTTTATTTTGTTCATGCTATTTTCAAGTGTAGATTTGTTGTTTCTATTTCTTACACTCCACAGGAAGTTTAGCATTTTTGAGGTGTGTTGTTTTTAAAGCTTTACACTGTAAGCCGGGTGTGGTGGCGCACGCTTTTAATCCCCACGCTTGGGAGACAGGAGGATCACACAGGTTCGAAGCCAGCCTGAGCTACTTAGTGAGGCTCTCAGCAACTTAGTGAGACCCTGTTTCCAAATAAAGTATAAAATAGGTCTGGGAGTGTAGCCCGGAGGTAGAAAGCCGCTGGGTTCCACCCCTAGTACCACAAAAATAATTAATTAATTAAAAAATAAAACTTTACATTCTACCAATGTTGGTGACTCTGAGCTCCAATAAATAATGTTTTTAACATACATCTCAGTATTAATCACCATTCTCTTTACATTCTGAAAATAAATTTTTTTTTAGACTACTATAATCTTGCTAGAGAAAGCAATTGTATAAGTATGACTGAGGTACTTTTGAATTCATATATGGTTAAATAGTACAATAAATAAATACAATTTTTAACTAAAAAGTTATATTTGCTAATTTTTTTTCATTAAATCTAATGGGAAAGAGAAATGTTCCCATTTCCATTTTTTTTTTTTTTTTGTGGCTAGAGTTCTATATTCTGGCTTCTTTTTTGGCTATAAGAAGACATTTTTTTTTATGTTTTTGCTTTTTCTCTTTTTTTTTCTTTCTTTTGACTTTGCTTTGTCTAGTCATATTTTACTCTTTTTCTCCTTGGAGGAAAATTTAGAGTAGAAGCATGATCCATATTGAAGGTTAACAAAAATTATTTTAATTTCATCATTGCTTTTGTCAAAATATACATTTATGCTAAAACAGAAGCGATTGTTTTGGGGGAAAATTAAAGGGTAATATTTATGTATTTATTTATGTATTTATGTGTGTAAGTATGTATGTATTTATTTATTTACTTTTTATGTACTAGAATTGAATTCAGGGCCAGTCTACCTTCCAGATAAATACCCAGCCCTTTTTATTTTGAAACAGGGTCTCGCTAGGTTGCTGAGGGTTTCCTAATTTGCTGAGGTTGACCTGGAACCTGTGATCCTCCTGTCTCAGCCTTTCAAATACTGGGATTACAGGCATGTTCCACCACTCCTGGCTTCCATAGGGTAATTTTTTTTTTTCTCAAGTATATATAGGATATTTTTTCTGAGCTAGGGACAGAGCCCATGGCTCCGTGCTTGCTAGAGTAACCTATCACTAAGCTATAGGTCCAGCCCTTTCTATTTTATTTTGACACATAGTCTCAATAAATTGCCTAGGCTGGCCTTAAACTTGTGATTTTGCCTTGGTGCATAACTGTGTCTAGCTGAACTAAATCAAATTAATAGTTCATTTATTTTTCTTTATCTATTCACATGATAACAATTACATGTCTTATATGAAAATGTAAACAATCTAATAGTTTATATTTTAGTATTTTATAGTATGTTATTTCATGTAATTCAAACATTTTGGGAAAAACAATCATTTTCTGTGGTAAATGTTTTAATGTTATAAACACAAATGCTAATCACTACACATAAACTGGGACAACTATGTAAATAAGTTATTTTGTACTCTGTTTTAATTAATCATCGTACATTACTTCTTTTTGTAATTTCAGAATATTGAAATAAAGTATGATCTTGCTAGTAGAGCCCTATGAAGATCCACATAAAAGCATAAAATTGCAAATTTGGCAAGAGCATTTGAAGAGAGGAGGATAAAGACCTACAAAATTTAAAACTCTGTAAGTGCTTTTAAAACACAGATGAATAAAATTATACTGTTGACTGGTAAAAAGGACATCGGTTTACAATTTTCTATTTCTGTTAAGATCAAGAAGCTCATAATGGCAGGAGTATATTTCTTGTACTACTCTATAGCAGCAGGCAACACTGATGAATGTATCTAAGGATGAGTGATCCTGAGATGTAACAGCTCCTGACCTACAGGTGTTTCCATTCTGTCGTCCTCTTGGTTGGAGTTGTGACTGTCTTGTGCAATTTGCCTATGAATTGTGCCATCTTTGCTGAGTTGAATCTTGATCCCTTTGCATATTCTGCTCTGTGCCACCATGGTTGCTCCCCTCACCATGTCTTAGTTTTGATGTTGTTCTATGTCAGATGAAGTGAAACTGAGTACTGGTTGTCTTGAAAGGCAACATTAGTATGTTTTAGCATATCAAATTTTTGTTAGCAACTGTAATTTTTTATTATGGAAATACTTAGGCTAATTAATTTGCATAGGAATTCATGAACTATTAAAATCCTTGGAAGTCCCTTATTTTACAGACATTTAATTAGACCACACTACAAAAATGACTTGGAAATCACTAATAGTTTCTGTTGCTCTGCTAGTCTGGTTGACATCAAATGTTGGCTATAATTGATTTTCAAATTCACTAAAAATGAATTAAAGGTATTTTATATACACATACATACACACACATGTATATATGACTGCATATCTTTTTCAAAAGTTTAGTCAACTTTAAAATATTTAAAAAGTTTAATCAGCTTAAAATATTTAGTACAATAATTTTTCTTCTGATTGTAATTTTATGCCATAGTAAAAAACTATCTGGAGTCTTTCATTTCTGAATAATACTTAAATATTAATGTTTAATTTTACTGATACTTTCCCTCCCTTCCTTTCTCCTTCTTTCTATTCTCTCCATCCATCCATCCATCCATTCCTCTCTCTTCCTTCCTCTTTCTTTCTTTTCTTTCTTTCTTTCTTTCTTTCTTTCTTTCTTTCTTTCTTTCTTTCTTTCTTTTTCAACCCAAAGGTGTTTTACCTCTATGCTATACCCTTAGACCTTAAAGAGATTTCTTTTTTTAACAGGGTCTCACTAGGTTGCTGAGAGTCTTGCTAAGTTGCTGGGGCTAGCCTTGAACCTGTGATCCTCCTTTCTCAACCTCCCAAGTACTGGGACTAGAGGCATGCACCACCATAACTGGCTCCAATACACTGAACTTCATTTTCACAAATGTGAATTTGAAAGTTATCTTAGATATACTATCACTTTGCTAATATCTCCAAAATAAAATTTTGTCTTATTCTTTTCCTAAAGTTAGGCAATGACAAATTGATAGGAAATATAAAATTATACACAGAAAGATTTGACTTTAAAAAATATATGTAATCATATTTATTCATGTAGAATTGCTGGTTCTTTCTAGAAAAGAAGCTCTTTTTTAAGGAGTTATGTTTTATATAAATTTATCTACTCTCAACCTGCAACATTACTATTTTTATCATGTTATGTAAAATAATTATGTAAAATGAACATGTAAATTTTATTTTGAAAATGTGATGCTCAGCCCCACTAATTATTGGCCACTGGCTAATTGAGGTTAAGCTTGAATACAGGTAGAAGTCAGAGTTTGAAAGGGATAGCTTTGATAAGCATATGGAATAGAAACTGGCTTGAACTAAAGAACTCTGTACTTGATGAGGAAGCTGAGCCCTACAGCCTTAGCTGCAGAAAAGATGGGAAAACCCGGGATATACATGTTGGTGGGGTTGAGGAGAGGAGAGGGCCTTGAGGAATTTTAGCCACTAGAATGCTAATTGTAAGGATATATTTCCACATATATTTGTCTGCTACACACACACACACACACACACACACACACACACACACACACACACTTATGTGTTTATTATCTGCTAGGCTCTCGGAATATACTGATGAATAAGAAAGGTACTGTATCTGCTCACAAGAGCTTACTCCCCACAGAGAGAGTCACACAGACGAACAAACAGATAATAAATACATGCATTAAATAATCATAACCTGAAGGTACTGCTATGACCAGAGAACCAAGGAGAATATATGAGACTCACCAGAGGAAAATGCTCTCTGAGTAGGTGACTTTAGTTGGAAATATTACTGTGTTATGAGAGGAGGAGAAAGCTGTCCTGATTAAGGGACACAAGCGTGCATCCAAGAGCTGGTGGTTGAAGAAATGGCAGGTGGTACACAGACCACAGGGCTGGAGCTCGGCCAGGGAGGATGAAGATGAAGTTAGAGAGAAGCCAGGAGACTGTAGCTGCTCAAATCTAAATTCTAACAACAAATTGTTTTAGAAATAAAAATATTTACACAACTTTTTTTTTAAAGCATCAAGTCTCAAAGACCTGATGTGACATAATAAAATGAAACTGAACCCTTCCAAAGTCACGGTTTAACACCAAGATATTTAAATGAGGCAAATGGGTCCTTTCCCCAAATTAACTACTTTGGGGCTAAATGCAAGGACTTGTCTGAGACTATTTAAAAAAAAATCCCCCAAATAATGTTGCAATAGAATAGAGACATCATCACAAAAACATTCTTTAAATATTTCTATGTCACTACCTTGTCAAGTCTTTTTTAAGTTAAACAACCAGCTGAAACTAATGACGGCAGAGGTCTAATTGAACACCTAAAAATGATACCCACGTGCACGTTCCTCCCAGATTTATAGGAAAGAGATGAAGCAACATACGGCATGAATTAAGATGCTTGTCACCTAGTGGATTCCGGACAGAGGGTAGTCTTTAAGACCCAGCGACAGTATTTGTCTGGAGAGGAAATGTTGCTTTTTGACAGATGAGAGAAATCCCCTTAGTACTGGCTGTGGGAAGCTAGAAGTGAAGTCAGTCACCTGGTGGTGAAGGCCAGTAAAACAGCAGAGCAGGAGGAATATTTCTCTCTTTCTCTCTCTCTCTCTCTCTCTCTCTCTCTCTCTCTCTCTCTCTCTCTCTCTCTCTCTCTCTCTCTCTCCTCTCCCACCTCCTATTCTCTCAACTCTTTTAGCATAACCTTCAAAGGAGAACGTTCCCTTCAGACTTTATTATCTTCTTTTCCCCACTGAGAGAATACCTCTCAGCTGCAAGACATTTAAGTCTATGCAGGACTTAGGGGATTCGGTTATCTTGCCAGGGAAATTGATCATTGCTAATGTCTGGGCTTCACAGTGCGCTAAATTAGCTAGCAGAGTAAGCTTGACGGAAGAAGGCTTTTATCATACACTCTTCTCTTCAGTTTGGACACATTTGCTTGAAATTTGCCGCATGATGCTGTCCAGGGAAGCAGCTCTTTTTCTTGGGATGCAGCAATTCGCTGGTTTCTAAGCTTATTGCAGAAGAAATAATCTTAAATAGAGTGGATTTATTTTTTCCTCCTCCCCTGCTTGATTCGACAGAGCTGTGTTCCACCGCGGCGAACCATCACGGATCACTTGCCACTAAATCTTTGAGGAAGTAAAACAAAGTGAATTATCGTTATTTATTTATTTTATTATTTTTAAAACCGGTGGAGGCGGCGTGACCACGGAGAATGAGACTGCGAGAAGCCGCCAGGGTTTGGAGGATAAAGCTGAGTTTAAGCTGGAAGCCGAAAGCCTAGATTGCGGTTTGGTGCAACTTGCCGGGTCCCCGTGCACTTCCCTTAGTTTTGCCCCATGGACAGCTCAACCAACCTGGACACCGAGGAGCTCAAGGTAGGAGATGCTCGGCGGGCGCCGTCGCCGGGTCTCTGCCCGGGTCCTGTCCTCCGGCGCCGCGGGAAGGGGTGGGCATCTGGGGCGAGGCGTCCGAGGCCGCGGGGTGCGGGCAGCGGTCCGGTGGGTCCGGGATCCAGGCTGGCCCCCGCTCCAGGACAGCGGCCGCCGGCCGAGCTGGGGCGCCGCGGCCGGGGCCGAGCGCTGCCCATAAAGTTGTGGAGCTGCGCGGCCACTCGCCTCCGCGGGCTGCAGCTGCGCCCCGCCGGCTCGGGAAGCGGGTTTGGCTCCGAGGGGGGCTGGCAGGGGCGTCCGCCGCCACGGCCGGGCTTCGTTCCGGCTCTCCCGGAGACCCCCTCCTTCCCAGCGCCGCTGACTCGGTTTCCCCCGCGGTCGCACCGGCGCGGGCGCGAACCGGCGATCGGCTAGCGGAGGGGTCTGCAGCCAGCCGAGCCCGGGCGCCGCGGACCAGCCTCCCGGCCCGGGCGGGAGCGGCGGGTCGTAGGCCCGGAGGGGCGGGCGGGAGCGGGGCGGGGCCGGGCACCCCCCACCCCCGCCGCGGGACCCTCGCCCGGAGCCGCGCGGCCGCGCCTCCTCTGGCCCCCGCGCCCCCGCGAGGACCCTCCGGGCCCCAGCAACCCGGCCGCCCATTCCCCTCTGCTGCTGGGCATCGCTGGCCTTTAGGGAAAAATAAAAACAACTTGAAAATCAACAAACCACAAAAATAATTTAAATGTCCCGCTCACTGTAAACGAAAAAGCAGAAAGGGGGCGATACTGGGAGCATTTTTTTCCCCTTTAGTTTCCCACCCTTTTCTTAGAATTTTGTACAGTCTCTACTCTTTTGCTTGAGAGGGTCATTTCACTGGCGAGTCTGATAGGCTCCGTTCAGCTGAGGACTTTTAAGATATTCCCTCCTGCTGGGGAAACTTGCCCAGAAATGTCAATTAGTTTGTCCAATAAACTGAGCTCAGGGCCGGGACCATCCCACGAGAGAGCAAAAGCCTGTTTCTGCAGCCTGCCCTCTGCCTTGGCCAGTTCTCCTGGCCCCCCGTGCTGCAGAGAGGGGAGGAAGGGGTCTCAGGAAAAGGTGGTTCCAGAGGAATTAGCTCTACCACTGACTGTGGATGAAGCCAGGCTTGAGGACAGTAGGAAGATCTAACACCACTGAGGAAGGCAAGTGGGGAGGAGGTGGATTTGATGCTGCAGTTCAAGTTGGCCAACAGGTTTCTGAGTTTGGGTCAAGGTCACAGTCAGTAGACCTTTGCCTGAAGTAGAAGTCCCCTATTAGCCCCGGGGTATGCTAAGCAGGACACCTAGCTTTGGGGTTTGAAAAGATCCCTTGCTTCCGTTTCCCAAGCATCCCAGTGCCTTGGGAGAAGGCTTGGGCTTTATTAGGTATGCAAAGGAGAACATAGAACAATGTGCTATGTAGGGTTTTCAGACATAGTGTCCAGAATACATGAGATGATGATGATGATGATGATGATAATGATTGTTATTATTATTATTAAATTCTAGTGTATGACAGAGAACAATAGTTTCTTATGAGAAATGGAAGGGAAAATTATTTGAAGTGATCATTTTTTTCTGAAATCCTCTAAGTTTTCTACTAGCTTATCTCATTCCAACTCCCCCACAACCTTCGAATTATTGAAATGAGCAAAAAGAGGAAACCCACTATGGAAATTTGTCTGGTGTTAGTAGAAGATTCCACCTTAACCTTGATATTACTGCCCAGTAACTCAGAGATCCTCACAGCCAGCACAGGCTAGACTGTGTGGATGGGAAAGAAAAAGTAGAGAACTAGAAAGATTTGGGCACCCGTGGGAGTGTTGGTGATTACTGGGAGTTACTGAAGGCATGCTAGCAGAAAAGCTCTTTTGAAGTTGCTCTGAAATTATGTCAGGGCAAACTTCTGTTGCGAGTCAAAACTGGCAAGAGAGGGAATGTATTCTGGCCTTATCAGAAAATGTTTGAGGGCCTCCAGTTTGGGAAATAAACTTGTCAGTTTTAACGACACTCCTGGAGGGTTTGGAATACTTGTGCTCTGGGAGAGATGCACCTTGTGATGGGTGGGAAGCATGTGGAATAACTTGTCTGGATTCCTTCTTGCAGCAGAAGCCACTGGTTTGGCTTTCCTAGACAATTTGAGTTTAAGTTATTCTCCCGTGGCTTCTTACTTAAGAACTCCCCAGGGTGATCAGTGGAGGGAAGAGAGAAAAAAACAAAACAAAAAAAAAATGCTTATTTGGAGCATTATTTAGGTGTTTTGGCTTTTCTTCCTGTGATCCAGTGATGTTATGAAGGCACATCCATTTAGCATTTCAATTTTTGTGATGATCTGAATATGTAAAAAAAAAACAATGTTAATGCGGATTTGATAAATAAATGTGCATATTAGTTTAAGAATCCAATTTGGCTTCCTTTTTAGATCATCAGCGTTTGGGGGAAGCTACTTACTTCAAGTGTAAAGAAAACACATTTTACTAATTTTACTAATTTTTCATCTTTGAAGTAAATTATTTTCCCTTTATGAGAGCTGAACAAGAACATGTACATATAGTATATATACATATACATGTAATATTTGCTGTGCGAGGTTTATAGGCATTGGATTTTGATATACTGAACAGCCAATAGTGTTGTCTTATAACTTTTTAAACTAAAGCTTCAATAATTAAGTGCTAATAGACTGTCATTATCATAAATATAACATGCATATTTAATATACTTTTGTGTGTAAAACTTTTTAATGAAGGCAAGAATGTTTCATCTTCTATTCTGCACACAAGCCCCTGATGAAACATCAGTAGTGAAAAGAGAGAGTTTTATCCAAAGAATTTTGGTCTGTTCTTTGCCTTTGATCTCTGTTTTTTTCTCCAATGAATGCATAAAGTTTACTCTGGATTTTGTCTCAGTGTTTGTTTGAAAGAAGAAACAACATCAAACAACCCAAAATAGGGGTTTCTGCTTTGGAAATGTATTAGTGAATATTGATATAAGGAAAAGCATCCTCTAACCTGAAATATCTCAGAGTTATATAGTGCCTTTTAGCAGCGGTTATTTAAATGTTAGCTTTTTTTTTTTAATTTTAGCTTTGTAGTTTCCTTTTTTTTAAACAATTGACCATGTGTACCAGAACAGAGATGCTAGTGATTTTTAGAGCTGGCACTTTTAAATTTGGTCTTTATTAGGTTTGTTTGTGAGTCCTTGAGGCTGATTGATTATAAATAAATATATGACTTTGTTGATTCTTTTACTCAATTTTTGAAATATGAGCTCGATTTCACCTGTATAAATCCGACAATTAAGAAATAATGCTTTCATATATTTGTGAATAGCTGTGCTTTGCTTGGAGATCAAAAACATAAGACCTGCATGAATGCAATTTTTGAGTTACAGTTGACCCTAGATTTACTTATTTATTAATCCTGATAAGAATACCCATTTAATAAGATAATTGGTTAGAAGTTAAATGGACATTATTACTACTCCTTGCAGATTGTGCACGATGTGCTTCTGACGGTAGAATCAGAATTCTCAATTATCATTTGGGAAGGTGCAAAACCTATAAACTACTAATCCTGAGATACACGAACCAGCTTTTCACTAAGAATAAGTTTAATAGTTTAAGCTAATTTAATAAAGTCCAGTCACTGTGTCTTAATTTTATTCCTTTGGTTTTGCCCTATATAGGAGAGGTAAAACCTTCCCAGAATTCTACAACTAGGTCACTAGGAAAGGATTGCATGGGTAGGAAATGATAATCCTGCAAAGATATGCATAAGTATTTAAACAAGTGGTTGATTAAAAAATGCTAAGGTCTTAAGCCAGTCTCATAGTATATAATCATCTCCAGTTCTATTAAGTAGGAGAGTTGGTGCTTAGAGGAATTCTGAAATTTTGTTTGTTTGTTTGTTTCATCAATAATACACTGGGCCCGGGAAAGTCGAGTTTGCTGCAGTGTGGGATGCTTTGTGATGAGCCTAAGTAGGTGGTATATTTTTATGTTAGTCATTCCATAGTGAAAAATAGTACTCTCCGACACATGCCATATTTTTAGCAATCTTGTATTCATTTTGCTGCTTTAGCATAAACATTTGTGATCAACGAACTATTTGACTTCTTTCATATCTTAAGGGATCATAACTTCTGTCCATCAAGATCCAGTTCTACTTCTCTCTTGGTAACAAGAACCATCCATAAAGATTCAATAATATTCACTTTGATTTTTAGAATAAATATAATTTTAAATTATATTTACATTAAATATTATACTTATAATTTAATACATGTACAAAATTAAGTCAGTTATACATTATAACTGTATACATTAATTGTGTACAATGTGATATTTTAATATGTGTGTATAATATAGATTGATTATATACTAAGGTACTTGATATATAATCACCTCACTTTTTTGTGTGGTGAGACATTTGAAACTTTGAAATTAATAACACATTATAAGCAGGATGATGATGATTGGTGCTGGGGGTTGAACCCAGGGAATTCTATCTCTGAGTCACACTCTCAGCCCTATGTTTATTTTTTATTTGAAAACAGGGCCTCATTAAGTTCCGGAGGGCTTCACTAGGTAGCAAAGGCTGGCTGTGAACCTGTGATCCTCCTGTTTCAGCCTCCCAAATACTGAGATTACAAGCGTGTGCCACCATGCCTAGTTTATAACCTAGATTTTTTTTATATTAAAAAATGGTCTTAATTGGCCAGGTGTGGTGGCACACACTTGTAATCCCCGCGCTTGGGAGGTGGAGATAGGAGGATCATGCAGGTTCGAAGCCAGCTGTGCTGGCTTAAGAGACCCTGTTTCAAAAAAAAAAAAAAAAAAAAAAAAAATATATATATATATATATATATATATATATATATATATATATTTGTATATGTATGTATATGAATAGGTCTGGGAGTGTATCCCGGAGGTAGAAGGGTTTCCATGAAGTGATGTAAATATTAAGTAGCACTTAAAATAGTGAAATTTTTTCACTAGTGAAGCATTCTTTCTTTATATAGTTAGAAGAGGGAAACTCAATTTGAGCAGAAAGAAAATGAGAAAAAATACATTTGAGGGAAGAGGTACAAATGACTGAGAAATCTTGAGTGCTCTGCTGTCATTACTAAACATATATTCCAAACTCTCTACTGACTATTGCAGCTGTGCTTATCTCAAGACTTTACCAACTAAAAATATATCAAGATTTGAAGTTGTACCAAAATAGAATAGATGGTGCATTATTGTAATCCCAGTACTTGGGGGGCTGAGACAAGAGGATCCGGGTTCACAGCCAGCTTCAGGTACTTAGTGAGGCCCTCTGCAATTTAATGAGACCTTGTTTCAAAATAAAGAATAGGAAATCGGGCTAGGGATATTGCTCAGAGTTAGAATGCCTGTGGGTTGCATCTCCAGCACCACACACAAAAAAACAAAAAAAAGATTTATGGACCTAAAGTCATAGCTTCATAAGAGTATTTAATGCTCTAAGACAATAAATTAGCATTTCTCGTATGGAGTATTTCTTTTACATAATACTTAGTGAGTTGTTTCTCATACCACATTGGAATTTTAGCTAAAATACAACTTGGCAGAGCTTACAACTTTAAGATACTATGGAAAATGTCCACTTACTTTCATTTGGATTTCAATGAATGTTTTGAGTATATGTTTTCAATAAATTGGTGACTATTTAAATGAGAAAATGTTTAGATTTGAAAATAAAAGCTTTTCAGCTTGCATGTTAAAAATTGTGTTTGGGGTGATAAAATTATCAGCTTCTAAAACTCCATGCCACTAAGCATAAGCCCCCCGCCTCTCTCTGTACTGAGGACTGAGCTCAGGTACATTCTACTTCTAAACTACACCCCTAGCCCTATTTTATTTTATTTTTAAAATTTTGAAACAGGGTCTCACTAAGTTGCTATTGCTGCTGGTCTTGAACCTGTGATCCTCTTGTCTCCCCTCTCAAGGTCAGGTGTGCACCATCATGCCTGGATAAGCTACCTCATTTTATAGCAATGTACATTTTGCTGTAATATCAATTTTTAAATTTTACTTGGTCTCTTTTGTTTCTTGAAAAGTATGTAGAAGGATGGAGTGATCCTAGATTCTCAGTTAAACTGTCTAGAGACTTCTAGGTTGATGACAGAATGAGCAAATTTAAGGATTACTGTCCCTTCAAGAGAATTATAGAGCTTCGTATTCTAACAAAAATTGTACCAAGTGCCTTGAGAGTTTTCTATTTTTCTCCTGAACATTTTTAATACATTCTCTCTAAAAATATAATAAGCCCTCGTTAGCTTTTAGAATATTTATACAGCTTTGTTGGTATTAAATAGGCTATCTGGAGATTTTCTATGCCAAGTTGACATTAAAACCTTTATAAATAAAATATATCAACATTCAGCCACAAAAGTAGTAATTGCCATGGCGATGTCTATCAATGAAACAAGGGCTAAACCTTGTATTTCAGCTTTAGAAATTAATTCAAATAGTGGTCCAAATCAAAATGGAGTTAGAACCAATTAGAATTCGGAGGTATACAAAGTACTAAAGTTCTCACTCCAAATCCAACAATTTATAATCTTTGTGGAGACTCATTTGTGTAGTTGGAAGAGTGCTGAACCGGTTAGAGCAGTACTCAGAAGGGACAGTACACACCGGGGATCTGCACTTTATCACTGGTTGTACCTTGGCAGGGTTCTCAAACCTTTGTCTTGGGTTTCTCAGGTGTTCCAGAGCAGAGAGGGGTGAAAATTGAACTTGTTTAAAGGGTTTATATGTCAGCATTACATAGCTATAGCTAAGGACTTTGTTTAAACAATATCTTCTAAACAATGAAATCTTCCATCCAATGAAATTAAAGTTTGAAGATACTATGAAGTCTATTTCTTAGCCCCTGCCAAGAACTGTAGGGCAGAGGAACATAAGTAAAACCCTCAGGACCCACTCATCTCTAATTAAATTCTGGGTCTGAGGATCTATGTCTCTGAGTACTTTTTGGAGAATGACATTTTTGTGTTGCTCTCAAAGAAAAGAAAATCATTTTCAAATTGATCAAGTTTACGTAGCTCTTTTATTCTTGAACGATTTCCTGAGTTGAACATCAAAGCAGGCTTATCTGATGAATACTATATTTTAATTTTCTGGATGCCAAAATAAAGACTCAAAAAAATTAAGTGAAGTGTCCAAAAGCACAAGGTTAATAAAAAATGAAATTAGGACTCAAATCTATTTCATCTATTTCCACATCCTATACTCTGATGTATAGGCCAACATACAAGGAAAATCTGAAAGATCATTCACGTCAGAGTTTTCTCATCTCTAGTATTCTTGTTTCAGAGACAGTGAGAATATTTGGGCAGTGGTCTTAATATTTACTCTTATTACAGAGTACTTGTCCATATTGTCTTTTTCTTAAAAAAGAAAGCGTGTTCTTTCCTAATTTTTGTGCCAAATGACTGTTGGTTGATATTTGTTAATAAAACCCAACAGCAAGTGATAGATAACTCATGAAATTAGACCACTAAATGGATTTATTTTATTTATTTATTTTTATTTATTTATTATTACTTTTTGGTGGTATTGGGGTTACTGGAAGCCCTTCTACCTCTGGGCTACACTCCCACATCTATTTTATATTTTTATTTGGAAACAGATCTCTTAAACCAGCTCAGCTGGCTTTGAACCTGTGCGATCCTCCTGTCTCCGCCTCCCAAGCGTGGGGATTACAAGCGTGCGCCACAATGCCCAGCTGGTTTTAAGAGAGTAGTTAATGGTTATGACTATAACCTATAAAATTTATCTAATTTCACTAGTCTTCCTCATTATTTTGCCATTCACATCACCACAAAATATTTAATTTTGTTCAGGACTGAAAATTGAGTTACATCTTTAGCATGGGCATACATTTAATTTCTGTCTTAAAAACAAAGAATCTGAGTGATCATACTGATACTAAAATTAATAAGTATTTACATTTATGATATATGGGAAATATGGGCATAAATACTATGTGATTTAATCCATAACAAAACTGAATGTTTTAATAGCATTCTTTGTGATCTTAAATGATTGTAAAATAAATATGGTTTGAGTCTTGATGTAGTTTCTTTTATGTTGTTGTTCCTACAAATTTTATTGGAGAAAAAGCTAGAAATCATAAATGAGAGTATGCATGTGTGTAATAAAATATTACTCGGGAAGGACATATCTTTCACATTAAGAAGGGGGAGGTCAATACTCAATGTTTCTTTTGAGGATGGTTTTCAAAACCTTTGCAAGTCTCAGGGTTTGTGGGTCTTACTAGATATGATTTACCTGATAACATATCTTTTCTACTTAAGACATCATTTTCTTAGATCTATTTTCTTTTATCTTTAACACTAGATTTTAGCATTCTTCTGGAGATCATTTTCTCTAGAGCAACAGTTTTTATCTTTTCTCCAGAATTACTGTTTGAATAACATGAAGGAGAGAATTACAACAAAGGTGTTTTGAGCTTTCAACCTGGATGGAGAGCCAGACTGAGCAGTGGATCAGAGTGCCTCACACAGCTAGTGCCTTACACCTACACACCAGCTTGGTCATTGTTTCAGCAGAATTATTAATGGCTATCAGCCATGATCATTCTGGTTTGCTCTGAAATACTTAAAAATATAAACTTTAAATCTGTGAGAACCAAGAAACTTCTATATTTGTCTTTGCTAGAGAAATACAATGCTTCAATTACTAACCCGCACATTATCATTATCTAACTTATTTCCACATTTGTTTTTAAACTTCCCTCTTTTAATGGCAAATAAACAAGTCAACCCCAACATATCTATCTAAGATAAAATAGGCTTTGATTCTTTCTTGAGTAGAAATAACCAATTCAGTTTCCATGAGCAAGAATACTTTTGCATGAAACATAATATAATAAATCAGTGTCATGAATGGGAAAATACTATGATTATTGTGATGCCACAGTTTTTATTCAGAATATTTGAAGGTTTTAAAAATACAAAACAGAAGGAAAACTAACTTAAGGAAATAAGTTGCTTATCTAAAGATTTGTCAAATTAATTTTCTATCTCTCTCTCAATATAAGATGCTTGAGAAAGAAATTATATTTTTAATAATGGAATTAGTTATACTTCTAAGCACCTGGTTGATATTTATATTATGAATCATTTATATCATAAATGGCATTTTCCCCCTTATCTTAATTTCTCTATTATCGTTACTGTAGAAATATATTTATGGCTCGTGTCTAACATATATTATCTTAACCTAATTTGTGTAAATACATTCTTAAAGTTGGCTATAATGAAATAAATCCAACTAAAATTATTAGAATTGAGAGACTCAATTGTTTTTATAATGTTTCAGTGGGCAAACCACAGCATTTAACCTCTCTTAGGAAAGCTTTAACTTTCTGTTCATTTTCTTTGTCAGAGGCTACAAACTTCAGAAAGTTTTAATTATAATACTGTATTGCTGTGTTCATGACTTCTACTGAGTAAAATAACCATAAAACTTTCGAACTTGTTTGCCAAAAATTGAGACCTGTTACAGTCTTAGAATAAAAGTAATACTTTACACTTATGTTTTGGGAATGATAATTTGTTTTAAAAAATTCTCTATTAAGTAGTTACTACTAATTTCTATTGTTTTCAAATTTGGCAGTTGTGAAAAATGGTCATCTGTACTGATAAGTTTCTTAATTTCTAATGCCTATTACTTCTGTCTGTTGTGGAGTAATTATTTCAGAAAAAGTTAAATAAGCTCATCATAATCAGCATTTTGTTTAATGTTTTCAAATCCACTTTGTAAAATCGATGCTTTGATCAGTTGATTGCTCTAGGCAGCAGAGGAAGTTAGATTTTTAGATATTTTGTTTCATCTCATCAAGTTTTCTTAAAGTTCATGTCTGAGTCATAGTTCAAGAGTGAGCAGCTCCATACACAGTATTGTGTTAATATAGATCTTCATTATTAAATCTTTCCTGGAAGAAATTATGAGCATTTATAATTATGGAATATGAAATGCACAACTAGATTAAATTAAATATATTTTTGGCATGTGGCAAGTGCAATAGAGGATCTTTTGTGTGCTTCTGAGTAGAATTTCAATACAAGCTTTCCTTCATCTTATAAATACTAATCTGTGCAACATATGTAATAGCAGGTTGGTTATTAAAATATATTATAGTGTATTTAATATATAACATGTAAGTATAGTTGTAATATAATATATATTATATGTAATTTAATGATATGTATCATTAATTTCCTAAAATGAATAACTATTAATCTATAATAAACAAGAATCACAGCTAACTTTAGGATGTTTAATGTTTTCAAGCAGTGACTATCTTTTGAAACACCTCTTTGATATTTAGATAAACCTGAAGTAAATTTCAGAAAATTTTGAATGATTCAATGCATAGTAAAATTTTAATTTTTATAAAGAATATAATATCTCTAACAAATAAGAAAGCAGTACTTTAACCTGATGTCCATAGACTTCTTTAATTGTGAATATTATCTGTGACCTTTTTTTTTTGCTGCAAGCTTAAGCAATTTTTATTATTACAAAGGTAGAAAGAAGGAACAGAGGAATAAAGTGCCACATCAGAGAAAATGTGGAGTGTCTTGAAAGTAAGATGCTGAGGTTCTGATCATAGAACAGTTTTTATAAAGATTCATTATTTTCCATCTTGTCTAATAGTCTTTCTGACCTGACTAGCTATGAGCCCACCCATTAACTTCATGGAAGCCTTTTTTTATGATTATGGGGATTTCTTACTTGACCAAAGGCCTTCTTCCTGCCTTGATGTAAGTGTAGGCCCACCCAGGTCTTTGTTAAGACCATAATGTGTTACTTGATTAACACAGTCTGGGGTCACATGGTATCCTTCCCTTTTGACAGAGTTCCGTACCATCCTCCCACATCTGTGAACTTTTATTAGACTATATTGTTTTGTTTTCTGTCTTAGATTTCTAATGTTTAATGAGATGAAGTTCCCACTTTATTTTTATCCTTTGTGCTTATTCTAAGGTATGAAATTGTACTTTAGTGTTTTCCAGTATGTACAGTGTAATCAAAATCTAGAAGACTGAAGTGAATTTTTCCTACTTGTCAATTATTGATGAATAATATCAGTACAAATGAATGAAGATAACATGAAACATAAAAAATTGGAATGTTAACAGTAGTTTATAACTTAACTGAAAGAGAATTATTCTAAGCAAACAAATAGAAACATAATAAATACCATACCTCTACCCAAAAGGGATACTCGGCATTGATATTCTGTCTATCTCTTTGGTTTAAATAATCCAATGCCTAAATTTTACATTAAAAGACCTATGATTTACTGTATTATTATTAGGTATGAGCCTTATAGCTCTTTGGTATATACATTATTGAATTCTTAGCAGGAAATTGAATTTTAAAAGATTCCTAGTGTAGAAGCATTATAGAAATTATTACCTATTTGATCTTTACTTTTTGGAATCTTTTGATAGGTCTATGTATATGCCCTTTCCAAAGTTTATGTTACCTGGGATTTTGTTCATATGTTTCTAACTCTCCTGTGCCATGCTCCATAGGAATCTAATCTACCCATACAGTTCTCTCTATTTTCACTGACAAGGTGACAGTTCGTAGTGATGCACATCTACTCCCCACCTCCCACTTAGGCTACATGGCCTCTTCTGCTGTTTTCAACAATTTAATGGAAATCTCTGCTGCTTAATCATTTCAGCCTAACAACACTGAACACACTCTTGGGTCCCTGGCAAGTCTGAGCCTTCTGTTGCATCCTTTGTCCTGCTAGGGTTTCACCATTTAGTTAAGCATAAACTTCCCATTCATCCTTTTTCTTTCCACTTATCCAGTTGACCAGTAAGTCCATCAGACCTTCCAGTCTGTATTTTCCCTTCCATATCTTTGTTGACATTATAAAACGTGTTTTCGCCAGGCGTGGTGGCACATGCTTGTAATTCCAGTACTTCGCAGGCTGAAAAAGGACAATTTCGGTTCCTGGAGAGCCTCAGCTACTTAGCGAGGCCATCTGCAACCTAGTGAGAACCTGTTTTAAAGTAAAGAATAAAAAATAGGGCCGGGAGTGTAACTCAGAGGTAGATGAGGCTCTGAGTTCCATCCCCAGTATGAAAAAGAAGTATTCTCATTTCTTCTCATCTCTTTTATCCTAGCAAGTATGTGTATATTTCCTGTAGTGGTGTTGGCTATATTAGACTGCATGTGATATATTCATAGGGTTAGGGGCAGGGTCCCATTCACGGCAAAGGGATGTATACATTCTCTCTCTCTCTCTCTCTCTCTCTCTCTCTCTCTGTCTCTCGGTACTAAGGGTTGAATCCAGGGGCATTCTACCTCTGAGCTATACCCCCAGACCTATTTATTTATTTATGTATTTATTTACATACTTACTTTAAAACATTTGAAACAGAGTATTGCTAAATTGCTGAGGCTGGCCTCAAACCTATACTCCTCCTATCTCAGCCTTCCAAGTACTGGGATTACAGGTGTACATGACCATGCCTAGTTTATAGTCTCTTTTATTGCCTGTGAGCCATCTCAGAGTGAGTTGAGAAAGATTGGAAACTGGGACACCAAAACTGAGCCTTATGTTGAATAGAAAGGTATTTAGAAGTTTCTAGAAATGCCTAAGGGTACTTTCAGAAAGGAAGAAAAGATGGCCTCTGGAAGCTATACCTGACAGTAGCCACTGATTAACTATGACAAAGATATTCAGGTTGGGGAAAAGGAACCACAGATTATTTGGAAATAATAATGACCAATTTTGATTTTCTACATTGATGAAGTCTTTGCATTGCACTGTCCAAGAACCATGAATTAAGTTTGACAATTTTCTTAGCTGATTTTCTGTATCTTTTGACAGTTCGATCAGATTTTTATAGTAAAAAATATTATCTGCCTCTGGGAAGTTGAGAGCTCTTTCTCTTTGAGATGGCCCAAAGATACTCTGCTACATAGTAAGCCAGTTAAGTAAGCAGAAAGGCAAATCTGTGTGAATCTCAATGAAGACAGGCCAGGTGTTTGAAATGCATATAATACCTAATGAATTAGATTTGTTAGTTATCAGTAAATCTGTTGGTTAAATGGCTTTGTAATTATTTTAACCTTATTATTCTTAGTTCTTTAGTTAAAAACTATCCTGAGTTGTGCTGTTCTTATAGAAGTTATAATATGATCTTTATAGGATTAAAATTATATATATATATATATATATATATATATATATATATATACACACACACAGAGAGAGAGAGAGAGAGAGAGAGATAGATAGATAGATAGATAGATATTAAAGTTGAAATTGGGTTACAAAATTTAGCTGAAGATGTCTGGTGATAGCAAGGCATAGTAAAGAACCTCCTAAGAAAGTGTGATTTTTCAAGGAGGGGCAACCTGTTAGTGATTTTTCTACTGCTTTTTAATTAATTTCCCTCTGTCTAGTCAATCTCACGAACATCAACTTTTAAGAAATCCACAACTGCATGTTTTCAGATGTACAGAATAAAATAACGGCACTGTCTGTCACCTGATTACAAATATTTGTTGGTTCCTTGTTACTTGTTTCACAACTCATACTTTTCAACATGATAGAGCAATCTAGAGATTACACATTTCCAGGCCAGCTGTGAACTCATTCCTATTACTTTCCAAAGTGTGTGCATGCACACACATGTACACAAAACCACACACACTTCACTGAATAACTTCTTTCTCAATCATGCCAGTTCCCTTCCCTGTCTTGTAATAATGTGTATCTACTTAAATAATGTATCTCTACTTCTTTGCCAGAACTCCTACTTACTGACCAGTAAGGAGTACTAGGGAGAGATGTCTGTTTCTTCTGTTCTTTTCCTACACATTGTATATTCAACTCCACTAATACACACTAATACATTGCACTGTAGTACAGAAAATGGTCCGTATGATACCAGTTTTCTGAAGCTTGTTGAACATTTCTTAGGGCCAGTATAAGGTCAATATTAGCATATATTCTGAGTTTCCTTGAATAGAGTGTGTATTTTTACTTTTTGGGCACCTAGTCCTAATATGTCAATTAAGTTTATTCTTCATGCTTTTCAAGACCTATCTGTGAAACTGGATTTGAATTACTGAAACACATATGTGTTTATTCATTACTTCCAGGATAGCTGAAAGAAATTTAAGATGTTATAGTCATTTTGTTGATTAAATGCTACTGCAAAATAGAGGATTGGTTTGTTCTTTAGGCCGAGTGATTCTTACCACTCAACTTCCATTCTGGTGTCCGGTCCCCCTTCTATACTCTTGCCCCTAGACAGAACTGAAGAGACTGCCTAGCTGACCATCTCTTTTCTGTACAGTGTGGGAAGTTTCAGAGCTTTACTATGTCAATTATATGAATCTTATTTTTCTTGCTTTTTCCACCTTGCTTGTCTTAACTATGGATTATGAAAGTCGTATATTAAAATTTGTTTTGACAGCACATTTACACATTTCTTCTAGATTTCTCAATTTCTGCCTTGTACTTGAGAATGTTGTAAAATACACTAAGTTTAGGGTTGTCATATTCTTCCAGGTGAATTGAGACTTTATAATTATGTAATAGCCTTTTAATCTCTGGTGATGATTTCAGCCTTAAAGTTTATTTTGTCTGATTTTAATGCAGATACATCAGCATTCACAAGTACCACTATACTATTAACCAGCCTCATTGTGATTAGCATTTTTTTTCCTAATTTTTTTATATTTTATTTTATTTTTATATGGAACATATTGAAAATGGTATACATTTAGACTGTGCTAGGTGCCCTCTCCCCCCACCCCTGTTGGTTCCCCTTTCCTCCTTCCAACAATGAGTGACTAGGTTAACCATGCTATATTCATACTTTTACACATATTCGGATGTAGCTCCTTCATTAATCAAGCTCAGCCTTCTTCCTCTCCTATCCTTCAATTCTAGCTTTGAGATTCCCCCTCCATTATTAGCAGTCCATCTGGTATTCCCACTACTCCCTAGTTTGGGCATATTAGAGAAAACATATGTCCCTTCTCTTTCTGTGCTTGGCTGATCTCACTTAATATAATGTTCTCCAGATCTTTCCATCTTCTTGTTAATGCCACGATTTTGTTCTTCTTTATAACTGAATATAATTCCATGTGTGTATTTCCCATAATTTTGCAATGCATTCATCTGTTAATGGGGACCTATGTTGGTTCCATATTTTGGCTATTATGAATTGTGCTGCTATGAACATGAGTATGTATATGTTACTGTAGTTCTATGATTTTAACCCCTTTGGAAAGATATCCAGGGAGTGGTATAGCCGGATCATATGGTGGATCTATTCCCAGTTTTCCAAGGAATCTCCACACTGATCTCTATAGCAGCTAAACTAGTTTTCACTCCCACCAAGAGTATAAAAGAGTTCATCTTTCCCCACATCCTCACCATCATTTGTTGTTATTTGATTTCTTTATGCTTGCCACTCTGATTGGGGTTAGATGAAATCTCAGCATAGTTTTGATTTGCATATCCCTGATAGCTAATGATGTTGAACATCTTTTCATGTATCTATTAGCCATCTGTATTGCTTCTTTTGTGAAGTGTCTATTCAGTTCAGTTGCCCATTTCTTGATTGGGTTATTTGTTTTGCTAGTGTAGAGTCTTTTGAGCTCTTTGTATATTCTGGATATTAACCCTCTATCAGAGTGGTGGGTGGTAAAGATTTTCCATTCTGTAGGCTTTCTTGTTAGGTTCTTGGTGGTTTCTTTTGATGAGAAGAAACTTTTTAGTTTGATGCCATGCCTATGCATTGGAGGTCTTTTGGAGAAAGTTACTGCCTGTGCTTATATGTTGGAATGTTTATCCTATGCCCTCCTCTAATAACTTCACAGTCTAATTTCTGTCTTTGATCCATCTGGAATTGATTCCTGTCCATGGTGAGAGGTAAGGATTTAATTTTATCTTTCTACAAATGGATAGCCAGTTCTCCCAGCATCATTTGTTGAAAAGGCTGTCTCTTCTCCAGTGTATGAATTTGGCCCCTTTGTCAAAGATCAATCGAGTATATATGTGTGGATTTGTTTCTGTATCTTCTAATCTGGTCCACTGGCCAGTGTGCCTGTTGTTGTGTCAATGCCATGTTGTTTTTACTCTTATTGCTCTATAGTATAATTTGAAGTCTGAGATTGTGATGCCTTCTGCATTGTTCTTGTTGCTGAGAATTACTTTGGCTATTCTGGGTCTTTTCTTTCTCCATATAAAATTCATAACTGATTTTTCTAGGTCTATGGAGAATGTTGTTGGTATTCCTTTTACAAACGTCCTCACTGTAGCCTATCTACTCTCTTCTTTCAAATCTTTTTTCCCTTACCATATTGCTTTGTTTAATATTCAAGGTATTTCATATCTCCATACTTAAATACTCTACTAACTATAAGAGTTGAACTATCTTTCATTCTCAACCAGATATTACCTTATTATACTTAAATTATTACTCAAAATAATCATATCTTCTACCTTATCTTACTCCTGTACCCATCACCCCAGCTCCTCTCCATCACTCAACCCTCATCATTGGAAAAAGTACTACTTACCTGCTGACAACTCTAAATTCCTACTACTAAGATTGGATTAGACATAATACCCACAAAAGATGCCACAATATCAGGAAAACAAGCCTGAGAGCCTTGAAAATGCAAGATTTAGGAATAGTGAGAAAATAATGGAAATCACAGATACTGACCTACAAGAAATGCAAGAAGAATAATTCTGATTCCTGATCTACAATATGATGAAAGACTTCAAAGCAAGTATACAAGAAATGAAAGAGGGAATGGAGACACTAAGAAAGAATCAGAATAAGGTCTGGAATGAAGTGAAAGAGTCATAAATGAAATGAAGACAGCAATAGAAAGAAATTCTGAATATTAGATGAAATGAAAATTAGAATATTATAATATTATTGTTAGAAACCAAAAGCATAGTTAATAGCATACAGAAGTCATTACAATAACAAAATCTTAACATCCAACAACTATGGAACTATATGAAATGTCCTAACTTATGGATAAAAGGTATTGAAGAAGGGATAGAGGTATAGACCAAGGGCATTTGTAATCTCTTCAGAGAAATAATTTCAAATAATTTTCCAACTACGGAAAGATACTTGGACTTAAATTTTCAGGAGATATACAGAACAGCATTAAGACAAAATCAAAGGAGTAACTCCCCATGCCATTTAATAATCAAAATAACCAACATAGAAGCCAAGAAAAAAATCTTAAAAGAAGTGAGAACAAAAGAAGAGGTGACATTTAGGGGCAAAACAATAAAAATTACTATACAACCCAAGTCATAAATGCCAGGAGAGACTAGTATGATGTAATCCAGACCCTGGAAGAAAACAACTTCCAACCAAAACTACTTTATACAGAAACATTATTATTTAAAATTGATGGAGAAACAAAGTATTTCAAGATAAGCAGAATCTCAAAAAATTCATGAATTCAAAGCAAATACTAGAGAAAATACTTAAAGAAAGAAGCCATAAAGAAGAAAAAAAGAAGCAAGTTATGGAATCAGAGAAGAGATGAAGTTGATCAGCAGGGCAGCTAAGTCAAGAAGAAATAATATTTTTTTGCCAATAGAATATAGTTATTTTTAGAAATCAATGTGGATATTGTTTGCCTTTTGCTTTTAGTATTTAACTTATTTATACTTAATGTAATATCTAATACATTTGGATTTATTTCTACTATTTTAGCTCATGGTTTCTGTTCACCTCAGAAATCACTTTTCTGGTTTCTTAAGTATTTATAGTGGTGGAAAACTTTCCTTTTTAGTCTGAAGAAATTTTTTATTATTATTTTTTTTATTGGTGCACTGTATTCATACATCATAATGGGATAAAAAAAAAAAAACTTTTGTAGACATACATGCACACATCGCCCAGTTAGCCCCTACCCGATCCCCACCCTGTTCCCTCCCCATCCCTCCTTCCCAGCTTGGCTTAGTGGTTGAAATCTAGTGTTATAGCAATTTATCCAAAATTAACAATGACAATCTCACATAACAGTTTCATTTGTCTGATACCAAGCTTTTGATGACTTAAAGATAACAGTTCTATATTTCTTTTTGCTTTCTTTCTTACCAGAGAATATTTTTCTTTTTTTTTTTTTAAGGTGAAACTATCATACATTTATTTATTTATTTTTCAGAAAAAAAATCTATCGTAATATGGAATATGGACTCTAGATACCAAAAACGATCTCAAAACAGAACAAAGCTAGAAGATATATATTTTCTGATTTCAAACCATATAAAGCTACAATAATTGAAACAGTGTAGTACTGTTATAAAGGCAGATATATAAACCATTGGAGTTAAATAAAAGCCTAGAGATAAATTCTTCCATATATTGTCAAGTTATTTTTGACAAGGTTTCTATGAACATTTGGTGGAGGAAATAATCTTTTAACTAAATATTGTTGAAAAATAATTATTACATGAAAAATAATAAAATTGGACCCTTGCCTAACACCATATACAAATATTAATTCAAAACAGATAAAAGACCTAAATATAAATCTTAAGAATATAAACTTTTAGAAGAAAATCTGGGTCATAAAACCTCACAATATTGAAATTGGCAGTGATTTCTTGGATATGATTTCAATGGCACAGGCAACAAAAGGGTAAACAAACTCCCTAAAAAAATAAAAAAAAATATTGTATATCCAGAGACAATGTAAACAGAGTTAAAAGTTACTGATAGAATGGGATAAAATATTTCTAAATGCTATATCTGAAGGTATATTAATACTCCAACTAGAAATCCTAAAAATTAGCAACAATAAAAGCAAACAATACAATTTAGAGATAGGTAAAAGACTAACATAAATAATGAATCTCCACAGATAACCAATCTTAGTTGTCTGTTGGATGGAAAATCTTGTTTCTCTGGTTCTGGTATGTGTTACCTATTTCTTTTTTGTAGTTAATCTCTTTGAGTATTTTCTCTAGCACTGCTTTTGAAGACATAAATTCCTTCAGTTTCTGTTTGTCATGGAAGCTTCTTATTTCTCCATCTAATTTGATAGAAAGTTTTGCTGGGTAGGAAATTTTTGGCTGGAAGTTGTTTTCTTTCAGAGTTTGGAATATGTTACTCCAAGCCCTTCTGGCTCTCATGACTTTGTTTGGGAAATCTGGAGTGATTCTAATTGGCTTGCCTCTGAATGTTACTTGGCCCTTTGTTTTTGTTGCCTTTAAAATTCTCTGCTTGGCTTCCACATTGGTCATTTTGACAATTATGTGGCATGGGGATCCTCTTCTCCGATCCTGTCTAAAGGGAGTTCTGTAAGTTTCCTGGACATGTGTATCAACCTCTTGCTCTATGTTTGGAAAATTTTCTGCTATTACTTCTTTGAAGAGATTGTTGATCCCTTTGGTTTCACCTTCTTTTCCCTCCTCTATTCCAATTATTCTTAGGTTAGCTCTCTTAAAATGGGCCCATATTTCTTCAATGTCAGATTCCTGCAGTCGGATTTTTTTTTTTCTAAATTAGAAACTATGCATTCATTTTTTGAATGATCATCTTCTAGGAGCGAGATTCTATTCTCCATGTGGTCTAATCGGTTGTTTGTACTTTGAATTGAGGCCTTTACTTCATTAATTGCTTCCTTTATCTCTCTTTGGCTCTCTCTGAATTCTTTTCGAAACACCTCTATTATTTCTACAGTTATTTTCCTGATTTGATCTTCTAGAAATATCTGAATTTCTGTTTTATCAGGTTCTGATGTTGTGGGGTTGTGGGCATCATTGCTCCATTGTTTTTCCTCTTTCCCATGATTTAGGAAGTTTGTGCCTTCTCTGGGTTCTTCCCTTGGTCACTACGACTTCACTTAAGGTGCTCTGGATCTCGAGTCTGTGGTATCTCGGTCTCCACTACTCCTTTACTGGGTTGTATCGTAGAGTCTCAGACCCAGGGAGTCAATCGAGGCTGCTTTAGACCTTAGGGGGTGCCAGGTTGGGAGTTCTACCATGGTGTGATATTTCTGCCACCGCCACTCCCCCACTGCGTCAAGTCCCTGGGAGTACAGTACTGGGATTTCTCCTCTAGGGACCACAATTTGACTTACTGTTGTTGAGTGCACAGATGGAGCTGTAGTGGACTCGGTGAATTCACTGCTGCTGCCGCCGGTGGCAATATGGCACTGTTGCCACACCCTCAGCCATGAGGCTGGCATATTTCTTCTGTTTTTGAGCTCTGCTCTGAGTCCCTGCAGGGTGTGATGAGCCCAGCCACTGGGAGCTTTAGATGCTTCCTGTGCCGAGAAATCTGCCGAATTCCTCCCAGCTGATCCGCAACGGCTCACCACGGCTTGCTGTCCACCGCTCCTCCCTGGAGCCTGGTGGGCTGTTGAGTGCTTTGTTCTGGAGACGTCCAGTGAACTCCCCGCTGCTGTCGGCAGTAAGGCACTGCTGCCACGTCCTCGGACATGAGGCCGGCGTATCTCCTCTGTGGCTCTGAGCTCCCTTCTGAGTCCCCCTCCTCTCTGGTGCCTGGTGCTACAAGGGAAGATGGCGCCTGCCGCTCCACGCCGCAGCTCCAGCTGCAGCACTGTGGTCTGGTTTTCTTCTGGTGTCTCGTTTTTCCAGCCCTCTTTTTCTCTGTCCCTTGTAATTACATTTTTTTGTTTCTCTTCTGATGGTGTTTTCTGGCTATGAAAGGCGCTGATTTTGTGGTAACAGAGATTGGTTGTTAGCGGGGCTTGTAATCCCCACTTTTCTATGTCGCCATCTTCTCGGAAGTCTCTGAAGAAATCTTTATCTTACTTGTTTTAAATTTCTTTCTAGGTATACTATTCCAAATGACAAGGTTTTTTTGTTTTGTTTTGTTTTTAGAATAGTAAAGGTATTTCACTGTGTTCTTCATTCAAATGTTGTCAACAAGAAATCAAATTTAACTCCAATGTCATTTTATAGAATCTTTCCTTCTTTCCTTCCTTCCTTCCTCCCTTCCTTCCTTCCTTTCTTCTAGCTATTTTGAATCTCCTCTGTCTTCAGTGCTCTGAAATTTTACTATTGTTTAATCTCTTTGTTCATTTTAAAAAAATATTTGTAGAGTGATATTTTATACTTTTCTTGAATCTTTGTGAAAGATTCAGGTGGGAGAATTTCTTCTTTTGATTTCTGATGTCAAATTTTGAAGGAATCCATACCAAAAATATTTTAAAAACTGTATTTGTGTAGCTGGGAATTTTTTTTTTTTTTTTTTTTTTTTTTACTGTTTTTCATTAGGTAGTTGATTTTGATTTTCTCTCTTCTGTAATTCTTAGCTGTGGGAGAAATTTATTTCCAAAATCAGTTTGATGTCTAGTTCTAGGAATTAGTGACTGTCAAATTCAACTCAATTCTAGGAGATTTTTAGGTATTATAAGATATGCTCTAAATTTTGTGAAATAGAAAGCTACCCATGTAGTATTATATAAACTCCTTACACCTGGAGGAAAAAAAAATTTCCACTTGGTTCAAATTTCTATCATTTAAATAATTTCTTTAGGTTAAGAATGGATTGAAACTATGCTCTTATGAAATCTTATTATTTGCAATGAAAATGGAATGGTAGGAATGATCAATTTTACATTTTTATTGTTTGTAAATATTTATGTATATCACTGTTTCTCTGTCCTAGAATAATAAGGTTTTTCTAATTTAATTAAACTCTCACACACAAATACACACATATACACACACATTGATTTAGACTTCTTGGAGCATATAACAATGATTGCAATATACTTTTGCTTACACAGTTTTCTTAGAGCTTTTATTCTAGTTTTGTCCATATGGTTTAGAAACTAGATGCTTAGGACTTGACTTATCTCTAATTACAAAAAAAATTGCCTGGATAATTAGAATTGGGGCATGACATGGCTCCATCTGTCATAGACAGGAGCTTTGGTGCCTCTATAGACTCTCTTATTAGCTCCAAGAAGCCACGGTGGTAGATGATTGATATTAAGAAATAATGCTTGTCACTATATCTGAGATAGTTACATTTAATGGAATACAGCTAAACAATTGTAAATTTGGAGTAAGGCTTTATGTATATAAACATCATGTTATTTAAACAGAGCTACAACATTAGCTTTTGAAATATTCTATATATTTTAATTACTTGAAAACTTTGGCTTTAGTATATTGTTCAGATGATATTGAGGAACATGACTTTATCCTATTATTTCAGTTTATCAGTATGTTTGTAGGCACTGATGTTTCTTATTTGGTCTTGAAATTACTTTAAGCTCGCTCCATATCTCTTAATTATAATGATATTACAGATACATGCATATCAAAGACATTGTTAGAAACTTGTAATGTCATGGGTGAGAGTTATGTTTAACAAATAAATTTTTTGCTCTGTATTCTCTTTATCACTATCATCACATTATTTTTATATTTAATTTTTTTATCTGTAGCATATAAAAACCTACATTGCACATAAGTGTATACACTTAGTGAAAATTGGCTGAATGAATTACTTTGAATGAAAGTTGTTCTCCAGTGCTAGTCTTACTATTTTTCCCTGCTTTGAATTTATTATAAGACCTGTGTGGCTATGTGTTGAAAACGACCTATATGCTCAGTACCAATCTCTCCTTATTTAAACCTCTTGTTATGTTCTGTATTAATTTAGGTGAGATGTACAAGACTCGGAATTCAGATAAATATGCTACTACTCATGCTCCTGATCCTGCTCACACAATTGCATAATAAAATTGATGTGATGTGAGTAGTGCTACTGCATCTTGAGGTGAAATTCCCCAGAGTCTGACAGTCATAAAAAGAAAAACATGACTTTCCTAGAAAACCATCCTATTGAATTTGGCATTTCTCATTCTTGACCAGTAGATAATAAGAAATAAATGATAGCATATGAAAGTAGAAACCACAGTTGAAATTTTGTTCCTGATGTCTCAGAGTATATTGACTTAGCAATATATTTTAACTCAGCTCAAACAAATCAAAATTGTTAGTTTCTATTTTGTAGAAATCACATACTTCCATATCTATATAAAATACTGTTTTGAAGAAACAGAAGAAAAAGCAAAGGATAATAGTATACTGTTTGTAACCCGCATGTATAAAATCAGAAAGGCTTAAATCCATAGAATGTTACACTCTTAAAAGAAATGAAATTAAATAATGATTAATAAAGAGTGAACATGTTACAATGATAGCCATCTACCTTGTATCTTGCAATAAAGTACTTAATACACAGTTATTAAACAGTTTAATTTGAGTATAAAAGGTCTTTACTTTTCTAATCATGGAGAACTTGGAGTAAAATGAGTTGCTGCCTGCTCATTGAAGGAGAAAACTAATGCAATCTAACAATCTTTGAGAAGCCAATTATAGCATACTATTTCTTTGCTTAGTTTTGGAGCCACATAGACGTAGATTTATTTCTAGCTATACTTGTGAACTGTGTGACCTTGGACAAAACATTTAATGTTACTAAATGTCAATTTCCTCAAATGATAAAGTGGCATTAATAATTGTACTTACTGTATATAGAGAGACTACAATTAGTTAGTTACATGGATACAGTCACTAGTGTTTGATACAGAGCTATCCACACATGTATCAATTGTTATTTCATTATTGTTATTTCATTATTACTGTTAATGAGGTATTCATGAAAGCTGGTGAAAGTGAGCAAAACATGACTGGTATTTTTAAAAACCAGTGTATTTGCCTGGGTATGGTGATGGGTTTACCTGAACTTGATGTGTGAGGATTAGTATTGGCTGGTGGCCATGTCAAAATCTGTTCTGGTATGCAAGTTGAGTGTTGGGCTTTGCACAGCTCTTTGGTAAAACTAAATTTGAGTGCTTGAATTCAGCAATATCAAATGCTCTCAAAGGTTCTTAACTGCCTAAAGGCATCTTTTAATTTTAAATACCGGGAAAAGTCAATCAACCTACACCTAAAAATATGCATTGGAATGTGTTTTGCATGCATTAAAACCTAATTTCACATTTCACCAAGTTTAACTACATTTTTCCTCAACTAAGTCTCAGATTCTGGCTATTTTATTTATTTCTAATAGGGCACTTAGTCTGTTTTAAAATATATAGGCTTCTATTAAGTAATTCTTCTGCCTTGCTTTCAGAAATGTTGATTCCTTGAGATATTTTAAAATATAAAGTCTTTCCTAAGAAACTTAAGAAAAGTTACAAACTAAAAATAAGTTTCCTCTCAACCCACAGGGAAATAAAAATCAGACTAGAAAAGGAAAATTTTATTAAATACATTAATATTACATAATAAATGGGCTATGTTTTACATAAAAATTATTGATGAATATTTACTGAAGTAAAGTTGAGTGTTGTTTATTCTGATATGTGGGCCTCATCCAAAGTAAAAGTCTTTGCTCTTTTAGGCCTCATTGCTACCACTTTGCTTTGCTAGAAGAATTTATGTAGGAGATTTTTATCTTTTGATTTATATAAAGAGACAAACTAGTTCTTTTGTTTATGCAGATCTTTCAAAATTTTTTAGTGGAACTCTTAATACCTGCAAACCAGAAAACCAAAAAGGCATTGCTAGTAATATACCTCTTCCTATGCTTTCAACATGGGAAGGGATGAGAATCTTGGTTATAGTCATTTATTTAGTTAGTATAATTGTCCTCACTAAGTTCCACCTCCTGGTTATTGAACAATAACTAAAATTACCATTGAAATTTTAAAAAGAGAATTTTTAGTTAAACCATGTCCTTTATGAGGTTAGTGTTAGTTGTAATAGTGTTCCCTTTTTCGTTCCATCAATTTTGCAAACACTATAAGCATGTGAGCAGGACACAATACCTGCAAATTACAGAGCGTTTATTAGTTCCCCCAATTTTGTACTAGGTTGTTGGTAGGAGTCTTTACTCTTTGATCTTCCCTCCTACTTCGAACTCATGTACAGGTGGAACTGTAGCTAAAACTCTTTCTTCAACTTTATTATAGTTGGATATAAAAGAAAATAGTTCAAGAGTAAGAAATGAATTTTACTATCTTCCAATCCTATCATTCTGCCTGCTGGAAACTGTTTCTACTACAACCATGTTTTATGCTTGTGACTCTTAAACACATTTGACATTTAGATGACATAATTCCAGGAGTGGAAAGTAAAAGGATGTTTTCTATTTTTCTTTAATAGTGATCTGATGATAATAGTGGCATGCATATAGTCTTCTTGATAATTTTCTGAAAATTCTATATATTTACATAAAATACAGGCTGTTTGTTATGTCTAGCATGCTTTATAGAAATTTGGGGATTAAAAAACATAGTATTTGAAAAGTTTTTTTCTTTTTTTTTTTTTTTTTGGTACTATCTATTGAAACCCAGAGACATTCTACCTCCAAGCTACACCCCCAGTCCAATTTTTTTTTTAATTTCTTATTTGGAAACAGGGTATCACTATGTTGCTGAGAGTACTGCTAAATTGCAGTCTGGCTTAGTGTTGTTAATAGCAAGAAATAGAGTAGAAGTAGCCACATGTGAGATGTTATGAATGCATCTGATCTATTTTCCTATAAACTTCAAGGGGATGTTAAAGGTGCTTTTTATTGATGAAGGAAGGCTCAGGGCATCAGAAAATGTACTTCCAAGATTTTAGACAAAAAATAATATTCAATAAATTGATATTTCTATATTTGAATAGAAATATCAGAAATAAAGTCTGTGCTACATCATTACTATCTCAAATTGCACATAGACCCCCCAAATACATTTATTTGAAAACTATGTTTCATCAATGTATTATCAATTAAAGATAACCCTTTAATGGGTGACTATTTGTGGCTTATTACTATTCTAGAGCTCACTATAGGCTGGTCAGAATTCTTTAGGGTCAGACTGCTGTAGCAAAAGCTTCAGTTCAGCTTGTTTTAATGATGAAATTTTATAATTTGAATTAGGATATCTGAAATTTATGATTCCTGACCCCCTAAAAGGACCCATGACAACTCATGAGATAGTCTCACATCCCATTGACTATGATAATCCCGATCTGTTAAGTGGCTAAATATTATCTTAGCACCTGTAGGCCCCACTAAATGTGGGCAGATATGTGCGCTAGACAGAAACCCAAAATCTGAATGTCCCCTGAAGCAAGTAAAACTGCTCACAAAAATAACTAGTTCAGCAAGATTTCATGTTATATTCAGATAATGGAATTTTCCTGAAACTTTAAACGAGTTTCTTCTTAGGGATTCCAAATAAATGCATTTTAGGAAAAAATATAACATAGGCAGTCTACATAAATTACTTTTACAAAGACAAAAATATTAGACATATGCAAAGCATTCGGATATTACTATCTTGAAGAGCAAGAATGATCTTCATTGTAAGTCTGATGTGTGTCTAGTTTAATGTCACAAGATGCTACAATCCCCTTCAGTTAACGAAGAGACTTATAAACTAATTTATTACACTGTTTTACATATTCAGCAATCTACATTGTCATTACTTAAAGATGAAAAGAGGGACTTGTTTCAAGATTAAATATTAAAAGATGCAAACTAACAGGCTCATTTAATTAAAGAAGCATGCGGGTGAGTGTGTGGGAACAAAACCAGCCTCCACATTATGTATTATGTGTTGTATTCTCCACTAGCTTTCATCAGAGTCTCATTATCTGAAACTTCTCTTTTCTTCTTAATTGAAAGAACACCTGCTCTTCATTTCTTATTGAGTTTTCTGTTTTTATTTGCTCTTAGCAGCATTTCTAAAGAGCAATTGCCAGACCATATCCCTAAAATTGTTTCTTCAGCAACCTGAATAGGCAATTATCTTGAAAAGGGGAAGTTAAGTCAAAGCGCTCAAAATTTGTGTCTGAGGTTTCTTAACTATGACCTCTATAAGGAATATGCCTCCCTTAGAAAGATAAATTATAATGTGAGCTCCCCACTCTTCAGAGAACTTGCTTGAGATTGCACAGGAAGATGTGTGTGTCTAGCATGACAAAATATTCTGACAAAACGTAAGGAAGAAATTAGAAACTGTACTAAGGTTTAGGATTTCAATTTCAATTTTGATTAGCTCATATACTAGATATTATATAAGTGACTTATACTCAGAGACACATTATAGTTGGATGAGTTAAAATTAAAATAGTCAAATCTCAAGGAGTAACATTCAAAATATTCAGTGAAAGGAGTAGAGTTGGGATTTAGGTTTTTTTGTAAAGCACTCTTTAAAATGATTTTTATAATAAATATCTTCATAAAGATGTATAATTTCCAGCTGTTCTTTTGCATGTTCTTTTATACAACAAGAAAAAAATCCCATCTGTGGCTTATTTATAATGATAATATTTAAATTAAATTTTATAATATGGATCATTCATGTCATAAGATGTTTTTTAATGATGCTCATGTTACTTTGGTAGTATAAAAATAGCTGATTTTTTAGATGCCTGATCATCAGTATTTTATTGTACTAAAGTAAAAATCATGAAAGGTTAAAGTATATGCATGAAGTAGCCAATGGAATTAAACAAGATCACATTTTAAAAGCTAGGCAAATCTAAAATTATTTGGTTTCTTAAAGGTCAAATAGTATAGCTAAACCCCCAAACAAGTATAATTTTACATTGTTAAGAACTAATAAGCATTAGTTTGTCTTAAAGTTTATGAGTCTATCTCTAATTAAGACCATATTATTTAAAATACATTCAGTATACAATGATACTTAATCTGATTAGATTTATTCCTTTCTTTCTTCTTTTCTCCCTTCCTCCCTCCGTTTCTTCTTTCCTTTCATACTGGGGTTAAAACTCAGTTTGTGTTGCATTATTTTTTGTGATTAACTAGATTTTATCTATGTGACCTTGAGCAACTTTGGTATTCTTAAACTTCAATCTCCTCATCTGTAGAATTGTGACTTAACTTGTGCAAAATACCTATCCCCCAAAAAAAAATGCTGAACAGTGGCTCCTTCTTCCCTGAAAGTCACTTTTCTTTTACTATTATGCTGACCTTTAACTTAACTATTCCTGAGTCTGACCATAAAAATAAATTAAAGAATAAATTATGGGAATATAATTGAAGATTAAACATGGATATCTGATTCCAGAGGTCTTAATTTTTAACACTTTTTTCAAATAGTCTCAGAAATCTGTTAGAAAGACATGCTCTTCTAACTACATCCTGTATGAGAGTAAAGAACCTCAGAATCTCAACAATGATTTTACATTTTTGGAAAATCTAACTACATTAAAATAATGCAACACAAACAGCATAGAATCACATACTTTTGTTCTTAATTTTGCTTGAAAAGTCATTTAACATAAACCCTTTGTCTTTAGATGGAGAAATTAAACATAATTTTGACATACTAAAAGTCATGAGTGAGTCTGAAGGTTAGAACTTCAAGTAATTTCTGGGAACTTCAAGTCTAGAGTTCCCTTTAGCTCTCTCACACCACTCTGAAGAACTCGTTATTTAAAATTGGAAAAGGCAGTAATTTATTGAAAAATGTATTCCTTTAGGTAGCATGAAGAACAATTCTCTCACCTTCCTCTCCCTCTCTCTATAGGCACACATAGTCATGTGCCACATAATGATATTTCAGGCACCAGTGAACTGTATATATCATGGTTTGTGCTGTAGTGTCTAGGTTTGTGGTAGGGAATACCTTCTAGGTCTCTGTAAGTATACTTTGTGATGTTTGTGCAATGACAAAAGCACCTACAGACACATTTTTCAGAACATATCCCTACTATTAAGTGACATATGAATGTATATATTTTATATAAGGGAGAGGTCATTATGATGTGCATTTTCAATGTGTTAATTAAGGCATCAGAGATCAAGCTCCTTGCTTAAAGTCCCACATAGACTTAATGGTATATATAATTTTGTGGGGGCCTTGAGCAAGTTATTTGACATTTAATGCCCAAGTTGAGTAATAGCAATTATCAAATAATAATAATTTAATATTTAATGTTAATGAAATAATATTAATATTTAGTAATATAAATATTAATAATCCCTAAACTTTAGAATGCTAGGGAGCATTCACTGAGTTTACTATCATTAGAAATGCAACTTATTTCAGATATACTATGGAAAAATGGCTTTTGTAAGTTCCTCTGTGAAAATAATCATTTTTAATATTATCCTTGGGTCAGATGAAAGAACCCTTGGAAAATATGTTCTGAGTTTCTAACTACTGAGTTATGTACAAAACTTTCTTATAAACTTATTTAGAAATGTTTAGGGTATTTCTAATTTTTTTCTCCCTATGCTTATATAAAAATACTCTGGGTTTTCCTGTCTTAAGTTCCTCCTCAAAGTTTGTGTTTTTTCTAGCTACTTCTTTCATTTCCAAACTTTGTAATTGAATAATGGAGAAAGTCTCAGGTTCCACTTCTTCAATAACCCTTCTTTCCCAAACTCCTTGTGATTGTGGCTGTAATCTGCCTTCTCTAGGTTTCCAGGCTTTCTGAGTGTTAAGTACAATGATGTTGGCATCCTAAATCTCCTTGTCCTGTGGTCAACACAATGCTCTCTGGTCCCTCAACCCCTTTGCCTGAATACTTTTCCATCTCCTGATTTCTATAATTCAACTTTTCTTGCTATTCTGCTATCTCTTCACTCGTATTTATCTCTTTACGCAGTCACTCTTCTGTTTCATAAACATATCAATGTTTAGTCCTTCCTTCCTTCCTTCCTTCCTTCCTTCCTTCCTTCCTTCCTTCTTCCCTCCCTCCTTCCCTCCCCCCTCCCTCCCTCCATCTCTCCCTTTCTCCATCTCTCCCTTTTTTCTTTTCTTTCTTTTTGTACTAAAGATTTAGCCCAGGAGTATTCTTCCTCTGAGCTGTGTCACCAGCTTTTTTGATTTTATAATTTGGAACAGAGTCTCACTAAGTTGCTCAAACCTGCAATCCTCCCTTTCTCAGCCTTCCAAGTACTGGGACTAGAGGCATGCAACATCATGTCTGGCTAATTTTTCTTAATGTTCTCTTTTTTACATATCTCATCTATTCTTAGGACATAAAACTTAATCCTAGAAAATAACTTCTACTAGATATCTAATCCTATTCTCTCTCAAAGGTTCCATTTTCCAATTGCTTGCCTAGGATTTCTGCTTGATTAGTCTGCCATCAACACAAAGTTAGTGTGTCTGGAATGAAATAGCCTTTTCCTCTAGATTTTCCAATATATTTTAGTGACTCCAAAATTCACACTTCTCAAAGCCTCAAACTTGACAAAAGTGCTTTTGTTCTGTCTGCTTTCTCAAGCCCCATAGCCCTTCAGTCTTACTGTTCCTATCAGTCGTCCCTACAGTATCACTTACATGTAAGTTTTTTTTTTTTTCTTCTGCAAGCTATTTTACTTTAGATTCTTGTTAGGTGGCATTTGTCTTATTGAAGTAACCTTTTAGTTGGTATCCTCCATTTCATCTCTCATGTAATTCTTATTCCTTCTGCACACTCAAGGCAAACTCTTGTTCATAAAATACCTCTTCTATACCATTATAAACAAAAATTTAGCTGTCTCCTATTTAGAAAAACATCTCTTCAGTCACTCATTAAAACTCTTCCCAGGGTAAAATTTGTCTACCATCCTAATCGTATTTTTCTTCTTAAAGGACTCTCTGCTTTAGGATAATTGGATCAGTCACCACTTTCAGGAACTGCTGATGGTTTTTCTGGAGCCTGTCCCAGACACTCCTCACACTCATCATACCAGCTCAGCTCATGAGATGGGGCTCAGTTCTCACAGCTTGTGCAAAGCCTTCTTAAGTCACCCTGGCGAGACAGAGTCCTTCTCTCCATAAACTTTGAGAACAGTTAATCTGAACAATTATTTTTTTCAAGAGCCATACACTGACAAAACAGCCTGTTTCATGGTTACCTTGAATTTTATTTCTAAATATGTTTAGAAACGTATTTTTCAGAAAATTTATTTTTAAATTTTACTGCAGATGTGCCTATTTCCATTCATTCAACTAATTAGAATAAAACATCCAAAAGACAAGGACCACATTCATTCAATCAATTGTGTATGCGTGTGTGAAATTTTTTAGACATATGGAGCTAAATCAAACATGATCCTGTTTACACACAATGTCACTGGAGGGAGAGACTAGTAGATAAACAGTTACTCCAGATTATTTAATGTTATAATAGTTGTATGTGTGGGATACAGTTAGGAGAAAGGGAGAGGTGGCCAGCACTGAGAAAGTGCCACTATGATGGATGAATCTGAAAGGTTTTAAGAGAAGGCAATATTTAAGTATTTCTGAAGTACCATGTTCCATTGTTATAAAGTACTGCAAGTGTTCCAAAGAAAGAGAAAACCCTGTTGGGTGAGAAAGATATCATAATAAAACTGACCCTTGGTATATATTTTGCAGTCACACAAACTTTTTGAGTCATTTTTAGAAACAAAGTATACTGTATACTTTGAAGAATAATTATTACTGGAGCAATAAAAATTAAAATAAAAAATGATAAAATTAGCTGGGCGTGGTGACACACACACTCATAAACCCAGCATTTGGAAGGCTAATCAGGAGAATCACAGTTTTCAGCCAGCCTCAGCTGCTTAGTGAGGCCCTTTGCAACTCAGTGAGACCATGTTTCAAAATAAAGAATAAAAAATAGGTCTGGGGTTATAGCTCGGATGCAGAAAGCCCCTGAGTTCCATTCCCAGTACTGAAAAGAAAAAGATAAAATTTTAGATAACATGGATTGATTCATTTTGTTTTTATATTGTTATATAAAGAATTTTTTGTTTATACATTCCTTCAATTAAAAACTGTTAATAAAACCCTGTGCATTCTATTTTAATTCCATGTTGGAGAAAATATTACTTGGATTTAGCTTTTTTAATTCATAGAGTTTGAACTCTACTTGGTGGCTCTAACTTTACATAGTTATTATAAAACAATATTAAGGTGGTCAACTGATTTGTTAAAATTACCCTTGGATATAGAAAGTTCTCTCTAACAATTTTTATTTATTTCTGGTACTAGAGATCAAACCTATAGCCTTATGTATGCTAAAGTACTCTATCCCTGAGTTATATGTACAGTCCATCTCCAAGAGTTTTTTTTTTTTTTTTTTTAAATGGAAGATGTGTTGGGTGATTAGAAGCAGAACTGATAAAGGCAAGAATAGACAGGTAGCATAACTGCTCATGATTTTAAGTACCAGCAACTCTGGCCATAAACATTAGTTTTCTTGCATATAATAAATTTCAAGCAAAGCAGCAATAAAATTAAAATATTTTTATTAATCATTACTTGAATATAATATATAAAAGCATCTTATTAAATAAGATAAATTTTAATCTTAAAAATTGTAATCTTGAGGCAAGAGCTATAATGATACAGAGAGAATAAATGTCTGAATTCTGTTTGTACAGTTAGCAAAGAAGCTGTAAAGTTGTAGTCATTTCACTTATTTGTAAATCATTGTGATTTCTTGGATATTTCTTTTCATGGAAAAGGAAATTATTGATCCCAAAGCATTAGCTATATTACATGTGATATTTCAGCTAAATTATGTGTATTTTTAAATAATGATTTCCCGATGGTTGCCTTACAAGATCTTGGCATTTCATTTATTCTCCCTTTAAATTGCGCTGTTTTCATTAGTCTCTATAATAACTGTGATATATGTAAAGCTCACATTTTTCTGTTTTAAAAATCACTTTAGTTTCCTAAACCAAAACCAATTTAGGCTCCTGCTTGTGGCATTTACATGAACAATCAATGTCCTGTTTGCTATGTAGCTAAATGTTCAAAGTCAAATCTTATATCATTCCAGTGTATTTTCTTGGAGCTGAGTCTGATGGAAAATATGCACTATGAAACTTCAGCTCCTTTAAGGAGGTTTTAAATACTTTACGTTGATATTGGTATATTTGAGAAGCTAAATAAAAGTCTCCAAACCACAGATTTTGTTATCAGCAGTGACAAAAGACACAAAAGCAAAAGAATGTTTAGGAACTTTTAGAATATGCACTTATATGTGGATTTTGACTGAAAACTTACAATAGGCCAATATTTTTTCAAAGTGGAATGAAATATATACTTTTAGTAAGGGGGCTAAGGCAGAATGTTAACAGCTCATGAGGACTTTGGAGTCAGACTTACATATGTTTGTGTCTTATTCCAGCTTTTTATTAGTTCTATATCCCTATCTAGTTTATTATTTTATTTTTTGGTATTGGCGATTTGAACCCAAAGTCTTTCTACCTCTGAGATATACCTCCAGCCTTTTTTACATTTTATTTTGAAACAAGGTCTCACTAATATGCTGAGGCTGGCCTTGAACCTCTGATCTTCCTGTCTCTGACTTCTTTGTACTGGGATTTATAGGTGTGCACCACTGTGCTTAACTCCCACATTCTTTTTAATTAATATGCAAGTGCTAGTAATAGTTTCTATAATTAAGAGAATATATAAAATGTCTGGCTATAGAAGTAACTTTAGAAGTATTTCTATCAAGGATGCTATTATTCATTCAAATGTTAACAGTGATAAAATATTATATTTGGAATCCTGTGCTTTAATATTTTGGTGCAGGATCTGGGACTATGGAACTATTATTCCTTTCATTACAAAGAACTTTAGAATTGGAATGCCATCTTCTTAACATGGACACCACTTGCATCAAGACTAGATGCTGGAAAAGAAAGAGAAGATCAAGTCCCTAATTATTTTAATCATGCATAATAAATGAAGAATGAAACCACATTAATGGATTAACCCCTTAAAAGCATGATACATAAAGTTAGATAGAACCTTTGTTGAAATATTGTCCACTGAGTTGGCTTGATGTTTTGAATATATAACTTTTACTGAAAAAAGAGAGATATTAGTGTAGACAGAGAAATGATTTTACTATGAAAAATGTTCCCCCTTTTGTATATCCTGATTTTCAAGTATGAAACACAAAGTAAAACAATGTCCAGGGTTTGAGGGTGGCAACATATGCATTTCTGTTAAGTTGTATAATTGCAATGGTTGAGTATTTTTTTTTTTTTTATGAGCTGAAGCAAGAAGCAAAACCTGAATGGAACCTGTCAGAAAGCATAGATGCAGAATCAAAGACATACTCAGTGAATGTGGTTCCAACACTCTCAGAAATTTAGGTTTAGTCTTGAACTCACTCTTATTGTGTGTCCTGTAGCAAGTTACATTTCTCCAAGAATACCTCTTCACCTATGAAGTGAAATGAAGATAATATTTCCTCTACTTTGTTGTTTGGTTGTGGAGATTAAATGTGATTATAGACAATTAAATATAAAGAAAGCTTGAGTTATCAGCAGGTATCAGGAGGTGTCTTGTATCTTCTATTTCAATCTCTTTAAAATAGACCTGACTGGAGACACTTTTGGGTGGGGCAGAGAGTTTGTTGTTGACAACAAAGACACAAAAAGAAGTAACTGTTTAGAAGTTTCCAGAATGCATAGAGGTTTGAATTTTCATTATAATGCCTACAATAAACAAGTATTTCCTTCCTTCCTTCCTCCCTTCCTTCCTTCCTTCCTTCCTTTCTTCCTTCCTTCCTTCTATCCTTTTTTCTGTGTGGGGAGTCCAGGTGTGTTCTACCTGTACTCTACACTCCCAGTACTGTTTTATTTTTTATTTTGAAACAGGGTCCCTCTGAGTTACTCAGACTTTCACAAAGCTGCTCAGGCTGGCCTCAAACCTTCAATCTTCTCGTCTCAGACTCAAAAGTACTGGGACTATAGGCGTGTACCACCCCTCTCATCCAGTAAGCATTATTTCTAAGAATGAAATGGGATTGAGGTAGAATGTGGTAGCCATGAGGGACTTTGGGTTGGACTGACATGGGCTGGAGTCTCAATCTGTTTCATGTCTCTCATCTCTGAGAGATGCTGCTAGTTCCACCAATTCAGTAGTAGTGTCAAGAGAATTCCCATTTCTGATCTACTATGTTTTGTTTCCTATCTTCTGAGGCTGTGTCTCATTCATGTGGTAGAAAGGACATGAGGTGAATGATTATAAACATCAGTAATGGGTCTGAAGAGATAACCATAAAAGCATAGTTTTGCAGTTAGTTTTTACACATCTTTTGACCTTCTTCCAGGAAGCTCTATATATCTGCTGTCAGAATTAATGGAACTCAGCCCTTTTCTAAGTTTAATATCCTCCAAGCTAAGCAGCTAGATCCTATTCTGATACCTCGTTGGAGGTATCTGTGATTGCCAGGAGCAAGATGGCAAACCCGAGGGCTGATGTAGCTCTGGTGGTAGAATTCTAATGAGGTTCTTCGAGCATTTTTCACACTTTTAGACCCAGCTGATTTATTTAATTCTGCAGCTTTAAAAAGTCTGAAGCCATAGATGTAAATCAGCACTTGGACTTTCAGGAATGACTTTAGATTTGAAGATTCAGTATAGGAACTTGAGAAAACCCACCAAACACATATGCAGATGGCTTATACTAGATGAAGAGACACATTTCTACAGACTTGGTCTTTTGGATTAAAAAATTTCTATAAATTTATAAAAGGGGGCCGGGTGTGGCGGTGCCTGCTTGTAATCCAGCATTCAGGAGGCAGAGACCAGAGGATCGGGGTTCGCCGACAGCCTCATCTACTTAGGCCCCTTGCAACTCAGTGAGACTCTGTTTCAAAAATCAAGAATAAAAAATTAGGGCTGGGTGTGTCACTCAGAGGAGAGAATGCCCCTGAATTCCATCTTAAGTACTGAAATTAAAGAAAGTATATACCATGGCAGATATGCCACCTCATCTGGAAGGTACTGTCATTCTCCTCCATGAATCATCTCACCGATTTATATTTTAATTGGTACTTAATTTTCATCTTGTTGCCACTGGTTAGAGAAAAAAAAATAAAACACTTAAGAAGTACTTGTTGGAATGGTAATGGGGGTGTAGCTCAGTTGTAAAGTGTCTGCTCAGATGTGTAAGGCCCTGGGTTCAATGCCCAGCACTGGGAAAAAAACAAAACAAAAGAAAATAAACAAACAAAAAAACCCAGTACTTGTCCTATTTAAGCTAATTAAAATAATGATCACATTTTTTCCCACTCAGGTTTGATATTTTATAAGAGGAGGCTTCATACACATCATTTATTTTTATAATTGAGGATTATTGTTCTGAAATAGTAGACTATATTATTGTGTTGCCCTGGGAGATAGTTTATATGGTAATTACTAATTTCTATTTTGATATTATTGACAGGTATTAGCAAACTGTGGTTTTATATGTTCTTGCTTGTAGGAGGGTATCAGCTGGTTTGTTTCTTGTTTATAAAGATGATCTATTAATTCATTTTGTAATCCTAAATGGAAGCCATAATTTCCTTCATGCTTTTCCTCCTGGCTGGAAATTATAATTAGTTACTACTCTAGAGTATTGCCGAATGACAATAATCTTGAGAACACATGGATCATTCCAATCTCATAAGTAATAGTATTACTCAAGTTTATTACACATATTTAAAAGATTAAAAAATTAAACATTAGACAGAAATAAGTTCTGTGTTTAATGGGGATTAAATTGCTTTAATGGCTGTGGGAATTGTGTCTATGATCTCGAGTGAAAATGAGCTTCAGGTTTTTGCTCTTTTCTGCTGTCACTGACCTAATTGTTGTTAAAAAGAGATTTATATTGTGGTTACACATAACCCTCACTTAAAGTACATTGTTAAATTAATAAAAGTAAGGAATGAATGAATAAACGACTATGATATGCCATTCCAAGTTCTGTGAAAATTAGGGAAGCTTAAATATCATTTGTGTACAACAATTAAAGTTTCAAAAACTTTAAACTTTGGTACCTAATTTGAGTGGAGGAAGATCATGAGGAATCTTTAAAAAAACATTGGATTAAAACTCATATATCAGAATTTGCAAATGAGAATTTAAGTTGTTTGGTGTTTAAGAAATATACTAAATATATGCCAGATGTGGTGGCCTACACCTTTAATTCCATTACTTGGGAGGCTGAAACAGAAGAATTGCAGGTTTGAAACAAGGCTCTGTCTCAAAATAAATAAATAAATAAATAAATAAATAAATAAATAAATAAATAAATAGGGCTGCCAGGATAGCTAGGAAGTAGAATGCCCTTGTGTTTAATCTCCAGTACCAAAAAGAACATCAGTTACATTAAATACAAATTGTACATTTTGTCAACATTTTCTCAGCCTGAAAAACAGTATTTTTCCTTGGTAGTCAAATCTGAATTTAGATTGACTTTCTTAACAAGAAAGCACAATGGCAGATAAAATATAGGAGTCAGAGAGTCACACTCTGCTTGTGCCTTTGGACTTAGCGGTACAACATTGAATTAGTTGTTTCTCTCTTACTGTGAATGTAACTCTGCCTAACTGGCAAAGTGACTAGCACATCAACAGTCCTATTAATGCAGTGGTTGTTACTATTATTACTAAAGGGTATATTAAGATAATTGCTTTCAATGTATACATTCAGTAAGAGGCTATACCTATATGATAGCATGAATACATTTGAATTCCTTTTCTTAATTCTTAAGTGCAGTAAACTGTTTTCACAAATATATACATACAAGAAACAGCCCACATTGATGTGACATTTCTAAAATATTTCATTTTATAACTTAAATTTTATTAGGTTTCTTCAGAATAAGAACATATGACAGTTCAGGAAAACAGAACATCCTGAATGCCCTGTGAGAGTTAATATATTTATTATATAGAAGAATTATGAGAACTCCTAGTGTGTATTTTTGCCTTTATGTTACTTATTTCAGTGAGAAATAAGTAACCACTCTTCCTTTATAGTCCAGCATAAAGTTGTATTTCGTTGTAAAAAATACAAATGGTTTTTTAGATAAATTTGATTAGTTTTACATTTATAATTAGCCAACTCAACAACATCAAAATGTTTTTTACTCTTTATTTTTCTTTACTCACACATATATAACACTACAGGTTGGTTGAACAACTTTAACCTAAAAATTTTAAATCTGAAATTCTTCAAAACCTAAAAATAATTTTGAGCATTAACATCATAACACAATTAACATTTTCTAGTGGATGAATACATAGGAACTTTGTTTATGACAAATATTTGTAAAATATTATATAAAATTACTTTAGGCTATGTTTATAAGATATATATTAAACATAAATAAATTTAATGGTTAGATTTGGGACCTATCTTTAAGACATATCATTCTATAGACATCAGTATTCCAAAATCTGAAAAAAATCTGAAATCTGAAACACTTCTGGTTTTAAACATTCAATAAAATGTATTTAACCTATCTTTATTTGTGTTAATGTGGATATATAATTCAATCTACATTATCTGTGTATGTTAGTAGTGTATATGTAAAAATTATATACATTATATATATGTGTGCTATAAGCACAACTACACATATAAATATATGCATTAGTGTATTTGTGTTTATAATTGCCTATATTAAAGACAAAGTGAAATAACTGAGAGTTGACAAATTTATCTATAGTGTTTTCCATATATATACATATATACATGTTTTATCTTTTTACTGAAAACACTTTAATTGGTGCATGGTAATTATACATCATAAAGTTTTTTTTTTTTTGGTGGTGGTACTGGGGTTCCTGGAAGCCCTTCTACCTCCAGGCTACACTCCCAGATATATTTTATATTTTTATTTGGAAACAGGGTCTCCTAAGCCAGCGCGCGTGCAGCTGGCTTCGAACCTGCATGATCCTCCTGTCTCCGCCTCCCAAGTGCAGGGATTACAAGCGTGCGCCACCACACCTGGTGTCATCATAAAGTATGTTCATTATATTAAAGGCTACTGTGAACTTGTCACTTTTAGACCACCCTTTTCTTTTGAGGAAGAAACCTCTGAATCTAGCAATGGAACAAGGGAATTACTAGATCAGAAGCCAGCAGCCCTGGTGTGATCATCGCTGCCTGTCATGTTTTGGTTCATGCCTGTTTTCAAGCTTGGCTCACAGCATTGTCATTGAATTCCTTGATGTAACTTATATCCTCCAAATAAATTCCTTTTCTCATTTATCCTCTATTATTTACAACTCAGATTTGTTTTTGGAAAGATACCAAATTTTATCCCACCCTTTTATTTTCATAAAACTATACTTTCTTTTAAAATATATACTCTTATCAGTGCATTTTAAGCACATATCACAATGAAGTTTAGAGTGGTAGGGACATAGCTGCACATGGCACTTGGTGAGCTTTCTTCTGGCTCTCACCCTACTCCCTCCTCTTCCTACTACAATATCGCGATTGGCACTGATGATTTTGTCTGTGTATGTAGCATCAATTGAAGTGTTCCTTTCATTAGTTCTACCCCTGCCTAGCCTTCTCTACCCCCCACCCTGTCCACCATCACCCTACTTGAGTTTCTCCTTCTTTATCGGGAGTCCTACTTGTATCCCATTTTCTTTCTAATTGCTGCATATGATTGGCTAATCTTACTTAACATAATATTCTCTACTTCCATCCATTTTCCTGCAAATGATATACTTTTGTCCTTTATAGCCAAGCAAAATTACATTGTGTATAATGCTCAAAATTTTGTAATCCATTCATCTGTTGATGGACATCTGGGCTGTTCCATAATTTAGCTATTGTAAATCATGCTGCTATAAACATGGATATGCATGTATGACTATAATATTCTGACTTCAAATCCTTTATATACACAGAAGTGGTATAGATAGATAATATGGTGATTCAATTCCAAGTCTTCTGAGATACCACCACACTCATCTCCATAAAGGCTGTACTACTTTGCAATCCTACCAACAGTGTGTAAAGGTTCCTATTTCCCCACAATTTTTCTAGCACTTATTGTTTTTATTCTCAATAATTGACATTCTAGTTGTGGTTGGATGGAATGTCAATGTAGTTTTGATTTGCATATCCCTGATTGCTAATGATGTTGAACATTTTTTCATGTATTTGTTAGCCATTTGTATTTCTTTTTTGTGTGAAATGTTTATCTAGTTCAATTGCCTATTTGTTGATTGGGTTACTTTTTAGTGTTAAGTTTCTTAAGTTCTTTGTATTTTCTAGATATTATTCCTCTATCAGAAGAGTAACTGGCAAAGAATTCCCATTCTGTAGGCTCTCTTTTTAGACTCTTAATGGTTTCCTTTATTGCTTAGAAAAATTTAATTAAATTATACTTTCAATTTATGTTTTAAAATAATGTAAATTTTAAAATATTTTCTACCACATTTAGAACTTTGTTTTATTTGATGTTGAACATTTTTTCATGTATTTGTTAGCCATTTGTATTTCTTTTTTGTGTGAAATGTTTATCTAGTTCAATTGCCTATTTGTTGATTGGGTTACTTTTTAGTGTTAAGTTTCTTAAGTTCTTTGTATTTTCTAGATATTATTCCTCTATCAGAAGAGTAACTGGCAAAGAATTCCCATTCTGTAGGCTCTCTTTTTAGACTCTTAATGGTTTCCTTTATTGCTTAGAAAAATTTAATTAAATTATACTTTCAATTTATGTTTTAAAATAATGTAAATTTTAAAATATTTTCTACCACATTTAGAACTTTGTTTTATTTGAAGTCATTATGTCCTCTTTCCTTTATCTCTTAAAAGCTACTCATATCTTGCCGGGCGTGGTGGCGCACGCTTGTAATCTCCGCACTTGGGAGGCAGAGACAGGAGGATGGCGCAGGTTCGAAGCCAGCCGTGTGCGCTGGCTTAGGAGATGCTGTTTCCAAATAAAAATGTAAACTTAGGTCTGGGAGTGTAGCCCGGAGGTAGAAGGGCTTCCAGCAACCCCAGTACCACCAAAAAAAAAAAAAAAAAAGAAAAAGCTACTCATATCTATAATGAAGAAAATATTATTGTACGCATGAACAAATGCTTACTTTGAGCTCTGTCTTTTTATTATTTGCTCAAACAGTAAAAAGGCTGTTACAAAATATTGAGACCTCACAAGGTTTGAATTACACTGTGTGTATAAATTGGACAATAGAGCTATGATATTTTGCAGCTTCTTAAAGAGGGAAAGTCCTTTTCCCTAAACTTTGAATCTAGGCTGGACATGTGATTTGTTTTAACTAAGGTAAAAATGTCATGGTGTTAATTCAGAGTCTTGACTCAGGGATATTGCAGCTTGTACCATTGCTGTCTTGGGCCACTGCTCTCTGATACCAGGTAAAAATTTGCCCTGTCCTATTAGTAGATATGGAGAGACATAAAAGTGCCCCAGCTGCCAACCAACAAACAGCAGGCTGTGTGCTTTCCAGCCAACCTGATCTTGTAGCTGAACACAGCAAGGGTGAGCCCAGGTAACAGCAGCAGAAGACCTACTCTGTAGCCAGCAGAATTAGGAAGACTAAGCAATATTAGTTGTTTGGGGTCACTAAATTTTGAGATAATTTGCTATGTAATAATAGCTAACTGAAAAACTATCAAGTCTTAATACAAACAAAATGAAATCTCAGTTGTAAAATACTGGGGTACAATGAGTGACCCTAGAGTATCACATGTATCACTCATTGGACAGATGAGAACATTTCATATAGTCTTGCCTTTATCCAGAGATTATGAATTACTGAACTTTTGGCACCTGTACATTTCCACTGGGCTATTTTAATACATAATACTTTCTTCATTTACTCTTAATACTTCTGCATGACATACACTTATAAAAACTATTTAAAATTATTTCATGTAACCTATGCATGAGGGATCATGTCTGTAATCCCAGTACTAGAGAGACTGAGACAGTAGGATCACAGGCTTGAGACCAGCCTCAGCAACTTAGTGAGAATCTCAGAAATTTAGTGAGACTCTGTTTCAAAACAAAAAAATAAAAAGGGCTGGAGGTATAGCTCATAACACCCCAGTACCACAAAAATTTCATGTTATGAAATTTATTAGTAATAAATTAATATTTAAGGCAATTAAAACTACATTTTTAGCTGGGTGTGGTGGAACACACTTGTAATCCCAGCATTCCGGAGGCTGAGACCAGAGGATCATGGTTTGCGGTCAGCCTCAGTTCTTTAATGAGGCTCTCTGTAACTTAGCAAGACCCTGTTTCAAAATAAAGAATAAAAAATAGGGCAGGTGAGGGTAGCTTGGAGGTCAAATGCCCCTGGTTTCTGTCCCCAGACATGCAAAAAAAAAAAATACATTTTTCAGTGGGGCGTGATGGCAGGTTGAGAAAGGAGGATGGCAGGTTTGTGGCCAGCCTCAGTTACTTAGTGAGGCCCTCTGCAACTTAGTGAGACCTTGTTTCAAAATAAAGAATAAAAAATAGGGCTGGAGTTGTCGCTCAGAGGTAGAATGACCCACAAAACAAACAAAAACCCAAAATATATTCTTTAGATAATGTAGAAGCCATTTCGGAGATATCTTGAGAAAATTGGATATATTGAAACCTAGATTTGAATTGAACAATTTTCCAGTAAGAAAAGAAATTAGACCTTTGAATTTAAAACAGGGTCAGTTGATTTATAATGTGGGATCTTGGAGGGTTCTGGCATTTAGAAAATAAGTTTAAGCCTAAATGAATGAAAATCACTATGAATTTATGAAAGAATATTTATCGTGCTATACTAAGTCTCTCTTATTATAAACATACAGTATAAATGACTTGTAATAAATTCATAATAAAATGTAGGAGGTAAGAATTTTGAGGGAAAAATTGGGTACAGCCATAATGCTCAATATTATATTTTAACTTCCTAAGTAGTAAAGTTTCAAGAGTATTCCTGCAGAAAGATTGTTTAGTTGTCTTTCAGAAGAATTTCAACTGGGTTGGTACATTGATGGAACTTGAGCTCTAGTCAGGCATGGGATCCTATCACAAAATGAATAAAAATACAGCCCTTTATTTTTATAGTCAAAAAGGAGGCTGATGACAGCAGGAAGCAAGGTTGCAGAGACAAAGGATGCTTGGAGTTAAGATTGCAGAGATGGTCAGGAGAATGAGCATACCAAGGGCCAATGCCACAAGCAAGTCATCCCCGCATTATTAGATGGAGCCAATGGCAAGTATTTTGCATTGGGAAGGTGAGCAAGCATTCAGAGAAATCAATGGCCAGACATTCTGTATGAGTAATCACATAGGCAGATCCTGTGCATAATCTTCAAAGATTCATAAGGGTTCTGGCAGGAGGACTCAAGACTCCCAGTAAAGGGTACACTGAGGCCAAAAAACTGCAGGATACCCAGAAAATGATAAGGGGAAACAGTAGTAGTGAAATCTAGATTAGAAGTAGTAGAATTAGTGAAATCAAGACTGCATTCCAGTCTTTAGAGTATAAATATTTTTTACTTATTTTCTCTTTTTATTGTTATGTGGATCATATTGAAAATGGCATACATTCAGACTGTGCTTGGTAACCCCTCCTACACCCCATTTTCCCTTCCCCCCTTCCAACAGTGAGTGTCCAGGTTGACCATGCTACGTTCATACTTTTACACATATTAGGATGTAGATCCTCCATTAATCAACCTCAGCCTTTTCTTCTTTTCCTACCCTTTCATTTCAGCTTTGCTGAGGTTTTCCCTCCATTACCTGGAGTTCCTCTGATATTCATAATAGTCCCTAGTTTGGGCATTTTAGAGAAAACATATGTCCCTTCTCTTTCTATGCTTGGCTGATCTCACTTAACATAATGTTCTCTAGGTCTTTCCATCTTCTTGCGAATGACATGATTTTGTTCTTCTTTATAGCTGAGTAGAATTCCATTGTGCGTATTTCCCATAATTTTGCAATCCACTCATCTGTTGATGGAGATCTAGGTTGGTTCCATATTTTAGCTATTACAAATTGTGCTGTTATGAACATGGTTATGCATATGTTACTGTAGCTCTCTGATTTCAACTCCTTTGGAGTGTAAATGTTTTAATTTGTTCTTTCATTAAGAAAAGAAGAACTTGATATATGGGCCTCATTTTATAGTATTTATAGTTTGTTAGATAGGTATGGATAATTAACAAAGGAATTTTCCTCTAATGTAAGTGATAAGTGATTTTTAATATTTCCTTTTGTTATTTTTTATAAAACTATATCACAGGCTATAGACATTTTCCAAATTTATTAATGTCTTGTAACTATTAAAAAAATTTAAATTTGCTGCTTAAAACAACACAAAATATCTCAGTTTGAGAATTCAGAAGTCCAAAGAGAGTTTTATTTGGTGAAAAACAACATCAGAACTAAATATTCCTTCTGAAGTATTAGAGAAGTACCTGTATCCTTACTTTTTACAGTAAGCTTCTAAAGGGTACCTGTATTCCTTGGCCCATGGTCTCCATTCATTTTCAGTGCCACTGTAGTCTGCCTCTCTCTTTCTCTTTCTCCTTTTCCTCTTCCCCAAACACACACACACACACACACACACACACACACACACACACACACACACCCTCTGCTTCTACCTTCACTACTTTTCACTAATCTGCTTGTATCTCTCTTATATGGACTCCTGTGATTACATTGGGCTCACTTGGATAATTTGAGACAATTCCCCCATCTTAGTAAATATGATAATTTAATGATGTCTGCAAAGTCATTAGCCAGGTAAGATGATGTATTCACAGGTTCCTGAAATTAAGATATGAACATCTTGATGAGGGGGGTGCATTGCATTATTTTGTCTACTATACAAGTTATTGAATACTATTTGTAGCAAGAACATACCTGGACTTTTACAATTCTGGTTCTGAGGCTGAACATTAGCAAACTTGTATCAAAGTTACTTATATGAGAATGTTCTACTAGCAGAGCTAACCTCATTTTGGATGAATTACATCAAAGAGAGGGCAGTAGTGTGTATGTGTGTGTGTATGTGTGTGTGTGTGTGTATGTATTGTTTGTTCATGTGTGTGTACTCACACATGTGTGTAGATGGGCATGGGGAATATTTCAGACCAAGAGCTAGTAGTGATAAGATGTACTAAAACTAGCAGCCAAGTGAGTTGATATGTTCCTGTAATCCCAGTATTTGGGAGAATGAGATAAGAGGATCTTAGGCTCAATAGCCTCAGTGAAATAGAGAGATTCTCAGTAATCTAGTAAAAGCCTACTTATTTATTTATTTTTACCCCATTCCTTTCCCCTCCCTCCTCATGTTTGCCTTAGTGATTGACATTAATATCTTTGTTAAAGTACACCATGTGCGTTAGAGAATTTCTCTTTCTCCCTCCCATCCCCTCAATTCGGTCACCTTATTTGCTCATCTATAGAATCTCCTTCTTCGTCTAGAGTTCCTCCTTTGACCCATTTTCTCCCTAGACTTCTCATATTAGGGAGAACATTTGGTTTCTTAATTTTTGAGACTGACTAATCTCACTTAGTATAATGTTCCTCAGTTCCATCTTTTCCCTGTAAATGACATTATTGTGTTTTCCTTTATGGCTGAGTAAAATTCCATTTTGTACATATCCCATAGTTTTGTAATCCATTCATCTGTTGATAGACATCTTGGCTGGTTTCATTATTGTTTGGCAATGGTGAACTGAGCAGCTATGAACAAAGATACCCATGCAGTAGTTTGATAGTTTTGTTTCCTTTCTTTAGGGTAGATACCAGAAGTGGTATTGCTGAATGATATGGTAAGTTCATTCCGATTTTTCTGACGATCTTCCATACTGGTTCCCAAAGTGGTTGTACTAATTTGCAATCCCACCAATAATGTGTTAGAGTTCCCACTTCTCCACATCCTTGCCAGCATTTGTTGTTGTGTTTTGAATGATCGCCATTCTAGTTGGAGTTAGGTGGAATCTCAGGGTAGTTTTGATTTGCATCTCTCTGATTGCTAATAATGTTGAGCATTTTTTCATGCATTTATTGGTCATTTCAATTTTTCATGAAGTATCTATTTTGTTTACTTGCCCATTTTTATTGAATTATTTGTTTTCTTAGTACTGAGTTTCTTGAGTTCTCTGTATATTCTAGATATTAGTCTTCTATCAGAGGAGTAGTTGGCAAAAATCACTCTCATTCTGTTGGAGAGCCTATTTAAAAACAGAAATTATAAAATAAAAAGGGTTGGGAATGTAGTTTGGTGGTAAAATCTACCCTGGGATTTAATCACTAGACACACATGGTCACACACAAAGAAGTCCTACAACTACATAAAAAACTATGTCCATTTAAACATAAATAACTGTTTGTTTAAAAATATTTTTCTTATGAAACATGTTTCTGCATAAGGGTCAACTCAGAACACATTAAATGTTAACGGCTCTGATTTTACTGTAGGCAAAGTGAAAATAGCTTCATCAAGTTTTATGAGTAGAGGAATGTATATTCTAGCAAGTCATATCGTTTAGAAGAATGCCATTGAGAATTTTGGCCTAGCTTTTAAGATGCTATAATATTAGCATAGGAATCTCTTTGAGAGGTAGCAATTTGAAGGAAATTGCTTATATTTTGTCTTAAAATGAGGTCTCTGGTTCTAACTGCCAAAATTAAGTAGGCCTTGGTTTGTTGTTCTCTAATTTAGCAAAATTGCAGATTTCATTTGGTCAAACAGTGCCACCAGCAGAAAATTAAGTTATTAATACACAAATATTCTACTATAGACTTGTCACACTTTTGCATTAGTTACTAATATTTCAGTTTGAGCTGGGATTATGGAGAAATCTGATAGCAGTTTAAAAATGTTTTTTTGTGTGATACTACGTATTGAACAAAGGGATATTTTACCTCCAATCAATATCACAGCTATTCTTATTTAGTGTTATGAATCAAGGTCTTGCTAGGTTGCCACGGCTGGCCTTGAATCTGAAATTCTCTTGTCTCAGCCTCTCAAACACTGGGATTATAGGCACGAGCTACCATGCTTTGCTAGCAATAGCAGTTATATGAGAATAGTGCATGAAAACATGGGCACCATGGTCATATCATTTGGGTTTAAATCCTCACTCTGTCCTCTCTTGGTTGTGGATACTGCACACGTTACTTCAATATACTGTGCCTCAGTTTTGTTTTTCTTTGTCTCCTTGATTATTCTTCCATTTGCAAAGTATAATCTGATAGGAACTACTGTATAAGGTTGCTACAATAATGATATGTTCATATAAGAAAAGTGCTTAAAACATTACTTAACTCATAGAGAAATTATTCAGTAGATGATACATTAATATTAAACCAGTCCAGATTTGTCAATACTCGAATGTGTGACAGTTGTGATGGTATCATCAAGAGTGTTTTATATCTGTATGCTTCGGCGTTTTTGGCGAGGCATAAAATTATATTGCTTATATTCAAATACTATTACATTTTTCTGACAATTTTATCCTTCTATTAAATGTCTTTGGTGAATATTATTATGATGTTTATTCCTAGGCACATTGGGACATTGAAAAAAAAATACATAATACTATTGGAATATGGAAGACTTGCTTGAAAGATATTAACCTTTCCCATCTAATATGCTTCTGTTGGGCTTTATTATTTAAGTTAATTTGCAGATAATCTTATCTCCCATTTCCACTGCCACTCCTAGTATCTACCATTTTAAGGGAAAAAACTTTAGTGGCAGTCATTAAATAATCTTCAGTAAATAGTAAAGGTATGCCAGTTCTAATGTCACTTTTAAAACACTATCTGGGCCTGGAATGGTGGTGCAAGCTTGTAATCTGAATATTCAGGAGGGGGAGACCAGAGACTGGGGGAATCATGGTTTGCGGACAGCCTCAGCTATTTAGGAGACCCTTTGCAAATCAGTGAGACTCCTTTTCGAAAAATAAAAAGGACTAAAAATAGAGGACGAGGGTGTAGCTCAGAGGTGCAGTGACTCTGGGTTCCATCTTCAGTACCACACAGAAAAAGAAAAATTATAAACACTATTTGGAATCAATCTATTTAGCTAGGAAGTCTTATTTCAGTCTAGTTTTTGGAAACCCATCTCTTTTCTATATATCTAGTTAAAAACAAAAACAAAACAAAGCAGTTCTGCCTATTTTTTTTTTTTTTGGAATGAGACACTACAAGGACACAAAACCCAGCAGAATTTCCTCCAAGCAGCTCCAAATTCCCTCTGATGTTAACTGCAAGGGAGCGGAAGACTTGAATGGAAATGATAAATTTAGAAGCTGTACAAGTCCAAAATAAGAAAGCATCACAGTGCTTCATGGTTGTGAAGTTGAATTGTTTTATATAGATCTCTTGGTACATTTGGCACTGGTGCCCATAGACCATTAAGCATTGATTCTGAGACTTTGGATTAGCAGTCAGCAGCTCTCTTTCCAAAGATTTGGAAATCCAAGTTTCAAAGTGGTAGAAGAGATTAAGAAAGAGTATTTTCTTTTTAGAAAACGACTGTCATAGCCAGATGTGGTAGTGAACATCTGCAATCCCAGTACCTAAGAAAACTGAAACAGGAGGATCACAGGTTTGAAGCAAGCCTCAACAACTTAGCCAGGCTCTTAGCAATTTAGTGAGAACTTATTTCCAAGTAAAAAGTAAATATGGCTAGGGGTGTAGCTCAAAGCTAGAATGTACCTGGGTTCAAGTCTCAGCAACACACACACACACACACACATACACACACAGTGATTGTCATAAGTATTAACACATTAATTATACAAATTAGTGGGTTTCAAGTAGCATATCCATGCATTCACCTATAAATATTTTACCATGTTCCTCCTCTTCTCTTATTTTCCCCGGCTATCTTTCTTCCTTTTTCTCTGATTCCTTTAGAAGAAATATTTTTTAAAAACTTTTATAATTGGTTCATTATAATTGTACCTACTATTTGTAGTGATGCATTCCCACATGCACATAATATTATTTGGTCTGTTTCAGAGAGACTATTTTCAATCGATGCTTAGTCACAATGACTAGAAGATATTAAAATAGAATGATGCAATTCTTCTTCCAAAGTATTATAATTATTATTATTATTTTTTTTTTTTGTGTGTGTGTGTGGTACTGGGGTTCGTGGAAGCCCTTCTACCTCTGGACCACACTCCCAGAACTATTTTTTTATTTTTGGAAACAGGGTCTCTTAAGCCAGTGCGGCTGGCTTCGAACCTGCGTGATCCTCCTGTCTCCGCCTCCCAAGCACGGGGATTACAAGCGTGGGCCACCACTCCCGGTTCCAAAGTATTTTTGTAGCATATTTGATTTACTAAAACAAAATAAACCACTTTTTCTAGAGTTTTTCAAGATGGCTTTAAATTTAAGTATTAAGAGATATTTGTATTCACGCTTCAAATTTCTTCCCACATTACTCATCAAAACAATATCCTCAAGTAGCTAAAGCAGTGTTTACATCATCTGAGGGATTTGGGCTATTGAAAGGAGCGAGAACAACTATCTATATGGGCACAGGAATGCAGGAGCCAAATTCTACCTGGATGAAAAAATAGTATAAGGCAAAGAATAGCATTTCGGTCAAAGAATATTGTCATTATTGAGGATGATATTACATTATCCAAATAGAATAAAAAGTACAGGAATATAATAATAACTCTAAATATGTAGCTCTTATATTGTAGAAAGTTCTAAGTGCTTTATACCTATTAACTCAATCTTCACCAGAATTCATTGATGTGACTTCTAGTTTTATGCAATTTTTCAGACGAAAGAACTGAATCATTGCTTTGCCATCCCAGAGCTGTATAAATTGAGCTGAATTTCAAATCCAGCAACCTGGCTCCTTTAGGAAACACATGGAGAGATGTAAAGATATTTTTCTTCTGGGTTGTTTTACTTTTAATATTCCAAGTCATTTTGTATAATTAAATATATAGTACTAATTTGCTACTGAAAAGTTTTACTCTTCAAATATGACATTATGTTATTAACTTCTTTTATTCCCAGGATATTGTGCATACACATGTGTTATTTTTATAGATAAAATGATTGTGATGCATTTTAAATATTAGACAGTTTTATATCCCTTGCTGTCTGTTTTCCCTAAATCACCCATCCCCTACTTCCATGCATGGTGAGTTAAATATTTTTAAGACAATAAGAATTAGTGTAGATATATTGTTTATGGAGAGTCTGAGGTTTAGCATGTCTGTTTTAAAAATAGTAAGCATTTTTTGGTTTTAAACTTTAAACTGTAACTCAATTTATTTTCAAGGTTAAATATGATTTACATTCACAAGTTTATGGTTTAGTTTAAATCCCTTAAGCAGTGACATTCAACTTGGTCAAACATATTTTCCACATCATTTGTTATAAGTTTACCTGCCCATGCAAGATACACTTAAAAATATGAATTAAGTATAAAATATCTTCTTTTAGAGAATAAATAAGTTGAATATAGAACAGATAGCCAAATTTTTGAATTTTTCTGCTTAAACAATTGAGATATTTAAGTTTAGGCCTTTGCAATTCATTAAATGAATTTTATGGGCACAAGAATTCTGGACAAATAAACCCAGGTCTTCTAATTAGATTGTTTACCTGTACTGTTTAGTTATTGTGTTGTTTTTACTTGATCTAAATTACAATTGCATTAAATATATTTGAGAGTTTTAAGTTTTGTCCTACTATATTTTTCTTCCTCCCTTCCTTCCTTCTTCTCTCCTCCTCCTCGTCCTCATCCTCCTCTTCATCTTCCTCCTCCCCCTCCTCCTCCCTCTCCTCCTCCTCCTCCTCCTCCTCCTCCTCTTCCTTCTTTTCTTCTCTTCTCTTCTCTTCTCTTCTCTTCTCTTCTCTTTTCTCTTCTCTTCTCTTCTCTTCTCTTCTCTATTATTTTGTAATGCTGGGAACTGAATTTAGGGTCATTCCATGTCTGAACTATACCCCAGCCCTATTTTATTTTTTTATTTTGAAACAAACTCTCACTTAATTGCAGAGGGACTCACTAGGTTGCTGATACATGTTTCAAACCTGTGATCCTCCTGTCTCAGCCTCCCATGCACTGGAATTTCAAGCATATGCCACAATGCCTTCGCTTCTTTATAATAGAACATTACAAGAGAATAAAATGATAAGAATCAGATTAAGTCAGTAGAGTTGTAAATCCATAAATAGTTTACTTTTTGGGGAAATTATTTTAAATTTACTTAAAATTTCAAATAATCTTACATCTTTTCCATCTGTGATTGAATTCAAGACAGTAGCAGTCATTTAGCTACTACAAACCAGTCTGTGAAATACAATTTCTCATGCTATGAGATGACTTTTTATAATGTTTCCCCAAGCCTTGTTGGTCATTTTCTGGCTCCAAAACAGGAGTTATTAATTTCTAGCAAACCAAAACACACACATGCACACACATGCACACAATTTTAAGTAAAATTTATGCAAGAACTCTGAGGGTTTTGAAACTGTCTAAAAAGTATCTGAATAATATTTACCTATATATTTGAATCATTTTTTGACAAAAAGGCTTTGACTTTTAGAAAAGCTAGACTACTCTTTCAAGAAACCCTTATGATATCTAGACAGTTCCTCTTTCCAATTTTTATATTTCTTGTCTTCTTCTTTGGTTAGATTCTTAACTCAGGGCTGGAGCCTGCATCTTGGTCTCTACTATTACTTCCTTCTTTTCTTCCTTCTTTCCTTCCTTTTTTCTTTTTTTTTGTGGGGGGGTACTAGGAATTAAATCCAAGGTCATTCTACCTTTGAACTACACCCACAGCTCTATTTTTTTTTTAAAAAAACAAGATCTTATTAAATTGCAGAAGGCCTTGCTAAGTTGTGGAGGCTGGCCTTAAACTTGCAATCCTTCTGTCTCAGTCCCCCAAGTACTGGGATTACAAGTGAATGACACCATGCCTTTTTTCTCTGCTGTCTCTTCTGAGACTGGTCATGGTAATGCATGGTAGATGCTTTATATTTATTGAATGAATGAGTGAAAGAAGGAAGAAATAAATGAACGAAGCGTTGTCCTTTCATCTCACCTTTCCTAATTTGCTCTCAAATTCTACACATAGACTGTTCTATGGAGGTGAAATCCCTCTCACATCAGACTCACTTGAAGCCATAACAAATTATAGCAAATAGATACAAAAATAAATGCGCAAAAATTTTGCCCTTAGCAATGTGATAGTGGGAGTAGAGACTGGGTATAGAGAGGAGAATTTTATGTATGGCAGGAACTGAATCATGAGTTCATAAAAGGGCTCAGAGTATGCAGTTAGGTAAGAAAGTCAGTTGAGCTGTTATTCAGCAGAATTGTGGGAAGAGTGGCAGGAAATGAAAACGGATACATATGTAGGTTGGTAGATTGTTGGAACTAGGTTATCATGGGCCTGAAATACCAAGAGGAAGCTTTTGGACTGGAACATAGGCAGTGCATAGGAAGGCAAGGAGCAGATGAAATGAGGAGCATTCTGAAGATGGCAGGAAGCTTCACTTGGGAAAATGCATCAAGTTCCTTCTAAAGCATTTTAGAATAAGAACAGCACTCAGTGTCCTTAATGGATGCCAAGATTGTTGCTTTAGCTATGGTGATTCAGGTGCCAGGCAAACTTTTGGATTTAGAAAGCTTTCCTTACAAAACCGGAGAATGACAATTTGAAAGAAGCTTTGCTTTCGTCTCTGCTAGGATGTTGGTGCATGTCTGTAATTCTCAAAATTGGAAGGCTAATAAAGGAGAATCACAGGTTGGAGATCAGCCTCAGCTACTTAGGGAGAACCTTGGCAAATCAGTGACACCCTCTTTCAAGAAATAAAATAAAATAATAAAAGAAAGAGCTAGGGATTTAGCTATGAGGTGAAATGTCTCTGGGTTCAATCTCCAGCATACCGCCCTGAAAAAATATTAGAGTACATTTTCTCATGAGATCATGAGTCCTCTGGCAAAACACACATTAATCAAATAAATAAAAAACCATTGAGTAGACTCTGATCAAATTCTTTGTTCTTAATTCTCTTCACTTCCTCACAAAACTGACCTTCCAAATTAATTTCCTCTTAAAATGTGACCTAGAACAATTTCCATGTAGAATACTTACTTCTAAACTGAAGGTTATGAAGATTGACTCATTTTAAAGCAAAAGCATTATTATGGAAATGTATTTAATTTCTTGAACTTTAAATCAATGAATATTTGCATATTGCCTAGTGTGTGCTGTGTTCTTGATAGTTCTGTAGTTTTTTCTATCTCTGAGAGCATATATACAATTTTCTTACTATTTACTGAATGCTTGAGTGAATGGGGTACGAATGTGAACGGGAACTGTTGCAATGAAGAGAGGTGTGAGGCAAAAGCCACCACAGAGACAAAGGCAAGTACAGGCCTGACAGTGACCCCAGGAAGCTTGGTGTGTGTTACTGTCAACCAGCCTCAGTTTTCCAGAGTTCACTGTATGTGTTCTGAATGGCTGCAGTGACTTATCTTTAGCACAGGGCAAAATTAAATCCCACCTCTGAAAGTAACCAATAAAACCAGATCCTTGTTTTTGCCCTGAGAACCAGCCTGAATTCTTTTCATTGAATTTGTGTCTTCTTTCCTGAATGGAAGCTCCAGTACAGGTTTGCTTGTGTATTTACTTACCTGGATAATTTTATATCAATCCTTATGTGGTCAAAAGATCTTAGTATCCAGCATTAGGTAGATATCACCATATTGTTTTTTTTTTTTCATTTTGCTTCCTTTTTCTTTTATCCCTATCTTCTACTCTCCTACTCATTTTTATTTTAAAATAAATACTTTCTAATATAATAAGATAATGTATACTTTAAAGGGAAACAAGTATTAATGAAAATAAAAACTTAGGGACTCACACAGCAAGTGATAGACTATCAGGGTCTGAGACTTTGCAGTTTACCCTGGTGAAGGTAGGGGTAGAGTCTGCTGTTGGACTCAGCAGAGGTGTGGATTAGCTGACAGTTTCCAGGGCCAATAAGGCAAAAAGGCCTTTAGTCTCTAGGGCTCAGGGGTCTAGCAGGGCCCCTGGAAATTACCACAGACCACTTAATTGTGGTGATCAGAGAGAAGGCAGACCAAGCTAGCTCTAACTGTAGATAACACAAACTCCTCAATATATACTGGGTCTGGTCCAGTGGCACCTGCCACTTATGCAGGTGAGGAGAGACACCATAGACTCAGCATCAGTGGAAAGTATGGATACCTGAGCTTAACACTAGACCCAGCCCTAGTGATATATAGATTGATACAGTCTCAGAGACAGGTCATTTTGAGAGCTTAGAGACCTAGGCTTGCAGTGGGAAAGGTGCTTGTAGCACTTGGTGCCTACACAGAGAGAGACAACAGGACAGGGTCCCAATCACTGAGGGAGACCAAAAAGAGGGGCTATAAACTGGCATCATTACAATAGATTACAGAGCAAATGAGATTGCTTGGAACTTACTTGAGAACCTGTTATAGAATGTGAACCTTAAACAGCTGAAAGAATCAGTACAGACCCAAGAGGACTTCAGGGGCCAAATCTGCTCAATATTCATATATTTTTAGGGTTGTGTTGTTTTGTTTTGTGTGTGTGTGTGTGTGTGTGTGTGTGTGTGTGTGTTGGTTTGTTTCTTCTATTCCCCACCCTTTTTACACACTTTTTCCTCATACATATCTAATTTCTTTTCTCTCCATCACTTTTCTTTTTTCCCTCTTCTTCCTTTTCTTTTTCTTGTATTATATTTACATCATATTACTATGCTACTGTGCATCTGTTATTAGAATTCTACTAAATATTTGTTACCTCTAATCTCTACTATGTATTACCTTATCAAACTCAAATTCTATTTGATCCTATCTGCAACTTTTTCATATTCTTGCATGTACTACTTCATCACCTTCTGCCTCACTCAACCTTCACTATTGAATGCAACATAACTTGCCCTTATATATACCAGCTGGCATCTACAGAGTGAGAGAAAGCTAGCAAAAACCACAAAGATACAAACTTAAGAAACCTGAAATTATGGGAAGGAGGGAGAGAAAGGAAGCAATGAACTCCAACAACCCCATAGTAACAGAACCCAGAATTGCAGAAATAGCCAGAAGAACAAATCAGAAGGTTAACAATAGAAATTATACAGGATTTAAAAAAATTTAGGTAGAAGCCTGAAATAAATAAAGGAACAAATAAACAAAGAATCTGACACCCTGAACAGAAATCAGAAATAGAAGAAGTAAAGCGTGAACTTAAAAAGAAATGCCTAGGAACAAATGAAATAGAGACACAAAATATCAAAACCTCTGTCTGTGACACCTTGAAGGTAGTATTAAGAGAAAAAAATCATAGTACTGAGTGCCCAAAGAAAAACATAAAATCATCAAATAAATAATCTTTAGTGACACACCTTAAAGCCCTTGAAAAACAGAAACAGTCTAACCCCAAAGCCAGAAGAAGACAGGAAATTATTAAGATTAGAGCAATTAAATCAATAAAGTAAAGGATAAAAAATATTAAAAAATCAACAAAACCAAAAGCTGGTTTCTTAAAAAAGTAAACCAGATGGATATACTACTAGCAACCTAATGAAAAAAAGAAAGAATCAATCCAAATTACTAAAAAAAAAAAAAAAAAGAGGGGAAAAAGGAGATATTACCACTTACAGCATGGAAATCTAGAGGATTCAGAAATTACTTTGAAAACTATATAAAAGAATTTGAAATTTCCTAGACACATACAAACTTTATAAATTGAACCAAAAAGATATAGAAAATTTAAATCAACCAATAGCAATCAACGAGATTGAGGCAGCAATAAAGAGCCTACAATCAAACAAAAGCCCAGTATGAGATGGTTTTCCAAGTGAATTTTACAAAACCTTTATAGAAGAGCTAATCCCAATACTTCTCAATCTATTCCATGAAATAGAAACAAGACTCTTCCAAATACATCCTACAAAAACCAACATTACATTAAAACCAAATAAAGACAGCTCAAGAAAAGAAAACCATGGGCCTATATCATTGATGAATATAGATGCAAAACTGCTAAAAATAATGCTAGCAACACACATTCAAAACCATATCAAGAAAATCATATACCATGACCAAGTAGGCTTCATCCCAGGGATGCAAGACTGGTTCAACATATAAAAAATAATCCATGTAACTCATCACATAAACAGAACCAAAGAAAAAAATCACATGATCATTTCAATAGACAATGAAACAGCATTTGACAAAATCTAACACCCATTTATGAAAAAAGCACTGCAGCATATTGAAATAGAAGGAACATACCTCAACATCATAAGGGCAATATACAATAGCCCCACAACCAACATCATATTACACAGGGAAAACTTCAAGAATTGCCCTAAAAACAGGAACAAGACAAAGATGTCCATTATCACCACTTTATCTTCAACAAATGATGTTGGCAAAACTAGATAACAATATGCAGAAATACAAAAATGAACCCCACTTTTTCACCCTGCAAATGAGTCAATTCAAGATGGATTGAAGACTTGAAAATCAGACCAGAGACCTTGGAAGCTACTTGAAGATAGCATAGGTCTAATACTTCAACACATAGAGGTAAAATCTTTCTCAACAAGACCCCAAAGCACAAGAAATTAAAAGGAATATCAGTACATTGCATTAAACTGAAGGGCTTCTGTATAGCAAAGGAAACTATCAATAACCTCAACAAATAGCTAACAGGAGAAAAAAATTTTGACAACTATTTCTTCAATAGATGACTAATATATAAAATAAACAGAGAACTCAAGAAACACACAGCTAAGAAAACAAATAACCCTGTAAAAATGAACAAGTTAACTAAATAGACACTTCACAAAAGGAGAAATTCAAATGGCCAATAAATGTATGAAAAAAATGTTCAATATCATTAGCAATCAGAGAGATGCAAATAAAAACTACCCTGAGATTTCATCTAACTTCAGTTAGAATGGCAATCGTTCAAAACACAAACAAAAACAAAAGCTGTTGAAGATGTAGAGAAATGAAAAGTTTAATACATTTTTGGTGGGGTTGCAAATTTGCACAACAATTTTGGGAAACAGTATGGATGATCCTCAGAAGAATGAATTATAATCCAGCAATACCACTTCTCTGTATCTACTCAAAATAATAAAAAACAAACTATTGAAATAATGAATACATATATATGTTTAGAGCCACAAAATTCACAATTGTAAAATGATGGAACCAGTGAAGATGTCCATCAGTAGATGAATGAATAGCAAAACTATGGGTTATGTACACAATGGAATTTTACTTAGCCATAAAGAAAACCAAAAGTATGTCATTTACAGGGAAATGGATAGAACTGGAGTATATTATGCTAAGAGAGTTTAGTCAGTCACAAGAAGTAAAAAATTGGATGCTCTCCCTAATATACAGAAACTAGGGAGAACATGGGTCAGAGGAACTCTAGACAAAGAAGGAGAAATTATAGATGAGCAAATAAGGCAACCTAACTGAGGACAATGGGAGAGTGGAAGACAGAAATTCCCTAAAATACATGATGTATACTCATAAACATATCAAAGTCAGTCTGTAAGCCAAACATGAGAAAAAGAGAGTGGAGAGGGAATGGGGTGGGAATATGGGAAGGGCTAATTAGGTGATGTTTGCATGTATGCCTCTACAATCTTGTACTCCATTAAAATGTATGACTACAATGCACCAACAAAAAATTTAAAAATACACAGAATATATTTGTTATTCTTCATTTGAAGATGGCAGATTGGAAAACTTTAACACATTAGTTGTTTATGTGCAAATAAATTCTGCTAAGTACAAATGATTCTTATCTGTTTCTTAAAACAAGCACAATAGTACTTTTACTTGGAAAACATTTATAGTATTTAGAGCTATTCTTTATAGAAAATGATAAATGAATCATGCCAGTGAGTGGAAACCAAAGAATCCCAACACATTTTATAACTACCAAGGAGAAAGACAAAGAAAAAAAAAATCTCCAATGAAATGAAATTACTTACACTGAAATCTGCCAATTTTATGTTTATATTCAGTGAACATACTTGAGACTATCTGTATAGGATAACACCATAACACCATATATCAGAATTTTTTTTTTTGCAGGTCTGGGGATGGACCCAAGGGCATTCTACCTCTGAGCTACAGCCTCTGCCCTATTTTTTATTTTGAAACAGGGTCTCACTAAGTTGCAAAGGGACTCCCTAAGTAGCTGAGGCTGTCCACAAAGCACAATCCTTCTGTTCTCAGCCTCCCGAATGCTGGAATTACAAGCATATGTCTCCATGTCTATATCAGAATTTTAAAAAGCTAATCCAAGCCGAGCGTGGTGGCACATGCTTGTAATCCCCGGGCTTGGGAGGCAGAGAGAGGAGGATTGTGCAGGTTCAAAGCCAGCTGTGCTGGCTTAAGAGACCCTATTTCCAAATAAAAATATAAAAAATAGGTCTGGGAGTATAGCCCAGAGGTAGAAGGGCTTCCAGGAATCCCAGTACCGCCCCCCCCCCACACACACAAAAGCTAATCCACCAGACAACTAAGCAAAAAAGAACAAACAGTATTTCAAACTGAAATAAAATCTTAACATGTTAGGAATTAAAAATCATCTCTCAATAATCACACTGAATGTAAATGGCCTCAACTCCCCAGTAGAAAGACATAAAGTGGCAAAATGGATTAAAAAACAGAACCCATATATCTGCTGCTTGCAAGAAACACACCTTACAAGTAAAGATAGAAACAAACTTAAGGTAAAGGGCTGGAGAAAGGTAATCCATGCCAACAGAACTTGAAAACAAGCAGGAGTAGCAACTATGATATCAGACAAGTTAGACTTCAAGCCCAAGCTTATTATAAGAGATAAAGAAGGTCATTTTTTATGGGTAAAAGGAACAATCCAACAAGAGGAAATAACAATAATCAACATTTATTCCCCCAATATAGGTGCAGCTACTTTCATAAAACAAACTCTCTGTGACATTAAACCACACATAAATCCCAATACAATAATTCAGGGAGACTTCAACACCTCTCTCACAACATTAGACCAATCTTCTATACAAAAGGTCAGTAAAGATGCCTCAGAACTAAAGAACACCATTAATCAAATGGACCTGTTGGACACATACAGAATATTTCACCCAACTACAGTGGAGAACACATTTTTCTCTGCAGCTCACAGAACCTTCTCCAAAATTGATCACATCCTGGGCCACAAAGTGAGCACTAGCAAATTTAAAAATGTGACATACTTCCTTGTGTCTTTTCAGACCATAATGGAATGAAGTTAGAAATCAACTATAAAAAGACCCAACAAAACCACATGAACATGTGGAGGCTGAACAGCACACTTCTGAATGAAGAATGGGTCATAGAAGATGTAAGAGGTGAAATTAAGAACTTTCTAGAAACAAAGGAAAATAAAGATACAACATATCAAAACCTCTGGGACACTTTGAAGGCAGTATTAAGAGGAAAATGTATAGCATTGATTGCTCACATAAGAAAAACAGAAAATCATCAAATAAATAACCTAATGACATACCTTAAAGCCCTTGTAAAACAGGAACAATTTAACACCAAAGCCAGTAGAAGACAGAAATTATTAAAATCAGAACAGAAATTAATGAAGTAGAGAATAAAAAGAAATACAGAAAATCAACAAAACTAATTCACTTTAAAAGAGATCACAAGGAAAGAAGAAAAGAGGACTTGAAATCCTCTGATTACATTAGTTTTGGGGGGCCTATTTTATTTCTCTTGTGAAAGTTCTATTTTATTTAGTACTTGATTTAATTAATTGTGATATTAGAAAAAGTATGCTAGAGTTAAATTGTCCAAAAATTTTTTTGTGGGGGTAGTGCTGGGGATGGTATTCAGGGAAATTCTATCACTGATTTATATCCCCAGCCCTTTTATTATTTATTTTAAAAAATTTTGAAACAGGGTCCAAGTTGCTAAGAGCCTTGCTAAGTTGTTGAGACTGGATCTGAAATTGCAATCTTCCTGTCTTAGCCTGCCAAGTACTGAGATTTCAAGCATGTACTACCACATCTGGCTTGTTTAAATAATTTTTATCCATTGGAAAATGGAAAAAATATTTTTATGTAGTATGTTGGTCAGCTACTATAACAAATATCTGAAACAAAACTTAAAAAGTATATCATTGAAGTCAAGGTGCCCTGCATGTGTTCTCTTTTATAAGTGCAGTTACTTAGTATCAGAGACTTCAATCTGTGATTAGTTGGTCTCTAATGAAACAGCACATGGTGATGGGGAACATACAATGGAGCAGTGTCATGATCCCTGGGAAGAGAGAGAGAGATAGCTAGGGCTGGATTCCCACTATATCTTTGAATGGCACCCCTCCATGACCTCTGATCTCCCATAAGGCTCCACTTCTTAAAATTTCTCCCACCTCCCAATTGCTCAAAGCTGTAGATTGCATCTCTAGCGCATGGGCCTTTGGAATACATTCCACACCAAAACCATAGTATGTAGGCCTGGTTAAAATTTAATAGTCTACACTAATATATGTGTATGTATTTTTTCATAAAATTACATGTAAATGCTATAAACATTCTTTAGGTGATTTTGAATCTAAACTCCCCTCATGAAGCATTACAATGGATATTGTTTGTAAGAAGCTGAGTCATATAGTGAAAGATAGAACATTACTAAAATAACATATTCTAAAATCACAACCACTTTGATTTTGTATTAAAACCATTTATCCTGTGATAATTCTCGTTTTATATTGCTGTTCTAAAATTATCTATCCTTTTCTAAAATGGGCGTTAGTTTCTCAGGATTATCCTCTACTTGTGTAGAAAGCTAAATAAAGTTGAGATTGTACAATGTAGGAAAAAGGGACTACATGCTTCTTTGAAAATCAAGAGAGGATAAAAATAAATGTATCTTTAATACTACAGTGACAAACACCTAAATATCTATATCTATCTATCTATCTAATAATCTATCTATATATTTTTTTTTGCTAGAGAAGGGTAAAATAAAATTTCTGATGTTTCAGAAACTTAAAAATAACAATATAATTTAATAACATAGAGCTTCAAGAAATGTGTTTTGAATAATATCTGTGTACAAGTTATTTGCATAAGACAGAAATTGAGATTTATTTTAGATATATTTTACAATTATCAGAAAGAATTAAATAAAATTTACAAAGAAAAATATAAGTAACAAATATAAAATAAGCATTCAAAATTTACTATACAGTTTTTTATATTTAATCAGATTTTTTTTGACAAGGATTTTAAACCTAAGATATTACATGTCATTGACCTTGTATAGCCACTGTTCTTGAAATAAAATGTATCCTATTCTTAAAGCATTTTAATGGAAAAGCAATCTTAATTTCCCTCAAACTGTCTCCAAAACATTCACAGTACTATCTGTTTATATTTGAAGTCATGGATATTTGAATTCTAGGAAATAGAATCAATAGGATATTCTTACATGCTTAAACTCCCAACAGCCATAAAACAATTGTTCAAGGTTAATTTTTTTGGCAAAATAAATTTTGTAGACTTAATTGTCTCATTAGCCATATGACTAAATCTTTTATAATTGGCAATTTCTGATTGAAATTAAGTAGTATTCAAGTTATATGAAACATTCTTTCATGTACTCAATAAATATTCAATGACTGCCTGTCATTGGCAACTTTAAAAAGAATGCGATGCTTTATATTTAAAGTTCAAATTCAGCCAGAAGAGGTGCCATATGCCTGTAATCCCAGTACTTGGGAGGTTGAGACAGAAAGGTCACGGGTTCAAGACCATCCCCAGCAACTTATTGAGATGCCTTTTCAAAATTAAAATATATGAATGAATGAATGAATGAATGAATGAATGAATAAATAAAGGATTGGGGATGTTCTGAGTACAATCCTCCATATCAAAAATTGTAATTTTATTGCAATTTTGTTGAACATAAAAATGTAAGAAGTGAATTAACAAAAGGATGTTATTTCAAAACTCTAAGAGTAATACTGCTTCATCTATACCAGTGATTCATTCTTAGAAATGAGTGCTGTTTTTCTACACATGAAATATTCCACTTTTAATTTTGGGAGAAAAAGAACATCAATTAAAGGTATACCTGCAATAATAAGCAATAATGACAATTTATCAGTTTTTCTTTAATCAGTTTAGAGAGTCTAACAACTATAATTTGTCATACTTTTATTACTCTTATACTGTTGCTTAACCCAAATCATATACTTTTCTCCTATCCTCTCTAGCCATGTTGCTGTAATTTGGGTACAAAACTAACATTCAATTAAAAGATTCTAGGGGCATTTAAGATGCTCAAATTTACTTTTTACTGCTTGGTTAAAAATGCCATGAACATACACAGGACCTGTGTATAAATTAAAGGTAAAAGCTAAATATAAGGGTTTCCCTAGAGACAGTCTGGCACAAGCTATTAACTAAGCAAATATGTTTTGAATAATGAAATAATAATCAAAGCTCCAAACCTGAAACTTGAAAGGAAAAGAACTCTTTGGTGTAAAATTATCTTTCAGTTTGAAAATGATCTTTCCATTAGTAATTTAAAACACTTCAGAATATAATTAATATTTGCTCTGTGAGATATTTCATGTGACTAAAACCCAGATAACTTACAATTAGAAAGTGAAGAATAGAAGGAGATAGGGTGAGAACACAAAAATAATGAATGCAACTGAATGTTGTCTATATAATAAAATATTAGGAAGTAGGAAAATATATTAGAGAAATAAAAAAGCACATTATTTTTGTATTACATTATAGTTTTACCCAACTATTACACATTTACCAATTCAAACCAAGGACTAATATAACTATTTTCTCACTGGATATTTGAATTTTCAAATTAATAAAACCAACATTTTGCTACTCAACAATGAAATTTTTCAAAATATACTTTTATTGGTACATTTTAATTATATATTACAATGAGATTCAGAGCAATAGAAGCATTCAGCCAGCACCTAGTGCTTTCCCCCTTAGGATCTCACCCTGCCTTCTCCCTCTATCTTTTATTGAGATTGGTATCAATAACTTCATATCCGTATTTAGCATTAGTTGAATTATTTCTTTTATCAAGTCTTCTCCTCTCCCCATTTCTCTCCCCAAATCCCCTTCCACTATTCTACTATATTGCTCCTCATTTATCTGAAGTTCCTCTTGTTTTCCAATTTCTCACTAGCTTCTACATATGAGAGAAAATATATGACCCTTCATTTTTTAAAATAAATTTTTGTTGGTGCATTATAGTCATACATCTCAATGGAATAAAAAAAAAAATCTGGTGAAGATATACATGCACACATCACCCAATCAGGCCCTACCCAATCTCTAACCCCTTCTCTCCCCCTCCCTCCTACCCATGCTTGGCTTTCTGATTGACTTTGATATGTTTAAGTACATCATGTGCTTTAAAGAGCTTCCCTTATCCTCCCTCTTATCCCCTCAGATATGTCACCTTCATTGCTCCTCTATAGGGTCCCTTCTTCATCTAGAGTTCCTCCTGTTACCCATTTCTCCCTATTATTTTGCACATTAAGCAAAGCATCTGATTTCTTATTTTTTGTGACATTTCACTGTAAATGCCATAATTTTGTTTTCCTTTATGGCTGGACAAAATTCCATTGTGTACATATCCCATAGTTTTCAAATCCACTCATTCATTGAAAGACATCTTGCCTGGTTCCACCGTTTGTCAATGATGAACTGTGCAGCTATGAACATGGTTGTTCATGCATTAGTTTGGTATTTTGGTTTTCATTCTTTTTGGTAGATACCCAGAGGTGGTATTGCTGGGTCATATGGTAAGTTCATTTTCCTTCTTCTGAGGATCTTCTATACCGTTCTCCATAGTGGTTGCACCAACTTGCAATCCCACCAACAACCTGAAAGCCAGTAGGTGAGTAACTGACAGGATGATCCACTCACAACCAATTTTTTTTTTTTAATTAGAGGTCACTTGGATCTGGAAATCTGCTGAAAGATTAGGTGAGGCAGTGGCAGCTTCTATTGCTTCCTGGCCACACAGTTGAAGAAACCCTCTTGCCCTTTGCTATGTGACCCTTCAGTTTTGAGACAGGCTAATCTCACTTAGCATAATATTCTCTAGTTTCATCCATTTTCCTGTAAATGACAGAATATTTTTCTTCAATGGCTGAGTAAAATTCTATGTGTGCAACTGAGAAATTCTTACTCATTGTGAATGAAGAAATAAATGACTATATACTTCAACAAATTTCAGTAGCATCTGTTTGATAGTCTTAAATTCTTCAGAAAACATATTATGCCTTCTTCAATTTAGAGTTTTTTAAATATAATTTTCTTCTGACATTGCATATATTTTAATCAATTGCCTTAACAGGCCTCTTTTATCATGATTCATTGTATTTTCTTAAGCAAAGTTTAGGAGTGAATCAGCAATAAATACAGAATAAATAGCCACTAATTTGACAGTAGTCCATTGTAGTTCTTCTAAATCTTATCATTTATTTTTTAAAAAATCACTCAGAATAATCAAGGGCTTCATGTTTTCCCTCATATGTGAAGGTGAGAGTGATAAAAGGTGAAAAAAAGAGATTTTATGAAAATGAGGAGAAAAACTTAGAGTAGAGGATGGGGGATCAAGATTAGAGGAGGGAGGGAAAGGAGAGCTAAGGGGAAAGAAACAGACCAGTCACATTATGGGCATATAAAACTGTATCACTATGAATTCCACTGTCATGTACAATTAACATTTTAATTTGAAATTTTAACCAGCAGAAAATTTTCAAAAAACCACAGTGAGGTCAGAAATCTCAAATACTAGCTAATGGAGGGAAGAATAGTGATTAATAAAAATTTTGAGAATAAAATGTGTCAAGGTGGACAAAGCAAATGAGTTGTCTTTCCAATACCTCTTCTCTTCTCTTCTCTTCTCTTCTCTTCTCTTCTCTTCTCTTCTCTTCTCTTCTCTTGCAATAAAGGTGTTAGCTGGGTCTATGACAAACCAAATAGGTAATGCATCCCCCTCTTTTGTGATAGGATCATCTATGTATTTTGTTCTGAATAACAGGGCATTGGCTAACATGATAGATGTGACTAATGTATGCATGCAACATTTCTTTCTCTTACTCCTTGTTGTTGGAATGTGATCATAGATTAGGACTGAAAGTCTGGTTTGGGGCTGTAAAAGCAAAAACCAGAAATATATTTGAACCCCACTGGAGCCACCTTTGGAGATTATTTACCTTTTTACTATTATGAGTGAGAAAAATTAACTTAATACTGCTTAAGTCAATGTGATTGTATATTTATATGACATATAATAAAGTCATATGATTCTTTATTATTATATTTATATTTATATATTTAATATCTTAAACAATAAGAATTAGAAAAACTTTTGAATTAGTGATATATATATATATATATATATGAGATTACCTGTCTTTCATGTGAGTAGATACATAAAACAAATACTTTAAACAAGTAGAAAAATGCATGGAATTCAAATTGCATATTCTAGTGGTTTCCCAATGTGTACTTAAAGCTTCTGATGAGTATGGTAATTTTTTGAAGCAGCCATTTACCTAATTGATGGAACTAATTATTTTATGTTAAAAACAAAAATGCTATGTGTTTCTCATACATTTCTAGTACAACCTCAGAGATCTGTCTGGCTCTTCAGCATAATGCATGACATCATAATCTTTCAGTGGCAACCTTTGGTAGCATGAAAAGAGAGGAAACCAAAAATCCCACCCATCTCTCTCTTTTTTCCTGACTCTGATTTTTCAAATACATAACTTGGTTCCAGATAATGTGGGAAGTTTACCTAGTCCCTAATAAAAATTGCCACTCTGATCATATTGCTCCTAAATCTGAGAACTGTTTTTTTTTTTTTTATCTTATATGGAACAGGTGTCTTTAACATCTAGACCTAAAAGGTGCCCTGAGAATGAAGAAATACTTTCCAGGAGCAGAGATTTTAGGCCCTGCTGCCCTCAGACTCCCATCTTAGTCTCCATTTTCTACTCAGACGCTAGGCGGAAAATATATGGAAGGCTTAGCTGGAATTTTGATGAGGTCTCAGTAAAGGGACTGTTTTAAAGAGACCAATGAGGAAGATTAAATCACACAGATTAGAAAGAGTCAGAAATAATTACATGGCTGGAGTTGAGACGGAGAATCAGTATTACCCACTTTTACCAAAGCCTAGTGTAGACTAGATCCATGAGTGCAGCTGCAGAACACTAAGTTAGAAGTAGGTGAAGAGGTTTACCCTTTGCTTTCCCTCAGTTTCCAGTTTCTTACTGGTAACTCCCACTGCCCGAACCTATTGAAGTCACCATGCAAGAGACTGAGGATGCTGCAACTTTTGGGCAAACTTCCTAGCGTGTATGTGTGTGTGTGTGTGTGTGTGTGTGTGTGTGTGTGTGTGTGTGGTGAATGTGAGCAGAATAACTGACAAAAATATTTCTTAACACAACTCCCTGAATTTCATACTGCCACTAAGAATTAATTATTTTAAAAACTAGATGACCTTTTTCCTCTTTTTTTTTTGGGGGGGGTGATGTGGATACACCTGATTTTGCTTGTTAAAGAGTGAGAATTTGATTCTATGGTATATATTGTGGACTAACTAAAGACTATATATATATATATATATATATATATATATACATATATATATATGTATATATATACACACACACACACACACACACACACACATACATATATGATCTTGTTTTTGTTTTACTTTTAAATATAATGGAAGTTTGCAAAATTCTCAGATAATTATCATGAAATGAGCTTTGGTTTCCTCTGAAAAGTTCTTCTAGCAAATGCATAGAAATGAGATTAGTATATCATTTTACTTGAAATGATGAAGAACTTATAATTACAATTCTCTTTTTGAATAAGCATTCTAAGAAGAATTAAATGTCTTGAGAACAATTATCTCTGAAAACAGAACACGTGTAACTGAAACGTGCTACTGAAATGGAGGGTGAAGAGAAATCATATTTTTGTGTGTATATATATGTACATGTATATTTTACTATTATAAAGATGATTAAATGTCATCCATTCTACCTTTAAATATCTTGTTTACTATTCTTTCTTTTAATATCCATTTGCTTTGCAGTACTAGAGTCACAAACTAACTGGTTTTGCCTATAAATTTATTATTCTGTGCAATATATAGTAATTATACTTAATCCCACAAAGTATTTGTTAGTAATAAACACTAGCTAGTACGGTTGCATTTTCAAACTAAATTTAAAAATAAATTTTGCAAGAACAGACTGTATTTTATAATTAAGTATCACTTCAGTATCCAGTAAAAGGAGCTCTCTTTTATTTATAATGAAACTCCTTGGTAAATATGAATAATTGGGAAGAGTATCTTGATATATTTTAGCTTATATATTCATAAGAAACATAGATGCCAAGTAAACAAGCAGATTCTTCTTTTTCTTCCAATTTGAAGAATGTATCATAAGATCATTTCACCTTAAACCTACTCTTCTTTAACTTTTATTATTATGATTCTATTAGTGTACTGCAATTATACATCATAGTGAGAGTCAATATGATGAAAACATACATGCACACAGGTCTTGGTGTTATTTTCCTCCACATTGAATCCTGCTCCTCTCTTCTCTATCCCCACATGCTAGTAAAATTGATAGAAGTATCTTCACATACTGCCTTTGTATCATTTGACCTGTTCCCTTCTTCAATCTTCTTTCTCTCCCTTCCTTCCCCAATTTGCTTCCACTACTCTACAGTTCTCAGCATTATTTAAATTTCTTTATGGTTCTGATCTTCTTTCTAGCTTTCACATATAAGAATATACAACCCAAAGAACATAGAACCCTTGGTTTTCTGAAACTGACTGATCTCAGTATAATATTCTCCAGCTCCTTCCATTTTTCTACAAACAACATAATTTTCTTCTTCTCTAGGTTGGAGTAGGATTCTATTGTGTACATATGTCATTTACTTTGTTCCTTTAACTTTTACATATAAATTGGAGACTTCTACTGATAGACACATAAAATAACCCATGGACAACATAAAATCATGTGTCATCTCTGAATTTTCAAAGGCAGTCTGTTTTTATTGGTGCATTGTAGTCATACATCTTAATGGGGTACAAGATGGTGGAGGTACATATCACCCAATTAGCCCTTACTCAGTTACCTCCCCCCTCCCTTCTTCTTATGTTTGGCTTACTGATTGACTTTGGTATGTTTGTTAAAGTACATCATGTACATTAGGGAATTTCCCTCTTCCTCCCTCTCATACCCCTAAGTTAGGTCACCTTATTTACTCATGTATAGTATCTCCTTCTTTGTCTAGATTTCCTCCTTAGACACATTTTCTCTCTAACTTTTACATATTAGGGAGAGCATCCGATTTCTTATTTTTTGGGGTGACTAAACTCACTTAGAATAATATTCTCCAGATCCACCCATTTCCCTGTAAATGACAAATTTTTTTCTTTATGGCAGAGTCAAATTCCATTGTGTACATATCCCATTGTTTTGTAATTCATTCATATTTTAAATATATTTTTATTGGTGGATTGTAACCTCACATCATAATGTAGCTCATAGTCTTGGGGACATACATGCACACAGAACCTGGTGAGCTTCCTCTGCATCCCTACCCACACTCTCCCCTTCCCTGGACATGATATTGAGATTGGCATTGGTAATTTTGCATATTTACATAACATCTTTCATTAATTCTCCTTCCACCCTCATCCTCTCCTAGACCCCTTCCACCGCTCCACTGGGATTTTTCTTCCTGTATCTGAAGTTCCTCATGTCCCTAGGTTCCATATATGAGAGGAAAAATATAACTCTTCACTTTCTGTGACTCATTAATCTCACGTAACATATTGTTCTTAATGTCTATAGATTTTTCTGCAAATGACGTAATTTTGTTTTTCTTTATTACTGAGTAGAACTCCATATTGTGTATAAACCATTTTGGGTTGAAGCAAAGCACATGATAATTTTTCCCCATTAAAATTAATGGAATTTCTAAGTTTGGTAGCATTTTGCTAGATGACGTAGTTTTCAAGAATATACAGCTGATCTAGAGATATCAATGGTGTGTGTGTAGTTTCTTTTTTGTTTGTGTACTGGTCATTAAACCTAGAAGCTACCTTCAGTCTACACTCTCAGCCCAGTTTACTTTTTAGTTTGAATAAGAGTCTCAGTAAATTGCAAAGGGCCTCAAGATGTTTCTTGAGGCAGGCATTGAACTGATCATATACCCTCCTGTCTCAGCCTCTTGAGTACTGGGATTACAGGCATGGGCCACTGATTTTTGTTTGTTCGTTCTTGGTTCTGGGGATTGAACCTAAGGTCATTCTATTTCTGAGCTATACCCCTACCCCTATTTGATATTTTGTATTTGAAGGGTTGCTGAAGGTATTGTTAAGTTGTCGAGGCAGTCCAGAAACTTGTAATCTTCCTGTCTCAGGATCCCATTTGGGGTCATAGCATGTACCACCACACCTGGCTAGTTCTTATTCTTTTATCTTTTATCTTACTATGAGCCACAGTTTATATGCTGGCATCCCATGTTGTTGTTGTTGCTGCTGTTGTTGCTGCTGCTGCTGCTGCTGTTGTTGTTGTTGTTGTTGTTGTTGTTGTTGTTCTTCTTCTTCTTCTTCTTCTTCTTCTTCTTTGAAATTATTTTTTTGCATCTCTGTTAAATTTGTGAAAACTCTTATTCTTAGGTCAAGGTGTGTATAGCTTTTGATCAAATACATGGACACAAAACAGAGCAATGTAAAAGAGCTGATGTCAAATAATTTTTAGACTAAGTCTTACATTCAGCACATTTCTGAGCCACAGAATGCATAATATTACAAATAATATTTCATAACAGGGTCTATCAAACAATATAGCAACATGTTAGTTTAGTTGAAACATCTACAGAAGTTTTACAACATATTTCATATTTGAAGTAGACAGTGAAAAAGATAAATCAAGTTTTATGTGTATACCTATCTAGACAATAGCTTTGTACACATTTGAAGCACTCAGATAATGTGGGAAGCAAAAGGTTGTGGAATACCTGCTTTTATAGTGACATTATAATTTTGGTTTTGCTGTATTAAAGGACAATAGATTTTCCTTGAGAACACAATTGGGGCTGATTCTGGAAGTGGACTTGCCTAGATATAGGAATAATAACAGGGATCTAGAAAGTTGATCTTTCATAATCATTTTAATAATTTATACCATGTGGAAAAAAAAATATATATATATAATATAGCTGACCTATTGAACAGAATACTTGGATTTAAATTTCAATATTCAGTATCTTCTTGTATAATTCAGTATAACAGTTGTTTTACAACCTTGCTGAATGTGAAAATTGTTCTATATGGTGAAGTTTATCTTACTCTTTCTTCTGACCTTGTTTGAAAAAGGTGCCTTTACTTCCCCTTGTTAACAACAAGATTATGTGACTTTCAAACCTGCTTTAATTTTTTTTTAATTTGGCCACTTGTCCAATTTCTCATCATTCTGCTTAGATTAAATTGTCAGAATTATGTTGTTAAGGTTGTCACTATTTTTTCCTTAGGGTGACACCAAAATACTGCTCATTTTCTCTTTCTGTCATCAATTACTTTCCAAAGCAACAGCTGTGTACACACTTTATATAATTTAAAACGTGGAATAATGCATTCCCCAGCATGAACCACAAACTGTTCACATTACTGAGGCGATGGAAATTACTTGTCATATTTGGTTTCTTGGTTTGTAGTTATCAGAGCATCTTGAGATCCTGCGAACCCTTTAATGCTTGCTTGGGGGTGATTGCTTGTTACACACCATGTGCAGAATTATCTCAAAACTGTGAAGTGTGGTGGAATAATACCAGAAACATATAAAATTTGCCATCATATTTTTCTTTTTTCCTTGCAATTATGTTTTAAGTTGGAGGAAATGAATTTGGGAAAAGAGATCTAATGAGAGATAATTCACTATTCACACACATTTCTTTTCCCTTACACCTGAAAAAGTTATCAATGAAAATTACATTATCTTATGATTTGTTCTTCATCCAATTAATAATAGAAAATTACTTATTAATCATCATAATTTAATAGATAAATAATTATAGTTTAATATCAAGTTAAAATAATTGGAATGATTAATTATCAAATATTAAGGTTGATGGAATTATAATTATAATCAATTATAAATTGTTATAAATTCTAATTTATAAACTATATCTAAAGACTATTAAACTTACTTTTAAGCTTTTTTTTTCTGAGTATTTATTTGTTCCCAGCAAAACCAAAACAAACAACTGTTCATTTTTATCCCCATAGATATAATTTAAAAGTCATTAGTCTGGTATATAATAAGGTTAGCAGCAAAAAGAAAGTCTCACAATGCATTTAAGTATCAAAATAATATCTAAACAATTTTTACCAAATTTCTAGTTGGTCTTTACCTGTTTTGTATTGATAGTCTACCTCTTTATTTAAAAATAAATAATGTTTATTTTTAATTTTTGTTAGTACATTATAATTATACAAAATAATAAAATTTATAGTGATACGTGCATGTATGTACATACTATAATTTGGTCTGTTCCAAAGTAATATTTACTTGATATAGTGTTCTTTATATTCAATGGTAAAATATGTAATTTCTAGAAAACTTATTTGTTTCTCTTTAATTTCTTCCCTCTGTTTCATACCCTTAGTCAGGCTTCAGAATCACTACCTCAGGGATTTGGGAATTGGGCTGTGCAGAATTCAGAGGCTACCTGAGGTCAGTGGCTTCCTAGGTTTGGCTAAAGATCCAAGATGTTGAAATGGTTGTGGAAGACACAATGGAGGTGCAGGAGAGAGGGAAAACACTTCAGAGGCGTTCCCTAGAATGAAGAGAAGATTCTCCTAGACTCAGGAAGGAAAGTGTCCTGGGTTAGTAGCAGGGGATACAGAAGAAAATAGTTACATGGGGCATCTAGCAAGGCCAAGTCTGAAGCACAGGCTAGCAGGCAGAGATGATGGGAAGCTGTTGAGGGACTTCCAAGGTGTGATGAGAGGCTGAACTTTAGGCTGGATTAAGGGTGTATGTGGCATGGAAGCCACATAACCTCCATACCTTAAGGGTCCACTTAAACTGGTATTAGGGTATCTCAGAGAATACCCAGGACAGGCTGATGACTTTGAATGGAGATGCCTTATGTTGTTTTTAGGCCAGAGGATAAAGTGACATATTCTGTCCGATCTTAAGATAAATTTAGATAACTAGTGTTTCACATTATATATGTCAGATCTTTATCTTGCTTGAGTATTGACCTTTACTCTTGCATCAATTTCTTTTACAAATTAATGGGCCTTTGGGTCTACCAACATTTTGTCAATTTATTCTATCTATTTCTGTTTTAAAATGATCATTTATAGTAGATACTATATTACATGATTAATTGTCTATAATTTTATTTATCAAAATAATCACTATTATCAACAGGATAACATCAGTCTGTGAAATTTGCTGGCTTGTTTGTTACTTTCTCACCACGCCATCTCATTTGAGATCAGCTTCAGCCTTCTCTTGGAGCAGCTCACCCATTTCCCTGGCTCCTCTTTCCCTATCCATCAACTGCCATGAGAGGGATCAACCCCTAACTGCCATCTCTTGGCATTATTTGAAGCATGAGAGGCATGACTCTTCCATTCAGAGTCTATGCTTTATTTATATATACTTTTACATGGAAGGATTTGATATTAACAACTTTTGGCAAAACATGTTTTTACACAAATTTCTCAGCACATTTGCTTACAAACAACTTTTGGCAAAACATATATTTCCACAAATTTCTCAGTACACACCTGCCTCAATGAGCTCATATATCATGGTTGGAAAAACACCTGAAACCATCCAAATTAATGTCATACAATTCATTCTGGTTGCCTAGCCACAAAAATCAATTCTATTTAATATTAACCTAAATAACAATGTAATCCTGCATAGCTGCAGAACATGTTCACACCCAAGGCTAAACCAAAAGTACAGAAAACATAGTGGGCTTTTCCATTAGAAAGAACACAACGATTTTAAGAGATCTTTAAGGGGCACAAGACATTTTACTTTTATATTTTATATTTTAAAGTATGAAATATAGAATTTATTTTCTTGAATTCTTATGATCTTTGGTCAGAAAACACCAAAAGGGGGCCCTGCCTAGCTAATCTCTCTGTCACTCTTAATAAACTTTAACTACTTATCCTTAACTACTAAATGCTATACTTACTGTTTTACCTGCTATTTAACTTATTCTGACCCAACCACCAAACTCATACTGAACTTATTTCATTTCTCTAACATACGTGTCTAGACCTATTTTTCTATAATACCTATTAAGTTGTTTACTAAGAAAATTATTTTGTGCTTTAGTGAGCAAGCACCAGACTACCCAGTCACTCCATAAGTTTATTTTCATGCTAAAACCCATTTTCTTTTAACCCTTATTATCCATACTCCATTCTATATTATTCCTATAAAGGGTGGGGAGGCTATGTATTGACTAGCTCTGGCCCCCTGAAGTGGCAGCCATGGAGGCTCTTTGATCATATAAACTGACCAATTAATTTTGCAGACATCAATCAGGTTTATCCTCAAAAGACTCAGCATCTATAAACAGCTATCATTGTTTCAGTTTCTACTAGCCAGATTCTTACTATTTGGGACTTTATGAATTTCTGAGCAATTTCCAGGTTTCTTAATACCGTTTTTCCTGTAACATCTTCATATGTAAAGAACAGCATGTCTCATTGAGACTACCTGGATCGTTTGGTTAATAATCCAATTAGGACACAGAATACAAAACAAGGTCAGTGTGAGCATAGTCCTCGTCCTCCTGCCTGGCAGGAGTCCTCCTCTCCCTGGGACCTTGTCAACAGCTCGAGAGACCTAGGCCTCATCTAGGAGACAGGAAAATTAGAGAAGCTCTGTGAACAACCAAGGATTGTCTTCAAATGAATTTTCAAGAATAACCACACATGAGCTTTTAAAAGTGCATTTACGCACTTTGAATTACATACTACTTCACAGACACGCTACATATTAATACACGAGGCACTTCTCTACTCAGTATGCAAAGAAAGCAACCCTTGTAATAACTTCTGACATTTCAGAGTCCTGAATAAGTGCCAGGTGCTATGGGATGTGCTTTAGAGAGACTGTCTCATTCAGTCACCATGGAAACATTAAATAATATCACCACCTCCTGTTTTATAGATAAGAAAACTGAGACTTAAATAAATTAAAAATTTGCTGAAATGAATATAGAGTTTCAGATTTGCAAGATGAGAGAATTTGGGAGATCTGTTTTCCAAATATGAATATTCTTAACACAATTGAACCCTCTGCTTAAAAACGTTTAAGATGATCAGTTTCATGGTATGTGTGTTTTTAACCACAGTTAAATTATTTTTCAATGTCACACAAATAGTAACTCCAGCAGATAGTGGCAAGCCTGAGCTTTAAACCTTGGATTTACTACTTTCTCCTCGGTGCTGTATATGACCTTTTAGATTTCAGAGAAAAGAAATCAATCCAACATTTCTATTTTTGCGTATTGTAGAAAATAAATCATTGCAATATTATTACCCAAAAAAGAGAGGGTAAAATAGATTGAAAATAAAACCTCATAATAACTTCTTTGACTTTAACCATTAATTATCAGTTTAATAAAAGGTGCCTCTTTCATTCTTCATATATCCATCTTAGTAATAAATTCTATTCATTTATTTATTGCTCTGAATATTCAGGCAACACCAATGCTTGTGTTATTGCACAATTTCAAGAAGTGTGCATTTTTGCCAAAAAGTCTTAAGTGATAAAGTACCCAGCTAAAATGATTTTACACATTTCTGTAAAGGTAAAATCCTATGCCAGGAAAGAGTATTTAAGATACTATGATCAAGTGTATTTGTCAGGGACAGTCTGTCCCTTTGAAATCTGATAAGGATTTCTTTGGTATTTTGTCAGCCACACATTCCTGTGGAGTCATGCACATAAACGGACACATTTTATTTTAATATTTAAAAATTAATATTTTGATAGAGTGGTTAAATAATTTGCTTAGTTTCTTAACTCTTAAACCAGTGTTTTCTTCCAATAAAACATATATATGCATATATATGTATATATATATATGCATATATATAAACATTTGATATTTATTTTACGAACAAAATAGTAACAAAAATTTTCTTTAAGAAAATATAATGTTGAGTAGTTTTATTTTGCTATTTTAAAATATATTTTATTGGTGGGTTGCAAGTGTACAGTATGATGAGACTCAGAGTAAAATAAATATACATACACACAGCACCTAGTGTCTTCTACCCCTCCATTCCAACCACTTCCTGCCATACATATGATTGAGATCGCTTTTGATAACTTTATATATGTACTTAGCATTATTTGAACTGTTTTCTTCATCAGGTCTCCCTATTCCTTCCCTGTAACCCTCCCTGAACCCTCTTCCACTCTTCTACTGGTATAATTTCTTATTTATCTGAAGTCTCCTTTGTTTCCCAATATCTCTCCAGTTTCCACATATGCGAGAAAATATAGCTCTCCACTTTCTGGGACTTGGTAATCTCACTTAGCATAATATTTTCCAATTCTTTCCTAAATGGCTTTTATAACTTGTTTTGGGTTTGCAATTGGCCTTTCTCACATAGAAATATCTATTTTGGAGATATTAGTTCTCTTTTCTACCACAAAGAAAAGTGCAGGAGATTAAGGTATCTTATTTCCTGGAAAAAAGTGTGAGAACACAGAGTATTCAATCAATTTGGCTGTCAGTGACCTCTTTCACTGTGGGTTACAAGCCATTTGGGTGAAGAAAACTAAGTGGGGAATGAATATACAATGGATCATGATTTTAGATGGAATTGAAGGGAAGTTTTACTATGAATCCCTCCGGCTCAGACCAAGATGTAATACTTGACACATATAAAATCTGAGATTTCAAGTCAACCATCAACCCAGGCTTCCTATTTGCCCTAGTCACAAAGGAAAAGGATCTACAGGGCTCACAGACTAACAAGATTAAGAGGCAAAAGCAATTCAAAGTGAAATCACACTTTCTAACTGGAAGGAATAAGCTTTATTGCTGAAGAGAAATCTTAACTTAATTGAAATTCTATGTGATACCCAATCAGATCTCCAGCTTAAAAAAAAAAAAATCTCTTTTGAACTCTGAATGATTACCAGCACAGAGGCCCTGAAGGGCTGGGGTCCTTTCAGCTGCAACCGCCACCTCCATTACAGGGAGATGAACCTATTATCTTCTGTGCATGATAAAATTAAGCAAAATGCAACAAACATTTAAATTTAAAAATATATTTATGTTTCTTGATCTGTTCTTAGCTACTCAGGCATGAAGGACTTCTTCCTAAGACCTGCAACTCTGCTGGGAATTGAAGCTAGATTCTCTTACCCTTCCAAATATCTTTTTTACTTTAAGCTTTTAAAATATGCTTTGTTGATTACTATAATGCAGGAAAACTAATTACCTTAAAGCCCACTTTATCTTTTTTCAATTAAAAGAGTAGGCATCAAATTATATCTGTAACTAGAGTCAGCTCCAACAGGGAAGTACTTAGAGGTCTTTTTCCTTCCTTATCTTTCTCCTAGGCGAAATTGATTCTATTGTTGTCTCTGTTCTTATAAATTATTGTTATAAAATATTTATATTTGAGAGAATCTTATGATGTTTTATTTGTTAATCTGATCTGAATATCACCCAGATAATCAGTTCAACACTTTGAGTGTTAGGATACAAACATCTTTCAAATAATTTAAATTTTGTCATTTTTCTTTTTCGAAGAATTTTACAATATTACCTAATGGCACCTTTCTCTCTTTTGGATTACATGAATCATGGATATTTTGTAATTTCTTAATATTTCCTCATTTTGTATAGTTTCTATAGAAACTGGTTGATTTTTTAAAAATTTTTTATAGAGAATGTAGAAATATCCTTAAAAACCTAAGTGCTGAGATATTGAAAAGTTGCATAGCTCAAATGAGAGACTTACTGAGCACTTATTCCATATAAAGCACTTTTTTAGTTGCTTTTGAAAGAGGCTAGACTTCTGGATTTAGATACATATGTTCTTGTAAATTATTTTCTGTTAAATGGAAAGCTAAATTCTAAGTCTGTTGAATAATAAAATAGCTCATGTGCTTCAGTACCTAGAAAGAACTTAGCTATCAAACAGAATGATCTCCAAGAGATGGCTTGATTAAGCAGGTGTGGAAAAGTATCCATTTATTGATTCATTTTCTTAACAGACGGACTTATTCAAAGCTAGAAAACCAGCTTTCCTCTTTCATCTTCATCTCTGCGGAAGAGAAGGTGCTAAATGAGTGTTTGTTGTATAAATATGTCAGAGGGACTGACTGAATTAATGAAATTGATGCTCAAGATCAAAGGTGTCATTGAGCAAGAGTAGGCAAATTCTGCATGAAATCCCAAGTGGCTAGCAAACTTCAGATGTCAGGAACAAAAGTAGTGTGGGTCAGAGGACAGGAATTCAATATTATATATGGAAAAATAATTGGTCTACACATGGGAACTTTTAGTTAATGATTTTCCATGCCATGTTACATTTTATCTACTATAATAAAATACTCCATACTGTGTTATTTATAAAGAACGGAGATGTATTTGCTGCAATTATGGAGGCTGGGAAGTACTAGGTTAAGGTTCAAGCAATCTGCAAGGGCCACCCCATTGCACCATCCCATGAAAGCAGGCAGAAAGTAAAGAGACCATGTGGATGTGAGAGAAGAGACTTTGGTTTTATAACAGTCCCATGTCTCCATAAAAAACCCACTTCTGAGATAACCATACTATTGCATTGGTGAGGACAGAAACATTGTTGCACTTGGAGTTAAGTTTCTAACCCATGATCTTTTGGGGACACATCCCAAACCATACCATTCAATTACATTGACAGAAGATGTCCCAGTTATTATCTAAAACTTTGAATGATTACCCTCTCAGTTATCCACTGAGCTGTATCCTTTAGCCAAAGACTGAAAAGAAGTTAATCAAGAAGGTTCCAAAATGTTATTTGGGGCCTCAGAATGTGTATAAATGCAGTTGGATGCATTTATGCTAGTTTAACTGTGTGGCTCCTGATCAAGACACCCTTAAGGCTGAAACTTGGGCCTGCTCCTTGGTAGTTGTGCCTCAGTTTCCTTAGCTTTGAAACGAGGTTAAAATAGTCTACTTCATAAGTTGTTCCAATTCAATATGATAATGCTTATAAGGAGTTTAGAAAAGTGGCTGGCACATGATAAATGCTATGCAATGTAATCCAGTAACAAAGAAATAGCATGGATATAGCTCCTCAAAGATGATCCTGAGTAAGACCCATGATGTACAGAATCCCGTGTAATCATGCATATTTAACAAAAGGCTTTGAGTTCCTTGGTCATGGTTCTGCAGTCTTCAACACAGCATGCCTAAGCAATATAAATGAACATGAAGTGATTTTAAAGCAAAGCTTAAAATTTTAAAGCAAAGCTTAAAAGACATAGTTGGATATAATATGAAAATTTATTGCTACCTACTCCCTCTATTTCTCTTTTCTTTCATTTTCATTTATTTCCTACCTCTCAGTCATTTAGGCTTCTTCTGTGATTTCATTATTGCCTGCTATTATAACACAGTGTTTAAGAAATATTTATGAAATTTCACTGCTAAGAACTCTCCATAAAATATTTGAACTCTTTAGAGATAAGAGGCTGTAAAAACCTAAAAAAAATTAAACATACAGAGTTAATACAAGGAGGAAAACAGAAGTAGTATGTGTAGAAGATGATGATAAGTTGTTCTGGATATAATCATTTCAGAGAATCCTAGTCTTTCTAACTCTCTTAAAAGGTACAATGCAAAAAAAAAAAATGCCAGGCATCATGGTACATGCTTGTAATCCCGATACTTGGAAGGCTGAGACAGGAGGATCTCATGGTTTGAGGACAGTCAGCTACTTATTGAGGCCTTCTGCAACTTAATGAGACCTTATTTCAAGATAAGAATAAAACATAGAGCTGGGGTTGTAGCTCAGAGGTAGAATGCTCTTGGGTTCTATCCCCAGTACTGCAAAGTAAAAATAAAATAAATAAAATAAAATAAAATTTGTACAATGAATATCTAAACTGAATTTGTGAATTTTAAAGACTAGTGCTTTTTACGTATGGCTTATGGAAATTTATAGAGGAGATCTCTTCTTGAATTAATATTATCTATACATCAAAACATTAGATACACAGAATTTAATCAAAAGATCATCTGTCCTTAAAACTAAAGGACTTATGACCAATGAAAAGGATCAGTTTAATAATACTTGAATGCCATTTTCCCCAATGACTCTTTAAAACGTTTTATTTTGTAAGGACTGGAATAGGTGCGTTTTAGTTCATTTTTCTATAGCTGTGACCAAAATTCCTGAAAATCACAACTAGAGGAGTAAAGTAAACACAGTTTTAGAGGAGCAGTTCATGATTGGAGGGTACAAGGCAGAAATCTTGGCATTTGGGCATGTAGCAGAGAAAATCTGACCTCAGTCATGGAGGCCAGATGCAGGAAGAGTTAGAAAAAGAACAAGAACATATATATTCTCCTTAAGGCCATGCCTTCAGCAGCCCACCTCTGCCAGATATTACCCACCTCAGAATTCTCCTGCCTTGAGGGGAAAGGCTTTCAACATAAGAGCTTTGGGGGGCATTATAAACCCCCAAACTATAACAAAGTGCTAATGAGACTTTGGGCCAGTTTTAAAAAATTCTTTATCATTTTTCATCCCTTATTAGTTTACTGTTTAATGAATGAGTCATTTCTGTATCACCACACCAGCTCTAAGAAAACTTTTGCTTTTATGGACTTAGAAAATGAGAAGCCATAAGGGCATAAATGTCTTCATTCAACCCAGGCTTTATTGGAAGTGTAAGATTAAAATTCTTCAAGAAACTGATTTACTATATCCCTTAATTTCTAGGTGAAGTTAGGTTTATAATGTTCTGGCTTTAAATAAGAGGTACAAATTTCACTTTGGCCTCAACATGATCTTCAATATATTTTTATGTATATCGGATCTTAGATATTTATTTTGGTTATAGGAGCCCAAAAGTTTTGGAATTTTTTAATACTTTTATTGGTACATTGTAATTATATATCACATAAAGGTTCAAAGTCATGCCTGCCATGAAACTGAATGATTTTACAGTAACTCTCCACAGTCATACAGTCAAGGCAATTTTCCTTTCCTGCTTCATAATTTCTTAAGTGCCAACTATTTGACATGACACATTTATATTTTGTCGACTGAGTAAATTGCAAGAATCTTAGTTGACATTTGTTAGTTTCCACTTTTTACAACTCTGCTGATCTCTTTTCTTCCCTAGAACTTTACTTTGCTTTAATTAACAAATTCAGACTGCCAGTCATTAATATCTATTTAATTCACTTAACAAAAATTAAATAGGTAAAATGTTGCCCACATGAAGCATATATTCTGCTTATGGGTCTATAGATGAGGTCTAAAATAAATAAGTAAAAAATAAGTACATGGAATGATGTTAAAGGTGATGAGGGGAAGGAAGCAGGGAAGAAGAAGAAAGTTTTCAGGAATGAGGAAATTGCAATTTTAACTCTTGCTGTGTGGGGAAGACCTTACACATTAGGGACATGAGAGGAGAACAGGTAAGGAGGATGTTGTAAGATTGAGGGAGGCTGGCAAAATCTAAGTACAGAAGGGGTTGGTGTGGCCTTTTTGAACCCACGGAAGGAGGGTGGCGAGTAGTAAAAGTTGAGGGGGCAGTAGAGGACCAGATCATGTAGGGACTGAGAGGTAATTGCAAGAGCTCTGGATCTTAAATAGGAAGGGGTAGTGTTGAAAGACTAAGCAGAGGAGCATTAGAATTTAATATAATAAGGAATGCCTTCACCTGCAATGTGGATAATAAAAAGAATAGAGGCAAAATACATTTTTTTCTGGTTTTACATAAAATATAACTCACATGGTTAGTTTTCCTTATTTCAAGTTTGACCCTCATGGGGAATAGGATCGTGTTGCTGGATCACTGACAGGCAGGCAGGACCACTGCAATGATCCTAGTAAGAGATAGTGGTGGCTTAGATAATAGAAATAACTGGAATTTGGATATAATTTGAAGGTGCAAACAGGATTGGCCAACAAAAACACAAACATAGGAGTGACATGATGCATTTTTGTCTGAACAACTAGAAGGAAGTAGTTGTCTGAAGGGACAAACACAGAGCACCAATAGATTCAGAGGAAAAGTCTGACATTTTCAGTTTGAGATACTTACTTAATGTTTGTCTTAGTCTATAGTTTTCATATGAAAGTATGTTTTCTACAAAGCTTAGACTAGTTTATGATGATTGTATGTGACAGAAAAAATGTATCATACATAACTCATGTGGCTTCTTTTCATTCTTTCAAAGTTGATTTTCCTGGGAGGTAGGAGAGTGTCACACATTCAGTGCATGTTAATGTACTGATTTCTAATCAGAAGTCTCATTTCTCAAGGGTGTTCATAGCAAAATTATTCACAATATAGCCAAAAGGTGAAAATAATTCAAGTGTTTTATCAACAAATATATAAAAATATGAGTATTTCATTGTATATGTATATATGTGTGTGTACATATATATATATATATATGTATACAATATATAATATATATACATAATAAAATACTCAGTGTTAAAAAGGAAGAAAATTCAGACATATCCTGTAGTGGATACTACTTGTTCTATGGTTTTGCTAAGGAAATGTGCTTCTGGAAGCTGCTGCTGATTAGAAGTTTTTTGCATGAAATGAAATGGAGTCATAAATGATAATTTAGATATTATTATATTTAACTTTTAATATTTTCAGTCAGTGCTTTTCTTTTATAAAAGGTTTAAACAAAGAATCAGAAAATTTGGTTAAACACATGAACCAGCAAATTGTCACAAGTCAAAATAAGAAAAGAGAACAGGGTAGTCATGGAACAAGCCTAAAGGAAGGAAGGGTTAAACATTATTGGTAGCTGGGCGTAGTGGCGCACGCTTGTAATCCCCGCGCTTGGGAGGCAGAGACAGGAGGATCGCGCAGGTTCGAAGCCAGCCACGTGCGCTGGCTTAGGAGACCCTGTTTTCAAATAAAAATGTAAAAGTAGGTCTGGTCGTGTAACCCGGAGGTAGAAGGGCTTCCAGGAACCCCAGTACCACCAAAAAAAAAAAAAAAAAAATTATTGGTAGATGGAGAAGGCATCAAAGTCCAAATTCTTATCAATTCCATCAGGTCCTTTGGAAGTCAGTCAGCTTGTGGACAAATTCCACCCCACTGGTACTGTGTACCCAGTGAGCTGTTATTAATCTCAGTGTGCAGTTCTAAGATGACTCCCAACAACATGGATGAACCTTGAGAACATTATACTAAGTGAATTAAGCCAGTCACAAAAAGACAAAACCTCTACGATTCCATGGATATGGGATATTTCACATAGCCAGCAGAGACAAAATTTAACAAGTATAGTGTCTCAGTTTTGCTAGATAAAATTTTAGAGGTTGCTTGCATAACAGTATGAATGTATTTAATACTACTGAAGCAGCCACTTAAAAATGGTTAAGAAGATAACTTTTTTGTTATGTGTATTTTACCAACAAATGAAAATTCTCATACTTTGATGCTGGTGATCTCTCTTTCTGGTCTATTGGACATTTTCCTTCCATCATTCCCCATCTTGAATAGCAAGTGGTGGCAGCAGACTTTAAAAATTATGGTTAAAGACAGGAATCAAAGGAAGGGAATCACCTCAAATTCAATATCAGGTATCTCTAGTCCCAGAAAATTACTTGCCACTATTTGACACAGAGACAATAACACTGCCCTTGGGCTAAGCTATCATTTCTCTTTTCTAGAGTCTCTCTCCCTTCCTAGATCTTACTTCATCAACCTCGGTTTTCTCATCTCTGTGGCTCTCATCTTCCAACTCCAAAGGTTGTCTTGGGAAATTCTAGCCTACTTTACCCTTATTTTGTAGACCATGCCATATGGAACTCACTGTATTTATTAAAAGATCCTATCAAAGTATTTTTCATGTGAATTGTGAATCTAAATAAATTATAAGTTTCAAATTAATTTTCAAATAAGAATAATTATGACCTTTCCTTGGTATTCTGAATATGCTTCAGGAGATGTTAACACAAAATAAATTTTTCTTCACACTAATCATGTAAAATATTAAAGCATACAATATACCTTGTAGTTTAAATCTTGAGGAAGTCTTTTAACCCAAGTATATATCAAAAGTTACAGGTATAAATTCATATGTTTATATTGCTTTATAAATATAAGGAATTCATGAAAATACTAGCTATGTGGAGAACAGTTTTCTTGTAACCTCAGATTTTACAAATAGGTGAGAAAAAGGAAAATATTTGGGGTGGATGTTTTGGCCCTTATTATCTGAGAGAAAGAATGACAGATAATGAACAGATAATGAAATAAAAACTTGGCATATGTTTATTCAGAGGAGGAAAAGAATACCCTAATAAGTGGGGAGTATACATGGTTACCAATTTTCTTCTTTTCACAGAAAAATAGAAAATTTATGATAATAAATGTAGATGAAAAGAAATAAGAGATATTCATTTATTCCAGGATTGTAAGCTTAATAGATCAAGGACAACATTTGAAGGCACTGGCCTTCTAGACTCAAGTATCATAAGCCATGAAGGTTGCATGAATTATATTAACTTTAAAGAAATTTTGTTGTTATTTGTACATTGTGACAAGCAAAGAAAAAAATTCTGAGTCACTTTTTTTGTTTATTGCAGTACTGGGGATGGAACCCAGAGGCACTGTACCTCTGAGCCTCACGCCCAGCCCTATTTTTTAGTCTTTTTTATTTTTAAAACCAGGTCTCACTGAGTTGCAAAGGGCCTCGCTAAGTAGCTGAGGCTCTCCTTGAACCGGGATCCTCCTCTCTCAGCCTCCCAAATGCTGGGATTGCAAGTGTGTGCCACCATGCCTGGCTCTGAGTCATTCTTATAAAAATATTCTTTTTAAATCATATAATTTTAAGCAGAGGAAAACATTTATGTATAAGTATGAAATGAAATGGCTTGAAGTCTGGTCAGCAGAGCTGTTCAAGTTTTTTCTGATTTTTTGTCATTTTGAGAGACTAGTCAGAAGAAAAAAATATATATGACATGTTTATCTGTAGCTATAATTTTTATACATATATGCATATAAATGTGTATTATATATATGTATATTATATATGTATTTCCTAAATTTTAGGATTTTTGCTCATGTTCTTCATGAGTAATTTTCAGGAAATAATTTTTGGAAGAGCCGGGCATGGTGGCACATGCTTGTAATTCTAGCATTTGGGAGGCTGAGACAGGAGGATGGTGGTTCGCGGACAGCCTCAGCTACTTAATGAGGCCCTCTGCAACCCAGTGAGACACTGTTTCAAAATAAAGAGTAAAAAAATAGGGCTGGGGGAGTAGCTTGGAGGTAGAAGGCCCCTGGGGTCCATCCCCAGTACTGCCAAAAATTTTTTTTGAAAGAGACTTTATATAAATTAGTACTGCAAAGACAAAGAGCTTAGAGGGAATGCATTTTACTAAGATATGGACATTTTAAAATAATGGTTTTGTCATTTCAGGCTGGGAAGGTGATAGTTACTGAAAAATAGCAAACCAGGACAATCAAGAACTTTGTGGTTTTTAACATAGGTTGCATCTGAGTGCTTTTATGTGAAGAATGACTACACTATACAGTTAAAATGAGTCTTTACCTTTTCAAGTGTGCTGAATTATTTTAGAATGGGTGACAGGCAATCAAATCCACAAAGGTTTAGTGTGATCATTTTAACAGATGGCAATCTAAAACCTGAAGGCAGAAATAGGCTTCAGTCTTTTAGGGTTTATATAATCTGCATTTCTGAATACTAGCTATTTTAAGTGACTTAATTATAGTTAATTTATAAATTCATTTTGATTCTGATTATTTTATCTTGAAAATAGGGTAAACCACACAAAAGAAAATTATAGCTACATATAAACATGTCATCTAGAAATAATTGTCAATATTTTAGAATTTATATTTATAATCTTTTTATCTACTTTTTATATGTATTAATTATATACCTTAAATGAATATACTAAGATGTTTCAATCCACATAGAGGGCAAGCATAATTGATCATATCCATTTATCTCTCTCCCACCATTGTTCATCCCCCAGCACCCTTCTCAGCCCCTGTTGTACTTTCAGGATGACTTTTATTTTTTCTTTAGTTTGCACATATAAGAAAGATCATGAGATGCTTGCCTGTATGTGTCTGGCTTATTTCTCTAATATGATGGCCTCCAGTTCCATACACTTTTCTGCGAGTGACAGAATTTTATTCTGCTTTGTGGCTGAGTAATTACATACTGAATATGATATATATACACTGTATATACATTCTCAGGGGTGGGGTAGTTGGAGCTGATAGTAGTTCTATTGTTAATTTTTTTATTGTTACTCATTTCCACAATAGCTCTACTAATTTACATTCCCACCAACAGTACATAAAATTCATTTTTTACAAGGGAACTGAAATCAGAATATTATAGTAATGCATGCATATCCTTATTGATAGCAGTAAAATTCACAATAACCAAGATATAGAACCAACCTAGGTGTCATTAATAGATGAATGAATGGATGATAAAACTATAGGATTTAGACACAATGGAATTCTACTCAGCAATAAAGAATAACAAAATAATGTCATTTTCAGGAAAATGGAGAGACCTGGAAAGTATTATGTTAAGTAAGATTAGCTAGTCACAGAAAGTGAGAGGTTTTCAGATGTGGAAGTTAGGGACTAACTGGGATAGAGGTAGGACTTCAGATAATGGAGGAAAAGCACCAGTGGAGCCAGGGAGGTGGTCTAGGGAAAGCAAGGTGGAGAGAGACAGAGAGTCAGTGAAGGAATCACTTCCAGGGACATGATTTACATATGTGAGAATACCAAAGCCAATCTCAATACCCTGTGTGGGGAAGATAGAGAGGAAGGCAAGGGAGCCCAGGGAAAGCACACCTAAGTGCTGTGTGCATGTCTGTCATCGTCTCTATGAACTGCATTATGATGTACAACAATAATGTACCAATAAAAGTATTAAAACATTCTTTTTTTCATGTCCTGGCAGCATTGTTATTATTAGTGGTAGTACTTTTGACAATCACCATTCTAACAGGGGTGAGATGGCCTCCTGCGACAGGTTTATTTGTTCTTTCCTGATGGCTAATGATGTTGATCACTTAAAAATTATATTTGTTGGCCATTTTTATTTCTTCTTTTGAGAAGTACTAATTCAGATTATTTGCTCAATCTTTAATTAGATTACTTATTTTGTTGTTATTAAGTTTTTGAGTTCTTTAAAAATTTGGAATATTAGCCATCTGTCAGAGGAAGAGCTGGAAAGTATGTTTTCCCATTCTATAGGCTTTCTTCTAATTCTGTTCATTTTTTTTCTTTGTAGTACAGAAGCTTTTTAGTTTGATATGTTTATGTTTGTTAATTTTGGGTTTTGTTTCCTATGGTTTTAAAGTCCTATCTGTAAAATCTTTACATGTACTAATATCTGGAAGTGTTTCACTATGTTTTTTCTTAGTAATTTTAGCTCTCATAATAAAGATTTTGATCCATTTTGAGTTGATTTTTGTGCAGGGTATAAAGGGTCATGTCTTCTGCATGTGGACATCTTGTTTTCCCAGTACTATTTTTTGAAGAGCTTGTTCTTTTTCCAATGTATGTGCTCAGCTCCTTTGTCAATAATTGGTTGTATATGCATGTGGATTTATTTCTGGGTTCTTTATTCTGTTCCATTGGTCTATGTGTCTGTTTTTATGCCAATATCTTACTGTTTTAATTGTTATGACTCTCTTCTTTATTTTCATGGTTTAATGGTTTACTGTATTGATAATGCTTGATACTTTTCCATTTTTCTTTTTGTTTGATGGGTTTGAGTATGGAATCCAGGGGCATTCGACCTCTGAGATACAACCCCTGCCCTATTTTTATTCTTCATTTTGAAACAGAGTCTCACTAAGTTACAGAGGGCCTCACTAAAGAGCTAAAGCTGTCCACAAACTGCGATCCTCCTGTTTCAGCCTCCGGAATGCTGGGATTGCAAGCATGAGCCACCACACCTGGCTCCATTTCTCTTTTGAGTATCTATTCTTTTTGTAGATTTTATGCTTTCACACAGCTATAATGATAGTAATTCTCATCCTTTCACTTCTGGATATAGGACTCATTTAAGCATCTTTTTTAAGGCTGGTCTCATGGTCATGAATTCCCTTAGATTTTACTTGTCTTTATTTCTCTTTCATTTCTGAATGATAGCTTTGCTCTATATAATATTCTTGTTTGGCAGTTATTGTCTTTCAGGATTTTAAATTGGTAATTCTATTTCTTCTTGGTCTACAGGGTTTCTGAGTTAGTCTAATGGGATTGCTCTTAAATGTGACTTGACTTTTTTCTCTCGAAGGTTTTAAAATTCTTTCCACATCCTATATTTTTAACAGTTGACTATAATATGTATTAATTAATATCTTCTGATCATGTCCTTTTGGGGTAGACGTGCCTACTAAACATGGATGTCCATGTTTTTCCTAAGATTAGGAAAGTTAACTGCCATTTTCATCAACTAAATTTTATATGCTCTTAATCATTATTTATTCCCCATCAGATAGGCCAATCAGGTGGATGTTTAACAAATTATGGTGTCCCAAACATCTTAAAGGCTCTCTTTATTCTTCCTTATTTTTATGTCTAAATGTAATATTTAGAAAGACCTGTCTCTGAGCTCGGATATAGTTTTTTATTCTTAATCTAGTTGCATTTTTGAAGCTTTCAGCTAAGTTTTATTTTTTTATTTTAGTTATTGGACTCTTCACTTTTGATATTTCTGTATTTTAAAGATCTCTATTACTTTGGTCAGATTCTTGTTTATATCCTGAACTGCCTTCTTACTTTCACTTAATTATTTATCTCTACTCTCTTGTATCTCACTGAGTTAAAAAGTTCTTTTAAATTCTTTATTAGGCATTTAATTCACTTTATTGTTTTCAGAATCTGTTACTAGAGTGTTATAATGTACAGAAAGTGTTCCTATTTCCTTTTCTCTTTATTTTTTTGTATTTCTATGTTGAAATTTGTCCCTTTCTTAGAATGGATATCTCTGCCACTTTTATGGATGGCTGTATTAGTAAATGGTTCTCTTCTGAAGACATATACTGAGGTATTGGTTTTCTGTGCAATGTTGAGTTTATTTCCAGCCAAGCACAATTGAGTAGTCTCACTGTAGCTTCTTTTTTTTTTTTTTTTTTTTTTTTTTGGTGGTACTGGGGTTCCTGGAAGCCCTCCTTCCTCCGGGCTACACTCCCAGACCTATTTTATATTTTTGAAACAGGGTCTCTTACGCCAGCACGGCTGGCTTCGAACTTGCGCGATCCTCCTGTCTCCGCCTCCCAAGCGCGGGGATTACAAGCGTGCGCCACCACGCCCGGCTCACTATAGTTTCTTTGGCTGTAATTAGTGAGTTTGGGAAGAGTGTGTACCATATTGGAGTCACAGACACACACTGTCTTTGTGAGTCATGCAGGTGTAGGGAAACTCTAGCAGTTTTTATTATGCTGTTGTCCCATGTCTCTTGATCTTACATGATTTCAATTTTTTTCTTGTTGATTTCCAGTGTTCTCTCATAATCATTCACTTCAATATGCAGATACATACCTGTGGCTTTGATTCTTCTTTGAAGAGTAACAAATGAGTGCTGTGGGTAGTGCCTCTATTTAGCCATCTTCTACAATCTCTTCTTTATTCATAATAGTATACACTTTTCCCCCATAAACTAGCTTTATGCTGGATATTCACATTTGTATTTAGTTCAGTTATATAATTTATTACAAATATGTTTATAAGGAATTGTATTTTCTTGGGTACCATTTTGATATCTGCAGAGAATTTTCCTATTATAAATGCACTATCCATTTTTCTTTTAAAATTTTTTGTTGGTACATTGTAGTCATACATCTTTTTTTTTTTTTTTTTGGTGGCACTGTGGTTCCTGGAAGCCCTTCTACCTCTGGGCTACACTCCCAGACCTATTTTATATTTTTTATTTGGAAACAGGGTCTCTTAAGCCAGAGAGGCTGGCTCTGAACCACCGTGATCCTCCTGTCTCTGCCTCCCAAGTGTGAGGATTACAAGCATGTGCCACCATGACTGGCACATAGTTATACATCTTAATGGGCTACAAGATGGTAGATGTATAAATGCAGATATTACTTATTTAGCCCTTCCCCACTTCCCATTCCATTCCCTCTTCCCTCCCTCTTTCTCATGTTTGGCTTTGTGACTGAATTTGATGTTTATGAATGTACATCTTGTGCATTAAGGAATTCCTCTCTTTCCCCTCCCATCTCCCTCAGTTAGGTTGCCGTATTTGCTCATCTAAGGCTTCTCTTTCTTTGTCTAGAGTTCCTCCTAGCTTTTCCATATTAGGGAAAGCACCCAATCTTTTACTTTTTATGACTGTCTAATCTCACTTAGCATAATGTTCTCCAGTTCCATTACTTTCTCTGCAAATGACATAATTTTGTTTTTATGTATAGCTGAGTAAAATTCTATTGTGTACATATTCCATAGTTTTGTAATCCATTCATCTATTGATGGACATCTTGGCTCTTCCCATAGTTTGGCGATTGCAAATTGTGTGGCTATGAATACTCATTAGTTCGGTAGTTTGGTTTGCATTCTTTTGGGTATATTCCCAGAAGTAGTATTGCTGGATCATATGGGAGGTTCATTTCCATTCTTCTGAAAATTCTTCATACTGTTTTCCAAAGTCATTGTATGAATTTGTAATCTCACCAACAATGATTTAGAGTTCCCACTTTTCCACATCCTCACCTGCATTTGTTGTGGTTTGTGTTATGAATGATTGCCATTCTATTTGGAGTTATTTTAAATCTCAGAGTAGTTATGATTTGCATCTCTCTGGTTGCTAATGATGTTGAGCATTTTTATACATTTATTGGCCATTTTAATTTCTTATTTTGTGAAGGGTCTATTTAGTTCACTTACCCTTTTTTTTTTTTTTTTTTTGGTACTGGGGGTGGAACCCAGAGGGTTTCTACCCCCGGGCTATACTCCCAGACCTGTGAATGAGAATTTTACTTCCATTGTTTTAAGTCATTGGGGTTTTACGATAATCTATTGAAAGCTCACTAATACAGATTCAGTCCTGTATCTGTATCTAGAAAGCAGCGTTAGTCTTCTCCCATTACTAAGTGATGGAGTTAGTTTTGTAATGTTCTGGCTTTAAATGAGAGGTACACATTTTGTGTTAGTTTTCAAAATGGTCTTCAGTATATTTCTTATGAATATTATATATTATACAGTTATTTTGGAGGCAGCAGCTCAAACATCTTTTGTTTTCATACTCATCATGTGGCTGAATCGGTAAGAGACTTGTCATTGATGGCCTAAACTCTCCATTGTAGAAAGTGGATTAATTTATCTCAAATACATTTAAAATTATACTAATTATATACTATTCCTGTAAGTATGAAATAAATAGTCAACCATATCATTTTCTGTTTCTTGGATCAGATGAGAAACCTTGATTAAGTAATCAGTGACCATGAGACTTTACTCAGTTGCAAATAGTAAAAACCCACACAATCTTAGCTTAAAGGAGAATTAATGAAAACAAATACATTCATGGTAAAGTGTAGTTATGCTTAGTAAGGGAACTCATGAAAACAATACAGAAAGACTCCTTTCTTTCTGTGACTACAAATTTTCCTTTTCTATTTTGGTAGAAAAGGGCTTCCAAAATCCCAACTGAGATTTTTTAATTCAACCATCAACAGGGATTAACTGTTCTGATTCTAAATCCCTGAAAAAGAGACTCTCATTAACAAAGATGAATTTTTTTTCAGTAACTTTGTGTATCATGGTCTATAGGTGAGAGGGTTAGGTGTGGAAATTTGTCTGGAGGATGGGAATGAGGTTCTATGGTTTTATTTAATCTCAAGAAGGTCTGTGGCCCCAGGCTCTTGTGAAAGAGGCTCTTCTCAGAAGAGCAGTGTAAATCATTAGTCAGTTTCACTAAATGACTGGTTGACAAGTCCAAAGAAGTCTTTTGAGCTTAAATGTTATATATTCAGGATACATAAGAATTTTTATTTTTTCCTCAATTATAATAATTTTGTAAAAATTATCTTAAACTTATGAGGATGTTCATTTCTAATTCACACTAAGTTTTATGAAGTAATGGACAAAGTGCATTAAGATACATCATCAACCCCAGATGTTTTCTGAATGAATATTTTGCACAAAATATAGCTTGCTTTTATTCATTTGCCTACACATTGTACATTTTTCCGTATAACTAAATATAGATGTATACAATTATGTTAGTGACTACACCGTACTTCTTTGCATGGTGTCTCAACATTTTAGGTTTCTTTTGATGCACATTTTTTTGTTTCTGACTCTATTATTGATAGGATGTCCTCATATACTATCTTTCAACACTTGTCTGATTATTAGTGTGTATTTTTAGAAATGGAATTATTAGATCAGTGGATATGCATTTAAAATTTGGAAACACATTGTCAAATCATTCTCAGGGAAGAAATTTTGCAGTTTACAATTTTACCAGAAGTCTTTAAGGTTAGCTATTTCTCTCAACTTCATTAAAGCAGGCCATTATTGATGTTTAGCAATGATATAAGTAAAAAGTGCTATTTCATTGTTAATTTGAATTTAAAATCCCACCCTTAAAGCAGAAGAGTTGGCTAAAGTATATCAAGTTAGAGCCTAAGGGACCTGGAAAATGCAAAAATCAGGAGCTATAGGAGATTTATTTTTTTGCTTTTTATTCAAGAAACTTGAAACCACTGATAATAGGTATATAAAATTACATTTATAGTCCTCTATTGGGCACATCTGTAAGGAGTTGAGTTAGACTTTGTCTTGGGAGCTTTTTATACTTCACGTCTAGCTTCCATGTCTTGAGTTTGCACTGAATTAGTGGCCAGTTACTTGTCATATTTTCGTCCCATCTCTTTTTCTTCTAAACATAATCTCTTACAGTAGCAGGCATTATCCTTCGAACAGTCCCACAATTGATTTGTCATTGAGTAAATAATAGAAAGTTAAAATAATGGCTCCTTCCTCTTCCAGTGTAGCTTTGTGAGCCCTCAGTTGGAGAGAGGCCCGCCACAGCAATAGCTTCTGCAACACAAGGACTATTAACAGAGACTTTGAGAATTTCCTCCCTTTGTTTTCTGCAGTTTTGTATCAGCCTCTTGAGGAAGGCAAATTCCATTCAATGTGCTTTGATTTTTTTTTGCTTTGGTTCATGGGGCAGTGCATCTGTGACGTGTGGTTGTATGACTCCTGTTTTTAGTGGTGGTGTGATTTTAGTTCCTGTTCTTGCTTCTCTTTGATTTTTTTCAATCAGTTTTTTGATGACTATGACAGGGTGTGGAGCAAGTGGTAATGTGATTCTTTCACGATCCTCTTTCCTGGCAGTTAACTTGTTGGAATTTAATCTTGTTATGGCATCCAACATCCAATTTTTGTATTAGCTTGTGTCTGAAATTCAGTTATAAGTCAAGCATCCAGACTTGCTTGGAGAGCAAGTCTCAGTATCACCCAGCAAATTCTTGAAATAGGGATGCATCTCTGTCTTCACACTTATTAGCCATCATATAAGTGAGGCTCAATGATATGGCAGATTCAGGGGTTGTGTTAATGGAGCAAAAATAATTGATGGAAAGTAAGAACAACAGAGAGCATGCTGACTTACAGTTCCTATGACTCCTGAGAAGACTGCTTCCACCTTTGATATCCTAATTCATTATGGAAAAATGTGGTCACACTATAATACCCAGGAGGTCACACAGCAGCACACTTAACTCACTTTTATGCAAAGGCAGCAAATGAACAAAAATCAAGCTTGACATCATGACATCTTTTGTCCAAAATGAAGTTCATTAACCATTAATGAGTTACTCAATTTGGTGTCCTATGCCAACTTAATGTCCATCAAATCCTTAGCTTATCCAGCAATGTTTGTCCCAATTAATGACTCTGGTCATCAAAGAGGGGCAGTTTCTCCCCTCACTTTATTAAAAGACATCAATGTGCTTATTTTGTTTTAGAAATTTTTTGATTATAAATAAGTTAGCCAAGTAGAATATATATAGTAGAATATATATATATATATTAGAATATATATATATATATTCTCTCTATATAGATAGATATAGAATATATAGATAGATATATCTATATATCTATATACCTATCTCTCTCTCTCTCTCTCTATATATATATATATATATATATATATATATATATATAGAGAGAGAGAGAGAGAGAGAGAGAGTTAACATAGCCTTTGATGTGCTGCCTTATTTCAGTCCAAGACATTGCTTTTGGTATAGGAGACTATAATTAATCTAATTCATGACCCTTATCACTAGGAAAGGACAGTAAATCTAAATATTGACTGTTGGACTAAACTGGATCTTTTATTTCCCTATTTGGAATTCTAAGAGTTAGACAAAATGCTTTGTCTTAGTCCCAGAAAAGCAAAACAAACTTTATTGTGAATAAAGGAAAAATGTTTATGTCACAAAGTTTGCCCAATGGATTCAGAAATAAGTATTTATATTGCATATTAGATGGAAGATATTAATAAGCATCCTTCTTTGACATCTTATTTTTTGCAGTACTGGAGATTGAACCCAGGGCATTCATATTTTACCTCTGAGCTACACCCCCAGCCCTATTTTTTATTCTTTTCTTTTATTTTGGAAGCAAGGTCTCACTAAGTTGTGGAGGGACTTACTAAGTAGCTGAAGCTGGATGTGAATCTGCAATCCTTCCTGTCTCAGCCTCCCAAATACTGGGATTACAATTGTGTACCACCATGCTAAGCTCTTCTTTAACATTTCTTGCCCCCACAACAAAATGTGCCCCTAAAGAACAGAACTCTATTGCTCCCAAGTTTCTGCTTTGAGGATTCTACCTGCATCTCCTGTTTCTCTGGGTCAAGTCTAGGGTGAGTCAACTTTCTATGGAACCATTTATTCAAGAATTGTCCTTAAAGGCTTTTATGATGCCCCATTTTTAGTGAAATGCCAGAGAATTAACTCAATAAGATTGTGTCTTTGATTTCTTTTTTTTTTTTCCTTTGTGAGGAACAATGGTAAGTCAAGGAGTGACAGAGATCAAATTTACAAGGAATAGATTCTGGTTCTCTAGAATTTTAGATTAATTGTGTCTTATACTATTCTTCTGCCAATAATATTAATGTACTAGGCATATTGCCTAGATAGTTGATAATATATTATGAATGCTTTGTTCTTTTAGATCTAAGCATTGAAAGACAACTTTAGAATGATATAGACTAAGATTATTGGTTATTGTGTTCCAGCATTCAGTCCTTCAAAAGTAAATTTTATATTGAGATATACTTAGCATTTTATTTTATCATAAGAATCTGTATGATTGGAATTATGGGGTAGTTAATTACATTTCTTTTATATTGCTGAATAATTTTAACTTAATTGTATTAATGATAACCTAACCAAATGATATTTATCAATATGATAAATATGCAGGTTATAAAGAATAATTTAGAGAGACTATCATACATCTGTCAATGTTTTACAAAGTTTATTTTGGTATTCATACATAATTTAAAAGAAAAATCTTACTAGGATTATATTGCAAATGAGTAGTTGCTGTTATACAACTTCCAAAGTTACTTTTAACTCTGGAAATTCTTTGAATTCATCTTCATATATGAAAAATAAAACAAGCAGGCAAACCTCAGAATTACAACCTAAAGCAAGGTACACTGCTTACATTATTCCTTAACTTTAAGAAAATTGGCTCACTAATATGGTTAGAATTTAGGCGTCTTATTCTTACAGCCACAAATATCCATTATATATTCCTTTTAGATAAAAATCTGTGGTAAGCGAATGCTTACCACATTGTTATACTCTACCGCATTGTTATACTCTCCCTCCCCACTTGCCCTTCTCCATTTATACACATTGCATGAAGCTGGGCAATTTTATACTTTGCTTACATTTCTTCTTTTTTTTTGTTACAACTTTTGTCCAGGAGATCATATTTGTCTCAATTGTCTCATTTGATTTCTTTCATTCTTCTCAATCCTTTACTTCATATTGCTCACTTAGGAAGCCTCTGTCCTCATTCCCTCATTTTTCTGTCAAGTTCATGGTCTCTAATGGCGCCCAAAGAGCTACCCTATAGTAAACGTGCCTCCCCACCTTGCCTCTACTGTTATCCTTCTCTACTATTTTCGGTCTTTCTGGTTTTTATATTGTTTTATTCCTTTTACTTACATTTTATTTAAGCTTTGGAAAGGCAGGGAAAGGAAAATCTGTGTTTAATCTTTCATAAGTTACAGAAATTTCTGTGCCATGATCTTTTAATATTTTACCTTATCTTCATACAAGTCTACCTCTAAAGAGTTGGTGTTCTCTCTGTAATTCTTGGATGATAGAAATTTGAAGATATTAAATGCCTTGATTATTCAAACTTATTTGCATAGTACATGTGGTATTTCAAAGTATTCAGTGGCCTTTGAAGCCCATCTTTCCTCACTCCATCACAGAATACCTTTCTCCTTTTTTTTTCATGGTACAAATTAGTTATACAGAATGGTGAGTTTCATCATAGTATATTGGTACATGCATATGTCATGATGTGGTCAATTTCACTCCCCAATAAGACTCTTTACCCTCTTCATCATCCAACTTCTTTCTCTACTTTGTTTCCTGATGGGATAGCTTTCTTTAGTTCATTTATTGATTTATACATATGTTTCTTGGTGCCTTAAGTCTCACATCACAATGCAGTTTACAGTGACAGTGACAGGCATGCACACAGCACTTGATGAGCCCTCCTCCAGCCCCCTCCCCACTTGCCCTTCCCCATACACGATGCTGAGATTGGCAGTGCTGTTCTCCAGTATGTATATCGTGTCAATGAAAGTATTTCCTTCATTTATTCTCTCTCCTCCCCCACCCTAGGCTACCTCCCTGGCTCCACTGGAAATTCTCCTTCATCATCTAAAGTCCCTCTTATATCCCAATTATGACCTAGCTTCCACATATAAGAGAAAACCTATGAGCCTTCACTTTCTGTGACTAGTTAACCTCACTTAATATAGCATTCTCCTATAAATTGCATAATCTTGTTCTTCTCTATTGCTGAATAGAATTCCATTGTGTATGTATCCTATAATTTTATAATCCATTCATTTTTGATGGACTGCTAAGTTGATTCCATAATTTGGCTATTATAAATTGTGCTGCTATAAACATGGACATGCATACATTACTATAATATTCTGATTTTAGTTCCTTTGGAAAAATAAACAGGAGTGGTATAGGCTCTGTCATATGGTATATCCATTCCCAGTGTTCTGAGAAACCTCCACACTGATCTCCATAATGGCTGCCCTAATTTGTAATCCCACCAGAAATGTAGAAGAGTTCTTATTTTCCCATACCCTCACTAGCATTTATTGTTGTTTGGCTTCTTGATGATTGCCATTCTAATTGGGATTATGGAGAAAAGACAGTGTTTTCAACAGTGTTGGAAAAACTGGTCATCCATTTATAGAAAGATGGACTAAAGCCCCTGCCTCTCACCCTCCATAAGAGTCAACTCAAGATTAATCAAAGACCTGGAAATTAGCTGGGCGTGGTGGTGCACGCTTGTAATCCCCGCGTTTGGGAGGCTGAGACAGGAGGATCACGTAGGTTTGAAGCCAAGCCTCAGCTACTTAGTGAGGCTCTCAGCAATTTAAGAGAGACCCTGTTTCCAAATAAAATAGAACATGGGTCTGGTATTATAGCCCGGAGGTAGAAAGCCTCTGGGTCCCACCTCCAGTACCACCAAAACAAACAAACAAACAAACAAACAAACAAACAAACAAAGACCTGGAAATTAGACCAGAGACTTTGAAATTACTAAAGGGAAGCTTAGGTCTAAAACTTCAACATAGAGGCACAGGTAAAAATTTTCTCAGTAAGACCCCAAAGCACAATAAATTAAAATGAGAATAAGTGGGATTATACTGAACTAAAAAGTTTCTTTTCATCAAAGGAAATTATCAAGCATCTAAAGCGAGAGCCTACAGAATGGGAAATCTTTACCAGCCAGCTATTTCTCTGATAGAAAGATAATATCTAGAATATAAACAGTACTTACAAGATTTAACTGTAAAAAAAAAACAATCAAGAAATGGAAAATTTCACTAAATAGACACTTTACAAAAGGAAAAACAGAAATGGCCAATAAATATATGAAAAAGTGTTCAACATCATCAGCAATCAGGGATTGCGAATCAGAATAGCTTTTTTTTGGTGGTACTGGGGTTCCTGGAAACCCTTCTACCTCTGGGCTACACTCCCAGACCTATTTTTCTTATGCTATTTTATTTGGAAACAGGGTCTCTTAAGCCAGCGAGGCTGGCTCCAAACCAGCGCGATCCTCCTGTCTCCACCTCCCAAGTGTGGGGATTACAAGCGCCACCACGCCTGGCAGAATAGCTCTTTTAATGTGACACTGTTGACACTTCTTGAGCTCTTATGTCTCTTATCAACACATTAATTTTTGTGATGTTTTTGGTCAGTTTTATTACTGGTGTACCTAGTTTAACAGTTGATAAGATTTAAGCAGAAAAGAGAATCTATAATGAGCATGTCTGAATTCCAGAGTATTAAAGAATCAGTTACAACCTTCACAAAGAAGCCAGAAGGACTGAGGAGACAAGGCAGCTTAGGGAATAATGTGCTTGATCAAAAGATGTCTAGTGACTGTGCAGTTGTTTGAAAATAAAGTGAAAAGAAATCTCTATATGCTGAGAGAAGAAGAATTTGCAGGGCCAAAATCACAGGCTTTTTTTTTTAAATGCCAGAAAACCTCATTTCTATTGTTGATAAAGTTAAATAGTAAATGAAGAGAATATAAGCAGCAGATGGACTGAATCAAGGCTTTAATATAAGACTTGACAGTATACTAAAAAATGTTAGATAAAAAATTCATTAAAATTAATGTGTCTCCATGTACTGTTACTGTCACTAAAAACAAACTAATATATTTCTTTTGAAACATAAATGTCAACCTGCTGAGCTGAACAACATTTTCAAAAAACAAAGTGCAGGACCACTTTTAAGCATGTCACATTGAAAATCTTTATTAATCTAGGGAGTGAGTTAAATTTGAGAACATGAAACAGTAATATGTAACCCTGAGGTACAAAAATCACAAGAAGGTTTTTTGAGTTATGCTAAAAATGTATGTGGCAGATGAAAATATGAATAACTCCAACAATTTTCAGTTTCTGTTTTTCTTTGGTATGTGCTCATCACCCTTCACTTATTTTGTGAGGATGTTTATTCTATATGAATATTGTTTCGTGTTTGTATGGAAAATTGTAGCTAAACATTTCATTGTCCTCACTCTACAAAAGAAGCACACTTCTATTGCTTTGTCATGCTTGTAGCCATTAAATTGTTACATTTACATATTAAAAATGTAAAGTGTGGAGCCAGGCATGTTGGGGCATACCTGCAATCCCAGTACTTGGGAGGCCGAGACAGGAGGATTGCAGCTTCAAGGCCAGCTTCAGCAACTTATCGAGACTCTTAGCAACCTACTAAGACCCTGTTTCATAAAAGTAAAAAAAATAAAAAAGGGCTGTCAGTATAGCTCAGAAGTAATATGCCTCTGGATTTAATTTTGAGTACCATTCAAAAAAGAATGTGTACAGTATGTAACAAAGATATATAAAATAAAATGCATAAGAAACAACATAAAATTTATACAATATTTTAAGTCTAAAATGCTTTCAAAAACTATGATATCAATATTTGTGGGATTCCGTTTTCTGATTATACATCACTTTTTGTTACACCGACTTTAAAATGCTGGCAACTGATGTTTCACTTCACCCAGAAAGCAGAAACAAAATGGATATTTTGGCAATTCACAGCAACAATAGAGTGACTACAAATCTATAAACCTGTGTAGTGACCAAATTATAAGGAAAGATTACAGATGAAAAAAAAAAAACTAAGCCCTACACTCCTATTCTCTGTATAGGAATTAAATTACTAAATTAAAAAGGTTTTGTATACTCTTATTTTAATGAGACATGGTTTTCAGAAAGGAGTAATTTATAAGAAACTAAATTAAAATGTCATGTAACTAATTTCCAATGATTCAGCTATTCTCAACATACTCCAGAGAATGAGAATATTATAAATGCAAAATTTTCCTTTATTGTTTTCTAAAGGCATTCCATTTCTTTTCTTAAAAGAACTACCTTTGTTTGAGTCTTATAAACATTATTCTACTTTTAGAGTGCTAGTCAGAACCAACATCTTTATTCCTTCAGAAAATGTTTGTTAAGCCTACTATATGCTGAGGTTGTGCTAGGCTAGGGGAATAGAATGGCAAATTAACATATACCTCCCTCTTAGATTAGTTCTCATTACTGTGGAGAACTAAATTTTATGTGATGGCTATATGGTTGATCTAATTATTTTTTTTAATTTTAATGTCCATGATTTATGCTTTTTACAGTAGCTATCACATAATTATTCTGATGTTATAGGCATATGGTTCTGCTAGATAGCTAAGGCTGTGACATTTGGTTCCTTAGCAACTGCAATGGACTTGAAAGCAAAAGAAATTGCCATGAAGTACTCTAGGACAATCAGCCTTTATCAAGATACATAGGTTAACCTGCCATAAAATATTTTTTGGAATGCAGAGAAAATATTTCACTTACCTAGTCCCTAGTAGTGTATGGGTGGTGGAGAAAAGACAAGCTACTAACTAGATTTAGTTTCAAATTAGTTAATTAGTAATGCATTTCTTAGTGTTTGATGTAATATACATATATTACATCAAATATATATATGATAATGCAATATGGTAAAAAAATAACCCAAGACACAAGGGCCAAAGAAGCATGGAAGCAGAAACTTAAGATATAAGTAAAGTTAATTTTAGTGTACAAAGTGTATGCAATCAGAGTTTCCTCATTGCCCAAATGGGCCATTAAAGCCTTGACATGTAATAGTGACTCATTAATAACATGGCACTAAATATTATTAAAGGTGTGTAGAACTTATCATGGCAAGGATACATTTGTTTCCATTCTACATTCAGTTTCAATTCCACTGAGGTTATTATGAGAAGATAGAAATGAATGGGTTTTGAAATAGGGTTGGACTTGGCAGGATACACAAACAGCCTTGATGGATAACAGATAAAGTACAGCCTGAACGACAAGCAGGCTTACCCAGCCTATACAGAAATGAGACGAAATAAGACATATGACTTCTTATACAAAAAGCAAACTTCTACAAAATCATTGTGAGCAAAGAAGGGTGCATTAAAGATAAACGATTTGGACAATTTGTTTTTGTTGGTACAATTGATATTTATTAGCAGCTAACATTTGTTGAATCGTTAATATGGGCTAAATTCTTAACTTGTTAATCCTCAGAGATGAAAAATTTGGTTTTCTTCCTAGAGACAAGTATATTGAATTTCTGCGAGGTTAAATTTACCCAAGATGACATAAGATTCAAGACCAAGACTGATTTTTAAAGAGCCTCTAAACCATTATATTATTTCTATTCTTGAACTCTAATCTGTGCAGCCAGTGCCCCAACTAAGATCAGTGCACAGAGTAGAGGTAAAGATGTTTTACAATATACTCAGCTCTAGTAAACACTTATTACAAAGTAGTAATGACTTTGACAGTAGCTGTTAAAATGTGACATGCCATGAGGAAACTTCAGTTAATGTGAGGTGGTCATTTCTAGGCTATCTTTAATAATAAAAATAAAATGAGAATAATACAGTGATTCTGGGGTAGGGAGGAAATGAGGAGATGAGGTCAGAGGACAAAAGTAGCATATGTATAGTATAAATAAGTCTAGGGATTTAGACGATATGAGAACCAAATATACAATATGAGAACAATATGAGAAATATAGTTAATATTATATGAAAACTATACAGTTAATAAAATTGTGTCGTGTTAGGGGATTTTGTTAAGTAAATAGTTTTCAGGTGTTCTTGTCACAAAAAAATATAATCATGTGAGGTGTTTCACATGTCAATTTTTTCACTAGAGTCATCATTTACTATGTATAATATGTATCCCATAAAAATCATGTTGTGAAATATATATATGGCAAAATTGTGAAAAGTTGGGCTGGGACTATAGCTCATGATAAAGTCCTTGCCTGGCATGCATGAGGCCCTGAATTCCATTCCAGGTACTTCAGGAAGAGCAAACAAGCAAGCAAACAACAGCAATGAGAAATAAAACATTTTAAATATGAATAATAGATTTTATAAAAACTATTAATAATAACTTCTTTAGGACACTGTATATTGTTTGGTAGCACCTTAGGGACTGTGCCTCATGTGGGAATATAGATTTGACATGGTTCACTCAACATTCTCTGCCCTTTCTCATACTGGAGAAATGTTGTCCATAAAACCTTTTTCTTTTTGAGAATTTTAGAAGCATTATAGATATGAACTATATTCAGGGAAGTTTTTTACTGACACTTCTGGAGGACTTTGGTTTTGATACTTGTTTTATGGTAACATTTAGTAAAAAGAATTGTAGAGCAGCTAAATGATTTGCAAAGTCATTCATGATCTGGCCTGTTTATACACCTTTCACTCACTGTATTTGTCAGGGAGGGAAAGAAAATGTAGGGATATATATAAAGAATATAAGTATACAAATGCTAAACATAGGTCATGTTAAAACTCAGAATTATGCATTAATATATTTTGAAATAAATAAATTTACAGAATTGATACAAAAGTATTAAATTTGTCTGATTAGCATTTTCTTACCATATGACTTAGATATTACTTTGCTATTTCAAACTCTGTCTTTTATGCTTTCAGTTCAGCAGGTCTTCCTTTTGGTATAAAACATGCGTCTCAGGTTGTTCTTCTCTAACAACCCCCATCAGAAATAGGTCTGTGAGAAAACTCCATACTGTGTCCATTAGAATGACACCTTCTATGCAGAGGAGGTCATATGGAGGCCTCCGGTCACTGACATGCCTTCTTAAATGGTTAACAGGATGAAACACACAAAAAACTAATATAGTTAGGAGCCAAAGTAGATAAACCATGCTTGAGTACTCATGGGCCATGCATAATGATCCTGAGCAGGGCAGTATCCACAATCTTAACAGTATTGCACATGTCTATCCACCCTACTTGAAATACAGAGCCATAACATGTAAAGAGCCTCCAAAATTTATAGACATCACCATTGTATTGTACAGATGGAAAAAAAACCCACATTTTTTACTCAATATGCAGCTCCACTATTAGAGTTGGTAAATGTTTAGAGAACGGCACACACAGATTTCTACACATTTTAATAAGATGCTGAATCTTTTTGACAAGGTGACTTTGTTTCCTTTATATACTGGGAAAATGTGAATGGAAGAATTATAGAATGTCATTTTTTATTTAACACCACTCCATAGCTTTCTTTTCAAATGAAAAACTAGATTAAAATACAAAATCAGCAAAAATGATCCAATTTAAGCAACTCTCCTTTTTCTGACTTGTTTATTTATCTGAAACTTTTCAGCAATATTTTGGGTGGAAAATATTGTTACAATAGAATATGTGCCTTAGTAGCACAGAAACATAAGTAGTAAATTTAATGCTAAAAACTGTAATACACGCCAAGTTTGGAAAGAGTAAAAAACAATGCACATATTTTTTACTTAACTTGAAAGTTGTGAAGAATCACATGTATGGCAGTATTTCGGATTATTAGGATGCCTAAATAAACTCAAATTATTCTAATGTAGCAATTAAAGAGCAAACATACTTGCAAACTATTAGCAAATTTTTATAATAACCTTATTTTAAAACATTCCTTAAAAACCACTGTCTGAAAAACTAAGCATATGTTCAGAGAAAATCATTTTATATTAAAATATATTTGGGAGATACTGCATGCTCTGATCCCTTAGAGATTCAAGAGGTATATTTATTTATGAAATGTTCTGACATACCTGTTCTCTGTTACAAAGAGTTTCCCAGACTTGTTTGATCATTATATTCTTTTTGGAATATAATGTATAACATTTTGTCAAACTTAAATGTTTCATAGAACTTGAGAAATTCTGAATTTCACTTACTAGTAACTTTACTTTTATTGTGTAAAGTTAGCTGGTTAGCTGCATGTACTTAAATCTTGCACATTTATGCAAAAAGTGCATGCTATATTGAGTGTCTCATTGATAACTTGTGATTATGGTGTATTTCTTTGCTTATACTTATGTTAAATTGAAAATATTTTATTTCTACAACAGAAAAAAACCTTGACTTTCAACATAATACAGAAACTTTTTCACCACTTAGTTAGGGAAGACCTTCTTTGTGGGGATTATAACTATTATTAGATTCTCTCATATTTTCCTGACAGTTGTATATAACATAATTATATTTTTGATCAATGATGAACCACATATACCATGGAGGTACAATAAGTTCATATCACTTAGTGATGTCATAGACAATTTTGTGTAAGTAGACGCAATTATATTTACAAAAGATGAAATCACCCATTGACACATTTCTTAGAATGTATCCCTGTCACTCACCAATGCATGACTGCAATTAATTTGTATTTGAAGGCTTAAAATCAAATTATTAGATACCTAAAATAGGGGACCCAATACTCCTTTTTCTTAGCTATCTTCAAAGATCATAGGTATGTTTTTGAGATGACATTCCTCGTGGAAGTAAAGATTCCCCGATTGATGCCAGAATGATTTTTTTTTACTGTAAACAGAAAGTCAGTTTAAATAAAAAAAATAAAGTTTAATTAAAAAAGGATGTTCAAATATTTATGAAATAGCCTTACAAAGGCAAATTGGAGAATTCATTGGCTTTAGTCATCTGCCTTAATCACGTGTATTATAGATGTTAATCAGCACATACTTAAAAGATAAAGTTGACAAATATAACACTGTTAATATTAATATTCTAGAATGATTTTCCACTGGTAATATTAAAAACAGAAAATTGTCTATTATATTAATACTAATACTATATTATTAAGATGTTAATATTAATATTAACAATTAGATTAAGATTAACAATTTTAGATGTCTAATAATATTAATATTAACAAGAAGATTAGATTAAGATTAACAATGTTAAATAATATTAGGTTTAGTAAAAAAAATTGCTTTCCAGAAAATTAGAGTTATTGTCTTTTATAATCTGATATTAATACTCTGCCTCCAAAGCTAAAATTAAGAATCTAACAAGCCTATATTCCCCTCAGAGCTAATATAAACTTTCACCACTAATCCTTTTGATCTGATTCGATCTTATCTACATTTATTGTGAAGCCTTAGATTTTGTTTTTCTGTGGCATTTGTTAATGTACGGACATTATTCATGAGTAAGGGCAAAAGAGTTTCTAATCTAGAAAAAAATATCCAACAGCAGGAATCTGACATTGAAGAAATATGGGCCCATCTTAAGAGAGCTAACCTAAGAATAATTGGAATAGAGGAGGGAAAAGAAAGTGATACCAAAGGGATCAACAATCTCTTCAAGGAAGTAATAGCAGAAAATTTTCCAAACATAGAGCAAGAGGTTGATACACAGATCCAGGAAACTTATAGAACTCCCTTTAGACAGGATCGGAGAAGAGGATCCCCACGCCATATAATTGTCAAAATGACCAATGTGGAAGCCAAGCAGAGAATCTTAAAGGCAACAAAAACAAAGGGCCAACTGACATTCAGAGGCAAACCAATTAGAATCACTCCAGACTTCCCAAACCAAGTCATGAGAGCCAGAAGGGCTTGGAGTAACATATTCTAACCTCTGAAAGAAAGCAACTTCCAGCCAAAAATTTCCTATCCAGCAAAACTTTCTATCAAATTAGATGGAGAAATAAGAAGCTTCCATGACAAACAGAAACTGAAGGAATTTATGTCTTCAAAACCAGCGCTAGAGAAAATACTCAAAGAGATTAACTACAAAGAAGAAATAGGTAACACTCACCAGAACCAGAGAAACAAGAGTTTCCATCCAACAGACAACTAAGATTGGTTATCTGTGGAGATTCATTATTTATGTTAGTCTTTTACCTATCTCTAAGTTGTATTGTTTGCCTTTATTGTTGTTAATTTTTAGGATTTCTAGTTGGAATATTAATATACCTTCAGATATAGCATTTGGAAATATTTTATCCAACTCTATTAGTAACTTTTAACTCTGTTTACATTGTCTTTGGATATACAATATTTTCTTTTATTTTTTAGGGAGTTTGTATATTCTTCTGTTGCCTGTGCCATTGAAATCATATCCAAGAAATCACTGCGAATTTCAATGTTGTGAGGTTTTATGACCCAGATTTTCTCCTAAAAGTTTACAGTCTTAAGATTTATATTTAGGTCTTTTATCTATTTTGAGTTAATACTTGTATATGGGATTAGGTAAAGGTCCAATTTTATTATTTTTCATGTAATTATTATTTTTCAACAATATTTAGTTAAAAGATTATTATTTCCACCACCAAATGTTCGTGGAAACCTTGTCAAAAATAACTTGACAATATAGGGAAGAATTTAGCTCTAGGCTTGTATTTAACTCCAATGGTCTATATATCTGCCTTTAGAACAGTACTACACTGTTTCAATTATTTTAGCTTTATATGGTTTGAAATCAGAAAATATATATCTGCTAGCTTTGTTCTTTTTCAAGATCGTTTTGGGTATCTAGAATTCATATTCCATATTAGGAGAGATTTTTTTCTGAAAAATAAATATATAAATATATGATAGTTTCACCTAAAAAAACAGAAAAAAATATGCTCTAGTAAGAAAGAAAGCAAAAAGAAATATTGAAATGCTATCTTTAAATCATCAAACGCTTGGTATCAGACAAATGAAACTGTTATGTGAGATTATCATTTTAATTTTGGATAAATTGCTATAATACTAGATGTCAACCACTAAGCCAAGCATGGGAAGGAGGGATGGGGAGAGAATGGGGTGGGGATCGGGTGGGGGCTGACTGGGCGATGTGTGCATGTATGTCTACAAAAGTTTGTATCCCACTATGATGTATGAATACAGTGCACCAATAAAATAAAATTAAAAAAAAAGAGCAACATCATTTTGTTGTGATTATGTGACCGATAATTTCATTTCTTGTAAGTGGGATACTACAGACAGATTTGACTACAGTATTTAATAAAGACCTGAAAAGTTCCAGAAAAAAGATGTTTAAGAAAACCTAAGAGGAAGAGCAGCAAGTTAAAAAGAGTCCCAAATAAGTAGGCATTATCAGCCTGAAGAAAACAAGGCTAAGAAGGGATTTCACCGAGGGCTATAAAACCAGGATGTTTATACATAGGAAGTACATGGCTTGTTTATCAGATTTATAGATATTGGAGAGAGACATTGGGACTTATTTAAAGAAGTACAAATTTATAAAATGGCTGATAATTTTATTAAAATTTTAACTCTAAGAAGTAATCAAATACATATGCCCAATGAGTTTGGATTGGAAACATGAATGGCACATCATAATCAGGTTATGTAGGGAGTTAGTGCCATTAGGAATGTGGGCCCAGTTTTTTTTTAAGAGCTCTTTAAAGGGCTTAGCAATAGCATGCTGGTAAACATGGTCTGAAATAAAATTTAAAACCAGGCCAAAACAATATCCCACACACAAAAAGCCCAAACTGCCAATTTGAAGAATTTGATGATTTTCATGGTGTAAAGAAGTGCCTAACAAGATGGATTTCAAGCAGATAATAATTTATCAATTGGCTTTCAGTGATTTAATATTTAATAATTGATCTCACAACTCACTATTTACATTTCTAAAGAGTATGAGAAAAGATACTGTGTTAAAGAAAAAACTTTTTGCTAAACTATTAACTCAAGAAACCCACAGTATTTTTATGAATTAGCAGAATTTGATGAAATGACTTAAAAATTGAACTTTATCTGTTTTCCTTCTCATTTATATAAACTCTTCATATAACTTTTATCTGCCTATACATCTATATGTCTATTATTATTTCTTCATGCATCTATGTTTTGTTTCTATCACTAAATATCACGTACTGGGTAATTTATAACCAATAGAGGTGTATTCAGCTCATAGTTCTGGAGGCTGGGCTTTCTTGCTCACAGGACTCTGCAGAGTACTAAGATGGCACAGGGAATTAACCAGCAAGAAGACACACACAGACAAGAAACACTGTACTGGCTTTTATAATAGGCCAGTTTACCTCAAAATCACCACTAGCCCATTCATCCATTAATCCCGGAATGAATGAATCCATTCATAAATGCAAGGCCCTCAGTACTTATCTCTTAATAGTTCCAACAAGTCCCACCTCTAGTAGCTCACAATGGGACTTACATTTTAACATGACTTTGTTAAGGACATTCAAGCCACAGGTTGTGGTTATAAGTACAGGATGACTCAGTGGAAGAGGATATTGGGATGATGCTCTTATCTTCTTGAGTGAGGAGAAGTGGTGATCCATTCAGACAGACATTACATGCCAAGGATCTATAGTAAAGAGATGACACCGTGGGTTAAAGAATGCAGGGCCTTTAGTAGTCTCTTTCCTTTTACTTTGAGTTTCTTACCCTCCCTCCCTTCTTTCCTTCTTTCTTGTGGTACTGGGGATTGAAATCAGGGGCATTCTACCTCTGAGCTACATCCCTAGCCCTTTTGTTATTTTTTGCTTTGAAACAGGATCTACCTAGGTTACTGACGCTGGTCTCAAACCTGTGATCTTCCAATCTTACCCTCTCAGGTACTAGAATTACAGGCATGCACTGTCACACTCAGCATCTCTTTATATTTTAACTGTATCCAAGTGTACATAGCTCTTGCTAAATAAAAGGCAACACTGAAAAAATTGTATGAAAAATAACAGCAAGACAATGACTTTTAATTAACTACACTAACAGCTTCATGTAAGCAAAATGAACTATTTCCAGGGGTTTTATGTACTTCCACCAAGGCACTGAAAGAATTATGATTATCTATTTGTTCTAGCATGTGACTGGAAGGTGTTAAATTGCTTAGCTCTATTACAAATAAGAGACTTGCTTAGTAATTACCATCAAGACATTCATTTCATAAAAGGGTATTAGCTAATGTCTTGTCATAAAGTCGGGAAGATTAAAATTGGAAACGATGAAGAACTGGCAGCTCTTTCAGGCAGAGCAATATCTTTCACCCCATCCAAAACTATTTATTCTTCTCAAGATGTTTTTAGTCATTCCCCTCCCGGCTCCAGGGAGAGTTTGGCTTTTGGTGATGTACATGATGCTGGTGCTGACTCCAATTAGAAGACTGATGTAACTATGCTGTAACTAGTAAGAAACTTCATTGACTAATAAAAAATGTTCTCATTTAAAGATATTTCTTGTGTTTAGTCAGCCAATAAAATGTAAGTAGGATGCTGACATAACCTACCGTATCAGTTTCATAGAAATTGAGATTTCCTTAAGCAAAAATGTAAACAAAAATAAAAATATACTTAGAATAATTCTGATTTCTCTTTACTTAGACATATTAATAAATGTCATGTAATCGTGCATATCCGATATATTTAGACTTTGTGAGATGCATTAGTAGAGTCATTAGATAACTTTCTATATCACTGTTACTTATGATTAATAAATCTTCAAAGATTTGGATAGAAATCTTGAAGCTTCCTAAACTTGCTTACAGATCTAATTTTAAGGAAGAATTCGTCATTGTATTGTGAACATGCACACTTCTCCATTCACTTATTTTTTAAAATGTATTTTAAGCACAATGGTTAGAACATTAAATGCTCAATAAATGATTGTAAAATAGAAATATGTAAGACATTTTAAGAGAGAGAGTGTTATATTCAATTTGATAGATTTAGTAAAGAGTTTGCCATTCAGATCTCTTCTGCAGACCCATGTGATAAATGATCAAAAAAAAAAAAACCCATAGGAAATGGGATCTTAGGCAGCATGAATAATTTTGGCAAATAATCACTGCTTATAGTGTTTGTAATTATTTATAATATTTGATGGTGATGGAAAATATTTTTTCTAATTTGCCGTAACCACATTATGTCATTTACTCATAAAGTAAAAGATATAGGAAGCATTCGAAATAAAGTAGTGGAATATAGTCAAAGTGAAATGTTTCTTTTAAAAGAGGAATGGCAACGCGCTGAGATGAGGAACATTTCCCCAAACTGTTTATCTTAGTGCAGTTTAGCTTCCCGTAGTATTTATTTGCTGTTGCTATATGACATTTCTTTCTGTGCTTTATGAAGCTCTCTTGGGGGCCACATGTCTATGAATCTTTCCCACCTGCATGGCTCTTTCAGTACTTTCTTGTCCCTTACTGGAATGGGTACTTTGGGTACCTGGGACATTGTGCAAAGTGCTGAGGCTGCAGATTCCTTCCCATTAGCAGCTTCCCCTAAACTGGAGCTTTTTTGACAATGTGTCTCCACCTCACCACCACACTTCAGCTGGCGTAGCTCAGTGTTCTCAGCCTGCTAACAACCTGGAGACTCAGGGAGGATGGAGTGGAGGGGCAACCCTAACACATTCCTTCAGGAATTGCCAAAACTTTCCATAGAGAGGGGCCTCAAAATTGCTCAGAGAGCATCCAATTTGACCAAAAGATGAAGTCTCATTCGACTGCAAGGAAAGAAAGAACAATTCCTGCCTTTTAGCCTACTTAGTCATATAGATGCTTCACTGATGGCGTTTTAAAAATACTGAGGCCACTAATATATGCATATGTATGTGTCAATATGCGTATGTGGGAGTATTTTATCTGACTTCATTAAACAAGCCCCCACAGAGGATGTGCAGCAAAGAGGTGCTGGCTGCTCTCCAGGTGGTTTTCTATGCCATCAGAAGCACAGCAACTTCCTGCAAGGAAGGTTACACGTAACCTATGCCTTTTTACAAGAACGTTAAGGAAGAACTAGGTTTATCTAAACTGAACATAGTGGCCTCAAAAGATTTTCTAATGTTCCATTTAAATGATGCTGTCCCTAAACATGGTTAGTGATCAAGTACTTTTCTAAGTAATAAAATTCACTTTATTATATTACTTTTTACCTCATTATAGATTTCTGACAAGTTCTTTTAATGATGTTTGTATCTTCCATTCTGAATACGTGTGAAATGAGGGGAAATTTGGTGGCAATAAAATTTTGTCATCTTGGAAGACTATTAGGTAAAGCAATGATTATTCTAAGTTTTTGATTAATAAAAGATAATATGAACAGGGTGAATTTTAAGATAAGAAAGTGAGGGTTGAGACGGAGGTTCCAGGCCAACCTCAGCAATTTAGCAAGCCTCTTAGTAACCTAGCAAGACCCTGCTTCAAAACAAAAAATAAAAAGGGCTGGGTTGTTGTAGATTGGAGGTAGACTGCCACTAAATTCAATTGCCAGTAACTAACACACACACACACACACACACACACACACACACACACACACACACACCAAAAAGCTAAGAAAGTTAGCATAGTAGCTTATAATACATGCTGTAAGTTTTAATTTTGGCAAGCTTTGAATGGGGCTTAGGGAGTGGTATCTAGGTGTGGTGATGAAACTGTGTGTATAGATAGGTGTAGTTAACTTAGAAAATACTTTATTAGAAAGGAAAGATCATCGCTAAAGCAAGGAAAAGAAATTGCAACAGGGAGAGAGAAATATCTGTCAGGGAGATGGCTCCAGCAGATCTGTCCATCACAAGGCTAGGCAACAGGTTTTCTTTTAAAGGGAGGAGGTTTGGAGAAGTGAGAGAAGGTGGTATGATCAGTTAGTAGATAAAGAAATATTTTTGTCCAAACCTTTTTATTTTTTTAAAGATGACTGGTAAGTAAGGGCTGCCTATTGCTTCCCATTTAAGCTGGGCCAAAGTTCAGGGGCCTAAGGGAAGATTTTAATCAGGGAGAGTTTGATTATCAAGCATCTTTTGCCTTTAATTAATCACTAGTCACTGATGAGGCAAAGAATGAAGCTTCAGATCAGTCTCTAGCCTTGTTACAGGTAATCAAGGGCATCATGAATCTTATCTAAGTTATATATGGAAATTTGTTTCTTTGCAGTAAGTTATTTCTGGGAATCCAAATGGTGGGAGGATTTCTTAACCTTCACTATCTTTTTCCCCATGAGCTCTGGTAAAATTTAACATTGTCACCCACAATGAGAATTAGTGCAGAATAGCAGTTGGTGTCAGAGCTCCAATGGCTAATTGGAGTGTCTGGAGAGACAGTCAGAGCTCAGTGATGGGGAGTCCCAGAACAGATGGCATGCTGTGATCAGACAGGCAGGCAGGCCAGCACAGAGTCTGCATAAGGAATATTCATGTCTGGAAGCAGCATCTCAGGCATGGGTATGCAGTTTAGAGGAAAGACTGCCTTTCTTAGCTGTCAGATGTTGAGAATAGGATGGGGCCTCACATCTCAAAGTATATGGGGGGACTCCAATTGCTACAATAGGAAAGCCTTTCTAGATGAATTAATAACAGAGATGAATTAAAAAACTAGCTATTGGTTAGAAAGCATATGAAATATTTCTTCTTTCTTCCAATGGATGAGATTGATCCCAGACTCTTGAACTTAAGGGGTTCAGCTCTTGTGGGCTGGAGGCTGTGCAAGGAAAGACAACAGGCAGATCCTTGCACATATTTTTAATAAAGGGGTATATTCTTAAGAAAAACCAATTTATTTTCAGCTTGAGTAATAGCCAAGTGTATCATGAACCCTTATTTCCATTCTCTATACTTTTTGAATTTCTTTTTGTTTTATAGGTCAGCCTTCTGAGTCTCATATGGGAAAAGCATAGTTAAATTTAGTAAGAAAATAGAATATAAATAGCTATTTTAAAGGATTGTAAGGTTTGAAAAATTACATGTCAAAATTGGAAATGTAAAAGTGAGGTTCTTTTGGCTTTATTTTAAATTTCTTTTCTATTTCTCCTGTGTTGAAAATATTAATGTTGAATATTAAATTATTTTTCTTTCAAATGTTTGGTATACTATTTATATGCAATATGGAAACTATTATAAATGAGTTGCATATGGCTTACCATTTATTTTCCTTAGGTAATCTTAAATTTATTTAAATATCCATGAAGTGCTGATAATATATAAATGTAAATTCAGTGTGAAGGAAAAATCCTGTTCTATTTTATTAATTCATAAGAATATTTCTGAAAGTTTTATATATGGGAAGAAAACCTATTATTTTCCTGATCCCCCCATAACAGTTTCCAAGGATGAATTCAAATTTGCAATGACCTCAGAACTGTTCTTTATATCTGATATACTAAGCCCTGAGTTATTGTATTCAGACACCAAATATTTATACAGAAAACAGGTTGGTCCTTAACAGTATTTCTCTACTGAATACTGTCTTGTGTCATTCAGTTGTAACTCTTCCATAATACCTATGTGGAATCAGACCTCCCCCAACACATATATGCATGTTTTCTGTATTAGTTTAAAGAGACTTAGAGGATGGTTGTTGTCTGGTATGTCTTCAACAATCCTATAGTTCTTAAAATCAGTTTAAAAAGTTTTTACAATAGAGTATTATCTTTTTAATGTTTATGTATTTTAATCAAACCATAGAATGAACTGTTTAGATTATGTCTGGTCATATGTATGGAGTATCAAAGATATGTTGAAGCATTCTCTCCCTTTGACTCTGAGAACAGTCTACCCTGTGGTCTCTACTTCCTCTTAATTCTCACTTTCTTCTCCAAGTTAACAGTCCAAAGAGGTTTCCTAAAATACAGACTCTTGTCTGCTTCTCTACTACCATCTCCCATTTTTTCTCCTTTACGTCCTATGCATCAGTTATCTTTAATCTCACACAGGTGCTATAATAAGTTAGTTTTCAAGTCTTTGTTTTTGTACATGCTGTTCTGTCTTATGGTCATGTTGTTCTCATTTTCCCGATGAGCTTCCCCTAACACATATAGAACTTCCCTGAGTAGAACTTGGCATACTTCTTCTGCTGCCTCAGTATACCTTGGAGTTGTGTTACATCAGTCTCTCCAGATTGAACTGACCTGTTCTTGTTCTTGTCTTTTCACTGCTCAAGAACTCCTTGAGAGTAGAGGCTCTAATCCTATTCTCATTTGTATGTTAATACTTCACCATTCACAGTACCCTGTTGGTAGATTATCAATAAGTAGTCACTAAATTAGTTAATAAAAAGCTTTTTTCAATAACTTTCTCTTCTATGATTTATATTTTGGTAAATCAGTGTGCTTAAAATTTCTTCTTAAAGATAATCATGTCTATGCAGATGTAAAATCCTAAAAATGTGGTGGTTTTAGTTGATATACATAGAATTTTCAGTGGTTTATCAGTGCTGTAGTTTGGGTATGTTTTACCTGTGTCCAGAGTTTCATGGTTTGGAAGGCTGATCCCCAGTGTACCTGTGTAGGGGTCTTAGAACCTTTGAGAGGTGTTGCCTAGTGGGGAGTCCATAGGTCATTGAGATATCACACTCAGAATTAATGTATTTCTCTTGGTACCCTAGTTAGTTCCTACAAAAGCAAACTATCATAGAAAAAGCAAGCCCGAGTTTTGAATCCTCTGCCTTCCTGTCTCATCATGCTATCCTCTCTCCTACACATGTCGTGGTGTTCCCACCAAGATGCTCTCCATCATAAGGCTCTCACCAGAGCTGAGCAGGTGTTGACACCATGCTATTGATTCCAGAACAAGTCAGTCAAATAAGCTTCAGCCTCCAGTATTTGGATATAAACAGAAAATGTAAAAAATATTGTCATAACGTTAGACATTACATTATTATTGTGGCATTTGTACTATTTTAGTTCACTTGCATTAATCATTAAACATTTTTTAGTTATAGGCACCGTGGAAATAAAACATGATGGTAATGAATAATTTATTATTTTGAATTAAGTAAAAATTTATAAATGTGTAAACATTTATCAATATTATTTATATATACATATATCTCTAATTTATTATCCTATTTATTTATGATTCTATTATCTTATGTAATATATCTTCTGAGACCCTTTCAGAGTATATTGAGGGATAGCAAAAAATAAAAAATACAACTTAAAATATGGTGTTTTTCAATAATCACTCAAGTCAAAAGTATAATAAGAATGTTTAATGGAAGCACAAAGAAGACAATTTTCCTTGGAGCGATCAGGAATGCTGCATGAAGGAGATTATTTTTAATGTAGTTCTTTGAGGACCACTATGACTTTTTTTTACATATTTATTTTATTTTATTTTATTTTTTGAGTTCTCCATTTTATTTTATTTTATTTTATTTTTTAACAATTTTTTATTGAACATAAGTAGTATACATTTACACTATATTTGGTGCCCTCTCCCCCCCCCACCCCCGTTTTCTCTCCCCCCCCACCAATGGTTGTCCAGGTTAACCATGTCTTATTCATAATTTTACACATGTTCAGGTGTAGACCCTCATTAATCAAGATCGGCCTTTCTCCTCTCCTATCTTTCCATTAAAACTTAGCTAGTATTTCCCCTCTAATATCTGGGGTCCTACTGGTATCCTTTGTGTTTTCTAGTTTGGGCATATTAGAGGAAACATGTGTATCTTCTCCTTCTGTGCTTGGCTGATCTCACTTAACATGATGCTCTCCAGGGCTTTCCATCTTCTTGCAAATGATATAATTAGAACTAAAGGAAACCATAAACCAAATGGACCTAATAGATGTTTTCAGAGTATTTCAACCAGGAACTACAGAATACACTTTCTTCTCAGAAGCCCATGGAACCTTCTCCAAAATAGATCACATCCTGGGACACAAAGAAAATACCAGAAAATTCAAAAAATGTAATATAATTCCATGCATCTTTTCAGACCACAATGGAATAAAAGTAGAAATCAACAACAGGAAACTCGAAAGAAAGTACTCAAATTCATGGAGAATGAATGATACACTATTGAATGACGAATGGGTAAGAGCAGAAATTAGGGAAGAAATAAAGAAATTTATGGAAACAAACGAAACAGAGACACAACTTACCAAAACCTATGGGACACCATGAAGGCAGTACTAAGAGGAAAGTTTATTGCATTGAGTGCCCACATAAGAAGGACAGAGAATCACCAAGTAAAGAACCTAATGACACAACTAAAGGACCTAGAAAGACTGCAACAGCCTATTCCAAAGCCAGCAGAAGACAAGAAATCATCAAAATTAGGGCAGAAATAAATGAAATAGAGAACAAAAAAACAATTCAAAGAATCAATAAAACAAAAAGTTGGTTCTTTGAAAAGATTAATAGAATTGATAAACCCCTGGCCAACCTAACAAAAAGAAAAAGAGAATCAACTCAAATTATCAAAATTAGAAATGAAAAAAGAGATATCACCACTGATAGTGAAGAAATTCAAAATATTATCAGAAACTACTTTAAAAATTTATACTCCAATAGATTTGAAAACCTGGATGAAATTGACAGATTTCTAAGCACAGTTAACCTTCCTACACTCAACCAAGAGGACATAACAAGCCTAAACCAACCAATAACAACCAAAGAAATAGAAATGGCAATAAAAATTCTTCCACCAAAGAAAAGCCCAGGCCCACATGGGTTCCCAGCTGAATTCTACAAAACCTTCAGGGAACAACTAATACCAATACTTCATAACATGTTCCAGGAAATTGAAAGAGATGGAACTCTTCCAAATTCCTTCTATGAGGCCAGTGTCACATTAATCCCCAAACCAAATAAAGATACCCCAAGAAAGGAAAACTATAGGCCAATATCCTTAATGAACATAGATGCAAAAATTCTAAACAAAATACTAGCTATACGCATTCAAAACTATATCAAGAGAATAATACATCATGACCAAGTCGGTTTCATCCCAGAAAAACAAGGCTGGTTCAACATACACAAATCAATACATGTTATTCACCACATAAATAGAACCAAGAACAAAAACCACATCATCATAGCAATAGATGCTGAAAAAGCATTCGACAAAATCCAACACCCATTTATGTTAAAAACTTTGCAAAAAATTGGGATAGAAGGAAAGTACTTCAACATCATCAAGGCAATATATTGCAAACCCAAAGCCAACATTATAGTGAATGGGGAAAAACTGCAAGAATTTCCGCTACAGTCAGGAACAAGACAAGGATGCCCACTATCACCACTCCTTTTCAATATAAACCTTGAGACTCTTGCTGCAGCAATCAGACAAGAGAAGGAAATCAAAGGAATCCACATAGGAAGAGAGGAAGTAAAACTATCCTTATTCGCAGATGACATGATCCTTTATCTGGAAGACCCAAAGAACTCAACCAAAAGACTTCTGGAGCTGATTGACAAATTCAGCAAAGTTGCAGGTTACAAAATCAACCTAAAGAAATCAGTGGCCTTTCTTTATGCCAACAACGAACCCACAATGAAGGAAACAAAAACAACAATTCCATTCACTATAACCTCAAAACCAATAAAATACCTAGGAATAAACCTAACCCAAGATGTAAAAGACCTCTACAACAAAAACTATAAAACATTAAAGAAAGAAATAGAAGAAGACCTTGGAAGATGGAAAGACCTCCTGTGCTCATGGATAGGCAGAATAAATATCATCAAAATGGCCATTCTGCCAAAACTGATCTATAGGTTCAATGCAATTCCCATTAAAATACCAGTGACATTCTTCAGAGACCTAGAAAAATCAATCATGAACTTCATATGGAGAAGGAAAAGACCTAGAATAGCCAAAGCAATTCTCAATAATAAGAAACACGCAGGCGGCATTACAATCCCAGACTTCAAACTATACTATAGAGCAATAGTAGTAAAAACAGCATGGTACTGGCACAAAAACAGATATACTGACCAGTGGATTAGAATAGAAGACACAGAAACAAACCCACACATCTTTAGTCAATTAATCTTTGACAAAGGGGCCAAACACATACGCTGGAGAAAAGACAGCCTTTTCAACAAGTGGTGCTGGGAGAACTGGCTAACCATTTGTAAAAAGATGAATCTAAACCCCTATATCTCACCTAACACAGGAATCAACTCAAGATGGATTAAAGACTTAGAAATTAGACCTGAGACGGTGAAGTTAGTAGAGGAGAACATAGGTTCAAAACTACAACATATTGGCACAGGCAGTAACTTTCTCAACAAAACCTCCAAAGCTCAGGAAATTAAAGCAAGAATAAACAAGTGGGATAACATCAAACTAAAAAGTTTCTTCTCATCAAAGGAAACTATCAATAACCTAAAGAGGAAGCCTACAGAATGGGAAAGGATCTTTACCAGCCACCATTCTGATAGGGGGCTAATATCCAGAGTATACAAAGAGCTCAAAAGGCTCTAAACTAGCAAAACAAACAACCCAATCAAGAAATGGGCAAATGAACTAAATAGACACTTCACAAAAGAAGAGATACAAAGGGCTAATAGATACATGAAAAGATGTTCTTCATCACTGGCCATCAGGGAGATGCAAATCAAAACTACACTGAGATTCCATCTAACCCCAGTCAGAGTAGCAAGCATAAAGAAATCAAACAACAACAAATGCTGGCGAGGATGTGGGGAAAGAGGAACTCTTTTACACTGTTGGTGGGAGTGCAAACTAGTTCAGCCACTATGGAGATCTGAGTGGAGATTCCTAAGAAAGGTGGGAATAGATCCACCATATGATCCAGCTATACCACTCCTCGGTATCTTTCCAAAGGGCTTGAATTCAGAGAAATACAGCAACATATGCATACCTATGTTCATAGAAGCACAATTTGTAATAGCCAAAATATGGAACCAACCCAGATCACCATCAACAGATGAATGGATAGCAAAACTGTGGGAAATACACACAATGGAATTCTATTCAGCCACTATGACTTTTAAAGAAGAAAAAATTGCCATGCCATGCAGAGTTGTTCTGAACATGATAGGTGCATTTGGGAGCCCCAGGTCACAGAAATGTGGTCCAAGGTATAAAGAGAGGAATGGCAAGAAAGGTAGAGAAAAGTCACTTTTTTTAAACTCTCAAAACCAAAAAAGTAGCAATTATAATCAGATACCTTTTACTTGCTCAGTCTAAAATGTTATTTTTATTTTGTAATTAGGAGTTTTAAAAGTAATTAATGTACTACCCAAGAGAGTACTTGCCAATGAAGATGTTAGCATAAAGGGTCAACATCCACAAAATGAATATAAATCCCTACAGATTCCTTTTAGCTTAGCATTGTAGTCATTTTTATTGTACTGTGCATAGAATACAGAGTTTGAGATTTTTAAGGGCAATGGTTGACATACATGCTTTAATATTTCCTCCATTTTAAAATCCATATTGGGTATATTAAGAATTATTTGCCATAATGCATTATGACTTGAAATAAAATTTTGTACAGATTTCTTCTAGAAGCAAAATTCATGAATTTGTTTTCATATAAATGCATACTACATTTGTTTGAAAATCATAATTGTATTCTTTTATCCAGTTAATGGATAAACTTGAACCAAAATGCAACCACATTGTTTGATCTTATTTTTCCTCTTTGGTGTTTCCTGCCAGTGTTCAGACCTCATAATAATTTTAAAAATTAGGTTGGCACAGCAGCAGCTGCAAAACCACCAAACTAGTCAGAACTGGCAGAGGGATCAAGAGCTTGGCTGATGTTTAGGCACGTGCTTTTACAATTGAAGAGGCAGCCTTCAAATAAATAGACTATTTTGGTATTTGGGTTTTCAGGAAGGCTGATTTTAAAATTATTTCTCATTTTGAGTTAAGTCATGACTATTCCTGGGAGGAAGAGCTGCCCTGGTGTTTCACACATGCTCTACCTTGGTCAGGACTGCTGGTCTTTAGTACTCCAACTGAGTTCTGCCTCACCACTGAGTTTCAGTAAACCTCTGCACTAATTAAGGTTTGTAGTCTCCATTCTCAGAATATGAAGTTATTTCTTGCCATTGTTTACTTATTTCACAAAGATAAACACATTCTATTTTTCTTTTTCATTATTGCAATAAAGATGCAATAAGGAAGGGCTACTTTAAAAAATAGAGAGTAAGTTTCCTCTTTTTCAAATTGAAATCAGTGCTTTGCTGACTTGTGTGGATTACTTTAGTAGCCTTTCAACTAATCCTCTGGTTTCATATATATAAACATCATCCACCTGATTTATTCCCTATATCACTGTAAGCATTATCATTCTAAGATAGAAACTCACTGAGGTCTTCTTCCTATGTAAATTACAGTCAAGGAACACACAGAATAAATTGTAAACTTACTAGTAAGCTTGCAAAGCTACTTGTGATCTAATCCATTTATTTGTCTAGGTTCTTCTCTTTCTTCCCCTCACCCAAGGCCCTCCTTTCCTTTTACATGGTCTGTCTATAACCCAGCCTTCCTGTTGTTAACTTTACTTAATTATTTTGTTCTCACATAACACAAATTCTTCTCCAGAAAGCCTTATTTGACTACTTAATCTAGGTGCTCACCATAATTGTATCCTTATCCGATTATATTTTCTGTTCTTTATTTCCATGCATTAGGCAGAAGTTATAGGGTATGGGTTATCTTTTATTTTTTTCAACATTTTTGTGATTTAGAAGATCATCAGTACATATTTACTGAATGAATGAGATGACAGATGTGGAAGGCCAGAGATTATTAAGAAACCAAGGTTCTTGTCATCAACCTCCTGAGAAGTCTTGATCAACTTATCTTAGACCTGTCCTCAATGGTAGAATGGAGGTATCTGGACCACATAAGTTTTATACCTCTATTTTACAATGAAGCAAAAAATTCCAGAATAGCATCATCCTTCAGCATGGGGGGATGTTGTTTTTAGGATTTCCCCAGATACCAAAACATTTGGATTCTCAAGTTCCTTATTTAAAATGCATATAACCTACGACTATAATCCTGTATACTTTAAATTATCTCTATATTATTATAATAACTAGGAAAATGCAAATACTATGTAAATTGTTGTTGGGAATAGCGACATTATTGCTTAGAGAATAATGACAAGAAGAAAAAGTCCATATGTGTTTACTACAGATGTAGTTTTCCCCCAAAATATTTGTAATCTGTAGTGCTCATTGCCATCAATGTGGAACTGATTGATAGGATAGTAGGGTCAAGTGAAATATATTTTCTTGGAAATATATTGCATATAAGATATGATGATAAAGATATGAAAGAAAATAAAACTAATAATCTAGTAGTGAAAAGAAGGCCTAAATATGATAAATTACAAAATAGAAAGCAAAAATTCTTATTAAACATGCAAGTCATATTTACTAAGGAAAGGAGCCAAAGAGTAATAGCATTTCTTGGTTTTATTTTCAGAAATGCTTTTGGAAGAAACTTAGGATGCTATCTAAAGTTAGAAAATACCTTAGAGTGAGACTGTGGCATGAAAAATGATATCAGTGTCATGCCTGTGAGCCCTTTGTAACAGCAGAAGGGCATTAAAGCTTCACAAAATGGGATTTTCTAGATATAGAGTGTGCCAGAGTGCTATTGGGTGACAAATACCTGCAAGTAGGGTTTTGTAGGACATTTTGAGGTCAATTTACTTACACTGTGCACTGTAGCTATAGACAGTGACTCAGTGCTACTCATAGTGAAAGCCCAACATTTCCAAACAGTAACAAAAATCCTTCCCTAGCATAACATTAGGAGCATATGTTTCCTTTGTGCATTTTGGTTTTCATTGCTCAGACTTATGTTTGCTCCATTCTGCATCGTCTTCAGAGGTGAAATTTAATAAATAGGAACGGTTACTAACCAATATGTAGAACTAAGTTCATTTCTAGAAGTTCATTCTAGAAGTTTTATTTTTAGTACCATAAGGAATCAAGATAGAAGAACATCTATATGGAAAAAATTTATAATCAGCCTTAATTATTCAATGAGATAATATTAACAAAGCACCTAATAATGAAGAGAGGCACATGTTAGGCACTCAGTGACATTTTTATCCACTCCACTCCTTGTTTGTTGCCTTTTTTGTCATGATGGTGGACAATTAGAATATATGTATTCTCCTTCAAGTCTTCCTCTCCCCTCCCATCTTCCTCAAGTTAGAAACGTGGGGAGGGAAAGGGAGTGGGGTAGGGACTAGAGGAGGGCTCAATGAGTACTGTATGTATGTGCACCTCTATTGCCCTGAACTTAATCAAGATGTATGATTTCAGTGCATCAATTAAAAAAAAAATCTGATTTAAACCTGTATTTTTCTTCTTCTTTTTTTTCTTTTTTCTTTTTTTTTTTTTTTTTTTTGGTGGTACTGGGGTTCCTGGAAGCCCTTCTACCTCCGGGTTACACTCCCAGACCTATTTTTACATTTTCATTTGGAAACGGTCTCCTAAGCCAGCGCGCGCGGCTGGCTTCGAACCTTCGTGATTCTCCTGTCTCTGCCTCCCAAGCGCGGGGATTACAAGCGTGCACCACCACGCCCGGCTTAAACCTGTATTTTTCAAATAAAACTTTTTCAAATGTATAAAGAACGTATGTATTCTTGACCCTTAATTGTTTATTCTTTTCCATTCCTAGTCCTACAAAAATAAAAATATTTCAGCTTCCAGGAAATAAAAATCTTTGAATGCATCTTCTAATAAGTATGGCTAGAAGATGTATTTTTTAGGAATTTAAGGCAAATAAAAAACAATCTTAGTTATCAATTCCATGGTTTGTAGATTTATAATCTTTCTTTCCAACTTTGTCTAAGTTCCTGTCACAACTTGTCTAATTTCTTTTCACATTGTATATACCATGCCACAATTCCCAATAATCCTTTCTTATTTCTCCACAAGGAAGAAACAGATGTATTCTCCATATTTATTATAGATTTTACATACCTACTCTATTGTTTTTGGTTAGTATGTCTATTCAATGTTACAGCTTGGAAAAATTTGGAGTTATCCAATCTCTAACTTTAAAAGATGGGGAGATAATATCAAAGAAGTCAACAAATTAGTCATCATATATTTTTATATAATTTCCCTGATTTTTTGTATTATGCTTATATCATACCTCTGCACAAAATTATCTTTTACTTTCCACACTCTATCTGGTTTGAAAGACTCTTTAAAATTTCCTACCTATCCAACTGACCTTAGTTTTCTATAATTACTCAAAAGAAAACCTTTGTTTAGTTAACAGATCTTTTTTAATGTTTTCCCAGAATATAGTTTCTTTTGCCTCCATATTAGCACAAAAATATGCTTTTTGAACTTTATAATATATTTTGGGTTGAGATGATTCCTATTTGTTCATTGTGCCAGCCTCTTGATTATTCGGCTCCAAAGCCCTGTTCAGGACGGGCTGTCTTGAAGCCTTTCTTCATTACTGCAGCATGAGATCTTCTCTAATTTTAGTGCATTTGTTTGCCATATTGCAATTTCCCACATTATTATGTATACATCAATATGCATGCACACATTAGTTGTCATACTTGAATAGCAAGATCAGGATGATCATGTCATTGATGAGGAGTTGCCCAGAAGTATTATTTTGGCTGTGCCCAGTGGTTGCTTGATGAGTTTTCCTTGAATTTTGTTACTTTTTTAACCTTTCAGATTATAAATGAGAAGTTCTTTAGAATATATTAATTATATGCCTAAGAGACAATAGACTTTCTGCCATTAAAAGAAATACGATTTGTTGTAGCCTATTAGAAGAGTTTAGAATGACCTAGGAGTCAGAGTGGGTAATAGTAGTAAATGAGATGAGAATAAATGAAGATCTTTTTCTGAGCAATACTGCCTTACTAAGCTATGAAATATAACTTCAAAGTGAGAGGATGGCTTACAGTAACCAAATAAGGGTGAGATGAAATTGGATCATACATTCAATGTGAATACCTATTAAATGGTTTATATTCACATTACAAAATCATTGTGGCAACCCAATCAAAAAGTGGAAAGAGAGGTTATTTCAAAGCACTTATCCATTGGCTCACTTATCCAATGTGTTCAGATAAATGAAATCTGACAGGATTCTCAGCAGGGCTGCTGTCATGGAGCTGGTGCTTTTGATTAGATACCAAGGAAGCCCATGTTCAGAGGCTATAGTTTGGACTAATTCCCAGGACTGATAGCTACAAAGCAGTGTCTTTTAAAAGAAATATTGTTACAAAGGATTTATATGCTAATAGGACAGTGATTTAATATTGCAAAGTCTGAGACAATTGAAAACATAAACAATATTCTTTTTTGAAAAATTTGTGACTATCTGGTAGAAATAAAAGTGGTAACAGTTTTGTGAGATGAACCAGAAGAGTTGGATGATTGGGATAGCATGTCAATTTATTTTTTCCTGGGGGCATAATGGAGTCTTTATGAAAGTCCTTATCTATTCTATCTCAAGACAGGATTTCTGAACCTTAATACCAAATTGCTAACATTATCACTGTCGTGACTGTAACATCTGGTAAATTGAAAAGGAAAGATAAGCTTTTTTTGTAAATCTAAAACTTCATGTCACTTTAAAAGAAAAATCTTAGATAAAGGTAATATTAAACCACTTAATCAATAAATATAATTATGATGAGGAAAATATAGCCTATATTATATATCAAATATTGTATTTGATAGTGTTAGGATGAAAATCTACACATAAAGGATTTTGATAGAAACTATCTGAATGGCCTTGTGAAAGAAAATTCAATTATTATTACATGAAATTTTACTTTTGCTTTTGTGTGTATAGTACTGGGAATGGAACCCAGGGGCTTTCTACCTCTGGACTGCATGCCCAGATTTATTTTATATTTTATTTGGAAACAGGGTCTCACTAAGTTGCTGAGAGCCTCACTAAGTAGCTAAGGCTGGCCTTGAACCTGGGCAATACTCCTGTCTCAGCCTCCCAAATACTGGGGTTACAAGCATGAAGCCAATACACCTGGCTTCAATTTTCTATATTATTACTTATACCTTTTTAAGATTAAATAACCCAAAACATAATTGTAGAAAAATTTTAAAGCAACAAAATCTGAGTTGTTGCATATTTATTTATCTACTCTTCATCAGGATCAGTGGAGCATTAATAGAAAAATGCAAAGGCTGGATTGAGAGATCTTAAGGCCAGATGAAGAAATGTAAGAGTATGGTGGTATTGGGGAAAGTAAAGGAACTAAACTGAAAGGAAAAGAAAAAAATGCCAAGGAGAAAATGCTTAATTTCTGACAAATATATAGGAAAAAAAAATCCTCTATTACTAAATAGGGAGCTACTTGGGAGGAAATTGAACTGTCCTCTAACCTAAAAATATTCTGACCCAATTTTATTATACATGGACATTTTACAAGAGAAAATTAAGAGGATTTCAAAAGGAATTATTTGCTATTTTCAGCTGTTTGCTACCATAACAGTATTTTAATGTTCAAGTGCTATTTCTATCAGTTGTGCTTTACTTCAAGTGTAACAAATGGTTCATTACACCCTTAAAAGAGGGTAAGAACTGAAGCATAAGTAAGATAGGTACCTCTGAAAAAAATATCAAGCATAATTTACTGCATATGTAATTTCCCAACAGAGTGCCTTGTCAAATAGCAATGTATTGGGAGAACATATTGACTTTATAATTTAGAAAGCCCATGTCAAGAGCAAACACTTGGAGATTTTCTCTGTCTAATATACATTATTTCATCTGGAACATATCTATACTCCTTTAAAAAGCCAGTACCATAGCAGCAGGCACTGCATTACTTAAAGTATGTATTCATAACTATTTGGAGCTGATCTGCAGGGCTGTCACATGGGGATAATAACCTGTCATAATATCGAAAGCCTGATTTCCTCGAGTGCCTTTTCAAAATTTTCTACTGCGTCTCAGGTTGGACAGGATAGAGATTTAATTTCCATTAAAGCCTAAGTTACTCATGATCAGGGATTCTTTCCTTACTGTGACCTATTAATTTAATTTTGAAAAGAGACACTTTGAGTAACTAATAACTTATTTGATTGCTAATAGAAACATGCACATGGGCAGATTTACATAAACTCTCTCTGAGAAGAATGGAGTAAAGAAATGGCCAGACAGGGGCGTGCTTGACTGTGGAGGGCCCTCCCAACAGAGCTAGATGCTTGTATCTTAGTGTCCACTACCATTCCTCCTAGCTTTGACTTTGTTTTCTGTCTGTGGGCCACATCCAGTCTTCAATGCATCCCACCAGCCCAGAACTATCTAGAAACCCTACAAATTTTAAATATTTTAAAAGTATTTTTTGAAACGCTAAAAGTCTCCAAAGATCTTTCTTCCCTATCTTTGCCCTGTTCCATAATTTAAGAAATATCCAAGAAAGATAGACTATATTGATTGAATACCAAACTTCCAAATGCATTATTGATTCAGCTATTAAATACTATAAATAAAACCTAATGTTTATAAATAAACTTAATGTTTTATATAAACCTTACAGTATAATGAAACTTGCAGTATTTTTTTCCTGTGAAATATTAAAGTGCTACATAAAAATCTACATACTGAAGCAAGGAGACAACCTACAGTCACTGTGAAATTCTTATTTTTTATAAATTCAGCCTAGATTTACTAATTCTAGTATACCAGCATGCACACTAGGCATAAACAAATATTTCTTCCAGGAAAAAATATATTATATCGAACATTGCAATTACTACCTAAGGTTATCTGGGCAAGGTATATCAAATTTTGGTAATTATTCTAATAGTTGAAGGTTTTTGGCTTAACACAGCCACATAGTTACATGGTGTTGTTTATGAATGTAAAAAAGTCATTTGTTTCCTGAGTAGTAAATGATCAATTTGGTAAATATTTTTTCTCATCCAAAAGGGAATTTGAGAAATAACAGATCTGTGCATCATTTTGTAGCAGTAAGTGTGTGTTGCTTAAGAGTGTAAGATCTTCACAACAAATGTTCTTTCTTAAATTTTATTGATGAAACAGAAGCTCAGAGGTTATGAGCTGCTCAGTATCACACAACTAGTATTAGAGCTGAGGCTTAAAGTCCTCCCCTGTGAATATCTTTTGATTTTTTGCATCATGCTATGATTGATTTATAAATTAATAGCATTTCAATAGAGATAATATTTGCTCTAAGAAGGAATCAATACCAAATATATTTGTAACAAATAATAAAGTACTCTTAAAAAAGTAATTGAAATGCCTTATTACAGGGCAATCATTTGAAGAAATAGCTTTCTAGCAATGATATAACTGTTATTATATGAGATAGATTTCAGTGATGACATATAAATTTCTGAGCATGTCTATCTTAAAGTTACCAATCTATAAAAAATAACACAATTTATACCCTTAAATTATATTCTTATGAATAGTATATATCTATAATCATAGCTAAACCATTTATAGAATAATGAATTTATTACTTGATAATAGTGCTTACATATTACTAAGTTACTTACACTTTTTAAACCACCATGTAATGACTAAAGTATAATAACATACTTAAGAAATGAGAAAATTATAAAGTGCCAAACAAAAATATTTCTAGTATAGTAAGAAAGTACTTTGCACTGATTTTTGTGTAAACCTTAATACTTTCCCTTCATCTTACTCTTCTTGTATGCTCTGTATCCATGTTTTAATTATTGCAATATACTCTAGCCCTCGCTATCAACCTTCACTTATATTAGTATTACTAAGAAGCAAAAGGCTTGACACTCAGCCAAAAGACTCTTGGCAAAATCCATTTTACAGTTTTAAGTTGATCCAAAGGCATTTTATCCAATGTACTAAACTTTTTACTCATTTCTCCTTGAGTAATTTTGCACATGGAGAAAATAAATTTTTGAATTTATAGTAGTAACTTAAATAATTATCTTATTTAAAGATATCAGTGGACTATTTCATAAAATAAGATTTGTAGTAATAGTACTTGATATCGCATTTGTTCTAAGCTGACTTTCAGGTTTAGTAAGGCTATATATTACTGATCACAGCAAATTAATCTATATATAAAATGCATATCTATCTATATATTTAGCATATAGATGTAAGTTCTGATTGATTAACACTCCTTTCCTTTTTTCTCACTTACTCTTAAAGGTTTTTTTTTTTTTTTTTTTGTCGTCTTTTTGGACTGGGGATCGAACGCAGGGTGGTGCACTTGCCAGGCGAGTGCTTTGCCACTGAGCTACACCGCAGCCCTCTTGCTTACTTTTAAATGACTAGATATATAATATCTAGCACTATTTCAGAATTGTGGAGCAGGGTTTGGCAAACTGTTGCCTGTAGAATAAATTTGTCCACTGTAGTTTTTGTAAATCAAATTTTATAGAACATAGCCACTTACTTGCTTACTTATTATTTTTAGCTGCTTTTATGTCACAAGGACCAAATTGGATAGTTGCAGCAAATAGTCTACAGCCTACAAAATCTAAAACATTTGCTACTTGGCCCAAGATAGAAAAAGGCTGCTCACCTCCATTATAGTCTCTAGCTTGTAGTTTACCTGATACTGTTCTCTACACTCATTTAAAATTTTTTATTTTCTTTAATATTTTCCTCTCTTCAGAAATATAACTGCTTTTCAACAGAAAAACAACCGTTCATCTGTGAATGAACCATCTTATAGCTTGTAGATGTCTGTATTTTTAAGTAGATTACACTTTGAAAAATAATCCAACAGTGATGATATAAAGAGGCATTTGAAAGAAAATCTGAATCCACAGCACACTAAAAATAAGTTATTGTATGCAATTAACATTTCTTAATCACGGAGTAATGAACACAATGTACATTTCTTTCTATGAACCTTGAAATATAACCAGTGCCTATTTTGAGAAGAAAGCTTGTTCATGTACCTAAGTTAACAGTTATTTGTAGCTAGTATGTAAAATATATCACTTAATTGATATCTTATAAGGAAATCATAGGCCAATGTGCTTGTCTAAGATCCTGACCATCAGCAGGGTGAACCATCTTGTTTCAGCAGAGACCTCCAGTTCTCATGTGTATTCACTTTTCCATTAGTCATGTCCTCACAGGCAGATCCCTCTTCCAAGACCCTTGGTTTCACTGTGGCAGGTTCTACAGCAAAATGTGCTGCGAGTCACATGTGGATTACTTGCTGCCATGGCTAAAAGCCAGTTGTCTGCCCCCATATTTTTACTCACCCTGCCTCCTACACCTTGGACCCTTGTGTAGAGCTGACAGTGGAGCAAGTTGAGGAAGCCTGCATCTCTGAGGCACTGCATCAGAAATAAATGTGAGCCAGAAATAAATTTGAGCTTATTTTCCTTTTTAAATAATTTAAATGGATGCTATCATGATGAATGTACTATTCTATTTTAGCCTTCTTCACGGTAATGTATTAATGCTTTGTTTGCTAATTTTAGTGATGGCTTTAAACTTTTTTTTTTTTCAGTGCTAAGAAGGACACTCAATGGAGTTAGCAGCACAGCTTCAGGGCTCAAATTCACTCTGAAGTTTTGTCTGAGTAGATCTTCTTATTATTACCCCAGTGGTTTGAGATAGTTGAGAAATAGAAAAACAAGCACACATCCTTTGTCTTAGTCCACTAATGTTGCTATAACAGAATACTCAAGAGTAAATATTTTTAAAAGAACAGAAAATTATTTTCCCACAGTTCTAGAACCTGCAAGTCTAAGAGAGCAACTATCTCGGATACGCTTGTGTTAATACATGACAGAAGTCAGTTGGTCCAGAAGGGGCTGCACTACCTACACTAGCTCTATTTTAGCAGCACCAATTCCAGGCATGAAGGGATGGCTTAGGTACTCATCATTTCTTAATGGGCCCACTCAGTACAATCAGGTATGTAGCACTGTGTATAAACGTCTGGTTTATATGTGGATATTTGTATGGCTTAATTATTTTTCTTTTAAACATCAGGTTAAGATTATTGTGGGCTTCTAATAATAGACATCACTCTCCACTGATAGTTATTTGAAATATAAATATCAAATTTCTTGTTAATCAAATAATTCAGATATATTAAAAAGTTTTGCTATGATATAGTACTTTCTTACTGAGTCATTTTATAATCAAATATTTCTTTGTAAAGAAAAATATGTATTTTTTAATCACTAACTTAAATTTTCATGCTGCTAATCATAGAATGAGGAATAGTCTGAGGCCAACTACTATCAGAATTTTATTGTACAACACATGTAACTAAATATTAAAGAAGAAAAATGATTTGAAGCTCTGTGGCTAGAGTGAAAACAAGGTCAAGAACTCAAATATGTAAATATCCAGGATACAGTAATTATTTAACTACAAAAATGAGACAGAGGGATATTTATTTTGATCAGAAACTTGATTACTTCGTGGTAGAAATATATATTACTTGTGATATAAATTAGAATGCCAAGTTAAATGAGGGTTATAATAAAAAATAATTAAATACATTTAAGGGTCATTTTAGAAGGAAACATAAAGACTTGTTTCTTTAATCTGAATTTAGGGAGATGATAACATTACTTAAAATGAGGAAGATTTTTCTGCTCATCAAAATATAATTGAGAGGACTAACCTGCAGAAAAGGCCTGTTTAACAGCCAAAGTGTGCCAGGAAGTGTGCTCTATGATGAAGGAAATACACAGGTCTTAGCAGGAACATGTGTGAAAGGGGGACTCATGAATCTGTGACACAGACATTGCTTCTACTGAGATCAGGGGTGGCAGATTGGAGGTGGATTGTGGACAGTCATGTTTAGAACTTAATAATTGAGCTAGTAGGAACCTTTGCATCATTTTAAGCAATGATTTTGGAAGACGAATTTTAGGTAAGCTGTGTCGGGAATCAAAGAGGGAATGGCTGGAAGTAGGAACATGTGGCACCACTTATATCCTACAGGGCTAGCTCATGTGAAAGAGATCTGACTTGGATGGGTATAAAAGCAACAAGATGGAGGAATAGCAGGGACATTCTGAAGCAGCAATGTCAGGGACATTTCGAAGATGCATTGCATTAGTTATTGGTTAATCATTGAAGGAAGGAGAGAAGGAAGGAGAAAATGAATGACATTTAGAGACAAGAGCGACTGCTGAGTAGTTGACATCTATCATTAGCTGAACTGAGGATTTGTAGAAAATCAGGCTTCTCTGGAAGAAGATACAGTGGGATATACAGATTACTAGGAACATTTGGTAAGGATTTTGAAGTAGAGATAAATTAGAATTTTCACATACAAGAACTCATTTAATTTATCCTGCCATTTAACAAACTACCCCCAACATTTATCGCTTCAAATAGCAACAGTTATTAATTTTTCCCATCAATCTGTAAGTAGGGCAGGATGTGCCAAGGACAGGTCATCTCTGCTCTACACAACATCAGCTTGGGCAGTTGCCTGGAGGCTGGTGGATTTACTATCAGAGATGTGGGCCAGGAACCTTATTTCTTATCCAACAGGCTCTTTGGACTTCCTGATGGCATAGTGGCTAGGTTTCAAGAACAAGCATCATAAAAGATAGGAAGAAGAACTGCCTATTTATTAAGTCTGTATTCAGAAAATGGGACATCCTTTTTTTTACTGATCTTGTCACATACTTATCTCTATGCTTTAATGGGAAAATTGCCAAAAAATTTGGGGGACATGTTTTTAAACTTCCACAAACTGGAGCTGATACATAAAACAAGTGCTGTTTTGAGGGATTGTTCTTCTAGAGGTAAAACCTGAAGTCAGAGGAGTGGGTGACCACTCTGAAAGAGAGAGAAAAGCAAAGATCAGAAAGTCAAAAACTAATTATGTCCATATTACTTAATAGAGAAAAGATATGGTGGTAACAAAGAATAAAGGAGAGTTAGTTAAAGTTGAGAAGACTTCAGGCAATGCTAATAGTATATTATTTCTTCTTCATCTAGGTTTCTGCTTGCTTATTTTAGGTTATCCTTTCTGTCAAAGATTCAAAGCCCCTGTATAACTACTTGTATTAATCAACTTTGTATTACTGTAAAAAATACCCGAGGCTGAGAACTCATAAAGATAAAAGATTTATTTAGCTCAATTTTGGAGGCTCAATGTTCAAGATTGGGTAGGTCCCATGAGTTTGAACTCTGGTGATAGGAGGTGGATAATGGTATATCATGGTAGGAACATGTGTAGAGCTAACAGTCACATCTGGGAACAGAAAACTAGTGAGGGCAGACTTCTATAACAGTCATTTACCATAAATCATAGGGTTCCATAAGAAATACCAAAAGGTCTACATGTATTACTTCCGAGAGCAGGATTCCAATGATCTAAGGAACTCCACACTAAACTATCTAAGGTTCTTCCACTACTTAATACTACCACTGCTGGAACAAACCTTTAAAATGTAGACTTTTTTTGGGGGGAGGGCACAACATCCAGACCATAGTACTAATATTTAGAATAAACATGAGCTTTTTAGTTTGTCTCTGAAATGCTCAAACCTAATCTCACAAACCAAAAACACACAGAGAGATAGAGATAGAGATAGAGATCGATGGAGAGAGAGATAAACAGATATCATAAGACTGGTTGGATGGTTGGTTGTTTAAATAGCTCTTACAAACTCTCCCACCATGGCACTGTAGTTCTATGTTGCTGCACAATATATATAGTGTGGGCCCCAGAATTGGGCATCCTACAGAATGTGCTGGCACATTTGCTCTGCTTAGGTTTTTTACACTGTGTACAAAAGAGAACCATAATTCTGTGATGAAGAGTAACTGAAGACTCTTTGTTATCTCACTAAAAACCTTGTATTTTAAATAATGAACTTCATATAGCATCTAGTAGGCTATCCATAAACCTTATAGGAATTACCAGGTAATTTTTGTGAATATAATTTTATATGCTTAGATTTTTTTTTTTACTAAAGTCTTCAGAGCCTAATTTATCTCTCTAATAATCTTCACATAATTCTAACACTATAAGAGTTTTTTGTTTATATAGTAGTGGAGTTCTGAGATAACTTAAGGACCATTTAATGGACCTGCCTTTTACCTTCCTCTCCAAAGACAAGAATAACAGGAATGTATAATTTCCTAACTAAGCATCCAATATCTAATATCCCCTATCCTTACTAATGATGTGGCATTGAATCCATTCATTTTTTCTAGATTTTTTAGCTTATGCTAATTTTTTAAAACAATAACAGGGCTCTAAGTAACTAACTAACAAGACTAGCACTATGATCTCAAAAGAGTTGAAAGAAAAAATTCTCTCTTCCATATGATATTGTCTATATTTAAGATTATTTTATTTAGTAACTATTAAAATTCATATTGGATACAAACACAAATGTGCATTATCTTAGTTATGCTATATATAAAAAATTATGAAGAGGTTGCTTTATTGATTTTATGGTCATATAAATTACAATGCTGAGGCCAAGCGTAGTGGTGCATGCTTGTAATCCCAGTACTAGGGAGGCTGAGACAGGAGGATCACAAGTTCATGGCCAGCGTTAGCTGCTTAGTGAGGACCTCTGTAACTCAGTAAGACCATTTCAAAATAAAAGTATAAAAAATAGGGCTAGTAATGTAGCTCAGAGGTAGAATGCCCTTGGATTCCATTCCTGGTACCACACACACACACACACACACACACACACACACACACACACACACTATATATATATATATATATATATATATATATATATATATATATATTTTTTTTTTTTTTTTTTTTTTTTTTTTTTTTTTTTTTTTTTTTTTTTTTTGCCGGAGCCAGCCGGCAAAAGTACGGGTTCTGAAGAGAGGAGTGAGGATTAAAGAATTCAAACATGGGAAGGCTGCTTGTCACTACTAGTGCCAAGTTTATTCTCTCATGGCCCTTTTATACAGTTTCTAGCTTTGGGTTGCACAGGAATACAAGAGAGACAAGTCCAAAGTACATACATTACAAGCAAGTCAAACAATACCCTGATACCACACAAACCTAATCTTATCTAACAGACAGAACAATAGCATCAATTGTTCTTAGAGAACCTTAATTACTTTTACTTTGAAACCTCAATGACCCCAAACCTTGTTGACTCTGGGCGAAGGACAGTCAGAAGTACTCTTTTAGTAAAGATAAGGGGAAGACCTTAATGGTTCCCCACAATGGCCAAGGAAATGGGAAAGTACTTAATAGCTCCTCACAATATAATACTGTTATAAGAATAATCATATATTCCCCAAATGTCTTATATAATTTTAGCAACAGCCGTGGTAGCAATAATAACAATTGCTATTCTGCTCATAGTTCTGTGTGCTTCAAGGGCCGATGTTTACTGACTTTTAAATCTACCCAACAACTTTGAGTATTTAGATAGATGTTGTATGATAAATGGTGGCTTTTTTCTGCTTATTGCTGTTTTATTTCATCATTCTCAATTAATTGTGCCTGCTCCAGGTTTTATTTGATTACCCTTTAGAACCACGTAAGATATAGGAGAATCACTCAAATTTTCTGATAAATCTCTAGTGCTTCATTATAAACAAATGACTGCTTACCAAGTTCTTATTATTCTACAGTCACTTTGGGCTTGCATCTATTCTTGCATCCTGAGCTATATTTTAAATAAGTACTCATCCATTCATTCTCTATGTGACAAATATTCCTTCTTAAAATGTATGATGACTTTTCATAATGCTACATATAACCAAATAGGCTGGCTATCTGGCTTCCAGTGTTAAATTCTAATCAGTGAATGGTCCAGGGTAAAGATATATCTGGGTTATTGCACAATATATTACCATGTCAGCTTACTAATATAAATGCACACTGCAATTGCAATACCATCAAAAGGGAGATGAATGGTTTCATTGACCAAATAACCAGGCTTGAGAACATCAACTCAGCAAATCAAATTGTAGGGCTGGCATGATGGCAGCAACAAAATCCTCAGGCACATAGAAAAAAATCACCTACTAAGCCTCATGTTCTTGGGTCTGTGTCCTTCAGTGATGTGAGCTTCTGACACAACTGTAAAGAATCCAACTCAATAACGGAGGCCAAGTTCTCTCTGTCTCCTTTAGGTCAGTTAGGGTAACACTTCTGATCCCTGGCTAGGTACAGCCTTTGTTCCTTGTCAGCATTGAAAGCTACAGAAAATAAGCTTTCATTCTTCATCAACCCTTGAGATTCAGAGATCCAATGTCATAGAAATAAAAAAGGAGTCAAACTAGAAAGGAAGGAAAAATAATAGTTTTAAAATCTAGAAACCTCATAACCTTATCTTTTCCCTATAGGGTGTGCTTCTTTCTTAGGCAAAAATCCTCAGTAGGCCCAAACCCTTAATCATAAAGGCCTCTCTTCTCACTGGAGGTTCTTGAGATACTTAGTCAAGTTCAGATGCCACCCAGCCACAACCCACAGAGGTAGGGAACTTCAACCCCTGCTGTGTGCCCCTACTCATAAAAATAACTGTGAGGCCATACAGGTACTCTTTCTCTCTTGAGATGCCCTCTGTTCTCCTTTGAACATGTGTCCCTCCACTTTTCCTAAATAAATTTGTCTTTTTCTCCAGAAACAAAAAATAACAAAAACAAGGATCTCATACCTAGTGACATCCAGAAACATAAATATAAGTTGATTTCTAATCCACTTGTAAATTGTAACTCATGATTCTTTAACAGAAAATGCAAAGAAAGTCTAAAACCAATGGGGCCATGGATTTTGGAATCTCTGAAAGAGTGAAGACACAAGACACCATTCTCCTTGCTTCTCTTTCTGCAGGACTATCTCCCTTGTTAAGAAAAAAAATCAGTTTTACCAGCTATGTGTTTAATACCTTTATTAACCTTTGTGGGTTACTTTGTCTAATTTGTTTGGCTTTTTATCCTTTGAAATTATGAATAATTTTAGCCCAGTTTTCTCAATTTTCTTGTTAAAAATTGCTATGGAATCATCAAGCCTCAAAATGGAGAAAATCAAAGCCCTATTTCATTCCTTTGTTGTGATGATGTTTCTCAGTAGAATCATTTATTATTCTTTTGCTGAGACTGAGGACAACCTATAACTGTGGCTACATGATAGTCACAGTAACCAGCTGGCTTAATTTTTGCTCCACCAATGTAAGAAATGTATTTCATTGAGTATTATATATGGAACACTTACTGAAGAGCATGGAAACAGAAATGTCATTAGCATGTACATTTAATAATGGTGATACATGTAATAGTACTGATTTGTATTTAACATTGAGATTTTCAAGTACCATCTATATTTATAGTGAACAATAAAGCAACTAAGGCATAGGTATGGGTCACTCCTACAGTATGTGCTCTGGGACTAGAATCTAAGCCATCTGACGTCTTTAAAAATCATTAGGTTAGGATTTTATAAGCTTATACATAAATTTTATTACAAACTTTTCTCATTCGTTTTGTATTCTGAGCTCAGTGCAGTTTTTCAGTGGTGGTTTACTAAATATATAAATATATGCAACATAGCTTTCACGATTCACTCAATTTTATTAACAGAGCTTCCCAACTGTCATGCAGCAAATGAATTTCAGGTGTGAAAAGATATTTATTCCCTTCCTCCCTCAGGATATGCAGTAGGAAGCAGGGTACTGAGTAGTGAGCAGCCTTGCACCGACCCCTGTGTGCTATAAAAATAGTGTGCAGTCATTTCCTGAGTGTGCTATCCCATGGAAAAAATAAGAACCTCATGTTAAACATGCATATTACTAATTAAAAAAGAGTTTAATGGAACTGATTAAGAATTAAAATTAAGAAGTTATTAAAAAGAGCAATCAAATGAAATTGCAAACAGAAAGATTAAATTAATGAAGATAAAAGGGAAAATTAGCAAGCACAAAGTAATAGAATTGGGAAATAAATAAATCATTTGCTTGAAAGGAGGAGTGAGGAGAAAAGAAACAACAAATGTGTTGGTGGGATTGCAAATTAGTAAAGTGTTTGTGGAGATCAGACTCATGGAGGGTCCTCAAAAACCTGGAAATGGGTAGCCAGGCATGGTGGTGCATGCATGTAATTTCAGTAGTTTGGAGGCTGAGACAGGAGGATAATAGGTTTGAAGCCAGCCTCAGCTACTTAGTGAGGTCCTCTGCAGCTAAGAGAGACCCTGTTTCAAAATTAAAAGAATAAAATAGGCCTGTGAGTATAGCTTGGAGGTATAACATCCCTGGGTTCCATTCCCAGTACCACGCACAAAGACAAAACAAAGCAAAAAACTGGAAATGGGACCACTACATGACCAACTATACCACTGTTGGGGATCTTTCCAATGAAACTGAAGTCAAAATACTATAGTGATACATGCATATTTGTCTTTATGGCAGCATGATTCACAACAGTCAAAATATGGAAATAGCCTATATGTCTGTCAATAGGTGAGTGGATTATTTTACTCAGCTATAAACAAGAACAAAATTATGTCATTTGCAGGAAAATGGATAAAACTAAAGAATATTTTGCTTAGTGAGATTAGGCAGTCTCAGGAAGTAAAAAGCCACATGTTTTCACCCATATGTGGAAGCTAGGGAGAGGTTAGGAAACAAAAGGGAATTTAGATAAGGAGGGGAGCTACTGGTAGAATAGGAGAAGGAGACTTTGGAAGGGAGGTGGGGAGATGAAGGGGATACTTGATGAAACAGTTTGAGTGATACTGTTTTTATATGAACTCATCAATACCAAACTCAATAATAAATGCCAGAAGGGGGAGGGGAGGGGTGACACAGAGTTAAACATACCAGGTGCTATGTGCATTTATGTTCCTATCAATTCTAAGCCTCTTTATTATGTCGACTTACAAGGCACTCATAAAAACATAAATAAGTAAAAAGACCATCTAAGTTAGAAATGAAACTGATGGAATAGTCACAGCTATAGATTAAACTAGAAGGCTTAAAAAAAGAATAATTTGTTCAAATAATCAAATAAACATAACTTTTTAACTGCATAATTAAGTAGAAGAAAGGAATAAGTGGTGTTTAAGGCTAAGAGAACTATTGTAATTATGTGCATCCTACATTTGGAAAACTCGGAAATACAATTTCTATTGGAACTCCTAAGATATGTTAAAAAAAGTGATAGGTTATAAATAGTGAAAACATAAAAATGACTAACCTGTATGTAATAAAAGATTATAAAATATAATGGACGGAAGCTTTCAATATGCAACAGCAAATTTATCTAGACCAGGCATTTAACTATGTAGAAGATGATTTACAAGAGAGAAATTTTCAATTAAACTGAAGGGTGCAAATGAGAATTCCAACTGAAAGGCGTACTTTGTTCATATATAAGGAATGCTTAATAGTGCTAATATGCCAATTTCCTCTACCTTAATTTAAAAATACATACATCAGGTTTGAAAATGCATGTAATAGGATCTGCAGAAGCAGACAATTGGAGCCAGAGTCTAGAAATCAATTGAAATGAATAACAGGTTTCACAAGTTAAATCAGTGAGGAAAAGATGGAACATTCATCAATTATTGGGGAAAAATTGGCTAACTTTATTGACAAATAATTTAGGTGGGTCTCTACCTGTATTCTACTACCACCAAGTTATAGATATAAAGGGCTTGGAAGAAAGAAATCTCCCACTGAAATATAAAAAATTAACTTTTATAACATTTAGTGTATATGTAATATGCCTTCCCCCAAAAATTATCATATAAAGCTGGTGAAAAATTAATGTATGGATATGAATTTAGTGATATTCTTGATATGTAATGACTTTTTCAGGAGCAGACAAGAAACTTTCCATTGTTATTTCTTATGATTAAAAATGATGCACTTAAATATATCAAAGTCAATCACTAAGCCAAGAATGAGAAGGAGGGATGGGGAGGGAATGAAGTGGGGACCAGGTAAGGGCTGAGTGATGTGTGCATGTATTCTCCACTAGTCTTTTATACCACTAAGATGTATGATTACAATGCACCAATAAAATTTTTTTAAAAAGAACATGAAAGGGAACCAAGAAAGAATTTTACTTTTCAGTTTGGAAGCATTTTCAAATATCTGAATTATTACCTTATTCTAAAAAATTTTTAAATATCATGTACATTCAAATAAGTAAGGAAATATGTTGCCTTGTGTAGTTGGTTTTCTTCTTCTTAATGCATTAAGCTTTGTATCCCTCATCTGATACTTTGCATCCATCACTTCAGGCACAAATTTGCACCTTAAATTGTCTCCTCATCAGAGACAGTATACATAATTGGTCTCTGGCAGTATATATGGGACAGTCAGAATCCTGAGTGAGAGACTGTTTTGAGGATTAGCTGAAAAAATAGAGCAGTGAAATGAGAAGGATTTGACAAGTTGAGACAGAGCCAACATTCACTCCTGACAATTTCCTAATCGAGAAGTGGAAGCAGTTAGTCACGCTTAGAGAAATACAAGAAAGATCAGTTTGGGCATGAAATAAAATGTTCAGATTTGGGGGATCATGAAAATGCCAACTCGCTGTTACCTCCTATCCAGAGTGCTGCAGTATGAATTGATTTTTTTTTCCTGTTGCTTATATTGCTCTATCATTAAATGTAACCAATACTTGGTGTGGCTTTGATGTTTTTCATTTGCTTCATATTTGTGTCTTTTGCATATCCAGTTAGACTTTATATTTTCTTAATGAGGGGTTGTCTTACTACTTTTTATGTTTTTCCTAGGTGTTTAATAGCACCACACTTTCTTTGAATAAAGTTCATCTCTTTATTAGCTACATACTTCATAATTTTAACCTTTGATCTTGTTTGGATTATTTTCCCTTAGTTTCAACTCTATTAACCCAGTTGTACCTTATCTTTATACTGAAGCCAGATAAATGGTTCCTCTTGGCTTAGGCTCCATTAATAGCTTCTTATTTCCTAAAACGTAAAACAAAGGGTGTTTCACTATATAGTGTGTTATTCCTTTAACTCTATCTTACTCATTTTCTGTAAGAAACTCTACTGCAGTCCATTTGGTATTGCTATGGCTTTTTTTTTTTTTTGCAGGTCTGGGGGTGGAACCCAGGGGCATTCGACCTCCGAGCTACACCCCCTGCCCTATTTTTTATTCTTTATTTTGAAACTGGGTCTCACTGAGTCGTTGCAGAGGGCCTCACTAAGAAACTAAGAAACTGAGGCTGTCCCCAAACTGCGATCCTCCAGTCTCAGCCTCCCGAATGCTGGGATTACAAGTGTGCGCCACCACACCCGGCTTACTATGGCCTTTTTTTTTAAAAAAAATTTTTTTAATATTATTTTTTTAATTTTAAAAATTTTTTAAATTTAAAAATTTTTTTGTGGAACATATTGAAAATGGCATACATTCAGACTGTGCTTAGTGCCCTCTCCTCCCTACTTTCCCTTCCCCCCTACCAACAATGAGTGTCCAGGTTAACCATGCTATATTCATACCTTTATACATATTCGGATGTAGCTCCTCCATTAATCAATGTCAGTCTTCATCCTCTCCTATTCTTCCATTCTAGCTTTGCTGAGGTTTCCCCTCCATTATCTGGAAATCCTATGGTATTCCTAAAACTCCCTAGTTTGGGCATATTAAAGAAAACATATGTCCCTTCTCTTTCTGTGCCTGGCTGATCTCACTTAACATAATGTTCTCCAGGTCTTTCCATCTTCTTGCGAATGACATGATTTTGTTCTTATTGCTGAATAGAATTCCACTGTGTGTATTTCCTATAATTTTATAGTCCATTCATCTGTGGATGGAGACCTAGGTTGGTTCCATATTTTGGCTATTACGAATTGTGCTGCTATGAACATAGGTATGCATATGTTACTATAATTCTCTGATTTCAACCCAGTTGGAAAAATATCCAGGAGTGGTATAGCCAGGTCATAAGGTGGATCTATTGCCAGTTTTTTTTTTTTTTAAGGAATCTCCACACTGAACTCCATAGCAGCTAAACTAGTTTTCACTCCCACCAACAGTGTAAAATAGTTCTTCTTTCCCCACATCCTCACCAGCATTTATTGTTAGGTGATTTCTCTATGTTTGCCACTCTGATTGGGGTTAGATTGCATCTCCCTGATGGCTAATGATGTAGAATATCTTTTTATGTATCTCTTGGCCATTTGTATCTCTTCTTTTGTGAAGTGTCTGTTCAGTTCAGTTGCCCATTTTTTGATTGGGTTTTTTGTTTTGCTAGTGTAGTGTCTTTTGAGCTCTTCGTATATTCTGGATATTAGTCCTCTATTAGAGTGGTGGCTGGTAAAGACCTCCTATTCTGCAGGCTTTCTCTTTAGGTTTTTTATGGTTTTCTTGGATGATGAGAAACTTTTTAGTTTGATGCCATCCCACTTGTTAATTCTTGCTTTAATTTCCTGAGCTTTAGAGGTCTTGTTGAGAAAGTTACTGCCTATGCCTGTATGTTGTAGTGTCAAGCCTATGCCCTTCTCTAATAACTTCACTGGCTCTGGTCTAATTTCTAAGTCTTTGATCCATCTCAAGTTGATTCCTGTGCATGGTGAGAGGTAAGGATTTAGTTCCATCTTTCTACAAATGGATAGTCAGTACTCCCAGCCCCATTTGTTGAAAAGGCTGTCTTTTCTCCAGTTTGGCCCCTTTGTCAAAGATCAATTGACTATAGGTGTGTGGGTTTATTTCTATATCTTCTATTCTGTTTCACTGGTCAGTATGCCTGCTGTTGTGCCAGTACCAAGCTGTTTTTACTACTATTGCTCTATAGTATAATTTGAAGTCAGGAATTGTGATATCTCCACCCTGGTTCTTATTGCTGAGGATTGCTTTAGCTATTCTGGGTCTTTTATTTCTCCATATAAAATTCATAACTGATTTTTCTAGGCCTATGATGAATGTCATTTTGTTAGTAATTGCATTGAATCTGTAGATCACTTTTGGCAGGATGGCCATTTTGATGATATTTATTCTGCCTATCCATGAGCAAAGGAGATTTTTCCATCTTCCAAGGTTGTCTTCAATTTATTTAATGTTTTGTAGTTTTCATTGTAGAGGTCTTTTACACCTTTGGTTAGGTTTATTCCTAGGTACCTTATGCCATGGACTTTTGAACATGGATTTGTACTTGAAATAATCTTTTTTCTTAAGTTCAGCTGTTGTATGAGCTGAGATTTATTTCTCTATTTTTTATGGACTCCTCCATCTTTTACTATGACATTCAGCATATATCACATTGTTTTTTCATTTGATATAATCATATGTGTGCTATTTACATTATACCTTATTTAGGGAATATATTTCACTTTCTATTTTCACAGAAAATAAACAAAACAAATATCATAAACATAAGAAACATGATTTATCTTTCTTTATGTTACTAGAGTCCACATTGAATTTTAGACAAAAGAGCTCCTTGATAAGCATGGCTATCTTAACAATTATGTAAATGAAATGCTAAGATTCTTAGAAGTGATCTAAGAGAAAGTAAAACTATATAGTGGTATTTTATACAAATTTCATTAACTTTAATGAAAAAATTAAAAACTACATTCATAAATTGGTCTATTTTAAAATGGGAGGGACAGAGTAAGTCCTCTGCTGTAATATCAGGAAGGACAGAAGCAAGACAGAGAGCTAGGGCCATATATATTCCCTAAAGGTCAGCCGCCAAATACCACCTCCATTATGGCTGCCTCCTGTCAGTCAAGCCTCAGGAGACATTACAGATCTCAACCATTACAGTAGCCCAAGCAGTCCATTACTTAATCAAAGGTGTTTATGTTGACTACTTATTATACCTCATATTTTTTTGTGACGATATAAGATAGAGTTTTCCAAAGGCTTCCCACCCTGTGCTTCATACATATGGAGTCATACATCCCAGTTTTCTTGGAACAGTTCTGACATATGACAATGGTCCCTCCATAGTTGTTAACAAAATCTTCTTTTAATCTCAAAATATTCTACTTTGAAAGACAAATTATATGGTTCCTCTATTCATAGACCTCAGTAGAGTGGAAAAAAAAAATTTCTCATATGGATTAGATAAGGCATAGTTCTGTTTTCCTCTCCTGAGAAAGGCCTTGCTGGTGAGTCAACACAGCTGAAAGACAGCACTGAGCCTTTCCTGTCTCTCATGGCATATCTTAGAGACATTTTTTGGTTGTTGTTCAAAATACTGAATTGCTCACTCTGGTGAACCAGTTCATCAGTTTGAAAATTAGTTGACAAAGCAAATTGCTTTTCGAGAAGGCTTGATACTTGTTGAAAATCAGTCTGATTTAGGGAGCAGCGAAAATTTCAGCTGAGATTTCCTGAGAACATGAATTGTTGAGTCTGCAAGAATAGAGATGTATTTTGTTTGATTTGTCAACTCTTCAATTACAATTCATTGAACAGTGTAACATCTTGGAACTATGAGCTATGACTGGGTTCACCTGCTCTCACCCCCTGCTCACTCCCATCAGGTGAGCACACACAAGAACACTGATTGATTTGACAGCCCAGGGGGCTGTAGGCCAAGTGAATGATGCTTGGAAACAGAAGAGAGTTGGGAGAATATACAGGGCTCATATTTATTTTCCCAAATTATGAAGTCCTTCTGTTTTTGAGAAATCTAATTTCTTTATTATTTAAAGGAAAACTACCAATTTAAATATGTTTGAATGGGGATAATATATGATACTGAGGAAAGTATAGTAGTCCACTTCATAAGAGTTAGCACATTGATCTATCACCTGGAGAAAGACAAGGAGAAAGTATATGACTGAAATGAATAGGTAGAAAATTGTCATGTAATTTAAATTTTTTCTCAACATGTGTTCAAAGTTAGATATATAATTTTTCATGACTGTAACAGAACTCATTGGTTTGGGTTAAATGAATGTAATATTGTGACCCATCTCTTGCCCCTCTTCCTCTTGCTCCCTGTGCTACAGCCACGCTTCTCCCTGTATTTAAGATGTTCTGGTCTATCTCTAACTCAGAATTTTGGCACTATTAATTTTTATGTGATTCTCACAGGATAATCTCTTTTTCTGTCATTCAACTCTTCTTTCAAAGACTATCCAATCAAAAGGGGGGTCCTGTCACTATTAATCCCACTATCCTGTTTTATTTTAGGCACTGGACTCTTGAGATTTACCTTTTATTATATTTGATTACTTTTTATTTCTTCTGTTTTTCCATGGAAGACCTTCTTATGAGCCATAGAAAATATGGCTCATAAGAAGGTCTTCTATGCTCATGTTATACATTGATATATTCTGAGAGGCTATAAAACTTTTTCACATGTAGAAACTACCCATGTAATATTTGTGAATAAATAATAGTGTTATACTCCTATAATTTGACACTCAAATGAAAGCACTGAAGCCAGGCATGGTGCCATATGCCTATAATCATAGTACCATCTGAGGCTGAACCAGGAATATCACAGCTTTGAAGACAGCCTGAGCAACTTAGCAAGAGTCTCAGAAACCTAGTGAGACACTGTTTCAAAATTTTAAAAAAGGGCTGCTTGGAGGTAGAATGCCCCTGGGTTCAACCTGTGGTAACAACAGCAGCAAAAAGTATTAAGCATACATATAGATTGTTTAATAAATAGATTATTGTGCAGTGTTGGAACTTCTGGTCTCAGTTTTATAATTTACATTTTGCTTAACACAACAAATACTGACAAATCAATTAACCCTGGGAGGAAAATAATATAATAAAACACAACTTTTCAATTTTAGGCACAACAAGCATATGCTGATGTTCTCACATTCCTTAATGAAGAGGCACAACCACCCACTATTTAAACCAAATACAAAAGTGGGAAACTATGTATGTCAATTTATACTACATCTATTTATTTTGCCTAAATGAATTTTATTCCTGTTGACAGAAATTAAAAATAAATCTGGAAAACTCTTTCTAAGCAATTATGGTGTTGATTATCCTATAAAATATATGTGCTTTAAGTCTATGCATATTACAATGAAATATATAGTTTTATCAAGGACAGAATATGAAATAATAACTTTCCATCTGTTTATTAGGACATTCTTTCTGTGAGTTAGAGTAATGTAATCTTTATTTGTGATGATAAGACTAAATGCCTCAGAACTGGATAGAGTGGTTAATACACAAGTGTGTAGACCTTTGTGACCTGTGAGTGTCCACCAACCCTCTCTTCTTAAAAATCTATACTAACTTTCTTTATCATGTTCATTATGTCTAACAAAACCTAACAGTTTTCAAATCATAGAGAAGGGATTTAATTCTTTTTGTTGTTGTTTGGGGGGGTTATTGATGAGGTTGATAAACTTCTAAACAATATGGCCAACTTTGAATTATGTGGTTTTTCTAATAATGGCCTAGTTACTTTCATAGAAACAAAACGAAACAAAATCAAATGATGTCCTGGGGAAGGTGATACCAAGACTGTGTATTTTTCATGTGTGGCTGCTGGCAATCTATGATTTCTAAATACTATTCAGTATACTTGTGCTTAATTTGGTGCCTAGGCATCTGTTTTCCTGTTAGTAGTGTTATCAAATAGATTGAAGTGGGTGTCCTTTAAATATCTGAAAGCTTTTTTACTCTTGAAAAACCCTGATAATGCCTGTGATGATTATCTCGATTCTTTCCTATCAGGATGAGTTTTTCAGGCTTAAGCCAATGTGTAATAGAGAGATACTAAAACATGGCTTTAAATATTTAAAGAAGATATTTAAAATATGGTTTTTCTGGTTCTTTTGAAGTGAAGGGTTTTAAAATAATATTAAGAAGATCATCAAGGAAATTTTAAAATTGGCAGATTCTTTTCTATCTTAAGTATCCAGATGTTAATATAGAAAATAGTAAGAATATCTTTTCTCCTAATGCAAAACAATGAATATTCATTTAATATATGTAAATGAGATTTTTCTTTTTTATCATTGTGCTGATTTAATACACAGGCTAGCTGTATGTTGTTAAATTCTTTCCCACTTCCAAATTATTGTAAATACAATGTAAGCATATTAAAATAGTTCATGAGTAGGAATTAAATGTATATTTTCATGTAACTGTTGAAAATTGAAATACAATAAGTAATTTTGTATCCCACATTAATTTGTAGAGTTCTGAGGACTAGTTTAGTAGTAGGGTGCCAGTGCTAGAATTATGGCATGTTAGGACTCAGAGAGAGCAGTCTTTAACCTCTCAATGAAACACTTAACGAAGTTAAAAGTTAAGGAAGTTACAAAATCTAAGGTTATGGAGGTCCTAAGCTTCACAGTGTTTGTGTTCCATGATTCTGAGTTTCACTGATTGTATCATGCTATTTTTGTGTAGATGTTGTTAAGATAGTAGATGTAAATAACAGTGCTTTAAATGAGGAATTTTCATAGTCTTTGTTCCAATGCCTATAGCAGACTTTAAAGGTGTGCATAAAGACTGTGTCAGGTGCTTATTTAAATTATTGATCTTTTGAGTTCCATTTCTAGCAGGATGGTGGAATGATCTATGGTAGAAATTGGATCTATATTTTTAACAAATTGCCTGCTGATCCTGATTTATTTGGTCAATATTTTGAGATATTTTAATATTTACACTCAAGTAAAAAGTGTGCATATAAAATACAACCTGAAACATATATGTGGAAAGTATAAGATCCTTATATAGTGTCGGGTTATTTAGTAACCTAGAATAATGAGAATTACTAACAATACAGATGAATGTAGAAAGTGTTGCTTGTAGGTGAAGCTTTGTCTATCCTTCACCCATCCTGCCTAGAAAGGGTTAAGAAATGAAGTCCATTTGAGAAAAATGATTACTCTATCAGTTCACATGTTTATACTAATAAAGTAACACACATATTTTAATATGAAAACTGATAACTAAATGATTATATTTTCTATTTCAAATATCTATGTAACTGTCAATCAAGTATATGTCACAAAATTAATGTGGAGAATCAAAGTAATGAGTCTTAATTAGTCAAGGAAATATTTAGGTTACCTATCACCTCCACTAAGGAAAGATGTCCAGATTTTATTTTTGCTACCTAGCATTTCCTGTGAAAACTTGCTATTTTAATTTTATAACCTCTTAAATTAATGGTGCAAGCCTTTATTGTTCTGATTTCCCCACACCTGTTTGGCATGGAGTCACAAAGGGTGAAAAGGAACGATGTTGTGAGATTAGTCTCAAACCAGGCTTTTTACCAATCCACACCTCATTAACCATCTGCTTGTTTCATATCAATGGCTGGCTCTCTCTTCCTACTTCCCACTTGCTGGAGCTCTTCCAGCCTGAAGTTCTGATTAATCAGGTTCTCTGGCTCTTAATCTTCCACTTAATTACTAAGATGAGAGTATATTTTTTCCTTTCAGGAATATGCTTATGTTTAAATTGTACTTCTGGAGATGCAAACTTTGATTTGGACTTGGTACTACCCGTGTACTGCCTGATGGGAGTCTCTTTGGACAAGCCTCCAGCATTTTTTTCAATACCATCCTCTGAGCTTCCACATCCAGAGGGGTTGCCAAAGAGCAACATGACCCTCAAATAAGAAGAGAATGAATAGATATTAGTCTTGGTCACTATATTCAAGGATATTAATTTTAAGACTAGCAGTATGGTTTGACAAAAATATATGGTATTTTCTATTCACCCTTAACACATTTCTTATAACCTTTGGGTCAGTATGTTAATGAATGGAAAATTGTGATTGATTATATTTCTTTCTTAAGGATATGATGACCTTTGTCTGAAAACTGTAAAATTCAACCAATATTTTTCTCTGAAAAGCACAGTTTCATTTTTAATGTAGTCTGTCCATAATTAAAAAGTCAGCAAAAAGAACATGTTGACTAATTACATGAGTCCATGTAGAAAGCTTCAAGCATATTTTGCTAATTTAGTTAGGTCACAGGCTTTGAATTTAGATGACATAACAACTGCATTATTGCATACAATATGTTTAACCCATATTTTGTGGAACAATGTCTACATATTTGATTGTTCTCTTCTTTTCTAATTAGTTCCTCTCTGAACACAATATTAACTCACTCAGCAATAACTTTACCCATGAATTAAAATTGCATTACCACATTTTGACAGCTGTATTGATGAAATATGACCCATAACAGGAGCTGAGATTTATTGAGTGCTTGCTGTGTGCATGCCACGGTTGTAAGCATTTTCTGTTTATGTTCTTAGAGCTAGCTGTTCCTTTATGAGGTAGTAGTAGGACTGTGGCCCTGGCCCACAGAGGTTAGTAACTCACTCAAGGTCAAACATATAAAAAGTGTCACAGCCAAGGTTTTGAGTATCTTGTGGACTAAGTTCTTGATTATATTTATTTTACTTCTCAATCTTTAAATTTGACAAAAGTAATTTTTTCTCCAGATTCTTTACATAGAGAATGTAAAACACTCTTCTATATACTTTTTGTAAAGTGTAAACTTTATTTTAAGGTGAAAACTTAACTTTTCAAAAACCTCACCAAAATGCAAGAGAAAAGAAAGTGTACACTACAGATGAATCTTTGGATGTGTAGGAAAAGGTATTTTAAGGAATTTACATAAACTTAGTTTTAGAAGTCAAGTCTCAGTCAGACTAAAAAATATTGAAATTAGTATTACACTCATTAAACATGTTAAAATATATTCATTTCAGCCAGGTGTGGTGGCATATGCTTGTAAGGCGGAGACAGGAGGATCGAGCAGGTTCGAAGCCAGCGGTGCTGGCTTAAGAGAACCTGTTTCCAAATAAAAAAGTATAAAATAGGTCTGGGAGTGTAGCCCGGAGTTAGAAGGGCTTCCCAGAACCCCAGTACCACCGAAAAAAACCAAAACAACAACAACAACAACAACAACAACAACAACAACAAATATATATATATATGTATCATCGTTAATGTAATACCAACTAAGATAAAGGATACTGACAAATAGAATAAATAAGTATCATCTTGTCATAGTTTATGTATGTTTTATATCAAATTATTAGACTTCAGTAGATCTGGATTAATCATGTTTCTAATATAAGATTAAACACTTATAAAACTATGCAAATAAGCAAATGTTTTAATGGGGGCATTTTAATAGGATGAAGGCCATTTATTCTGTTAGGCACAATAAAATATATTCTCAGTTGACGGGTCCAGCCCGTCAGTGGTGGGGCTGACCAGGAAAATGAGTGCCGATGGCCGGAACAGAAACACACCAGCCAGGAGTAGAGTCAAGCAGGATCTTGTTTATTTCTCTCAGGCAACCCAATTGAAAGCAAAAAACCACAAGGGGGATTTCCAACAGGAAACTATTCTAACCTATCAAGCTAAAGGTCACCCTTGCATGTGCAAAGCACATAATTTGCAGCCAATCACTATCCAATGCACGAGGGGTTCATGAGCACGGAAGCATGATTTGAGCCAATAAGGCTCAACATTACCAAATTGGACTAGCTGGGGCAAGGAGAGTAGTTATGCCCTCCATATCTGCTCAGCGCTACATGTTGCAGATTCATTCATCGGAAGTTCAGGCGGTTGTGCAGACCTGCGCTTGATGCTACATGTAGCTGATTCATCGGAAGTTCTGTCAGGTGGTTGTGGAGATGTCAACGTGCTTGGCGCTACATGTAGCTAATTCATTGGAAGTTCTGTCAGGAAGTTTGAGCAGACCCCAACACTCATTGAATATCTTATACACAAATAAGTTTAGACAAAGAATGATATTTACTCTCCTGACAACTGGAGTACCTGTGACTAACTTCCATTATTAATTCTAAATAAAAAAAGACAAACTTAAAACAGTGGTTTATCTTTGAAACTCCCCAAAGAAAAACTACAAATAAACTACCTGTGGTTATCATTGTGAAAAAGCACTGTGAGTTGAACCTGTTTCTCTCATTGTCTCCTAGAGAAGGATGTGTGTCTTAGAATGCTTCCATGGTTCAGGTTGATCTCAATGGACAATATTTGTACTTGATGGCATAAAAAGTCAAAAAGCTGTATGCAATTTTCATTAATGAACCTCAGCCTTTTCCCCCCCTCCCCTTCCTCCCTGGCTCCACTGAGAATCTCCTCCATTATCTGTAATCTCTCTGGTATCCCAAATACTTCATAGCTTGAGTATGTTAGAGAAAACATATATACATGGGAATATAACATTGTTAACCTGCTGAACACTCGATATTGGGAGGGAGAGAAATGGGGAGGGGAGGGCATCACCAAGTACCGTGTGAATATATGCCATTGTCAATATGATCTACCTTACTATGTGAGACAATAATGCACCAATAAAGAGAATATATATATATATATATATATTTTTTTTTTTTTTAAAGGCTTATGTGAGTTCACGGAGACATGGATGTCCAGTGAGCAAGGAACAGTAGTCTCCCTACCGAGCTCTACTCTCCTTAGGAGAAGGATTCTCATGATGCCTAGCTTTAAGTCTTTAATAATTACTTTATAAAAACACTGTATGGCAAAATTGTATATTCTGAAGTTTATTTCAATAATTGATGTGAATTATTGAAATAAATATCTGGATTTATGGGTATAAAACAAATGTTGCAATTGAGCTTTTTTGAGAAAGTTGAGCCTAAATCATTTGTAATAGAGACATAGATGAATTTTTCTGAAGTAATTGAGAGAAAAATGAGTTATGATTTAAAACATAATATATTTAAGCATAATTAATATAACTGGACAGTAGAAAAATTTTTGACTCTCCTTTAGATGACATATTCTCATGCCATGGAAAAGAAATTTTATCTCATTTCTAGCACTTGTACACATGTGAATGGAGGTGTAGCTCTAATCCTATTTCCTTATATAAAGCATGTATGATCAATAATCTGATCAAACACCAGCACGTATAGTGTAATAAATATTAGACTGCATGTGAGTATTCAGGAAATATATTATTATATTTTATATACTTACTGTATTTAATTAGATTGGTGATTTGAGTCATGCTTTGGCTGATGGACATTTGTTCCTTTATTCCTATATTAACATGGAATAAAATAGAGATATTACATATGTTGATACAGTAATGATGGTAATTAAAGATAACACTTCATATGAATCTCAGATGTAAAAATAAAGTTTCAGAAATTTACATGATAAGTAATAAGAAAGTTAGGTTAATAAATGCATATTCTGCATACATTTTGTCTTGTGTATTTTTGTAGGCCTCACAGGTTTTTGGTAGAAAATGAGTTAATATTCTGAAGAAATTTAGTCTTGACCTTCTTTGTTTTGTTCTCTAAGCTTTTGAAGCTCTAATATGTTGCTACTAGCTTGGCTGAACCCACATTAAAAGGAGACTTACATTAATGAATATTTAATTATAGTATCTGAAAATAAAATCAATATCATTAAATAAACACTGCTGTTTGGTCAGTCATGTGCGAGAAATCTGCTCCAAAAGACAATTCACTGATCACAACTGTATTTGAAAATACTCTGAAATCAATTGAACTTTTATCTATTAGCAGAAATATATTAAGCCACTCAAATTTTTAAGAGCACGCTAAAAATAATATGGGAAATAAAAGCAGTCTTTGAGTTGTTGAGAATCTGTCACATTTGTACTTTTACAACAGTGATGTTAACAATTCCATCATTTATGTAAGTATCCAAACATGCACTTCCACAGGAGACTCTGCTGAAAAACATATAGTCAAACTGGAAAAATGACGTGCTCTTTCAAACATCAGATAAAAATATCCCAAACATGGGGATTTATGTAGTAAATTTTGGTCAAAATTTACCACATTAAGCAGCATAATAAGTTAACAATTGTGGAACATTAACTATGTTTAGTTACTGTGTGTGTGTGTGTGTGTGTGTGTGTGTGTGTGTATGTGTGGTACTGGGGATGGAACCCCGGGGCATTCTACCTCTAAGTTACATTTCTAGCCCTATTTTTTCCCAGTCCTATTTTTTATAGGGTCTCACTGAGTCACAAAGGGTCTCATTAAGTTGCTGAGACTGTCTGCGAACTGTGATCCTCCTGTCTCAACCTTCCAAATGCTGGGATTACAAGCATTCACCACCATGTTCAGCTTGTTGGTTACTTTTAATTCTTATAATAGTCCTATAAAGTGAGTTTTATAAACTCACTTTACAGATGAGGAAACACATACAGAGAAGATAATTGATTTAGCTATGCTGTAGTTTTATGATTTGAGCGTGATTCCCACAGGGTTCATGTATTGGAAGCTTGGTTTTCAATGTTGAGGAGTGGCAGGATCTTTGTGTTGTAGAGCCTAGTGAGAGGTCATTAGGTCAAGAAGATTCTGCCCTTGGAAGGGATTAAGGTTGTTCTAGTGGACCCTGAGTTAGTTCTTATAAAAGAGTTGTTTTAAGAGGATAAGCCTGGCCATTCCCTAGCCTGTTGGGCTTCCTGTCTTGCTTTGTGATTCTTTCCATCTGAAATAGCTTCCACTATTGTGCCAACAAATATGACGTTTTCACCAGATCCAGGCTAATTCCGGCACCAAGACCTTGAACCTCTCAGACTAAACTAAAAAAAAATTCATTCTTTTGTAAAGTTACCCAGCCTCAAATATTTTGTTATGGTAATGCAAAACAGACTAATACACATCAATATCCTAGTCATAGTAGAAAACTTAGTACAAATAAAATGAATCTCAAGCCAGGCGTGGTGGCGCACACTTGTAATCCCAGCATTTGGGAGGCTGAGACCGGAGGATCGCGGTATGTGGATAGCCTCAGCTATTTAGTGAGGCCCCCCACAACTCAGTGAGACCCTGTTTCAAAATAAAGAATAAAAAATTGGGCAGGGGGTGTAGCTCAGAGGTCAAATGCCTCTGGGTTCCATCCCCAGACCTGCAAAAATAAATAAATAAATAAATAAAATAAAATAAAATGAATCTCATATGCCAGTCCAAATCCTATGTCCCATGTCATGTTGCCTTTTAATAAGATGAACTGAATAATCATTTTGTTTCACAAAGCTTATACTTGGACAATAAACATTGCATTCTTAATAGGAAATAAGCAAGGTAAGAAATTCAGACCTTCACTAATGTAGTTTAAATCACTTCTGACTAAAGTCTCCATCTAGCTAGAAAAAGGGGCGGAAGTTACACCAAAAAATACATAAAGATAAAGCAAATAATTTGTTTTGTTGATTTGTAAACTATCTTTACAGTTGAAAATATTCAAGGTCCACAAATTTGTAGCAAAGTAAGATTAGTATTAGAGGATGTCACTTTTTAAAAAAAATCTTAGGTTATTTAGATTATATAAGAGAAAATGGAGTGAAGATCAGTATGATTAAACTTTCCAACACATGTTCAAATAATTAATTATTCTTCAGTAGGTTTTTAATTCATTTAGAGGTAGAGCCATGAAAACATCTAAGAGAAGATAATTGGACAAAAATACAATCTTTTTCAAACTTAAACTTGTGTATGTGTTTACCAACTACAGTGTCTTTCTAGGAGTAGAAAAATTGTTTACCTGATTTTTGAGCACAGATATCTAAGGACAAATTGCTATATTTAAATACAACTGTAGTAAACATCTTTCAAGCCCCTCTAGGATTTTTCTTGTTAGAATGTGCCATTTTCAAATTATCACTCTTGTTAGTGTTTTTTTCAAGACTGCTTATTAAGTTAAAAATGTACTATTCAAAATTTATGGAAATGGATTACATTTCACAAAATCCTCAGGCTCTAGAAGCAGATTTTAAAAATGTATGCAATGGATCTTTTTCATCACAAAAGAACAAAATTTCACTTCCAGAACACCAAGTAAATAGAGCATCAAACCCCTACTCTTTATGTCATTTATAAGTGGGTTATACCCAGTGGGATAGATAGTATGGGAGGCTAGTAGGATGATTCCCACAGAAGCATGTAGACAAGAATTCTAGAGGTTGAATTATGTTGGGGACAATGGAAAGTGCATTGTCTGTTGAAAAAAAATGTTGAGAGAATTACCTTGTTAGAAGAATGGTTTCTTCATAACTAGAGGATATATGTTGCTGGCTAGGATAGCAATGAGACATGAAGCAAAATAAAATGAACAATATGATTCTACCTACTCTGGAACTAATTTTTATAGAGGACTGAGTCAGGTGTTGTTTACTTGCTGTGGCCAGGGTTTCAGGTTATTAAGGGTTCTGTGCAGATGTTGCCATGTTCTATGTATTCCATCGACATCCTCCTATTTTAGTGAAATTAATAGTAAGACAACTGAGGAGTTAATCTCTCTCTCTCTCCATCTCTCTCTCTCTCTCTCTCTAAACACAAGATTTTTGTTTTTCTTATAAATGGTTTTGTAGTTTTACGTTTGAGCAGGTATATTAACTAGTCTCTAAAATCTACTACTCATCCTTACACCTTTTGTAAATCAAAGATAATTTTAATTTAAAATACTAGATATTATGAATAATAAAAGAAAGCCCAAATGGAAAGTTAAAAATTAGAATATATGGCTAAAGGAAGTGAAAATTAAATAACTCCGAGTATATTTTGGATTTGTGAGTTATATAACTCTGAATCAAATATTGGGCCCATCTCACATTAGCTATCTACATTTTTTTCTGAATTATTTAAACTCCTGAAATCTTATTTTCTTCATCAAAACCAATATAATAGATTGTATAGTTCTCCTAGGGTTATTTTAAGGATAAAATTAGACAATGTGTATGTATCAAATTGCTTGGTCACTTGGCACTTAGGAGAGTGAGTGCATAATTATAATTATTGCCACTCATTTATATTGACCATTGCTAATTCAGCTAGAGGAATGACAAGATGCATTTGATATGGTTATATCAAAGATAGTTCTCTTGACCATAAAAATATTTTATGTTTTTTTATTAATTTTTGCAATATCATTACTGAATAAAAAGGATTGGGACATCACAGTCTTTAAAGCCAAGAAACATAAAGTAGAATTTATTTTAAAAACCCTAATTTGTGAAAGCTAGGGTGAATTGGGTAACAGGAGGAACTCTAGATGAAGGAGATCCTATAGAGGAGCAAATAAGGCCACCTAACTGAGAAGGGAAGAGGGAAACTTTCTGAAGCACATGATGTACTTAAACATATCAAAGTCAATCACTAAGCCAAGCATGGGAAGGAGGGATTGGGGTGGGGATTGGGTAGGGGCGAATTGTGTGATGTGTGCATGTATGTCTCCATCATCTTTTATCCCATTAAGATGCATGACTACAATGTGCCAATAAAAATTTTTTAAAATAAAAAAATAAAATCCATTATTTTAATATCTTAAAATGACAGACATTAATTGTGATTTTTCTAAAGTAGAAAATTCATTTAATAATCAGAATTCTGTATTTTGAAATGTCAATGTAGGGGGCCAAGAAATATAGAAAAATTTTAGTAAGGCAGTTTATTTAGCTCTGAATATTTAAGGAGGAAATTTAAGTTGGATGTGTAACAGGTGAAAACATTAGTGATAATCATTATTTCTAAAGATAAGTGATCAGTTATATGTTAATTGATTTTCCAGTGATTACAAGGTTTAACACTTGATTTAGCATTGATAACAAGGGAAATTAATAACTTTATAATTGACTAGAGAAAGACTGGAAATTGATAGAATGTTAATAATTGTACTCTTTTGCTCTTATAGTACAATTTCAATCCTCTGAGCATATATGGATTTATTTAATATTTTATTTGTGTCAAGATCTACCTATCTACATTTAATGGTCAGTATTTTATCTGAACCTAATGATTAGCCTATAAGCACTAGATATAAGAGAATGCTGATTCTCATAAATTTGTCTATAAAAATAAATCAAATGAATAAGTAAAATGAAATCAGACTGTGAAATCCAGTGCTTTGATCTGCAGTTTAGAGAGAAAAAAATGCTGGAATGTTAAATACTGTCTGAATAAAACTATTGTGCATAAATGATCTTCAAAGTCAGCCTTTCAAAGTAAGGTCATTTTAAAAAAATGACAGAAAGTCAACTGAGCAGTAATAAACAAATTGTTGCTTTATTCAATTAAAGACCCATTAATGGTTCCTTAGGTCATTTTACTTGATGAGCAGGTTCAAAGAAGAACAACCCCAAAGAAAAACAGGTCTTTTCAGAAATAATAGATGCAAATTTTAGACAAATAAGTGTTGAAACTTAATTCCTACTTACTTCTACAATAAACATTTGAATATTCTATGTCATGTTTCCCAGAGTACAAGAATGAGAACAGAGATCTCACTCTTCTTTTTCTGATTTTCTCATGAATTTATTAATTTTTGTAATCCAATACTTTGTAAATTATCTTCTTTTACTCCACCTCTCTCTCTCTCTCTCTCTCTCTCTCTCTCTCTCTCTCTCTCTCTCTCTCTGTGTGTGTGTGTGTGTGTGTATTGACCTATATTTCTACATAACATATGTGTATTAACTGGTCAACAGGTGAGTAAACCTAGTAGGGACTAAACACTATGCTAGGAGGGAATTCAAAAGAAGCCAAACAAAATTACTTTGTCTCTATTCAGTATGTAAAATATTTAGTACATGGTTATTATTTTTAAGAAAAATATATTTTTGATCCCTGGTATCACACAATAAAAAGGTACATTCTAGTCAAGGAGTTAGAGTAATATAAGCAACAATTTTAAAGGGCTAAGAACTCCCCAAGATATTATAGTGTTTTAACCTACAAGGCAACTTTGGTAATTACTTTTGTTGTCATTCAACTTTGGGTTCCTTTTTCTTCAGTATAATCAATAACTTCTAATGATTCCTGCCTTTGTACCTTAGTCTATCTTCAGTTTGCATGGCAATTCCACAAAGCTTGGATAAGTCTAGTTACCGGCCTTTGTAATCCTCTTCTATGGATGCTTGTATGGAACTTAATATTTTTAACAAAAACCTAAAATAGAGCACCTTATGGACATTACTACCCTGATCATTAATTGTAAATGGGTACACAGGCCTCTTGGAAATTTCATTATTTTTATCTAATTCATTTACTTTATCTTTCTCAATACTTATTAGAATAAATTTTTCTCTGGTTCCTTAGCCTTTTTTCTTCTCTTTATCTTTTTCATACTCTATTGAGAAAGAGAAAATTAAAAAAAATTTGTGCAGTATATAACCATATCCAAATTTGTGTTTGTCAACAGTTATTTCTGGTAAAAATAGTGGTGATCATATATCATAATCCAGATTTCTTTAATCTAGCACATCTTTCTAATTTTAAAATAGAAATAAGAAATATCATCATATTTTTTCATTAGAAAATTACATTGTAATTACAGAAGTATAAGAAATTTTAAAAAATCAATTTTCAACAAAACTAGGAAACGTTTTTAAACCCAAGACACAGTGTATAAGGAAAAGCTTCTAAATGCAGAGAAAGTTATATTTGGGTATAGAAAGTGAAGGGTCGGCGCAGGAAAGACCCAAGGCCAGCCGTAAGAGATAAGCAAGCAAGCAAGCAAGCAAGCAAGCAAGCAAGCAAGCAAGCAAGCAAGCAAGCAAAAGCTTTATTAAGACAGCCCAGCTCCCTATTATATCAGGCAGCTGGGAGGAGGGGGCTTCCACTCACAGCGGAAGATCGCACAAAGTACGGAGCGTTTACTGATTGGATGGTTCATACCCCAGTGAGTGTGTTATCAGGGGACTGGTTGTTGGGCATCCTGTGGCCCCTTTGGCTGGCTGTGAGGTAGCCAGCACAATCCGGAAAAGAAGCCGGAGAGGCGTCATCTTTGGCATGACTGGGCTGCTTATCCTAACAGAAAGACCTCTAGAGGTGAAATTATCACAGGCCTTAGCAAATTCAAGGGAGTATGGTTTCTTTACTATTTTTAATATATTTTTATGGTTACACTGTTATTGAGTATAGTGTGATAGAAACATACTGCACACACAACCTGGTATATTGCTCTCTGGGTCCCTCTCTGATCCTCACCTCCTCATTCATAATAACAAAATTGATATTGATGACTATATATATATATATATATATATATATATATATGATTGTTTGAACTGTTTCCTTCAAGTCTCCCCTTTGTCTTCTCCTCCTTCCTTCCTGTATGTCCTTCCAGTCTTTTAATAATATCTCTCCTCATTTATCTAAAATTTCTTTACTTTCCCATTTTATCTCTAGCTTCTACATATGACTTCTTATATTCTTATGACTTTTTATATTCTGGGACTGGCAAACCTCATTTAACATAAAATTCTCTAATTTCATCCATTTCCCTTTAAAGGACATACTTTCCTTTTTATGGATGATTAAAATTTCATTGTGAGTATAAACCATAGCTTCATAATCAGTTTTCCTGTTGCTGAACACCTAGGCTAGTTCCATAGTTTGTCAGTCTGTTTTGAATTGGGCTGCTATGAATATGGGTATGCATGTATCAATTTAGTATTCTGACTTTTATTCTTTTCAGAAGATACTCAGGAGTGGTATAGTTGGATGGTAAAGCATATTGTGTTATTTTGTTAGGGTTACCATAACAAGGTACCATGAACTAAGGAACTGAATAGTTTCTTCTGATGACTGTGCTCATATTGAATTAGGGCCTACCCCAATCACTTCTTTTGACATTCATTATCCCTTCAAAGACTCCAACTCAAAAATAGTCACATTCAGAGGTAGCAGGAGTTAGGATTTGAAAATATGAATGAGGGAGGTGAGGATCAGAGCAGACTCTGATATTTACCACAAGCCCACTCTCTTGAAGAAGGGCAAGACGCTCAGGATGGTGGTAAAACTTTCCTGAGCTTCATTTGACACTGAGTAAATAAATATGTGAGAAATCAGACTGATGAGGAGACCTTTAGTATAGCATTGTGAATGGTACTGGGGCTTCTTAAAGTTCAGAGAAGAGAAAAGTAAAAACTAAAAGCAATATTCACCCTGGAAATTGTATATCATGAAGTTCACTGAAAATCTTCCTTGTACATGCCATGAATCATACCTGCTCTGTTTTATCCATAAATATCTTGTCAGGAATCAAAGATAAAAAATAATTGAATGTGAGTCTTTACAAACATTCTAATGGGAAATAACAGAAAAGAGAACAAGAGAAAAAATGTCATATTTTTTTCCTGGAATACATGCTGTAGAAGGAACTGTACAGAAATGAATAAGGAAATGAGAGAAAAAATGGCAGACAATCTAAAACATAAAAATGAACCAATAAAATGCATAAAAAGAGCCCAAATAACACAATGGAAGAAAATTTTCCACAAAAAGAGGGTTTGAGTTAACAGGGTGGATATACCAAACATACTCTAAGAAAAATTAAAAGGCAATAAAGTTAGAGATAAACATCTTTTGAATGTAAGAACTCAGTGAATATAATTTCTATGGTTCTTAATGAAATCATGATGGTAAAATCTAGACTGAACAAACACTAGCAGTGAGCATTAAATCTAATTATATGGGGGATAAAAGTAAAATAAGTGTGATAATTATGGTTTCAAAATAATATAAATATTTTAAATCTCTACATTGTACAAATTGTATGTATTTTGAAGGCTGGAATTAGGAGGGAAAAGGAGAAAAGTTGTTAGATTTCAAAAACATAATTTGTAAAGCCAAGTTTCAAAGATATAATTAAAAACATGAATCAGATAATACATGTATTAATACACAATACTTAATAGAATAATGATAAGCATTAGGAAAATAGTATGATCCAAGAAGTTGAAAGATAAAGAAAAATATATTTAAATTTTTCTCATAGCAGAGAAACTAAAAAGAAAATAGGACTGGGGTATTATATAAAATTATAATTATAAATGTAATTAAGAGAACAAAATATTTGCCAGAGTAAATGCAAAGAAAGTAAGGACAATAGAGTAAAAAAATATATGAATGTCAGATAACATATAATCTATGGATAGAAAACAGAACATACATGTGATACACTAGTAAATATTGATAAATGTAAATAGACTAGATATACTATTAAACAAAAGGACTGGCCAATGGTGTCAAAAGATAAAATCCAATATATGTTGTATATGAGTGATATTACATCCTTCTGATGGCTTTGAAGAGGGCAAATCTCAAAGAGCAAAATATTTAAATGGGTAACCAACCAAGAAACTACCAATTTTTCACAGGAGACATGATGCAACCTTTACCTGAAACAGATATTATAAAGAATTAAGAGGATCTGAAAGCAGTATAATTTGTTATTAACTAAGTATAGTATGGAAAAAGAGGGAATGTGGTTCCTAGGGTTCTCAAGGGAGAATCATAAATGAAAACAAAATATTGGTTAGGTAAGGATTTTGAAAAAAAAATGTCAACTTTGTGTTGTACCTCCTGAGTTCAGTGGGTCAGTGTGGAATCCTCAATAAATCACAGGGTGTATTGTGTCAATATTAATCTAAAATTTAGTACAAAGGTGTAGGAGGAATATATTGACTTGGAACTTTTTCAAGAAAAGAGAATAATATGAGTTTTGTGTCTGTTAAATGATTTATGAAGATACCAAAGACAAAAAGTTTGAGGTAGTTTCTAGAGTCAATATAGAAGAGAGCTGATGTTATAATGACAGTGATAAAGAGAAGGGCACAAAATCCCACTCATCCACTTGATATGGAAAAGTTGAGATTCCTTGATTGGCCACTATATGTTGGGACACACTGATTTTCAATAGGCTAATCAGTTAAAATTTTCTAATGCTTATGGTAATCTAATTCTTGAGGTAAGCTCTTATTTTTATTTTATTATTGTAGAAATATCTACCAAGCACAGCTCCCCAATTTATTGCATTAATTTTTTTTTTTTGTGGTACTGGGGTTCCTGGAAACTCTTCTACTTCCAGACTACACTCCCAGACCTATTTTATAGTTTTTATTTGGAAACAGGGTCTCTTATGCCAGCGAGGGTGGCTTCCAACCAGCGTGATCCTCCTGTCTCCACCTCCCAAGCACAGGGATTACAACTTTCCACCACCACGCACAGCACCATAATAGTTTTAAATACATAGAAGGCACTTAAAGTAAACTGCATGTGTTTATTTAATATTAATGGCTCAGTTTATCTAATTTATTTTTTGTCAAGTTCATATTTTGAAATTATTTTGGCATGTATTTAACACTGAAGCCATTGTAATACTTATTAATGACTCAGTAGAGTTTGGACAAATATTTTCTTAAAATACTCAGAGTGAATTTCTTACTCTTTCTACTATTTAAGGAAAAAATTCATTTCATTACAGCACAGAATCTCTATAAGAAACTTTCCAAACAAGCAATTTAACATTTCAAGTTGTTAAAATCACTTTGTGTTTGGCTTAACTTAAAACCCTGCTCAAGACATGCTATAATTATGTAGGATTGCACGACTTGGCAAATCTCATACCACTTAAACTCCCAATCAATTGAAATGAAGCATATTCTATGAAAAGTCTGCCAAAATGATGTTTCTTTCTGAGAGGTGGCACTGTAAGGAAATATACCATATTTGTTATCTGTGTGCAAAAAAGAAGAGAATAGTAAATAGTATACTAGAGGTGGTGGTGGGGATATAGGATAATTGGACGTGTGCAGAAAAAAAGCAGATAGGAAGGAAGAAAAAATGCTTATCTGGCCTTCTTATGTGTAGTTAAGTACTTTTAGGGTTATGCAAAGCTTAAAAGCACAGCCTGGGAGAAAACCCTACTTTCTAACTTAGGTTGTTGATGTTGGTGATAGGGATGGCAGGAGAAAAGAAGAGCAGCCCAAATCTTGGGAATAGTTATAGTACATATCTCAACAAACATTCTCATTGCTATAATCCAATATTACTTACCATACAACTTAGAGGAAGGAAGAATTATGTGCTCAAGATTTTCTTAGATATTTTGGAATGAGGCCACATGGGAAGATCCAAGGGCATGGTAGCAGGAAGCAGAAAGAGGGAGAGTGCAAGGCTCTGCTCTCACACCACGTTGGCCAGAAACAGTGAGATGCAGCAAGCAAATAGATCAAAAGACACAAGCACAATCATTAAGGCCACATCCCCAGGGGCCCACCTTTTCCATACTCACAAGCCTAGGTTACCACCAAACCTCATGGCTTAATTACATCAGCTCCAAATACTAATTTATGAGCTCTTCAGGGGGACAGTGTGTGTGTGTGTGTGTGTGTGTGTGTGTGTGTGTGTGTTTATATATATTTCTAACTGTAACTGTGAACATATAATTAAGAATTGGAAACTATAGCTAATAGTTTATCTCACTGATACATAGGAAATGGTGGCTTGTTTTGGGTCAAGTGTAATTATGCAAGGAAAGTTAATTCTAAGTGATATGTGAGAGTATTGAGATCCATTTCCTGCCCTCTCTACTAATGTCCAACACTTCCTGCAATCATAGTCTTCTCTTCCTTTTTCTACTTTATTCCCTTGCTATTTCTCTTTCTCTCTCCTCTGTCTCTACTTGTCTTCTGGTGTCCCTATTCACCAATATCAACTTGAAATAAAAAATTTTCTCTTTCTTTTCTCTTATTATAAGAATTCTATTTATCAAAATCCCTGAACATTTTCTGAGTATGGCCAAAAATAAACCAACACTCAGAAAAGGGCTAAATATTTTTGAATGTGTTTAGTTTTTTAAAAAAAATTTTAGATTTTGAGAGAAGAAAAGATACTCATTTTATGTGATAATGGCTTCACATTCTAAGAATTAATTAAAAAACAAAGTATCACCCTGGAAAGAGCCATGCTTTGAAAATTTATCCATGAAAAAGTTAATGCCGGATAAGTCCATAAGATGTTCATGTTTATTTTTCCTTTGTTCTGAGACATGTGAAATGGTTAGTATTTCTGCCAAGTACTCATCAATGATTCACTGATGCTTAAATTGCTATAGGAAGAAATTGACAGGGAAGAACAAAATTATTTTAGTGAATTAAATTTCATATCAGGAAAGTATTTCAAATTATCAATATAAAAATTGCAAATATTTGTTTCTTTTATATGTGATAGTAAAGGCATTTTGTATAATTGCTCTTTTAAATACAAGTAGCTCATGTTAATGCCCAGAGTAATGGAGACTTAACAGATGTGAGAACAATGGAGAGGTAACTGATAGAAATGTCTAGGACAAAGTTTCAGTACAGATTCTGCCGGTAACTAGTTTTGTGCCTTTGTCTCATCACTCAGGATCCCTGGGCTTTAGCTTCCTCACTTGCTAAAAACTGAATGCTTCATGCTAGAAATGCAATGTCTCTTTTATCTCTTTGCTACCATATTACTTTTAAAAAGATATTTATAAATATAATGATATTCATTTTCCTCTTAAAGTTCAGTATGCTTTTAAAGAAAATGATCCTATAAAATGTCAGGGCATTTTAAAAATGAATGCCATTTTGGAACTTAAATATATACTATGTCTAAATTATTTAGATTCATTCTAAATCTGAGAAGTACATTTTTTAGTCTAAAAGCAACTATACCAAAGTAGGAATTATAATCCTTATTTTTGTCTGAATACTATGTATTGTAACTGTATGTTACCTAGAACAGCTACAATAAAAATAATAACTTTGCGAAATTTAAATTCTGAAGGCAATAAATACCTAAAGAAAAATTTTAGTTTACACAAGATGTTCTGAATTTTTTCAAAGTTGCTGAACCAAAAAAGTAAAGTTCGTGACTATTAGGCGGTCATAGTGACTGCTGTCAAGGGTATTCTGGGTGACACCTGATGGGCTAGGTGCTGAGTTTGATCTCAGAGCTTCATGGTCTAACCAAGAAAGATTCAGAATAGTGCGTAGCGAGAGGGTGGAATTGGTGTACCTGGAGTGAACTATTGCACAATTCAGTTAGCAAAATTGAAAAATGTACTGCAGGCAGTCAAGAAAATATGGCCAGAGGATCCAACGTTCTCTCAAATTGCTGGCCTCCATCCCAAATTTAATGTTCCATATCCAATTTCTGCACCCTTTAGCTAAAATACCAACAAAATTAGCACATGGCAATAGGTTATGGGGCAGGTCAAGAAGGGTTGATGAGCTTTATATTTAAGATAGTGTGAAAGTTATTGAACATGATTTTTGTAGAGACAATACTTCATAGCCACTGAGATTAATAAAAATTAATTTTATTAATTTAATTAATCTATTGATTTCTTTATTAATGAGTTAATAAAATTAATAAAATCAATTTGCAGTTCCAAGGAAATCTGACATGAGTAGTGGCAGTTGGTATTGCTATTTTTTTTTTTTTTTTGCAGTACTAGAGCTAGAACCCAGGGGCATTGTACCTTCAAGCTACACCCCCAGAACTATTTTTTAGTATTTTTTTTTAATGTTTGAAACAGGGTCTCACTGAATTGTGAAGGGCCTCGCTAGGTAGCCGAGGCTTTCTACAAACCATGATCCTCTGGTCTCAACCTCCCAAATGCTGGGATTACAAGTATATGCCACCATGCCTGGCTGTTGGTATTCTTTAAACCACAAAATAAACATACAAATGATTTCAACTACAGATTTCTCTTTCTTTAAGGTTTGGCCCACCATGACTAGATGTGAGTTTTGCAGAATGAAATCCTTTCATAAAGGCACATTTTCTGAATGACTTACTCTCTAGACTTATTCTGAATCTCCTTCCTATGACTGAGTAGAAGACGTGTGCAGTTTTAAGATACTGTCCAGCAAATAAAGTTCAGGCACATAGAGAGGGTCCCAACTGAAATTAAATCAATTGCTGGGAAATGGAGAGCAGACTCTAAACAGTTGGCTGCAACTGAGGCCAAAGAGATATTGGAGTTTGTGGCAGGGAAGTGGCTATCACTGAAAATGGATGCAAATTAGTCTCCAGTCGTGAAGGCTGTCCTGAGCAGTTTTCTAAAAAAAAAGTTGCCTGCTTTTGATAATTATAGTTTCCTCCTACATGCCCTGGGGGAAACACAAATGAGATGCATCAGCTTTATTTTATTCACTCTTCCTTTCTCATGTTCACCTTTTAGGCTGTCTTCCCAAGCTTATTTCACATGGAAGGTCATTCAGATCATCCCAATACTCCATTCAATTAGGCTTTCATGGAGAAAACATCACAGATGGTCTTTGCTTTAACTTTTAGATTACAGTAACACAGATTACATTACGATAGAGGCTATACTATTAACATTTTAGAAGTCATATCAATTATGAATGATAGAATGTTAATTTCTTTGTATCCAAAGAAATGTCATGAATAGATAACAAAAGAATAGTCCTATAGTCCTTTCAAACTGCACTAGGTATATTTATATTGTTTTATTTAACCCTTATTGTCATTACCTGTGAAGCAGACACAGCCAAGTGTTTTGATTGAATTATACAGAAACCATAAAATATCTTGCCTAAAGTAATAAATAAATATATATATATATATATATATATATATATATATATATATATATATCTCAAATAGACAATTAGTAAGGAGAAATTAGGTTTTCCAAAATCTAATCTTTCACCTTTCATAATATCTTATTCAATATTAAATATTTCTGAAAGAAATTTAGCTATTCTTTAAAGCAGTGAATGGAATTATGTTAACTCTTCAGATTAAACAAATTCTAAGAAACCTAATAGGTAGAATATGAATATTTACCATTTTATGGTAGCTCATTTTATCTACTTGATTTTTAATGATTATATAATCTAAACTGCATACATTACTGAAGGCTACAAATTTAAAAAAAATGTAAATAAAGTATCACTTAACCAATCAAGTTTTTAAAACTTATTTATCTTTCTCATGTAAAATAAAGTGACATTCTTAGGAATTCAGATTTCCTCTTTGGTGTTTCCTATGTTTTGAAGTTACCTAACAGTTCTTTAACACCTGCATTCTGTGATCTAGTTATCTCATCCCTACTAAGTGATATATTATTATTTCTCCACTTTATTGAGAATATTAATATCTTGTCTCAGGGTATTGGGTTAAGTGGCGGATCTCTGATGGGAAACTTAGTGGTTTAATAGCAAATATTATGCTTTTTTCTGCTATGCTACTAGACTGGTCTTTAAAACCCTAAATAATGAAAAGGCTAATTCACTCATTCAGCTTGAAGACTACATCATGTTTGAATTTCGAAGGAGTTAAAAGAAGTTAACTGTAAAGCTTGTAAAATATTAAATCTAAATATCACACTGAGCCTTGAATTGCTCTTTAAGTAACATCCCTGTGCTGTAAAAATCCATTTGCAATACATTTTCATATGCAAGCTAAAGAATTTCAAAGTCTTTCTGGAAAGCCCATGGGCCTTGTGCAATTTGTACTCTTTACATTTTTTCCTCTGAGTGCTTAGATATTCACTGTTAGAGGGACTGAGTCTATTACCTTAAACTCAAGTGCTAGTCAATTATTACATGCTCATTATTATTTTATGTGTATAAAACTCTTGCAATTACAAAAAAATGTTCTGTATGTACCCAGCGTGTTGGCTACATATTATTAGTACGGAACAATGAAACAAAAATGTCGATGTGGAGAAATTTTTCAGTTGCCCTTGTATAGAGAAGCCTTCAGGGAAGATGAATCTTAAAATTGAGCTTTCAGGATAAAATGCAAATGAGTCTAGTGTTTATAATTTTCTGAATGCCATTATTTATGTATTGCAGTGTTCCCAAAATTGTAATTATGGTGATCAGAAGAGTACTTTGAATCTTGCTGAGAGTAGATAATGGGATCATCAAAATTTGAGGTGTCTTTCTTTTGGCTGGTTAGTGTAGAAATGGCATGTAGCAGAGGAAGGAAAATATTGTACACTTTCACATTTTAAGAAAAGATTTATTGTATGTTGATTATTCTGCTCAGTGGTGAGAAACAGATTCTTAACACTAAATCACATATTACTTTGATTTCAATTATTTTATATTATTTTATCGTTGAGTCTTCTTGTAGGTATGTGTATATGTGTATATGCACATACATGTTTATATGCCACATCTAAGATACATGTGAATGTGAAATATACATGCATAAACACTTAGGGATTATAAAGAATAGAGCATACATTTTAAAGTATATTATATGTAACAAAGGTAAAATGTTGAATGTGTGTTCACTGTTTCATATTTGGTTAATAAAATACAATCTCTGATTTCCTCATGTTAGTGATATGTTGAGATAACTAAAATAAATGACACATGTTAAAGAAGACCATGGGTTTGAAATGAAGTAGTATTGAAATTCTACAGTGAGCGAAGGTAAAATGGTACATACAGTTAGGGTCCAGTGTTCCAAAGTGTACAGAGCTGAGCCTGTAGCTCTGTGTCAGGACTACTACTTGCCTACCATTACTGGACCTGGGTTAATATCCAGCACCACACACACACACACCAACAAAAAAGAGAAGAAAAAAGAAGGAGGGACTATACTTATATGTTAATAGAAAGTCAGTAAAATTAAGGGGGCAATACAGGAGAAGAAAATATCAAGATTACTGTTCCAAAGCATATGGGACTAGAAAACTGCTGAGTGACCTTAGGCAGAAAGAGCATCAGAAAGAATGGAAAGAAAATACTACCTCTATAAAACCTTGAGGTATGCACACTTGAAAAACACTATTATACCATTTCCACAATATCCACAGTTACCATGTAAATAACCAGCCATTCTAAACTTTAAACAATATGATTCCAAAACTGTGTGCTGTCATAAAGGATCGAATGAAATATGTACTTCTGTGTTTTGGTACTCAGAGTATGGACTTTGATCAACAAATGAGAGAACCTTCTGGTAATGGTGCTGTTAGTCAATACGTCATCTTCTGCATTAGTTTCTTTTTATCCAATAGTGTTTAATATTTAATATTAGCTTTCATTGTATTTTTAATATATTTTATTAGTGCATTGTATTTATACATCATAATGAGGTAAAAAAAAACTTGTGTAGACAGAAATGCACACATCACCCAGCCAGTCCCCTCCCTCCCTTCCATGCTTGGTTTAGTGGTTGACTTCAATATGAATAAATACATCATGCACTTTAAAGAGTTTCCTTCTCCCCCCTCCAGTCCCCACAGTAGGTAGTCTTATTTGCTCCTCTATAGGATCTCTTTTTTCACCTGGAGTTCCTCCTATGACCCATTTCTCTTTAGCTTTAAAAATATTAGGGACAGCATCCGATTCCTTACTTTTTGCAACTGACTAATCTAGCTTAGCATAATGTCCTCAATATCCATCCATTTCCCTGTAAATACCACAACTGTATTTTTTTTGTGGCTGGTCAATTCCATTGTGTACATATCTATCCCACAGTTTTGTAATCCATTCATCTGTTGATGGACTTCTAGGCTGCTTCCATAGTTTGGCTATGGTGAATTGTACAGCTATGAACACAGATGCACATGCATTAGTTTGGGAGTTTGGTTTCCTTTCTTTTGGGTAGATACCCAGAAATGGCATTGCTGGATCAAATGGTAGATTTGTTCCCATTCTTCTGAGGATTCTCCATACTGTTTTCCAAAGTGGTTGCACTAATTTGCAGTTCCACCAACAATGTTTTAGAGTTCCCACTTCTCCGCACCTTTGCCAGCATTTGTTGTTGATTGTGTTTTGAATGATTGCCATTCTAGTTGGAGTTAGGTGAAATCCAGGGTAGTTTTGGTTTGCATCTCTCTGATTGCCAATGATGTAAAATTATTTGGAATAATAAAAATCCCAGAATAGCCAAAGTCGTTCTCAGCAATTATAAATAAATAAATAAATAATAAATAAATAAATAAATAAATAAACTATACTACAAAGCCACTGTAATAAAAACTGCCTTTTACTGGCACAAAAACAGATACATAGACCAATGGAGAAAAATAGAAGACCCAGAACTAAGTCCATACACTTTCAGCCAATTGATTTTTGACAAAGGGGCCAAAAACATACACTGGAAAAAAGATAGCTTCTTCAATAAATAGTATTGACAAAACTGGTTAACCATAGGCATAAAAATGGAAATTAATCCCACTTTCTCACCCTGCAAGAGGCAATTCAAGATGGATCAAAGATTTGGAAGTTAGACCAGAGACCTTGAGGATCCTTGAAGTGAGCATAGCTCCAACACTGCAACACATAGGCACAGATAAAAACTTTCTCAACAAGACCCCAAAGGCCCAACAAACTAAAAGGCAAATCAATATGCGGAACTACACGAAATTGTTCAGCAAAGGAAAGTGTCAAGAACTTCAATCGAGAGCCAACAGAATGGGAGAAGATTTTTGCCACCTATGCTTCTGATAGAGGACTAATATCTAGAATATACAGAGAACTCAAGAAACTCAACACTAAAAAAAAAAAAAAAAATCATCCAATCAAAAAATGGGCAAGTAAACTAAATAGATACTTCATGAGAGGAGAATTTCAAATGACCAATAAATGCGTGAAAAAATGCTCAACATCATTGGCAATCAGAGATATGTGTTTTGTTCTATTTTGTAAAAAGAAGTATAAAACAGAAAAGTAAGTGTGCTAGCACTAGTAACAGAAATATAAGTCCCCTAAATCTAAAATCTAATATTACAAGAACTACTGGATTCATAGAATTTAGTAACTATTTAGACTCAACCTGTAGTTTGCTGTGTTTAACTAGGTTGACTATATATGATAAGAAAATTTTTTAAAAAGGAGAAAGTTTATTAAGTTAGAAAATGTCTTAACTAATATTAATAAACCCTTAAAAACTTTAATAAATAGGTACTTTATTATTATAAAATGCATTTTTGTTTTCAAGTTTTGCATAGTTAATTTCTAGTAATATTTGTAAGAAAACATTGCATGCAAATGAAGTATTAGTATAAAAAAGTATTAATGAAAATTTGAAACTTTAAGTTTCCTATGAATATTTTTATGGAACGTTACCTAAGTTCTCCAAATATCAACCTTCTCATCTGTAATTTTCAGAAAAAACAGATTATTTTATAATTTTTGTGGTATTAATCAAGGTAACAAATGTAAGATATTTAGCACAATCCCTTACATTATAAAGAATTCAGTAAATTGTGGTAATTATTACATATTCTAACTCTAAACCCTAAATTCTAACCACTGGGTTACAGTGTAGACAGACCTGCAAGTAGAAAAAGAATCAGAACATTGCTCCCTAAAAAATAAAAAAAAATATTGTATATCCAAAGACAATGTGAACAGAGTTAAAAGTTACTGATAGAATAGGATAAAATATTTCCAAATGCTATATCCGAAGGTATATTAATATTCCAACTAGAAATCCTAAAAATTAACAACAATAAAAGCAAACAATACAATTTAGATAGGTAAAAGACTAACATAAATAATGAATCTCCACAGATAACTAATCTTAGTTGTCTTTTGGATGGAAAATCTTGTTTCTCTCCCTCCCCGTCCCTCCCTCCCTTGCTTGGCTTAGTGATTGACTTTGATATGTTTAAGTACTTTATGTGTTTTAGAGATTTTCCTCTTCCCCCCTCCTTTCTCCTCCTTTAGGTTGTCTTGTTTGCTCCTCTATAGGATTTCCTCTTTCAAGAGTTCCTCCTATGACACATTTCTCCCTAACTCTCACATATTAGGGAAAGCATCTGATTTCTTATTTTTTGTGACTGACTAATCTCACTTAGCATAATGTCCTCCAGTTCCATCCATTTCCCTGAAAATGATGTAATTAAGTTTTTTTTTTTGATGGCTGAGTAAAATTCCATTGTGTACATATCCCACAGTTTTGTAATCCATTCATCTGTTGATGGACATCTTGGCTGGTTCCATAGTTTGACTATGGTGAATTGTGCAGCTATGAACATAGATACACATGCATTAGTTTGGTAGTTTGGTTTCTTTTCTTTTGGGTAGATACCCAACAGTGGTATTGCTGGATCAAATGGGAGATTTGTTCCCATTCTTCTGAGGATTCTCCATACTGTTTTCCAAAGTGGTTGCACTAATTTGCAATCCCACCAACAATGTCTTAGAGTTCCCACTTCTCCACATCCTCGCCAGCATCAGTTGTTGTTTGTGTTTTGAATTATTGCCATTCTAGTTGGAGTTAGGTGAAATCTCAGGGTAGTTTTGATTTGCATCTCTCTGATTGCCAGTGATGTTGAGCATTTTTTCATGTATTTATTGGCCATTTGAATTTCTTCTTTTGTGAAGTGTCTATTTAGTTCATTTGCCCATTTTGTTATTGGATGCTTTGCTTTCTTAGTGTTGAGTTTCTTGAGTTCTCTGTATATTCTAGTTGCCTGTGCCATTGAAATCATATCCAAGAAATCACTCCAAATTTCAATGTTGTGAGGTTTATGACCCAGATTTTCTTCTAAAAGTTTATAGTCTTAAGATTTACATTTAGGTCTTTTATCTATTTTGAGTTAATATTTGTATATGGGATTAGGTAAGGGTCCAATTTTATTCTTTTTCATGTAATTTTAATTTTTCAACAATATTTAGTTAAAAGATTATTATTTCCTCCACCAAATGTTCGTGGAAACCTTGTCAAATATAACTTGACAATATATGGAAGAATTTAGCTCTAGGCTTTTATTTAGCTCCAATAGTTTATATATCTGCCTTTATAACAGTACTACACTGTTTCAATTATTGTAGCTTTATATGGTTTGAAATCAGAAAATATACATCTTCTAACTTTGTTCTTTTTCAAGATCGTTTTGGGTATCTAGAATCCATATTCCATATTAGGATAGATTTTTTTCTGAAAAATAAATATATAAATATATGATAGTTTCACCTAAAAAAAAAAGAAAAAATATTCTCTGGTAAGAAAAAAAGCAAAAAGAAATATTGAAATGTTATCTTTAAGTCATCAAAAGCTTGGTATCAGACAAATGAAACTGTTATGTGAGATTATTATTTTTAATTTTGGATAAATTGCTATAATACTAGATGTCAACCACTAAGCCAAGCATGGGAAGGAGGGATGGGGAGGGAATGAGGTGGGGATCGGGTGGGGGTTGACTGGCGATGTGTGCATGTATGTCTACAAAAGTTTTCTTTGTATCCCACTATGATGTATGAATACAGTGCACCAATAAAAAAAAAGACTTAAAAAAAGAGCATTGCTAAATAGGGCAATTATCTTGTAGATCAGTTTTTTTAGAATGGGAATCAAAACCAAAAATGAGTATTGTGATGATGTTGAATGCTTTACTCATCACATAATGGGATGTTAGAATGAGAGCTTAACTTGCTACTCCTTAGTCTTTGAGATAAAATCTAACTTCTCATAAAAATTTTAAGGTGTATGTTAACTTGTCTTTATTCATATCTCCATTCCATATTTATTTATTTATTTATTTACTTATTCATTTATTTTTGCAGTACTGGTGATGGAACCCAGGAGCATTCTACCTCTGAGCTACACCCCAGCTCTATTTTTTTAATTATTTATTTTGAAACGGTCTCACTGAGTTGTAAAGTGCCCCATTAAGTAGTTGAGGCTGTCCACAAACAGATCCTCCTGCCTCAGCCTTCCAAATGCCGGGATTATATTCATGCACCATCACACTGGCTTCTAGTTTCATCTTTCTAGAACTTTTTTTTTTTCTTTTGTACTGGGAATTGAACTCAGGGGAAGTCCATTGCCAAACTACACCCATAACCATTTTTATTTTTGTTTGTTGAAACAGGGTGTGGCTAGGTTGCTGAGAGACTTGTTATGTTGGTTGCTGAGGATGTCCTTGAACCTAATGATTTTCCTGTCAGAGCCTTTCAGGATTACAAGTGTGAACCATCATCCCCAGTTTGGACATATTTTATGACCTACCCATTTTAAACACTTTTAGTCACCAAGATGAACTAGAGCTCCTTGCATGACAGTCCATGCCTCCAACATGATTTTCAAACAAGTGGGGATTCCTTCTTATCTTTTAGGTTTTATTTTGGTCATCGTTCTTTTCTTATTCCACCATTCACTATGATATCTCTCTAATGCATTCCTCTTTGATGAATCAGGGTCAGGGGATGCTCTCAGACCACATCATTTGATCGTTCACATCTGTGAGTAGGCTGTGAGCTCCCTGGTGATGGCTGATGACTCAAGTTTGAATTTTTTGCAGAGCGCATGACAAAGAATCAGTGGCAAATAAATATGTATATATGAAAGCAGGAGTAAAGAAGTTATGAAATGGGTAGTAGAAAATATAACTAAAATAAAAGAAGTGGATATGAAATTATTTTATCAAGTTTGGAACATACAAGAAGTGTCATACATTTAATATAAAAAGTTTCAAAAGAATGTTTGTTGAAGTCCATGCATAGCAATGCTAAATACTTATATAAGCACTGCCTAAGGCACTAGGGAATAGGATTAAGAGCCCTTATTTTCCACACCTGATCCTAATACTCAATGGATAAACTTGTGGAGTCACTAAACTTCTTTAGTTTGGTAGCTTTATCTACAAAGTAAAAATAATAAGACCTATGTACCTGAAAATAAGAAGTTGAATAAAATCACTTCTATTTAAAATTTTTATTGGTGTATTTTAGTCATATATCTTAATGGAGTACAAGATGATGCATATATACATGCACACATTACCCAATTCCTGCCCCAATCCCTTCCCCTCCCTACTTCTTATGCTTGGCTTAGTGATTGACTTTGATATGTTTGTTAAAGTGCATTATGTGCATTTGGGAATATCCCTCTTTCCCCCATCCCCTCAGTTCACCTTATTTGTTCATCTATAGAATCACCATCTTCATCTAGAGTTCCTTATATGACCCATTTCTTCCTAGCTTTCACATATTAGGGAGAACATCTGATTTCTTATTTTTTGACTGACTAATCTCACTTAGCATAATGTCCTCCAGTTCCATCCATTTCCCTGTAAATGATGTAATTGTGTTGTTCTTTATGGCTGAGTAAAATTCCATTGTGTACATATCCCATAGTTTTATAATGCATTCATCTGTTGATGGACATCTTGGCTGGTTCCATAGTTTGGCTATGGTGAATTGTGCAGCTATGAACATAGATATGCATGCATTAAGTTGGTAGTTTGGTTTCCTTTCTTTGGGGTAATTATAAAGCATGTGCTATTTTAGACCTATTGTGAAATTAGGGATAATGACAATTGTAATATGAATATTTTTGTGTATCTATAAACTAATCATATGAGAACAGTATATGTAGAGGGCATCTAAGAAGGAGCATATATATGCCTTTTGCAATTAACTAGAATCATATATGGAAATAAGTAACTGAAGATTATATGAAATTATAATTTTTTTTTTTTGGTACTGGGGTTCCTGGAAGCCCGTCTACCTCTGGGCTACACTCCCAGGCCTATTTTTACATTTTTATTTGGAAACAGGGTCTCTTAAGCCAGCGCGCGTGGCTGGCTTTGAACCTGCGCGACCCTCCTGTCTCTGCCTCCCAAGCGCGGGAATTACAAGCGTGCGCCACCACACCCGGCTTGAAATTATAAATTTTAAAAAGGCATGGCTAGTTCAGTTTAAAGAATAATAGACATTTATAGTCTATATATATTAAATATTACAAATGACTGCATTTGATCAAATTATAGACATATTTCATAGATATTTCAGATTTAGTTTTTATTTTTCTAGATATTGATCATTTATATCTTATAAGAGCCTACAAGCCGGGCATGGTGGTGTATGCTTGTAATCCCAGCATTTGGGAGGCTGAGACTGGAAGATCGCAGTTTGCGGACAGCCTCAGCTAATTAGTGAGGCCCTCTGCAACTTGGTGAGACCCTGTTTCAAAATAAAGAATAAAAATAGGGCAGGAGGTGTGGCTCGGAGGTCAAATGTCCCTGGGTTCCATCCTCAGACCCACAAAAAGTAAAATAAATAAGAGCCTACATGAATTCAAATGATATGTATAAAGATATTACTTTTGTGAGAGATTGCATTTGTTTTTCAGTTCAGGAGACTTTTTATAGAGAGAGAAATCCTGCCTCCCAACTATAATACCCTTAGAAAATAATGTATCAGAAATAATGTTAAATTTCTTGTGAATAGAAATCTCAGTGAGAGAGTAGGTAGCAGAATTTGAGAGTCATGGTATTGAAAGAAGCTATTCTGAAAACCCAGTTGTGCTCACTCTCGAAAGAATCAGAAAGAGAAAAGTAATATATTTAATGTATAAAGATCATTTTAAACGGAAGAAGTAACTGAATATACTGATAGAAGATTTTGTGCTAAAGAAAACATCATCAGAAGATACAAAGTAAATAAAAAGCATAAATGTGATTATAAAAATCTTAGACATGCTAGGTAAAAATTAAATCTGAAAATAGAATTGTGAGTTGGGCTTGGTGACATATGCCTATAATCCCACTACTTGGAAGGCTGAGAGGGAAGGATCACAAGTTTGCAGCCAGGCTCAGCAATGTAGAGAGGCTCTTTGCAACTTAGTGAGATCCTATTTAAAATACAAAGAAGGAAGGAAGGAAGGAAAAGACAAGGTGTAGGGATGTAGATCAGAGGCAGAATGCCCTTGGGTTCAATTCACAACAACACATACAAAAAAGAAAGGAAGGATGAAAGAAAGAAGAAAGAAAAAAGAAAATAGTGTAAAAGGAAGAAAATAGGTTGAAAGAAAGAAGAAAGAAGAAAACAGGGTGCAAATATAACTCAGTCTCAAGCATATTATCTGTAGCAATATAAAGATGAAACATTTAGGTCTGTTTATTAGAACAGTTATCATAATATACCACAGAAGAGAAATGAGAACCTAAAATAACTCAGAAGTGACAAAAGAGTGAAAAATTAGGTAGATTTCCTAAGGCTTTCAACACAAGTACTAGGATAAAATTTCTAACAGTAAGTTATAAAAATAAAAATAGAAATATGTGAAACAAAGTTCCAATCATTCACAAATATATTATTTTCCTTCAAATTAAGATCCCATCACATGCTTAGTGTCAGGTTACACTAAGTGTTGGGTTTATAGAAATAGACAATGTTACTTCATGGAGTCAATGGGTGATTCAGAAAATTAGATGTCACTGCAGAACAATACCAGATAATAAGAAATGCCATAGAAAATATATCAATAAGTAAAGATTCCTAACCAAGCCTCTTGGGACAGAGATAAAAGGTTGCTTCTTTATTTTTTTTTTAAACAGGGTCTCACTAAGAACCTACTATCCTCCTGTCTCAGCTTTCCAAGTACTGAGATTATAAGCATGTACCACCATGCTTGGGTAGGAAGAATGCTTAACATTTGCCTTGAAAATGAGGAAGAAATACCAAATTGATATAAGAGCAAGATGAGAGGCCAAGAGAAGGTGATCAGGATCCAGATTTGGACTGACATTATCACATTTGTACTTTAACTTTTACTGGTGTGTGGAATTACATCAGAAAAATCAAGGCTGTGGAGACATGGAAGGGTGAAAGCCCTTGAAATCAGGTGAACAATGAGGAAGTGTAACAATTGCTGAAGTCAAATGGAAGTAGTGATAAAAATTAGCACCCAAGGACCAACAGGCAGAATTACATAACACACATGCAATCTAGGAATAGGAAAACATTAAAGTGATTAAAACTTGGGCTTTGTGTTATCATTCAACAAGATTGGAATGCTAGATGCCTGAGGTAGTAAATGATAAATTCTGTCTCAGGTATTTGTGTTTCTGACAAAGAGAAAGAGAATTATATACTATAAGCATTCATATATACATGTTTGAAGCTCAGAAGTATAGTAGAGGTAATGTAGCCACAAATAAAATTTCATAGAAATAAAATTAAAAAAAGAGAATAACTTCTAAAATGGAAAACCTTGGAGAATATTGGAATTTTAAAAGTAGATGACAGAAGATGGATGAAGAATACTTAAATTTGAGTCTTTGTTGAAGGCCTAGCTCACCGTAGGAAGACTGCAATAAAATATTGGAAAAGTGGAAAATAAAATAACTTTTAAGAAATAAATGTACATGATATAGAGAGACAAACCTTGAATCAAGGCAACTTTCAGCTCTAAACCTTAGGCACAAAATTAAATATGAAAAATGAAGCAGTGAAAATTCTTCTTAGAAGAAATTGTAGTAAGTTAAATTTTAAAAATACTAATGACTCCACTTCAAGCAGAAATATCCCATGACCTCACCTAAGTCTTGTTCCGGATGTCTTTCAAATTATGACAGTAATAACCAGTCATGCATCCAGGTTCACTGATCTATGAGGCACTGTGTGTGCAAAAATAATTTAAATCTTCAGGAAAGCAATATCCTAAGTCATTTCAGAATAATGAAGACAGTATAACTATGGAAAAAGTTGAAGTACTTTAAAGAGATCTGTACTTTAGAGATTTTAAGATCATTGATGGTCTAGAAGGAATAAATTGAGCTACTTTCTTCATTGTAATAAAACTTAGATTGTTACCGAATGATTTGTCAGTAGATTTTCTAAGTTGCTTTCTTACTAATATATCATTTTTCATATATAAATTATTATGTAGGCCACTTTTTTAAAAGCTATGTAGAAATTATTCCAACGGAAGAGGGGCAATACAAGCAGTCAAATAGCCAATCACATTCTTGAATGGGGTCTGGTGATGAATATTACATGTGCCTGTGTTTATTGGAACAGCACAGTTTGATTGTTAACATTTTATAGTCATTTCCCCTGGACCTCATTTTTTCTACCAGAAATTTTCAAACAAAAATAGAATGCAATAAATTAGTAGAAAATTAGACATAGTACAATAAAACTTCATTAAAGTTAGGCCAGAGAAAAGTTTACTTCTGATTAATTCTTTAAAGAATTTTTCTAGGCAAAACCAAGGTGTATTGAGATATAGAAAAGAGATTAAGTTCCTTTAAACCATTCTCAAGTGCATTGAAAGTACAATTTTAAACATGACTGATATTCTTGTTAGCATGTTCCTTGAGGATTCCAACAGGGCAGTTAGTTTAGGTGTTTTTAGTAAGTAATATTGAAAGAGCTAAAACTGTATGTCTTTGAACACACCCCACTAACTCAAATTGGCCCTATCAATTCATATTATATACTAATATTTTATTATACATGATATGATCATTTAAAATACTTCTAGCCAGGCGTGGTGGTGCACGCTTGTAATCCCCATGCTTAGGAGGCAGAGACAGGAGGATCTCGCAGGTTTGAAGCCAGCTGTTCTGGCTTAAGAGACTCTGTTTCCAAATTTAAAAAAGTATAAAAATAGGTCCGGGAGTGTAGCCTGGAGGTAGCAGGGCTTCCAGGAACCCCAGTACCACTAAATAAAAATACTTCTAGATGATTCAACATTCAGTATTCTCTTACAAAAATAATTATATAAATAATATATATATATTTTTTTCAATTAATTCTCAAAGTAACTACTTTGATCCATTTTTCTTATTGGATGCAGATGCATTCAAATACCTACTGGATAGTCTCTATCTGTAGTACTTTAAAATCTTAAACCTCACCAGTATTGCATAGAAATGTTCAAATGGGAGTGATGTGGCTCCTTTTCTAGGAACTTGTAGGAATCTAAAATCTTGGTTTAGTCAATAGTTTTTTTTATAAATCTTAAATTTCAATTAAAAATTACATGATGTTATTTTTACAGAAGAGACTTCAGTTTTTACTTACAAACTTAAGTGTCATTATTGGATAAGATGATCATTTTATTTTTTACTGTTGCTTTCTGTAAGCAACCTTTAAGTGCAGTAGAACCTTAATAATTTTAAAAGATGAGAGTAGTTTTATAAAGTGGCAAATGCAGAGCATATATGGAAAGTTGGCCTGTAAGACATTTGTGGATAGATTGCACCAGGAAGTTATTTACGTTTTTTAATTTCTCAAAGTTGAAGGGCAGAGGTTCTGACTGTGGCATTGCAGAGAATATATACTATTCATCTGAAGTTTTCACAGATAGTAAACTCTGGAAAAATACAAAAATCAATGAAAGCATTAAAGAACCCCCAAATCAGGTAGTTTTTGAACAGGAATTAACACTTTAAGGACAGGAATGACACTGACAAAAAAAATCTGTTGCTGTGGCTCTTAGATTGAGCGGTATCGTTTGTTTTAGTCAGTTCTTTCATTGTTCTGCCCAAAATACCTGATGAGAACATCTTAGGGGACAAAAGATTTTTTTAGCTCACAGTTTAGGAGGTTCCGTCCATGATTAGGTGGCTAAAAGACAGAAATATGACAGCAAAGTGTAGTCTAGGACAGCTGCTCAGCTCGTAACAGCTGAGAAGCAGAGATAATGAGAGGAGGAGGCTAGATACAGGTAGAGTCCTCAAGCCACGCCCCCACTGACCTCTCTCCTACAGCCATGCCGCACTTCTGATCTTTCCTGCATTGCCAACACATGAGCTTGTCTAGGGACTGTCTAGATCCAAACCATATCATAGTCAAATATGTTTAACACTCGGGTAAATTAAGCACACCTTTTTTGGCTTGAAGACAACCAGAAAACATTTCAGTCAATCACAGAACTGAAAACAGGTGCGTAAATTCTAGAAAGGAAAGATCCTGAAAGCAGGGAGGAATTTAGTATTCTAGAAATACACTATATCCCCCAAGGAAAACTGGCTGATTGCTGAACCTCACATGCATGGTGGGGCATCAGAGAAATCTGGATTGCAGAAAAGCAATCTCATAAAAAAAAAAAAAAAGCTAAGCTGAGATTTTAAATACTGCTATAGCTAAAGAGAAGATTTTTTTCCCTTAATTTAAATTTATGTTAAGCCAGGCGTGGTGGTGCACGCTTGTAATCCCAGCATTTTGAGAGGCTGAGACCAAAGGATAGCGGTTTGTGGACAGCATCAACTACTTAGTGAGGTCCTTTGCAGCTCAGTGAGACCCTGTTTCAATATAAAGAATAAAAAATAGGGCTGGAGTTGTAGCTTGGAGGTAGAATGCCCCTGAGTTCCATCCCCAGTACTACACACACAAAAAAACTAAAGCAACAGCAAAAGCTCTTCAGCTCTCTTCAGAGGAATATAAAATCTCAGAATATCTACAATATATGGGCCACAAGGAAGAGGATACAACCTCTTGTATCCTTTTCTTTGTGACCCATATATTGTGATTTGGATTGTGGGCATACTCACATACCTCCTAAGAACTCTTGTTTGGGGGCTCTTTAAGGCCAAGGCAAATGGCTTTCATTTCAACATCTATTGTTCTATTCTACTTTCAATTTGTTTGAGGCATGCATTAAAATAAAAGTTTCTTATATAAAAGAATAAGAAAGTATTGGGAAGAACTGTGGGCACTAAACAGGAATTTGTAGACTATATAGGGGATGGAAATCATTTTAATGATTCATAATATGCTAATTTGTTTCCTACATAGTATTTCCCTAATCTCATATTTACATTAGTCATTCTGTTTAGAATCAGTATAAATAAATGATAAAATTTTAAAACAGTATTCATTTAGGATGATTATATTACACTACTTGAAATAATTCTCTATTTTCAAATTTGGATGATTTTTCATTTTTGTAACTTGAAATATGAAACGATTTACAATAAAATGCAATTTTTAGTAAATCTCCATATGAGGATATGCCCTTACAAGGAAGATTTGAAAGAAAACTATTGCTTAGTAATTGATATAAATAATATGGTAATTGTCCTTCTTTGAAAACTTATTCAGTAAATAGTAAATTTATTTTAATTGATATGTCAGCTTTTTTGGTAAGTTTGAATTTGGGTTTATCAGCTCCATCAGAGGTAAAGTGTAGTATATGAATTTTGACATTACTTATAGAAACTATTTAACAGTTTTTTTTCTGTTGGTGCATCACAATAATAAGTAATAGTGGAATTCATTGTGATACATTGATACATAATTTGATCAATTTTATTTGTCAGTACCTTTCCACAGTTATTCTTAAAGTAATTATAATCAAAACTAAATATATACAAATATTTATTTTTATTTTATATTTTAATCAATAATTCTATAATTAATAAATATAATTAGATATCTTCTTCATGAACACTTTGTTATGCTTTTAATAGGAAATATAATGTAACAACTTTAGGCATTTGAATATGACTGATATTCTTCCAGAATTGTAAAATACTAGCATTTTGACAAAAAATTTATATGTAGAATATTAAAAACATGATCCAGAGACATTTAGTAAAATTTTTAAATGGTAGCTATAAAAATAAAATTTAATATATCTGTAATTTGTGATCTAAGAAACAATCTCTCAAAGGAAATATTAACAGGATGTCCTAGCATCATCAACAATTTGGACAGCAAGCAGATGGAAATATTTGGAAGGGAGATCTCCAGGGACATACTAACAGGATTCTTATATTACCTAATAAATTTGATCATCCAGTCTTTAAAGGTATTTAACACATCTGCTGAAGTATTAATAATAGTACCATTATGTACATGGGTCATTAAGAAAATCTATGGAGTGTGTGGTGCAGGTGGTATCGAACCCAGGTCCTCAATGTGTTTGGCAAGTGCTCTACCCCTGGGCTATATACAAAGTCCTCATTATTAAAAATGTACAAGATTTGACACAGAATTTATTATTGCATGCAAACATTCATGTCACATCCTCACACAAAAGGGAGAAAGAAATAGTATCTTCAATTTGCATTGACCAAAAAAATGTGGTGACACATCACAATACAAAAGAATATTTGAAATCTAAGAATGTGGTTGATGTATCTCAGCCTCCCCTTTTTAAATCTTGTGGATGTCATGTTCCTGATTGGGTCTCCTCTCATTAGAGCATAGCATGAAGAAGATACATAAAGTAGACTCAAAGCCAACCCCCTTTCAACATGTTTGATAGCCCCACTCCTTCCTAAAACAAAAAGCAAAAGAAAACAAAGCAATATTTATTTAAAACAAATATTTGAAACCGTTTAAAACAAATATTTGTTGAAATCAGTATTACTGTGTGTTTTTTTCAGGGTTTATTGCCACTATCAAAGATCAACTTTTTAATTTATTAGTGTACATGTTTACTATTGGTATATGACCATTAAAATGTGATAGCATCACCTAATTTAACTATCCTAACTATATTAATCACAGCTCTGTATTGAATTTTGTTTTACTTTGGTTCATAGCTCCAATAATTCCTTGACAATATATTGTTTATTTACTTGCTTACATGTTAAAATTTGTTTTGACCCACCAAAATGTAAGCTTAGGGATCTTATGCCCAGAGTATCTCCCCTACTAAAAATTGTGCCAGGTACAGATTAGGCTCTGAGAATCTTGAATAGCTTAACTAATGAATAAATTAACAATCTGATGAAGCAGATAAAAGAGAGAAATTTATATTTTAGGATTGGAAAGGACATTTGTAATCATGTAGTTAGAGTGAGAAAACTGAGGCCCAAGAAACACAGTTAATTATTGGAAGAATTAGGACTAATTACTTAGCTGACATCTAATTTCCATTTCACTGTGCCAGGTTGTGTCCTTTGTAAGTAAATGAGTTTCCTTTTCTGGCCTTCATTTTTCTGCATGCCTAAGTATGTTATTTCTTTAATATTTCTCTTCTACTACAGAGGGTTCACAAATATGTTCAATTAATAAATGAATAAGTAATAAATAATGTATATTGATAAATTATATCACCTGGGAACATTTGGATGGCTTTAACTTTACCTACCATGGGGGAATCTGTGATGCTCTCTAGCATAAGTACTGCTGATGCTTGTTTTTCAGTCATAGAGACAATGTGTGCTTCAAGGATATATTTTTAGGGTCTTGATGCCTAATAGGAAGACCAAGTTCAGAGTCTGGAAAAGAAATTATTGAACTCTTTCTTGGAGAGCACATTTATTCTGATCTTCCTGCATACACTTTCTCAAGCAAGGATAGGATAATTCTTCAAGGAGGACTGCTGGCTGTATATGGGGTAAAACCAGCCTTTGAACATCTGCACATCCCATATGCTCTTCCCAGGAAAGTGCTGGGCCCCAGCCTGGTGCTGATCAGCCCACACAGTGCTAATCAGGGCACGGCGATGCCAGAGCATGTGCACCCAATTAAGGGCAATGCAGCCCATGCTCCCATCATGCCTGTTGGCAGTGTGACCTCGAATCCTCGGGGCCTGGTACATGCAATCTGGCCAAGGTGAGTGCTCGGCTGTGTTCCGCTGTTTATACATCCATCCTCTTCACCTTCAGCCTGCCTGTCATAAACCTTGCTTGTCAGAATGCTGAGCAAGAGCTTAGAGAGGAGAACCAGGTCCACAATGACTAACAGGTGCAGTATTGCTGACTCTGGCACAATTTGGGAACTTTTTAAAAAATAAATTTTGCACAGTCCAAGTCCCTGGGAAGGTGGATTTAATGAAGTGGAGCTATATGAATATTGACACTTTAGCACATGTTAACCTGGTATATACACCAAGTTTTGCACAATCTCCTTTAGCCTGCTGCAGATATAGCAGAACACTTTATTACAGAGAGGAGAAAAGAGTTTAAATTCAGGTACGATTGCAAAGTAAGTTATGTAAGTATATCATGTCTGGATTTATATGTTATCATTTTAATGTCAATATTACCATATACATTAAAGCAAAGAAGACAGAAACACATCATTCCATCTTTAATGTGTTCACTTATTTATTCATTACATAATGAGTTTATTGTTTATCTTACAATAGACCTGGTGTTATGTTTAGAAGCCAAAAGGGATGTTTCTGTTTTCAAGTCACAGAAAATGTAATGTGATACATAATGAAAAACATATCATTATTTTTTCTAGTTACCATTATATAGAACAGAAAAATAGTAGCATATTCCTTTCAAATATTCTCACACCATCTCATGCAAGCCAACACAAGTATAAGGGAAGTTATACCCAAAGTTGCAAACTCTAAATAATTCTTGATTCAAGAGTCTGGGAGGAAAACTTCTGGTGATTAGCATTATAAAAAGTTGATCTGGGGTACAGAATAAGGGACTTAGAGAGCTGCTTCACAGAAGAGAAATTTTGGGTAAGTGCTCCAGAGAGGAATTAAATTGTCCAGGGTCAAAGAGCTGCTTAAGTGCATTTTCTAAAGAGGTTTAAAAATGAACAGCAAAGAGGGATCTTATCACTGCATAACTTTATTCAGCTTTACTATCAGTATGTTTAACTGAAGTTAAATATTTGGCTTAGTTATTGGTAAACTAAAAGATGGCAGGGATTTAGGTGACAAGGGCAGGCCAAAGGAGACAAGGCTTTCTGGCAGTTGGACTTGCAGGAAGTTAGAGAGGCCTTTCCAGAGCATCAGGCTGGGGTTGTGCATGAAAACACAACTCAAGGACGGTGATCAGTTCTGCTCACAGGCTTTATTGAGCATCACAAGGATGTGATAGAGCTTGGAGCGCTGAGCAAGCACTGCTTCTCAAGGTCTTTCTGATGACCGTCCTGCGTTGGCTGTGCCAGACAGCAGCCCTTGAGAAGAGAGGAGCCCATGAGTACCAAAGACCTCTGGACAAAGCCGTTCTCAGGCCTCCACCCTCTCAATCCTCCAAGGGCCATGTTGCTTCCCAGACTCCAATTAAGCTGTGTTCCAATTAACACTCCAATTAAGCTATGTTTCTTGTACAGCTATGTATTATCTATTCCCGATAGCAAGACCTGAGGATTGTCCATTTTTATACGCCCAGATATGTTTTGCCAAGGCCTACCACAATCATAAAAAATAACATTATTATTATTATTATTATTATTATTATTATTAATAGCTAATGTTTCTTGAAAGTTTGCATAAACCAAATACTATTTTAAGGATTATATTTTTATGAAGTACAGATAGTCCTATGGTTCAACTTAGGATTTTTGACTTTTCAAGGGTCCATGAGTGACATAAAATTTAGTAAAACTCATGCATTTGAATTTTAATATTTTCCTGGATAGAAACATATGGTATGACACTCTATCATGATGCTGGGAAGTAGCAAGCTGCATTCTCAGTCAGCTAGAGGATTGGGAAGATAATCAATATTCTACAGTGAATTGCATTGTTATGATGTTCAGAAGGTTGGTTGTATTAAATAAATTTTAACATGATTATTTTAGTTCAGAATACCTTTATTAGGGCAAAACCCCATAATAAGTTGAGAAATATCTATATAAATTATAAGAATATCTATTTTATGCATGTGGAAACTGGAGTACATAGAGGCCAGAAACTTACGGAAGGTTACACAGATAACTGTTTCTGGGCTTAGGTAGAGCATGAGTGTGAGATGAAGGGGTGGTGATCATATTAGAAAGATTCCTGTCTATTCTGCCACAAGAACTTTACCCTATGGGTAATGAAGGAGTTTTAAAATGTCACATGGTCATATTACCAACTAGTATTGCAAGATTTGAAAAGTTGAGTCATATAGAAGTTAATAATTTTTCAAATATACTTTGATAGGTGCATTTTAATTATCCATCATAGTGAGGGTCAAGTGATACAGACATACATGCACACAGCACTTGTGCATAGTGTGTTTCTCTCCAGATCCCACCTGCTCTTCCCATCCCGGTACATGTTATTAAGATTGATAGTGATATCATAGGAGGAACTCTAGAAGAAGAAGGAGATAGTATAGATGAATGAATAAGGTGACCTAACTGAGGGGATTGGAGGGGGGAAGAGGGAAATTCTCTAATGCACATGATGTACTTTAACAAACATATTAAAATCATTTGCTAAGCCAAACATGAGAAGGAGGGAGAGGAAGGGAATAGAGTATGAATTGGATGAGGGCTAATTGGATGACGTGTGCATGCATGCCTCTACCATCTTGTATCCCATTAAGATGTATGACTCCAATGTACCATTAAAACATTTAAAAAGATTGATAGTGATATCTTCATATATTGAACTGATTCATCAAACATTCTTTTTCCTCTTCCCATTTCCCTCCTCCAATCTCCTTCCACGATTCTACTGCTGCTTCTCATTTACACCAAGTACTCCCCCCCTATTTTCTCTTAGCTTCTACATATGAGAGAAAATATATGAGCCTTGACTCAGTCTGGCTGATTTCAGTATAATATTCTCTAGTTTCATTCATTTTCCTGCAGTTGACATATTTTTTTCTTTATTATGGCTAATTTTAACTCCATTGTGTATACATACTACATTTTCTTTATCTATCCATCCTTTGTGTGTGTGTGTGTGTGTGTGTGTGTGTGTGTGTGTGGTACTGGTGGTGGAACCCAGGGGCTTTCTACCTCTGGGCTATACTCCCCAGACCTATTTTATACTTTATTTGGAAACAGGGTCTCACTAAGTTGCTGAGAGCCTCACTAAGTAGCTGAGGCTAGATTTGAACCTGTGTGATCCTCCTGTCTCAGTCTCCCAAGAGCAGGGATTACAGGCGTGCGCCACCACACCTGGCCTTTTCTATCCATCTTTGACAAACTGAAACCAACTTGGGTTGGTTCCATAATTTGGCTAATGTGAATTGTGGTGCTATAAACATGAATATACATACATTGCTATAATATCCTAACTCTAATTATTTTGGAAAAATACAGAGTAGTGATATAGCTGTGTCACATGGTGATTCTATTTCTAGCCTTTTGAGAAACTTTAATACTGATGGTGAATTAATAATTTTGCAAAGGTTCCACATAAGATGTAACAAAGAAAACACAGCCAAGTAGACTAATAAGGCCCACATATTAAACCATTTTAACTTTCTGACTCTTTCCATCTAAGACATGACTACTGAGGTCTAATAGGCAGATCAATTTCCCCATGGAGGTAAAAGCAGATGAATTTTATTGAAGCATTCCAGGGATCATTAATTATGAATATCTGTGTGGTATGGGGTTATATATCATTGGGATTGGTACAAAAGCTATTGGTACCCTTCAAGCTGCATTCTGCCTGAGAAGGGGGACCAGCAGATATTTAAGTGGAAAGTGAAAACCTAAGAAGTAAGGCTGAATTGAGCAGTCTGCCCACATGAATTAAAATCAGAAGAAAAATAAGAGGAACAAAAATCCTTGTGACTGTTTTGTAAAATATTTTCATTAATGTTGAGATGATTCTGGGAATAATAATCATCATTATGCATTATTTATTTCATGCTTCATTAGAATCAAAGCTACATGTAGCTCTTATAGATAGCTACTTATAAATATCTGGAAAATGTATAAAGCAATATTGCTTAGTTATGGTCAAGGTACTGGATTCTGAAGCTTTGCTAAGTCTTAGTCTCTTCATAGCACATATACTTTGCAAAGGCCAAATATGTCATGTTAATTTTACACCTTAGATGCAAAATTTGTTTCTTCTTTGAATTTTGTCAAGGACGATAAGGCAGTCATGATTTAAGAATGGGAACTTTGGGGCCTGGATGTCAGAATTCTGACATTCACAAAGCAGTGTGACATGCTGGTTTATGTTCAACTCATAATAAGAATATGTATAAATACTTTATACATATGGAAGAAATTCTTCTTTTAGAATTTATGCTCAGAAATATACAAATGGAATAAAAATAAACTGAAATGAATGGAGAAGCTTCTATGACAGCAAAATGTCTCTGAAGATGAATTCTCTGGTATTGTCCCTGATTACCCATTCCCCCAATAAGGCAAAGAAAAGTAAGACCAACTCCACCTTCAATTTTCTTTTCAATGTTTCAATAGTAAATGTGAAAGTCATGAAACCATTTTTCTTTTAATACTTTTATTAGCCTGCTTTTAGTTATTTGTGACTAAGTTTTGATATGTGATAAACTATGTTTTAGATTAGATGCTCAGGACCACAAGTGCTGGCCAGCGCAAGAGATGATATAGACCAGACTCATGTAGCATGTCAAAAAGTAGTCATGTGACATCAACTACAAAATGTGAGGGAAAGTCATCCAGGCAGAAAATGCTTTATGAAAAAAAAATAGAGATTCATTGGTCCAGCAAAATATGGGACTAGTGAGTAAAAAAAAAAAAAAAACAAAAAACTTACAACAAACTCAGAAAATTTTCAATTATGAGAGGAACAGCAGGGAAGAACTAGGTTGCTACCCAGAAGGGCTGACATGAATGCAACTAAGTCTAAGGCTTGAATTGTATAGGATTCAAGACCTGCTCTTAAAGCATAAGCTCAAATATAGCAGAGAAGACACCTGTAATTTTATGAACTGGACACGATTACAAAGCAGGGTAGGAGCTTAGTTGCTGAACCTGGGTTCAGGTTTAGAATTACTAGTGAAATACATTGGAGTTCGATGTAGTGTTTCTTAGATTTTCTCTTTGGGAATTTGATGAAGCCAATAGTGGGGTCAAAGTTACATATCTTCGTGGGATAGATTTATGTGGTGAAGGGTTTCAGGTAGCTAAATGTCTAGAATATAGTATAAGCCAGGCTGAAATAGGAGGATCACAGGTTCGCTACCAGCTTCAGCTACTTAGTGAGGTCTTCGTAATTTAGTAAGACCTTGTTTAAAATAAAGAATAAGAAATAGGGCTGGAGGTGTAACTTGGAGGTAGAATGCCCCTGGGTTCAATCCTCAGTACCATTAAAAAATCTCTTAATGTTCATAATATGTACATTAGAACAATGCTTTTCCCATAAATTTAAATGGGAACCACTATCCTCTAACATGCTTTATAAACAAGTATCTTAGAAAATAAGGGTTAAGCAAAATTAAATTAGAAATCTTTTAACCATGTGTCTTCCCAGAGAGTACTAAGAGTGAAATTCAGTAGGTCTTTAACATTTTAAAAATTTATTATACTAGAAATTTTTTTTGTTTACTTTTTCATAAAATAAAAGAAGCTCTGGTTCAAATTTGTAATATCCCTCAGCTATGCTTCAGAAAGCAGATCTACACCATGAAGAAAGCCTCAGGGATGAAACTACTGAAACTGTAGGCCACTCTCTTGGAGGACCATTAGAAGCAATCCCACAGTCCAGCTTACTCCATGGACCGTGGACTGCCATATGCACAAGGCCCTCCTGTAATCCTCCATGGCCAAGATGCCCAGCAGTGTGCTGTCCCTCCCAATCTGAGATACTCAATCTGCCCAACACTCCTCTTTGACTTGCTTCCCATTGCCATACGGAGTTTCTAGCCTGCGTTCAGTAAATGTCCTTACTCTTCTTTGCACCTTCTTGATCTTATTAAAACCTAGATGTTTACTTAGAAAATCACTTTTCATTTGAAGGCCTTCACAAGGGAGGCATTTTCTTTAACTCCTCTTATACCCAGGGTTAGGCAGGCTAAAATAAGTGTCTTTGCGTCATATGATCATATCTCCTCTCCTCCAAAAACCCCTTGTTCTTGATCTTTCTCCTCCCTTTTTGATGGAATCCTGATGAACTCCTAGGGATAAACAGCCTAGTTCAACCTCCCTCTCTCGACATTGAACAGTCTAAGTAATGGCTCAGATTCTTCCTTTCACCCTCCAGGCTTTGCCAGTAATATCAGCGACTTCACCATCCACACTGATCCTGGCCTCTGGTTTCTGACGGTCTCATCTCTGATGATCCCATTCTCCTTTTCACTGCAGAATATTGTTCTCAAGTTGTAACCTCCTCCAGTTTCTTAAAACTTTCTATCCTTCCAGTTCACATATGTGAATATGCCTCCAGATGTAATTCTTCAACTTCATAGGACAGGGGTAAAGAGAGTGAGTTCAAACCTGGATACACATTATAATCACATAGAAAAAAAACTATTAAAGACATAAAAATTTAAAAACCTCATAAAAAACCTCAATGAAATATAAAACCTCAATGAGATATCACCCACACTCACCATGATGGAAGAAATTAACTAAGACTGTTAGTTGTGCCAATTCTTACAATATGGATTGCAGAGCAACAAACTCTCCATACTGCTAGAATTGGTACAGTTACTTTGGAAACCGTTTGTCAGTATCTCCTAAAGCATAACATACAACAACTCTACAACCTCATCATTCCAGTCCTGAGTATGGATTCAAGAGAACCAAGTGCATGTGTCCACCAACAAATGGATGTAAGAATGTTCATAGTATCATTATTCATAATAGGCTCTAAATTGACATAATGCACATGCTTATTAATAGGACATGGCTAAATGCATCTAGTGGTATTAATACTATACATCTTAAAAATAAGAAATTGAAAATAAATATAACAAAAAAGATAAAGCCCAAGACCTTATGTTGAGTAAAAAAAAAGCCAGGTACATAAAGAATACATATTATATTTTCCTCTTTATCCTACTCCCTGTATTCCTTCCTATTTTTTTTTCTGATTTCTGTCTTCTCTTCTACACTTTTGATCTAGGTGACAAATCATTCACCTTTGAAGAGGTCTTCAAATCTCCAAGGTGAAAGAAAGTTTGAAGGAGAAGAAAGTAGCTGTCAGCAATCTGGTCCCAGAATAAATCATTTATATGACTATTAATCTATTACACCACCACAATTGAGGCTCTTTTAACAGAATGTCAATGAGTTATTGGACTATGAATGTTTCGAGTTTCTTGACTTTGCAACAGATTACAAATAGTGCTAAATCATAGAAAGAAATGAATATTTACTGTGTAATAAGAAAGGAATGAACATGGAGAAAAAAGTTTGTGCTGCACAATCTTAACCGACATTCAAACTCATAATAGTATCTTTCACTTGGAAACAACACAAAATATTCCCTTCAGTAAATTCTTTTAACTACTGCTTTTCTCTTTTCCCATCTCATTATTATTTAGAATGAATTCATATTCATATTTAATAGTGCTATGAATTTCTTCTATTATTTTACCTGTTTTCTTCGATTCCCCTTCTCCACTGATAAATTATCATTTCTTTCTATTTTGGTTTCCACTACCAATGCATCATTGAAAATTCTTGTCAATGTTAGCAGTGACATCCATATTGAAAATACTTAATAACACTCATTACAAGGTTAATTTTCTCCCACTTCTTCATAACACTTCTCTTGTCCTCGATTGTGCACTCTCCTGATTCTCTTCTTGCATAATGGGTCATATTCTTTTTTTCTTTTTTCTTCTTTCCTTTTCCTTTCTTTCTTTCTTTCTTTCTTTCTTTCTTTCTTTCTTTCTTTCTTTCTTTCTTTCTTTCTTTCTTTCTTTCTTTTTGAGGCACTGAAGATGGAACCCAGGGGCATTCTACCTCCAAGCTACAACCCAGACCTACTTTTATTCTTTATTTTGAAACAAGGTCTCACCAAGTTGCAGAGGCCCTCACTAAGTAACTGAGGCTGGCCACAAACCTGTGATCCTCCTCTCTCAGTCTCCCAAGTACTGAGGTTACAAGTGTGTACTGCCATGCCAGCTAATGTCATGTTTGTGCTGTTGTTGTATTTTTGGTTGTTTTTTATTCCAGTTTCATAGAAAGGTCCATATAGCCCACTCCTCCAAGTTTCAGACTACTTGGCATCATTTTGTAGGTGGCTCGTAATAACCTCACTTTTTATATATTTAGTTTTTTAATTGATTTTTAATTGATTATTTATATCTAAAAACCTGACATCATCATTTCCTGAGGTACTTATTTATGGCTTTATGTCACCCACACATAAAATTTATCAGCAAGCCAAATTCATTTCACCATACATGTGTGTGCTTGTGTGAGCATGTCTGTTCCCATCTTAACTTCTATTCCACAATCATTACTCAAGTACACACTCCATCTCTCACTTGGCTGGCTGTGGTGCTTAGAGCATGTGTGAACTGCAGAACTTACCAGTTGTGCATGGCGGCCTTGCACATGTCTGCCATGTTTATCTCCATGCTTCCACTCCTGGTCCTCTCTAATTCATTTTCTTTCTTTTCTTTCTTCTTCTTCTTTTTTTTTTTTTGTGGTACTGGGGTTCCTGGAAGCCCTTCTACCTCCAGGCTACACTCCCAGACCTATTTCTACTTTTTTTTTTTTTATTTGGAAACAGGGTCTCCTAAGCCAGCGCGCGTGGCTGGCTTCGAACCTGCGCGGTCCTCCTGTCTCTGCCTCCCAAGCGCGGGGATTACAAGCGTGCACCACCACGCCGGGCGTTCTAATTCATTTTCTATTCAATATGCAGTGCATGTTTTTCCAAGCTTAAGCAAATTTTATTAATACAAAGGTAGAAAGAAGGAACAGAATAATAAAGCATTACATCAGAGGGACGTAGTGGAGTGCCTTGAAAATGAGCCATTCTATGCAATGCATTTTTAAGAATATAAATCATGTTACATTTCTTCTTTCCTTAAAACTTCTATCTCCTATTTGCCTTGAGAATAAGTTCAAAATCCCTTTATTGATAGATCCTTTCTAGTTCCATTTAAGACTTCTTCCCATTTGTCTGATTCTAATCTTGTCATTCATACTGTTTTAGGGTGTTTTTTTTTTTCCTGGATTTTTTAACAGATCAAACTCCACCCAAGGGAAAGGCATTTGTACATACTAAGTTTACTACAGGAATGCTTATTACCACACAGTACCGTATGATGGTTATTTTCTTATTTCAAGGCCATAGCTTATTCTTTGCAACACATATTTATCCTCTCTTTACTTCATTTATTTTATCAAAACATTTTGTTTGTTTTCCCTAAAATTGCTCATATGATTTATACATACAATTGTAGCCCTATTGTCTAGCTTTGTTAATTGCTCAAGGTAGAGACTCTTTGGTATTTGTTAGCTGAATACATGAATATCTCCCAGAACATTGATAGTCCATAAAACATCACTGGAGGAAAAGTATTAGAAAAACACTTGTTCTCTAACTCTAAATTTTGGTGGCCTTGATTAACTACTTTAGAGATAGCAAAAATTATTTTAGTTTTTTTTTTAATGAAAGAGATCAAACTACCTTTTTGGCTTATAAATTATTAGTGTATAAATTATTTTGCTTGTCTACTCAGTGGAATTTGCTGAAGGGTTTATTTTCATATATCTAAAAACAATTTTATGCTCCTTATAAATTATTAATATGTCTAGAAATAAATTTATACATTATTTCCTATTTTATATGTAAATTATAGAGACATTTTTGTTATTACATTAAAAGCACTAGTTCTCATAGTTTAAATTTTGAACCTGGCTCTTCCTGAAATCCTTGTACTGTCTTTTTATTTGAGTGAAATACAAACTGTTAGTAACTTTTAAAAGGTTGTGGCAAAATACTTTTAGGTCCATGTACTCACTTTGAATACATGGCATCCATTTAAAATCAAAGTTAAATAAATTCTCAAATAATCGTTTTTGAGTATATGCTACCTGACTCCATTTTTATTAATTTTCTTCTAAAGAAGAAAAATTAATGAATAAAAAGTTCAGAAAGTGGTCTTCCTTGGGGTAAGATTTGACTTGGAAAGACAGTAGAAGAATTTAGTGTGGATTACACGGGTGTGTGTTTTTATGAAACTTTATCAAATAGAATTTTTAAAGTGAAAAGGTCTTTTTGTCTTGAACAATAATATGTATATGTATATGTATATGTATATGTATATGTATATGTGTATGTGTATGTGTATGTGTATGTGTGTGTGTGTGTGTGTGTGTGTGTGTGTGTGTGTGCCTGGGGATAGAACCCAGAGGCATTTGACCTTCGACTACACCCCCTGCCCAATTTTTTTTCTTTATTTTTTGAAACAGAGTCTCACTGAGTTGCGGAGGGCTTCACTAAGTAGCTGAGGCTGTCCGCAAACTGCGATCCTCCAGTCTCAGCCTCCCGAATGCTGGGATTACAAGTGTGTGCCACCACGCCCAGCTATACAGTATATTAATTTCATTTAATTTTTATAGTACATAGTTATATATAAATTTTGCAGGGTACTATTGCACATACAGATATACCCATGAATAGTCTTAACATAACATAGAACACTCTTCATTTACATTTCTCTACTTAAATGTTACATAAAAAGTTAACTATAAGTAAATAATAAACTCCAAATAGAAGGAGTTTTGGGTTTGAGTGTTTTTTTTTTTTTTTCCAGCACTGAGAATGGAACAGGGCATTCTACCTCCAAGCTACATCCCCTGCTCTATTTTTTATTCTTTATTTTGAAACAGAGTCTCACTGAGTTGCAAAGGGCCTCACTAAGTAGCTGAGGCTGTCCATGAACCGTGATCCTCCTGTCTCAGCCTCCCAAATGCTAGAATTACAAGCATGTGCCACCACGCCTGGCTTTGAGTTGTTTTTGTTAACAGTGATATGAATTCGAACTCTGAAATTCTGTGTTCTCTGCTTGAATAAATTCGATTTTTGAGGATAATAGGGGAATTTTTTCTCACTGTTAAAGAATGGAGTTACAAATATGTAAAGGAGGAAGGCTAGCATGTACTCTATAATGTTATATTGATTTCAACATTATTAGAATCAGATGTCTGTGTATCTCTAGTCACATGTATATAAACTGTATCTTAGCTTTGTCTTCTGAAACGGCCAAGAAGCAATAACATGTCAGTAGCAATAAGCATATGTAGTACTCTGGTCTTAGTTTCCGGTATACATTCTTTAAATAAAGAAAACAACTCTTGGGCTAGGCAGTAGAAGAATAAGACAAGTCTAAAGTGTCTTGTTCTACCAAAAGGCAAAGAAATGCTTGAAGAATTAGAGAGACATTGAAAAGGGACAGGGAGCAAACTTGCAGAAACTTTATTGGCCATATCTGGTGCAATTTCAGTATCAGAGAAAAGGATATTAATGATGGATTATCTCTAATTGAAAAGTAAGAATCCAAAGGCTATATTAACAGAAATAAATAAGTAAATAAATAATTGTTTTTGAGAATCAACTTAAATTCTCATGTGTTAAATCTTTATTTATTTTCTATCTAATGTATTCATTTTACTAATAATTCGGCTAACATTTATTTTACTAATAACTTTTACTAGTAACTTGTTCATTCAGCATTTACATTTTCTTCAGTGATCAAAAATATGTGGGGAAAGTATTAAGCATGCAAGATGGTAGAATTGTTTGATTGAATAATAAAATTTCTATTGTGTTAGTTTAAAATAAAAAACAAACAACAACAAGAAATTGTATACTATATTGCTTTAATTTGCTCTTTACTATAAAATAAAATCAGTCAGAAAGCAATTAGCTAAAGCAGAAAGTATTTAATGTAAATAAGTGTACTAACCACATAGTTTAAGAAAATATAACCAAGTATGGTAGCACATGCTTGTAATCCCAGTACTTGGGAGGCTGAGACAGGAGAATCACAGATTTATGGTCAGCTTCAGCTACTTAGTGAGGCCCTCTGTAATTTATTGAGATCCTGTTTCAAAATAATTAATAAAAAATTGGTAGACTTCCCCTGTGTTCAATCTCCAGCACCGCTGGAAAAAAAAGAAAAGAAAAGTTGTAGTCCATCTAATATTTGTGTGAATAAATGTTAAAGACTTGTGAAAGCCTTCTGCATTCATTTTAGGGTAAAATGGGAAAAAATAGTCTATAGACTAGTATCTAATGTTAGTTTATCTCATTAAGGAGCATGGTGGAGAGTGACCCTGGTCTTTTTTCTTCTAATTTGGTCTGCCCCGGCCAGTGAGGGTCTGTCTGATTGGATAGTGTCTGTGCTGAAAGGAACTGACTACAACTCTGATTAGCCACTTTGTCAAATGTCACTTGCAATCAATTTGGCTGATGGAAGGAGCCTTCAACTCTGATCAGAGAATCTGTTTTGTCAGGTTGGCTGGGCACTGGGATGAAGATCAATGCAATCACACTTGTTCCATATCTGCAAGGGAGGAATATCAACATAAACAGATGTATTTGCAAGCACAAATAATTAATAATAAGTGATAAGTACAACCACAGCATCTCAGAATTACTTTATCATTGGCCTACTTAACTAATCTTAATCTTAAATTCAAACTACTGTGTCTTGCCACAAGGAAAAAGACATGGATATGCTGATTTAAACAAACATACCGAAATGTGTTTTAACTCAGGTCTAAAAGTACAAAGATTTCTAGATCCATATTCATTTGTCACTGATCCTGTCTAGGAAGCGTTATGGTAATTTCTGTCCCACAGGAGAAATATATAGAATCATGTCATTTTCACTCCTCTTAAGTCTACCTATTCACTTAAGGCCCAGCTCCATTGCTCTCAACTCAACAAGATTACTGATCTCCTCAGTCCATCTGAATTTTACTCTGTATCTTCTGTTGTTTGTACCTCTAAAATAATATTTGTGATATATTCTTCCTTGAGTCATTATTTAATGTATATATTTCTTTCACTGGTTATGCATTAAACATTGAAAGATAACCCAAATATAATATTTATTAACCATAACAATAAATAATTATAAAATAATTTTAAACAAGTATAAGTAAAATGTAATTGCAAAAGCCTCAAAACATTTCCTATATACTTGGGTTATAAATGTGATATTCAAAAGGTATAAGCCCAATATCTTGTATAAACTCTACAACTATGAGCCAAAGAATTTTATGAAACTTTATTTTCTATAGTCTAAACTTATCCAAATAAATATAATCATTATATTTTACTGTTTTATTACTTTGTATTCATAGTATTATAGATATTATTTCATATAATTAATTACTATAAAATTACCTTGACAAATCTGCCCATATCATTTCTTATGTTCACTCTGAACATGCTCTTGGAGGGAGGTAAATTTGCCTAATCCTACCCAACCCTCACTAGACCACATGGAGACTAATTAACCCCTAATCATCATTAACTCCTGATTGCTTCTTAATTTTACCAATTTTTGCAATTGTCAGAGCCCCTAGATGCATAATACCTACATTGCAAATGCTCTCTGAACATTTTGCAAATTAAACAGTTACAAATGTCAGTGTGTCATAAACTCAATCCTAATAAAGGTCTTTTATCAAAGGTAGATTTTTCAGAAATCTTTTATGTTTTACTATATAATCTTTTCTGATTCCATGTGTATTTTGGGGAAATCTTCCTTTTATCTGCTCCAAAGTGAGATATTTTTACCAAAGTGAAAAGGCAGACTCTATCAAGAATTTTGCAGAAAAGTACATACAGGATGACTGCCAATGAGTTTTAATTTGCTCAGTGGGCAATTAATAAACTAATGAATCCAGATGAAAAGTCAGTTTTTCTAACTGACTTAAAAAGAATGGGCAGAAATAGAGGGTTGGCTTGATGGAGAAACAGGTCCAATGTTACAGCCCTGCCAAATAGACATGTTACATACAAACACAATTTTGATTTCAGTATTTGGCTTTGTACTCCATGATATTTAGATTTATTCAATGTAATATATTTCATGCATGTAATATATATGTATAAGATATGAGTTAGTGTATAAATCCATTTAAAATAAAAGCTTTATTCATAAATAAAGTGTTCAAACAATATGCACTCATAAGATAGGAATCAGGGTGCAACCAAATTAGAATCAAAGGGTTATCCATAAATAAATCACTCAAATAATAAGAAAGTAAAGAGATAGCCAGTAAGCTTCATTTTGCATGAAAATTCAAGAATAGAGGCTGGAATTATCTGGAGTGTTCTGCTTTAGAGGAGAGGAAGGCTGCTGTGGTTTTTAGACTGTTTCCCACTGAGAATCCTGTGAAAACCGGTGGATGAAGGGTTCCATGCTGCGAGCGCTCTTATTTCTAGTAAAACCAAACAGTATCTTACTTACTACTTACTATGTTGGGTTTCACATGAAGAAAGAGTCCTGCTTTGGTTAACACAAAAGTTCTGAGAGCCGCAGTGCATTGTAATAGGTATTTTCTAATTTTTTGACCCATAAACATATTTTATTATAAAGTATAATATGAGAATTATTATAAAGAATTAAAATCAATGTCATTCTATCTGTATGCTATATAGTTAAATATTTTTCAATAAAATCTTTTAAAATAGAGATCGTTTTGTTTTTATATTCTTAATATTTTAAAGATATTAAAATATTTTTCTATTTTCACTTTCATAATTTAATTTGCTGATATTAATTATATAAGAAAAGCATAACTTATTTAAATATATTAAAATACCCCCATTCTATTATGTTTAATGTGAACTATCTATATAAAAAGATGAGCCATCTAACATCATCCAGCAGAGATTTATATTACTGTGAACATAAATTTATCTAATAATATAAGTAACTGAAGTTCTATAAAGATCAAACCCACCAACGAAGTTAATAAAAATGAAACTTTTTTCTTTTTAACTTTTATTGGTGCATTATTGTCTCATATCTTTATGTAGTTCATAGTGATGGTGACATACATGCACACAGCACTTGATGGGCTTTGGCTCACTCCCATGTCCCCCTTCTCCATATAGGGTATTAAAATTGACATTGATGTTCTCACATACGTACATAATGTCAAAGGTAGTAATTCCTTCATTGTTCTTCCTCTTCCCCTCCATCCCTCTACACCACCTTTCTGGCTCCATTGGAATTTCTCCTCCATTATCTGAAGTCTCTCTAGTATCTTGATTACTTCCTAGCATACTCTCTGTATGATGACTTTTCACTCTCTGTGACTGGCTAATCTCACCTAACATAATGTTTTCCAGCTCCACCATTTTTTTTCAAGTGACATAATTTTGTTCTTTATTAATGAGTAGAATTCCATTAGTAGAATTTCATTGTATGTATATTCTATAATTTTGTAATCTATTCATCTGTTGATATCTAGGTTGGTTTCATAATTTTCCTACTGTAAATTATGCTGCTATAAATATGAATATGCATATATTATTATAATATTCTGATTTCATTCTTCTTGAAAAATTACCCAAGAATGGTATAGCTAGATCATATGGTGAATACATTCCCAATTTTCTGAGCAATCTCTACACTGATTTCCATAGAGGCTGTACTAATTTGCGTTCCTATTTCCCCATGCCCTCACCAGCATTTATTGTTATTTGACTTCTTGATGATTGTCATTCTGTTTGGAGTTAAATGGAACTTCAGTGTAGTTTTGATTTGCTTTTTCCTGATTACTAATGATGTTGAAACCTCCTTTATGACTGAGTGTTCGTGTATGTATGTGGTACTGGGGATTTAACCCAGGAGAATTCTACCTCTGAGCTATACAACCAGCCACATTTTATTTTATTTTATTTTATTTTATTTTATTTTTTTGAAACCGTGTCTCACTAAGTTGCTGAGGACCTTGCTAATTGCTAAAGCTAACCTCAAATGTGAGATCCTCCTGTCTCAACTTCCCAGGTAGTGGGATTGTAGACATGTGCAACCATGCTCGGCTTGACTGAATTTTTAAAATTTTAATTTAAATTTGGAAGCTTTCAAACAACCAACAATTGCTAAAAATACAATAGTTATTTACTGATGTCTTTATAAATAAAAACTTCCCTTTTCCTCTTTAATAGAGAGAACACTTGAAAAATGCAAATGACCAATAAATATATAAAAAAAATGTTTAGCATCATAGCAATCAGAGAGATTCTAATCAAAATGTTCCTGAGAGAGATTTTGCCTAACTTCAATTTAGAATGGTCATCATTAAAATCACAAACAATAATAAATGTTGGTGAGGATGAGGAGAAGTAGAAACTCTGATACATTGTTGGTGGGATTGCAAATTAGTGCACCATTTTGGAAAACTGGAGCTTCCTCAGAAGAATGGGAATGAGCCCACCACATGACCCATATATTACACTTGGGTTTTTATGCAAAATATTTGAAACTAGACCATCAGAGTAATGTATACACAATACATGGTTACAACTACATAATTCATAATTGCTAAACTATGAACCAACCAAGATGTCAGTCAATGAATGAATGGATTATAAAATTATGAAATATACACATAATAGAATTCTACTTGGGCATAAAAATGAGCAAAATATGTCATTTGCAGACAAATGGATGGAACTGAAAAAATATTATGCTAAGTGAGATTAGTCAGTCACAAGAAGTGAAAGACTGAATATTTTCCATCATGTGTGGAAGCTAGAGGGAAATTGGGACATAGGAGGGACTCCAGCAAAGGAGAAAGCTTAGTGGAATGAAGGAGGGGACCTAACTGAGGAAGGCAGGAAGGATAAAAAAGACTTGAAGAGGGAAACACCTCAGTGGCCATGCTGTACATAAACAGATTTGTCAATGTCATTCATTGTTTCTGCTGTGTGGAGCATGGGAAAATGGGGAGGAAGAGGGTATGGTGTGGCAACTGGGGAAGGGCTGAGTTGTGTGCACGTATGCCTCTGTCACCCTGAACTTCATCGAGATGTGATTACAATTCACCAATAAAAGAATAGAGAGAGAGAGACAGAGAGAGAGAGAGAGAGAGAGAGAGAGAGAGAGGAAGAAAAGAAAAGAAAAGAAAAGAAAGAAAGAAAGAAAGAAAGAAAGAAAGAAAGAAAGAAAGAAAGAAAGAAAGAAAGAAAGACATCTTAGGCCTGCCAACTAGAGTTTGGGAAGTAAATGTAAAGCATTCTATGCCTATAGTATGGTTGAAGTATGTTACCACCACAGTGGTACTTGATAAATTGTGTTAAATGATGAGGAAAATTAGCAGGAGTAACCAAATAACTAATCAGAAATTAGGTTGCTCTGGTATGTCTTTCAAGAAACTGCTGATGACACTGCTTCTTGGAGTAGAGGGTTTTTAAATGGATGAAAAAATATACTAACACAGTATACCACCATGTACAACGAAGCCATAATCCCTCCTTTCTCCTCGAGTAGGAGACCTGGGATTGACTGAGCAAAAACTCTACTCTGCTCTGATGTGGGAAGAGAGAGAACTGTGATGCCCAACATCATTCTATTATGTCTGCTGCAGTATTTCCTAAAAGTTTCTTAGGTATAAGAGTTTATTTAGACATGTGTATGTAGGTTTACATCTCCCATAACTAGTTTGAATAGCAGGAATGTATAGACTTTCCAGAAGAAAGAAAACTTTAGAAGTGGCGATGTGTTAACCCCATCAGATAATAATTAGGGTTTGGATTCAGTCTAGCATTTATTCAGGACATATTTGTTAGTTTGTTTTAGGTCACCTTTAAATCTTGCTAATTTAGAAGAAATATAATGAGCTATTCAGAAATGAATTACTTTGTGACACAGTGGAGTAGATTATGCTGTAGTGCTACAGCTGACTTGGCACCTCCCCAAGCTGTGGTCTGATTTAAAACCTTGCTTACTCTAGAAGAAATGTGGAGCCAGGAGAAGTAAAGACAGGGGCAGACACAGTAGCTGCAAGCCCTGGGCAGAGAGGCACCACTGGAAAGAGAACCAGGTGTCAACTGGGCACTAGCTTTCTTCTCTTCCTTGGGGGGGACTGACTAAAGAATCAAAGGGGTAAATATGGGTGGTGTGTGGCCTTTCTGTAGGCAACTTTAGGTTTGTTTTAAAAAGTTTCCCATAATTCTTTTTTTTTCCTGGTGGTACTGAGGTGAAACCCAAGGGCTTTTCTATCTCTGGGCTATACTCTCAGACCTATTTTATACTTTATTTGGAAGCAGGGTTTCACTAAATTGCTGAGAGCCTCACTAAGTAGCTGAAGCTGGCTTTGAATCTGTGTGATCCTCCTGTCTCAGCCTCCCAAGCGCTGGGATTATAAGTGTCTGCCACCATGCCAGGCAGTTTCCCATTAATTCTGATTGGGTACATAAATGTAGAAATGAAGACAGAATCATCTTATAAACAATTTTCCCCACAAACAAAACCAAAAACTAAGAGAATGAAGCTTACATGCAATAAAGCCAAGGAATATACATACTGATTTTTTAAAATTTTCTTCCTTTATCCTTTTTCATCTTTTGCCTAGTATTACATGTTAGAATTTATTTTATGATTGAAAAGAAATTGAAGGGCTGACTCAGAACTAGAGTTAAATATTAACAGAATATATTATAGGCTGAATAGTGCTTTGGTCTTTTTGGGTAGTAAGTTACCGTGTTATATTTTCTTGAATTTTAAATACATGGCTTATATACTTCACTGGAATGGAATTATTGACATCTATTTGTTCTAAGTGCAAGATTAAAAGTATGTACATTTTTCCATCTGGAAAATTGTGTGTATACGCATACTTAGGATACCTAGGATGAAATAGGCTTGCTTTTATTTTATATCAAGGAAAAATTATAAAGTATATTGAAATTACTATATATACTTCTATAAAAATATTCTAAGTTTGACTAGAAAATGCTTTAGATGATAGTCTGATTACCCTAATATACTTGCATAATATTACAAAAATATATTATGTATTTAATTTTAGCCATACAAAGAAAATTAAAAAGCCATATGAAGAAAATTATATAAGCTAATTTCAATTTTTTTAGTCTGCAGTGGAAGATACAGTTTTTAAAGGGCAATATAAAATCATAGGCATTATTTTATTTACATATGCTTAAACATATTTTATGTTTTAATAATAATTACTAAAAATTGGATTTTTGTTAGGTTATACCTGACATATATAACAAAGGGTACCAAATATTTGTAAATATATTGATCCTATTTAAAAAGTTTAAGCCAATTCTTTGTATTTAAGAAACGTTTTCTCATGATGCTAGATCATGATGAAATATCTAACTGATATGAACCTATTTAGCTGAATTCTTTAAAAATATAAATTACTATAATCTCTAAGGTATAAATAATGCAAGCTGCCTTATTATTCTTAGCAAGAATCACATAATATACATTGTTTTATTTTAAACCCATGTATTTAGAAAGTAATTACTACCTTTGATCGTTTTGAGTCATTTTATTTACTTTATTCTAAGGGGGAAATATATTAAATTTGACTCACATATATATTTTGCATAATTTCTTTCTTCTAAATTAGAATTAGGTAGCATTGTAATCAATTTTATAATAGCCTGCTATTTTATCAATTTATTCTGATTAGGCTTAGAAACTTAAGTCAAAAAAATCTTTTAATATGCTTGAAATAATCTGTGTCTTACCCTATTAAGATAATCTTTTCTTATACTGAACAGACATATAGTGCTTTCCGTTGAAAAATATTTACAAATGAAAACGTAACACATTTAAAAATAAAAGCATTAGGCCAACTAAGTAAAATTACACTCAGTTTGCTTGGAAACTAAAATCACTTTAAGTAGAACACCATAGGAGATTTAAGATTAGTTTATTAGTCACAAGTGATATAATTCTTCTGCATTCATTATCAGTGAAAGAAAAGAAACTCAGGAGAAATATAGTAATAAAGAATTAGTCTGTTTTCCTAGAAGCAGTTTTACTTAAATATCTATTGGAAGTAATTGGGTCTAACCAGTTAGCTACTTAAAAACAATATTCTTTAGATCTTTTATAATAGCTCATGTATGAGCTGAATAGAAGAACTCCTTCTCCTACATGACACTAAGCTTGCATTCTCAAGATGGTCAATCACTTGCTGGTTATTTGCTTTCTTGCAAGTTAACTTATCAAACACATGAAGTATAAATTATAATAGAGAAACAGCCTGCTACTCTAAAGAGTGTGCCAAATGTAATAAACAGGTATAGTAATTTTAGAGTTAATAACAAAATGTTGCATACTGTGCATAAAAGCCAAATATAAACTGCAATATACAGATATATGCAAAATGAAAATAAACATGTAATTAGAATATTCAAATTCCTGGTACTCACAGATAGGTAAACATAAAAACAACAATAAACCATCATTTTTTTCCATGAAGAAAAATGTTTAAAACTATCATCATAGCCCGTGAAAAAAATAGGTTGTTATTGATGGTGAGAGTGCATATGACTACCATTTTTGAAGAAAGTGTGATAAAATGTATCAGTATTTTTAGTTGACTGAAACAATTCTAATTCGAATACTATTATCTAAATTTAGCCTGAGTAAATAAAGGTTTTCTTACATAGTTTATATGCAATATTAATTTATGTTGGAAAATAAAAATATTAAGTTAATTGAACCTAGCTGAAAATTATAATGGTTCTTGAGAGACATATCATAAATACAAATTTACTCTCTTAGATTCCTCTAAACAAGATGAATGCTAAAATGAAATTACAAAGAAAAGGTATATCAATGAAGCAATATGTTATTTTACAAAAATGACTTTGAGTAATATATATATTGGAGAATGGCCTAAATCTTAGTATTATTTAATAAATCAAGAGTTTATACAGATTACACACCCACTTTCAGTATAAGCGATTCAGGAAAGAGGGAGTCTTTTGCTCTTTTTTATTTTCCTGAGTGTATTACATACTGAAATGAGCCATAATTTTATTAAACAAAAGCTATAAAATTGAAAAAAAATGAGCTTTTCTTTCATGTCCTAAGAAACATTTCTTAATCTAGGGAACATGTGTAATTTAAAAGCAATAACAGGATTATCAGTCTGCCTGTGGATATGCAAAAGGCAAGGCACAATCTACTCTTAGTATACTCAATTATATAAGTATAGGCAATAATTTTATTAATTTATAAAATAGCAATTTGAATTTAAGTGGATTCATTAACTATGTATCTAATAGAACCTGTAATTAAGCATAATTATCCTTCATACACTACACACAATGAGATTTTAATAAACATACTAGTAGTGTGTAAAATGTGAAATCAGGAAGACACATTTCCCAGAAAATATTTCAGTGTTCTCTTTTTAAAAATGCATGCTATTTATTTTCATTATATATGTTTTGTTAATATAAATATTTTATTTATACTTTTATTAGTGAATTGCAATTATGCATCATAGTGAGTAAGTGAAATGCTTTCATATATTGCCATAGTATTCTTTGAACTATTTCTTTTCTCAGTCTTACTTTTTGCCTTCGTATCACCCTCCCCAGATTGTGGACAGCCTGGTTTTTGTTTTTGCTTTCTATTTTCTTTTTAGTTTTCCCAAATGCGAGAACACTTTTAAAAATTGACTTTTTAAAACTGGTTGATCTCACTTAGCATAATATACTCTAGTTCCACCCATTTTCCCGCAAATTGCACAATTTTGTTCTTTTTGACTAAGTAGAATTTCACTGTATGTATAGACCACATTTTCTTTATCCAGTCATCTGTTGATGGGCATGAGAACCTGAGTTAGTTCCATAATTTAGTAATTATAAATTGTAGCTATTTCATCAAAGTTTCTTTTTAAAATTCTAGTTATCAGAAATGTTTAAATGAAAAATATTTTCCCAAACATTTTTTGTATAATATTGAGTAACTGATTATTTAGCAGTCTATATGAATATAAAAGAGCAACCATATTTAAATCCATCACAAGCTCAAAGATTATTGAACTGTAGAATTCATGTGGTCTTCTTCTGAAAGTTTTCTTTATATTTAGAATCCTCATTGCTATTCAACCAAACTACCCATTTTCTGCAAAACATAATATGTAAAAAGATAACCATGAGAATGCCCTAATGTATAGATGCAATCAGATGAAATCATATTTTTATCAAATACTTAAGGACATTTACATATAAATTAGGGATGCACATTTATTCTTATACATAAAATATATACTGAAAACAGTACCCTAACTGCTACGATTTGGAAATTGTTTGTGTGTGTCCCTCAACAATTCTTCTCTAGAAGCGTGTTCTTCGCTGTGGCAGCATTGGGAGGTGGTAGATACTTTAATAGGTAGAGCCTGATGGAAGGTGGTTAGGTCATTAGGGAACACAGTCATTGACAGAGATTGATGTAGTTCTAAAGGCAACTGCTTAGCTCCTGTAGGAGCAGGTTGTTATTAAAAGAGCTAGCCTGGCACTGGAATCTTTCGGCCTCCTTGTCTTTCCATGTGACTGTTCTGTCTCTCTTGCATTATACCCCTGCCATGGTGCTCCAGCTATGACACAGCTCAGGAGGCCTTCACCAGAACCAAAGAGATAGATGGGGCTGCTCAATCTTGGACATTCAGCCTTCAAAACTGTGAGCTAAATAGACCTCTTTTATTCACACAATACCCAGCCTTGGGCATTTTTTTTTTATAGCCACGGAAGATGGACTAAAAGACAAACTTATTTATTCATGTGTGCAAAGGCAAATAAGGATTATTAGCACTCTAGAAAGTATATTGCATTTCAGTCATTATTGTAAATGTTTTGGTGTTTTACCTTATTTGTTTAAATATATGATTGATTTTTAAAAAATAGAATCACATACATTTATAGTGAAAAACATAATGTTTTGAAATATGTATGCATTGTGGAATGCATAAATTGTTAACATTCATTATCTCACTTCCTTTTCATTTTTGTGGTAAGAACATTTAAAATCTACTCAGCATTTTTACTTAATTTCTGAGAATACTTTTAATACATTTTCACAAAACATAGTCACCATATTAACTTATTCCATCTAACTGAAAATTTGACTAACATCTCCCCAATCTCAACCACCCTATATCCCAAATTCCTGGTATACACTGTTTTACTTCTATGAGTTTGAGATATTAAGATTTGAAAACAAGTAAGCTCGTGTAGGAAGTCTAGCTTATTTCACATAGTATAATGTCCTTCAGGTTCATCCATATTGTTCTCCAAAATAGAATATTTCTTCTTTTTAAGGATGAATAGCATTCTGTTCAATATTAATACTGATTTTTTTCCATCTATTCATCTATTTATGGCCACATAGGTCGATTGCATTTCTTGCCTATTGTGTATACTGCTGCAATGAATATATGTGTGCAAATATTTCTTTGACATACTTACTTCATTTCACTTAGGTATATGCCCAATAGTTGGAATGCAGAATGAAATAGTTGTTGCATTTTTATTTACTTCACATTAGATCTTCATGCTGTTTTCCATAATGTCTGTACTAACTTACATTATCACAATCAGTAAAAAAAATTTTCCTTTCTTTACATCCTTGCTGGTGTTTATCTGACACTTTGTTGACAATTGCCCATGATAACAGGTTTGAGGAGGTATCTCATTGTGGTTTTAATTTGCATTTCTCTTGTGATTAATAATAGTGGATATTTTAAAGTAGCTTTTGGCTATTCATATACCTTATTTTGAGAAGTATCTATTCAAGTTTTTTGACCATTTTTAAATTATGTTATGTGTTGCTTTGCTATTTAGTTACTTGAGTTCCTTGTATATTTTGGATAATAATCCCTTATTAGATATGCAGTTTGTAAATATTTTCTTTCCTATAAATTTTCCTTTTTAATTCATTGATTACTTCCTTGGCTGTAAAGAAGCTTTTTAGTGTGATGCAATTCAATTTGCTTACTTTTACATTTGTTGCCTGTGCTTTTGGGATCTTTTCCAAAAACTTGCTGAGCATAGAACATTTCCCCTAAGTTTTCTCTTAGAACTTTCATGGCTTTAGATCCTACATTTAAATCTTTAATTCATTTTAGTTGATTTTTATATAATGATATATACACATATTCCAACATATAGCATTATTTATTATATAGTGATAAATATATATTTGTATACAAATTTATATTTGTATATGTATTTGTATTGTAGTATGAAATAAGGGTTGACTTTCATGTTTTCTATATGTAAATATCTAGTTGTCCCAACATCATTTATTAAAGAGATGTCCTTTCCTCCCATTGTATATTCCTAGAAACATTGTATGTTCTTAGAATCCTTGTTAAAAGTCAGTTGACCATAAATTTGTAGATTTATATCTATGCCCTCTATTCTGTTTTATTGTTCTGAGTTTGCTCTCAGTACATTATCATTCTGTTTTGGTTATGATTACTTTTCAGTATATTTGAAGTCAGATAGTGTAATGATTCCAGCTTTGTTATTTTTGTTCAATAATTCTTTGATCATTCAGTCTTTTGTGATTATATAGAAATTTCAGGATTAGTTTCTGTTTTGTGAAAAATGTCATTGGAATTTTTATAGAAATTTTTATAGAAATTTTATAGGAATTTTTATAGAAATAAAATTTACTTGTGAATATTATGGGGATTTTAATAATATTAATTATTCTAATTCATGAACATGAAATTTTTTTTTGTTTTCAACTTATTTAACCAATGTTTTATTATTTTCAATATACAGGCATTTCATTTCTTTGGTAAAATTTATCCCTATGTATGATTTGTAGCTATAAAAAAATTTTTTTCTTTGCTTTGCTTTGTGGAGAATTTGTTATTCATATGGAGAAATATTATAGTTTTTGTCTGCTGATTTTTGTATACTATACTTTTTATTTTTTATTGGTTTTAACAATTTCTTGGTGGATTAATTACAGTTATATGTATATATATATATATATATACACACACACACATATATATATACACATATATGCATACATACATAGAGTGAAAATATTAAAATTGTGCCATCTGCAAACAAGCACAATATAACTTCTTTTTTTTCATTTTGATTACCTTTAATTTTTCCCCTGCATAACTGTAGGCTAGGACTTCCAGTGCTTTACTGAGGAGAAGTTGTGAGAGTGGGCATTCTTGACTTGTTCTAGATTTTAGAGGAAAAGTTTTCAACCAAAGCAGCGCGCGTGGCTGGCTTCGAACCTGCGCGATCCTCCTGTCTCTGCCTCCCAAGCGCGGGGATTACAAGCGTGCGCCACCACACCCAGCAAGTTTTCAACTTTTCACTGTTGAATATAATGTTAGTTGAGGCTTTGACATATATGGCTTTTAGAGATTTTTTATTGGTCAGTTCAGATTTTTCATTTCTTCTTAATTCATACATCTTAGAGTGTATATTCTTAAGAAATTATCCATTTCTTCTAGGTTACCCAGTTTACCAGTATAAAATTATTCTAGACTACTGTCTCTTATGAACTTTGTATTTCTGTGCTATCAGTTGTAATGTCTCCTCTGTTAATTTATGATTTTACTTATTAGAGTATTTTCTTTTTTCTTATTTTGTCCAGCTAAAGTTTGTCAGTATTTATATTTCCAAAATACCAGTTCTCATTTTTTTGTCATTTTCTAATGTTTTTCTTTAATGTTTTAGTAATTTTAAATTTACTTTCATTTTAATTGTTTGATTTATTTCTATTCTATTATTTCCTTCCTTTTGATAATGTTGGATAGACTTTGTTCTTTTTCTCATTTCTTGAGAAGTAACAATAGGTTACATCTTTGACCTTTTTATACCTGCATAATTATATCTTTCTCCATTACTGAAAAGTTTTCTGTTACTTCTTTAAATAACCTTTCTACTCCCTTTATCTCTCTCTCTTCTCATTAAACTTCAATAACGAATATTTGCCCTTTTGAGGCTGTCTCATTAATCCTGTGAGGTTCTTCTTTTCTTTTGCTCCTTCTCACTGTATTGTTCAATAATCTGTCTTTAAATTCACATGTTTTCTTCTGCTTTATCCATTCTGCTGTTGGTGATTTATACTACATTTTTTTTTTTTTACTCATCATATATCTCAGCCCCACAGTTATGCTTAAATTCCAAATTTAGGGCATTTATTATTTTTCTTATTTCATTGAATTATTTCTCTGAAATTTTGCTGAGTTTTATTAATACATTTATTTGGTGTTTTTTTCAGATAACATGTATATCTTCATTTCTCCAGAGCAAAGTCCTAGCAATTTATACTATTTTTGTGGTGCAATGGCACCTTGCTTTCCTTGTGGCCTTTTTTCGATGCCTGCACATTTGAAGAAGTCAGAACTTATTCTAGTCTTTCAATACTGGCTTATCCAAGACAGGCCTTCCTTTACCAATCAGTCCATTCAGAGATTTTAAACAAACGTGGTTCACAGGTGGACTTATATGGGGGTCCTCTGGCATGCTGATACAGTACTTGCTTGGGGTTGGGCCTGCAACCTGGTTTAGGATCTGGCCTATAGATTAGGTCCATAGGGGCTTACCTGGTGCAAGGATAGGCCCTAGGCCTGAGTCTGTGGGGGTCATCAGACTCTGAAATGAGTTTAGAGCCTATATGCCCACAGGAATGGGCCTGGAGACCGGATCTACAAGGGCTCGCTTGGAACCTGGGCGTGCAGGGGTAGTTCTAGAGCTCCAGACTCAAGGGGTTTTCCTGGTCTACTGAAGTGTTCCTGGACCTTAGGTCCAGGGAAACCTATGGCTATGGGTCTAGGAGTCTAGGGCCAGTTGGGTATAGAGTCTGGGACTATAGGACCTAATCGGGATTCAGGGTGGAGATGGGAAGGTTTGAAACCAGAGATTATGTTAGCCTCCTTGACTATGGGATGTCCTGCAATCTGAATCAGGCTTGCAGCTACAATTGCTGGCTAGGTGCTGAGGTAGGCCTGAAGTCTGGGGCCATGAAAGCCAGCTCAAGGCTAGGATGGGTCAATTGGGTTTGGCCTGGCTTAGGGGAAAGTCTGGGCCCTGAGTCTATGTGGACCAACCTGGCACTGGAGTAGGCCCCACACCCAGGCCGATTGGGATCAGTTTGTCACTAGGTCCAGCTAGGAATCTGGGACAAGTAGAAAAAAAATTCAGACACTGGGCATCTCATAGATCAATTGTAGTTGGCAGGCATGGAGACTATGTGGCCCAGCCTCCCACCAGGCTCAGTCTAGGAGCTCACTCCACAAATGACATCCTGGAGGTCAGGCCTATGGAGTTTTGCCTGGACCTAAGGTTTTCCTAGGGGGATCTGTTGTTCTGGTTCAAGGCAAGGTCTGGGTCTCACTTCTTTCTCCTTCTCTAACCTGAATAATGTTTATCTCAGTGTTGTTCTGTTGTTGGGGTAAAGGTGAATCTTCCTCTCCTACCTGTTTCAATATCTCTTTCCTTACAGTCATGAATCACTTACCATCACAGACATACTCTGAGAAATGCATCATTAGGTGGTTTTAGCACTTTATGAACATCATAGTGTGTTCTTACACAAACCTAGATGGTATAGCTCAATCGCTTGATGTGATCAAGCAAGGTAATACACACAAGATAAATGAAGCTTCTGAGGTCCTAAGAAGGGCTTTATGGTAAACTTGTTTTTATAAGTAGAAGGAGTGCACACTAAAATAATAATAATAAAGTCTATAGTATATAGTAAGTACATGTGCTGGTAACATAGTTTAGTTTTATTATTAAGTATTGTGTACTATAAATAATCAAATGTGCTATACTTTTCTATGACTGGCAGCATAGTCATTTGTTCTGTACCAGCATCACCTGAAACATGTAAGTAATGCATTTCAGTAAGATATCTTGATGGCTTTCATGTCATTAGGCAATAGGAATTTTTTTTAGCTCCATTATAATTTTATTGGACCAGTGTTGTATATATGGTCTGTCATTGATTAAAACATTGTCATTGTACAAGAAATGGCAGTATTTCTGTATTACAACAGACTATAATTTTTTATCTGGCTTCTTTATCTCTTTTCTCTCTCTCTCTTTTTTTTTTTTTGGTGGTATTGGGGTTCCTGGAAACCCTTGTACCTCGGGGCTACACTCCCAGACCTATTTTATATTTTTTATTTGGAAACACGGTCTCTTAAGCCAGCACGGCTGGCTTCAAACCTGCACAATCCTCCCGTCTCTGCCTCCCAAGCGCGGGGATTACAAGCGTGCACCACCATGCCCGGCTCTTTATCTCTTATAAAGGCATTTTTATGCAGCAATAGTTGTTCCAGTTGATGTTTCTGTGCTGTACAGAAAGTCCTATTCTACCATTTTACTGACTTTTAAAGACTACCAAATACAAGTCACTTTGTATATTTTCATATCAGAGATGGAGACCCTGAAACTCAGAAAGGTTGAGTAATTTGTACAAAATCTTAGACACTAGGATATAAGTCTATAAAAATCCCAAATCATACTCTTTACCTATTTTATATTTGGGGTACAACATAATAATGCTAGTTAAGAGTACAGAATATATAGAGTATAGATTGCAGAAAACACACACACTTCATATACAAACACACATACACACACTATATATACAGTATAGACTTTTTATAGTATTTAGAATTAGATTACTGAAAGCAACTCAATCTGGCTTCTAAGTAGAGGTGCTAAAGAGAGATGTCTATATCTTTATACATCCTGTTGATGGTTTACTTGCATAGTATTTAAATATGTATTGCTACATTGTAGGACATTTTTTAATATAGATGACATGTACTATGAATAATTTAGCATGGGTAGTTAAGATAGATGGTTTGGTATACAGCTGGCAAGAGCAGTCCTCCTCAAGTCATATGCCAGGGTAAGAAGTCTCACTAGCTGTCAGCCTTGGGCGAACTCCTGGGCTTTCCAGTGCTTTAGTTTCCCCCCTTGCAAGGTCGTTGTGAAGATTGAGTGAATTAATACAAGTAAAGTCCTTCAGTGGTGGAGAGCATATTGAAAGTGCTTTTTAAATGTTAGCCATCATTGATATTATGAATTTTGTTTCCAATGTATCTTAGCTTCATGCAAAATAAACAGCTTAAAGGATTAGGTTCAGATTCAATATTCTATTTCCTGACAAGTGGCAGACACCTCTAATCAAACATGGCAGATTTTCCTCAAGGCCCTAGACAAGGGCTTCACATATAAATATACAAACCGACTCTAAGAAGAAGTTGTGTCGGTTTAGAGTAGTAAACTTATTTTACCATTCTGGGCAATAGGTTTTGTTTTTATTGTTTCTTCTTCTTCTTCTCCTCCTCCTCCTCCTCCTCTTCCTGCAACAACAACAACTCTTCCTCCTCCTCCTCCTCCTCCTCCTCCTCCTCCTCCTCCTCCTCCTCCTCCTTCTCCTCCTTCTCTTCCTCCTTCTTCTTTATCCTCTTCCTGCTCTTCCCCTCCTCTTCTCCTCTTCCTCTTCTTATTCTTGAATGACTTCATGCATTAAGAATAAGAGAGCCATAGTGTCCTTTATAGAATAATGCTACTTCGATACAGATTGGCTTTATGAAAGTTACATTCTTTTTTTTTTTTTTTTGCAGTGATAGGGATAGAACCCAGGGGCATTCTACTTCTTATCTACACCCCCAGCCCTATTTTTTAGTCTTTATTTTGAAACAGGGTCTCACTGAGTTGCAAAGGGCTTCACTAAGTAGCTGTGGCTGGCCTGTAACCAGGATCCTCCTATCTAAGCCTCCGGAATGCTGGGATTACAAGCATGCGTCACCACACCCACTGAAAGTTACAGTACATTTTAAATGAGATAATTCACATTCACACACACAACTAAAATGTTTTGCTTTTATATAATTTATTTATTTATTTATTATTATTATTATTATTTTTTTTTTTTTTTTTTTTTTTTTTTTTGGTGGTACTGGGGTACCTGGAATCCCTTCCACCTCCTGGCTACACTCCCAGACCTATTTTTATATTTTTTATTTGGAAACAGGGTCTCCTAAGCCAGCACACGTGGCTGACTTCGAACCTGCGTGATCCTCCTGTCTCTGCCTCCCAAGTGCGGGGATTACAAGCATGTGCCACCACGCCTGGCTGCTTTTATATAATTTAAATACTCTAAGATGACATATGGATTTCTTTCTTGGGTGATACCCAGGAAATATGTCTCTTTGTATTACGTTCTACAAAATTGCTACTGGTTGATCTGGTCTCCTGTATCACAGTATCAGCATGTCCTATTTTCTTTCCTTAAAATGCATTTTCCAGTTCCTCTCAAGTTGCTAACTCTCTTTAGCCTTACCCTCAAATGATGCTGCCTCTGGAAGCCTTGCTTGGTCCTCCATTTCTTTATCAGTGTCCCTCCATCTGCTTTTCTGGATTACCTGTGCCATAGTCCTTAAACACATACTCATCATGAGTAGGCAAGTTTTTCTTCCTCACTATACTCTGAATTCTCTAACAAAATAAAACTGTTATTTTAATATTGTACAAACCTGGAATAATTCTTGTATATATACCAGGTACTCAATACATGTTTTACTTAATGAAGACCTAGTAACCTGACCAAGTTAGATGATATGAATTCTTCTTGCTTGTTACTAGGACTTGCATCCCTACCTATTTCTTCCAGAATTTCTAAGTTCCTTTGAGTATTTAAATTCTGTTGCTTAGATACAAATTTACCCTAAAACCATTAGCCATTACTGTGAAAATACCAAATATTTACAATGAGAATAAGGTTTTCACATCACTGTTTAAAATCATTATTTTAAAACTCTAAGGAAATTATAAATATTACAGTAAATCTTATCAGTGCTCCACCCATGCAAGGAATAAAACACCTTCATTATGAACTTATCTGATGATAGAAACTAAATTATAATTATAGAAAAAATTGTTATTGAGAGAACTCCTATTCATCCTTCACACTCTATCCTAGATATCAATTTATACATTATTTCTTGTCTGCTACCTCCAGGAGAATCTTTCTAATTTTGGGGCTTTTTCCCAGCCTTGTATATAATGCTGTTTTTTGCATAAACCATTCTAGAATTATTTTTCATATCCATCTTCTTAGCAAGTGTGTGAGGTCCATGATCACAGCGTTCATCTTTTTTATTTATTTTTATTTATTTATTTTTCTCACTCACACTGAGTGCCTAGCACAGGGTAAGTACTTGAGAAACTTTTGTTGAATTGAAAATGTGTGACACAGTGAATGGAACAAAGAGGCAGGCACAAACTCCATTTCAGATCACTCATTCGCTTTCCAAGAGGCTACATAAAGAATTTCTAATTCAGGATGATCCATTGTAACCATCTCATGGAAGCCATTATTTTCAGAAAGTATGATGATAGCTTTGCTGTGTCAAAATAGATTACAAAGGTTTTGGCTTGAAACTCTGCTACTCAAAACAGTGAAAGCATAATCAAAACTGATAAACATGTAAGGAAACAAAAATGGGATTCAGTATTTTTTTTTTCCTAATTCTGTAACAATCGAGGGATTTCTGGATCGGTCTTTAAATCCTCAAATAACATTTCTCTCTCATAGTAAAAGGAAAAAATATATATATTCTTTTTAACCGTTCACTAGGGAATTGTTTCAAAATTGCAGCTGTCCTACTCAGGCTTTTGATCTGATTTTAAAAGCCAAAACTAATTTACTATAAGTTTTTTCATGCACATATATGTTTTCTCTTACACACCACACACACACACACACACACACACACACACACACACACACACACACCATCCAGGAAAAACTCCACAGAAATAAAATACCATTATAAATATTTGTAAAATGACCTAAATGCAATGTTATCCTAAATATATGCATATTTCGTTATTTTTTAAATAAAGTTCCACTGTTCATATGCTTGAACTTGAACTACAATTTTTTGAACTTGACCTTAACTCTTTTAGAATCTTCAAAATTATTGTAGTAGGATACCAAGGCACACTGGCCTTTCTGTTTGTAAGACAAGTTGTTTATTTTTAGATTTTGTTAGCATATGTGTTATCTAGACACAAATAAAGGGTTGTTCCATTGAAATATCTGCTTTGGGATGTTAATCATTGTGCCTCCCTGTCATGTCTGCAGGCTTTGGCAAATTAGTGGCCATTTCTTGTCTGGAAAAGTGACTTTTAGTTCATCAAGATACAAGATAATTTTTTTTCTGCACACTTGCACATTTATAGGCATTCAGATAACTTAAACTGTTAACACATTTTCAATCTCATTTTTACATTTTCTTGAATATATTCTAAATTAATAGGACTTTGAAGACTAACAGACCTTTAAACATCTTTAAAGTACATTATTTTATTTTAGTAATGTGTGAGAAAGAACGTTGTGTTTTTTGGTTACACAGATCCTAATCTCATAAATAAAGGTAACTACCTATTGTATCTAGAAAAGGAATACTTGAAGCTATTTGCAAAAGGATCACCTTGAGATAAATGGATACAATATTTACTCCATAATTTTCAGAGTTCACATTTTATCCACTTGAATCAATGCAACTGAACGAACCTACAAAGCAATAAGCAAGTTTATTTTGATGATTTTTTTTATTTTGAAACTGACTTTGACCTACAGACACTTCAAAGAAAGAACATGAGTTTTTAGCCTTCACTAAGGCTACAGAATTGCTACAGTTCAAAATATGAAAGTAAATAACTTCATAAAAGATAATCTCATTCTAAACTTTGATAGAATTAAAATTTGTTATAACTAAAATTATTATTGTTTTACCAGTCAAGGGGCAGTTGTAGTAACATATTAAGATGACTATAAATAGAGAAAAACTGTTAGGTAGTTAGGTAGTACTGAGTAGTGATTAGAAGTATGGTGCTGAAGTCAGAGGGACCTGAGTTCAAACCCTGACTTTACCTGTTAGTTACTCTCTATGTGTATTTAGACAATCTACTTTGCCTATCTGTGCTTTCAGAGAAATAAGAATTCATACCTCATAGGATTTTGTGAACAATAAATTTATTAACAGGTAATCCTATGCTAAGAACATTGACAGAGAGTAAAAACTAAGTAATTATATACCATAAATAGATCTTACTCTGTGTGTGTGCGGGGTGGGGGGGGGCACAGGGGATAGAACCCAGTGGCATTCTACCTCCGAGCTATAATCCCAGCCCTATTTTTAATTCTTTATTTGGAAATAGGGTGTCACTAAGTTGTGGAGAACCTCACTAAGAAGCTGAAGCTATCCACAAATTGAGATCCTCCAGTTTCAGCCTCTCAAGTACTGGGATTACAAGCATATGCCACCATGCCCAGCTTCCAAGCCACATTTTGAATATAATAAATGATACTTTTTTGGGGTACTGAGAATTGAGCCCAGGGATATTCTACATCTGAGCTACACCCCCAGCCTTATTTTATTTTTTTATTTTGAAATAAGGCCTAAGTTATTGATGGCCTCACTAAGATCAGGCGGCTGGCCACAAACTTAGAATCCTCCTGTCTCAGCCTCTCAAGTCATGAGCCACCATACCTGGCTAAAGTATACTTTTTAAGTGAACACTACTGAAGATAACTTAGGAACTTGTATCAAATAAAATATTGGACATTAGAGTTGTTTATTGTCACATAGAGAAGGATTCTACTGAGAATCTGTTTTTTTTAAATTTTTTTTAAATTTTTTTGCGGTACTGTGGATGGAACCCAGGGCATTATACTTCCGATTAACACCCCCAGCCTTTTTTTTTTTTTTTTGATTCTTTATTTTGAAATAGGGCCTCACTGAGTTATAAAGGGCCTCACCAAATAGTTGAGGCTGGCTTTGAACTTGCACCATCTTCCTGTTTTAGCCTCCCAAATACTGGGATTACAAGCATGTGCTACCGTGCCCGGCTCTACTGAGAATCTTTTTTAGAGATTAATATGCTTCTTTCTTCCAGAACTTCTAGAAACTTTAAAAATGTGGCTGCACATTGTGAGTCTGCAAGAGGAGGACCAAATCCAGATGTTTGTTGAGTGGCTAGAGTTTCACAGAGAACTAATATTTTGGGGAAGCTGCCATTTTGTACCGTATATGCAATACACATCATGCAAAAGAGATTTCTTTTCAGATGCAAAAATATTAATGGTAATTATCCTTTTTTATTGTGTCATGTGCTACTTTTGTCACTTAAAATTATTTTCTTTGAAAAGAGGCTAAAAGAATATCAGTAAAACTGTAAAACCGCTAATTACTAAGATAAAATAAGGGATTTATGTTATAATTCTCCACTATTTAACTTCATATATCTACTCAAATAGAGAACTGTAGAGTGATAGGAGGAGTCCACTATTGAAATTTATTTAATATCTAGAATTTTTTTAACAATATGTAACTACCTATAATAGAGACACACTGTAATGTCACTAGTTGTACCATACAGGGCTGTTCTCAGAGACAATAGCTGAAGCAGACAGAAAGTTCCAAAACCTTTATTAGGGAATGACTAGGACAATGCATCTCTCAAGCCAGGCTCTGATTGGCAATCGAATCCCTTTTATAATGTCACAGCTGTGCACCAAGCTTTAGTGGTATCTGAACACAGCTGGCATCACAGTGTTGACAATATAGATAAATGTGAATCACTGCACTTTTATTTGAACTTCTTTATGCCTTACTTTGATGCACAATGGCAAACTTTTTATCTGTAATTTTTTTATCCTAATCTGTGATTTTGTTCCTTTTTTCTAGAAAATAACTACTGCAGTAATGATAAAAAATTTTCTGATGATTAAAAGATTAAGACTCTTCCTTTTCCCAGAAAATGATAGTGTATGAAAACAAATAGGAAAGTGTAAGACATTCAGAAATCATGTTCTTTCTATTGTTTAAGGTATTTTTTTCTGGAAATAGATCAAACACAATTTTGAAATGTTAGGGAAAAAATCAAGTAGAAGTCTGAGAAATTCTCCCTTCTCTGGAAAACCTAAAGTAAAGCTTTAGCCATTCAAAAGATTCTTCAATACAAACCTTATTGCAACATCATGAAAACCAAAGAAGTAAAAACATTTTGTTTATTGGGATAGGTGTTCTAAAATGAAAATTCATATATTATGACCTTTAATGATTTAATTTCATATATTTAAGATTTTAGAATTGCCTTTAAAAAGAAACAAATATTGAAATTAAAAGTAGTCAACTCCACAGTATACTATATTTTTCATAATCCAAAGTATCAGATGACATTTATACATACCAAACAAAAAAGTAAGATTATTAGATAAATTTATATTTTCAATAATTATGTCTACCCAAGTCTATGTATAGAATATATATATATATAAATATATTACATTTAGAATAAGATTTAAAAAAGCAAATGCTTATGTTCCACTTGTACTTTTCTTACTAATTTCTAATCTCACATATAAGAAATTACTTCAAAACACATTTTCTCTATCAAATGAGGCTTTTTGACTTGTTGCTATCAATACCTAAATCCTGCTGGGTGCAGTGGCGTATGTTGTATTTCCCAGGACTTGGGAGCTGAGCCAGGATCAGAGGTTTGAGGATAGCCTCAGCAATGTAGTGAGAGTCTAAGCAATCTAGCAGAATCCTGTTTCAAAGTGAGAAATAAGAAGGACTAGGGGCATACCTCAGAAGTAGAATGCCTCTTGGAAGTGAAAACCTCCATCACCTGTTTTTATCTCTGGAATGTCAGCAGTGGGTTTCTCACTGCTGTGATTCCTAAGAAGGATGACATTTCATATTAAGCCTTCGACCATTATATGATTTCTTTCTCAACCTTTGGTTTATTAGCGCTCTATCATCTTTTCTTCTACTCAGATAGATTAAGATAAAACTGCCTGAGGGGGATGGTTTTATTTATTTATTTATTTTTTTAGCCCTATAAAACTGTATAAGAAGGAAGAAAAGTGGAAAAGATCTAATTATGTGTTCTTGAGATGTCAGCCCAAAACACATGTGTCTCCCATGTCTCAATTAGAAAAATAAATATTATTTCTCTCTTAAAAGATGAAGAGAGCTTTGAGGCAGATCTGACTGAAGCTGTCAGTAATGTCCACACAAAGAGCTCACAGTATTTGTTCAGCTGCTTTCTTCCTCTTGGTTTTAGAACTCAGAACTTTTAGAGAAGACTTTGAATTTCATTTCATTCTGATAAATTGAGTACATACAATTATAGAAATTATTGTCATTAAAATATGAGTCCTTAATCCCAGCATTTGGGAGGCTGAAACAGGAGAATTGTGGTTCGTGGTCAGCCTCAGCTACTTAGTGAGGTCTTTTGCAAGTCAGTGAGACCCTGTTTCAAAATAAAGAATAAAAAATAGAGCTGGGGGTGTCACTGCAAAAAAAAAAAAAAGTCCTTTTAGATAAATATTCAATGAAATCTAGTTACTGTCTGATTCCAACATTTTTGTTCAAATCTTGCTCAAGACTTAGCTTGAAAATCATATTTTAAAGAACTGTCCCAAATACCCTAGTATTATTGCCTCTGTTAATACCAGTAAAACCTGAGTCTAGTTACCTTACTCCACTTTATCTGTAGCATGTATCACCTTAATACCCTATCATATAACTCACTTACTTAATATTCTCTTGTTTATTGTCTTCATCTTTTTTCTTTTTTTTATTAGTGTAGAACTATACAAAGCCAGAAATTTTATTTGACTTACTCACTAGTTTATCCTAAGAATCCAAAGAGACAAGAACAAAGAAACAACAACAAACTCCCAAAACAGAAACAAAAGAAAAAAGAAAATGTCAGTTACTGCTCTGAAATTTATGCTTTTCTACACAAATTGTGGTAGCTATGTTTTATTTTTATTTTATTTACATTTTAAAATATTTAGTTACCATCATATGTAGCATGATCAAAAGCAGTATTTACTAATCATTTACTTGTTTATGGTACTTGGTTATCCTCAAAATCTATAGTTGAAACTTTTGTCACATAAATCCAGGGTATATTAAATATACAAAGAAAACCCACTATGTGTTTATGGATCAATTGCTTTAGACTTGTAAAGCTCCAGAATATTGATTGTAATATTCAAGTTACTACTTTAATTACTCTCTAATATTCCTACTCAAGTGCTTAGATGTGATCTACCATGGTTCCTGTATTCTAGACTCTATGAACCTCTATTTAATTGAACTCAATTGATCTAATCAAAGGAGATTGGAAATTTTTCCTAATCCCAATGAACTAAACAAAATAGGTTGGAGATGCATGTCAAGTCAGTATTTTGCAAAGGAAAAATAAATTTTTATTTGGTTTTCTGACAGGTTCACAGGCCAGATGAGTGTCTCATATAACCTTTCTTGTTCACTATTTAGTACTATACCTGTAGACATGTATGGCAAGGAACATTTAATAAAATTTTCCAATCCAGGGTATAAAACACTTTAAAACAAAACAAACAAAACAAATCAAAATCTTGGCACAATGATAAACACCTGTACTTCCAGCTACTCGGGAGGTTGAGGCAGGAAGACTGCAAATTTGAAGACAGTCTAGGAAATGTCATTTAGGACTCTGTCTTAAAAGGGAAGTAAAAAGGGCTGGTGATGTAGAGCTCATTGATAGAAAGGCCCCAGGTTCCATCATGAGTACTACAATTAACAACAATAATAATAATTTTTCAGTGTCAAATTGCTGCAAAAGTTCCTAAATATGTTGTTGACGGGTAGCAAATAGTTCAGACAATCGTATTGGACTGAGGTCCATACTTTTTATAGCATGGGTGACCACACATTGAAGGAAAAATTCATGTGTTTATTAATGGTACAGCTTAGAACACTGAGAGAAGAATGCAGGCAGAAGAGATTTATGAGGGTAAGGCATAAGGCACACCTGTTAGCAACTTATTGTCTCTCTTGAGACCAAAATGGATATATAGTCACAGTTCACCTGCCTAAAGACCAAGTTTACCAAAAATCCCTGCCAAAATCTAGTAACAAGCCAGGGTACTGCTATGGTAAGCTTATAATCCACCATGAGAGTTGGTATTTTACTTGTGCACCAAAGGCATGAACTTGATTGAATCTATGGATAAGCCTTCCCCAGATGCTATTTAATCTGTTTCATGTTCAATTTTCAGCAAGCTTGATTATCTGATTTTCTAGTTCATAGACTAGAAACAGATGATGACAGCTGGCAGCAAGAAGAAATAACTGCTACTATTCTCTGACAAGAAGGGTTTATAGCAGACTGGATAATCTGAAAAGGGGGTGGTAGATAAAGATAATGCTCACAGTCATCCAGAGCCATTTAGAGTGGGGCTGAGGGATCCATCCACCTATCCTGTCCAAAGCTTGTATCAGAACATGGGGCTTTGCCACATGCTAATAATTGCAGAAGATTTTTTCAAGAAATATAATGTGTTTTTTTTGTACTGGATACTGAACCCTGAGCAGTTCTTCTCCAAGTTATACCCCCAACCATTTTTCTTTTTATTTATTTAATACTTTTATTAGTGCATTGTAATTATACATCATAGTGAGGCTCAAAGCGATACAACCATACATGCACACAGCACTTGGTGTGTTTACTTCTATACCTACTTCACTCCCCTGCTTCCCTGTACACATTAGAAGAATTGGTACTGATGACTTCATATATGAATGTAGCATTAGTGGAACTATTTCTTTCCTTATTGTTTTCCCCTTTCTACCTCCTTCCTCTAATCCCTTTCCACTATTTTACTGGTCTCTCTCCTCATTTAGCTGAAGTTTCTTATGTTTTCTATTTTATCCCTAGCTTCCACACATGAGAGAAAACATATGACTATTTCTGAGACTGGCCAATCTCACTTAGCATAATATTTTCTGGTTTCATCCATTTTCCTAAAAATTATGTAATTTTGTTTCTCTTTATGGCTGAGTAAACTTCCATTGTGTGTATATACCACCCTTTTAAATCCACTCATCTGTTAATGGACACCTCGGTTGGGTACATAATTTGATTATTGTGAATTGTGCTGCTTTAAACATGGTAATACATTTATCACTATAATATAATGACTTTAATATTTTTTAAAGATGTTGAAGAATGCTATAGCTGGGTCATATGGTGGCAAGTCTTTTGAGCAACCTCTATAGTGATCTCTATAGTGGTTATACAATTTGCCATTGCATCACAAATGTATGAATTCCTTTTTTCCTATATTCTCTGCAGCATTTATTTCTGTTCGCATTTAGTTTTTATTTATTTTTGAAACAGATGCTTGTTAAGTTGCTGAGAGTCTCACTAAGTTACTGAGGCTGGATTGAAAGTTGTTATCCTCTTGCCTCAGCCTCTCAAGTACTTGAGATTTAGCTATGCCCCACTTTCCACCATGCCTGGCTACTATAATTTATATTAAAGTATTTTGTAATTGTTATGACAATATATCAATGGCACTTTATTATTGTTATTATTATTTCTATGTTTCAGGCTCACAGAACTTTGTCATTTAACATAGTGGTCCTCCGTCATCCAGATAAGTTAAATTTTATTGTATTTAGGAAACCACTCAATGTACTTGAGAAATATTCAATCGAAATTATTTTACTCTTCATTTATGAAACTTTATATTTCTTGATTGGCATATTGATTACTTTCATCTAATGTTTATTGTATTTCTGGACAAGATGGAAGCACAAATAAGTAAAAGTTAGCAATTTACTTATATGGAGTGCATCATTCTCTGACAATGAGTGATAGCAGAATTTGGAATTGCTGATGTTCCTTGGAGCAGGTCACTTTAACATTCCTGAGCCTATGTCATGAAAGCATGTACAGTACACTTAGAACTAGTTTACTGTTGCAAAGACAAACATCTGAAAGCAATTTATATTCAAGTTTACTCGTTATTTTTTTCTGTAAAATGAAGTCATTAGGATGTTTCTTGCAAAATTTAGAATGTGAACTGGGTCTGAAAGGTAAAGTAATATTTCAGTAATTCCAGAGAATTGTGAAGGGCATTCCAGTCAGTGGTCAAGTTGTTGGTAGAGGGTAAGAAGAAAGATGCTCACTTGTAAGTTCCAGAAAAAACAACAACACAAATACAGATCAGATGATGTAGTTAGGAAGACTAAGGATTCAGAAATGAGAGATGGAAATGGGGACAAATTTACAAAATGGAAAACAGTAAAGTGTGACTCTTGTGAGATCAGATGTGGATTAATAAATCACATCACATGTAAGGTATAGCATGTTCTATCAGTTTCTTTCTTCTCTTAAATTCATACATTTTTTTTCAGTAGATTGAGAGTTCTCAATTCTTTTACAGTTGCTTTAAAGCAAGTCACCCTTGTTAATTCATTTCTTGACTTATAATTTGGAAGTCAGAGGGTGTACAACCTCAGATAAGCCAAAAGATTCTAATCTATGTGCCATGTAATAACCACATGATTATGGGCTCTTGAACACAAGTCTGATCAAGCCTTTTCCCACATATCCATAAGCTTGGATAGCATCCAAGAGATTCAAGGCAATATTTTATCCTGTCGAGGATAATGCCAGAAGGTCTAAATTCACCATCTTCTTTAGATGTAATCAAATTAATTTGCAGCAAAACATGAATTGCAGTTCTTTTTACTTTATTTTACAACTTCTAGAGTTGATAAAGTTTCTAAATCTATCATATTTGCCAGAAAAGCAATATATTAAATTAATACTATTTTTAATGATGTAATTTTGGGGAATAAAATAGCTTCTAATGTTGTTATGCTTTATAAACTCTACTAAAATTTAAATCCTAAGCATTTTTAACCAGATGACTTTTTTTGGGTTAAAATATTGTCAGAGGCTTGTAAACCTATAATATCTCTTTAGCCAAATCCTGATATATCGATAGGTTTAATTGTAAAAAATATCCTGTGAAAAGATAAAATCCAATATTTCTGAATTTTCAGGCTATGATTTGATTTCAAGAAGCCAAAAATAGTTAAAATGTATTATCTTTTTTTCTAAATCTACTAACAAAATTATTTTAATTGAAGTTGTACATTTTACCAAAAATTGATATAAATAATAAAATCTTTCTCTGTACCATCTAAGGGAAAGTCTTTATAAAAAGAAGGCATGAATATTTTAGACATGCACTGTTTGTTGTGTTAACTAATTTTCACTGTTTATTAGATGAGAAATTGACAGGTAGAATACTGACCATAATGAAAATGAAGTATCATGTAATTAAGATAAATCATAGCCCATTCTATTAGAAACTGGTATGCCAATCATATTTTTAATATTATCCATTTATACACAATAATAAAATATGGGTGAAAGGACTTCAAAAGCTAGACTAATATTTTCTGGTGATGATCTGACAATGGACATATTTTAATAAAAAATAATTATGACAGCAAGGAACATTCACAGTATGCATAAAATAATCACTTCACATACAGATTTTCTTTTCCCCAGACTTCATCTCCAGCTCAATTCTAGAGAATACAGTAATTTAATCAGTGTGGGGGACTGAGCTGCACAAAGCCTGTTTCTGCATTGTTCAGTAGGACAGATGTCTTCCATTACTATGACAATGTGCACCTTGGATGAGTCAGAGGTGAAGCATGTGGGATTTTTAATTGAATTTTATCTGCATCAAATAATTTACAGCAAGCAAGACGAGGGTGAATTGCTGATGATGGATCTGTAAGAAATGCCTCTGGAAGGTCTGCTGGGGTAGCATGACTCATGGATTTCTCAGTTATCTGGGCTGGATGACATCCAGTCTGGGTTTGAAGAGCCTGATCTCCTCTATGTAAAAAGTAAAAAGTACAATGGTATTAGCTGTACCAGTATGGGAATGGCCTAAGAAGATTTGAGAAAGCTCTGTTATTATATTTCAAAAATTGGTGAAAAGACTTGGTTTCTGCCAAAAAAAAAAAAAGCAGGCAACTATTCCGATGTAAATTAACCTAGCTAAAAGTAATTAACAAGTCGATAGGAAAGGGGAGCTAGGACTTCCTCTTTCTAAAGACAGATCTACATAATAAATAGATAATCTAGCTAGGATGGGAAGAGGGGGTCAACCTTTGACCATGACCTTCATGAAAAGAGACCTAGGCAGGAAAGTACACCTCAGTGGGAAAGTAAGGGGAGGTACTTTACAGGGTAGGGGGAGGTACCTTACAGGGACATTTACTATGTCAGAATTACATGAACAAGATGGAGGTCATTGTGTATAAAAAGTCTGGTCCATGTGTTAAATCTTTGGTGAATTTGTACAACCCTCCCCCATGCCACTCTTGAATGGTATGGGGCTGTAACTGTCTTCTGTATTTCTGTCTTTTTAATAAACTTGTTTAAATCTTCAGCAAGATTCTGGCCTAATGTGTATTTATCCTTTGCTCAGGACAAGAACCTGCACACTTTTTATCTTTTTTATCTTTTTGTGGTTTGAGAGAAACTGTGTCCGGGACCCTAACAGGGGTCCCCGGGGACAGTTTCCCCAAACCATAATATAATTTCCAACCCATAACACCTGCTGCGTCATCCACTTTAATTAATGTTAAATGTTCATAAAGTTGACTTAAATAAGCAATGATCACTTGTGAAGAAATCACGCATTAATTTTTATAATATAGAAAATAATGATTCTAAAATCTATACCTTCAATTCTGACTGAATTTCATCTACTCTCATGAGTCTACTTGAAATATCCATCTATCTTCCCCACCTAATATGTCTCAGGCAGAATTCTTGCTCCCCAATTCCCCCAAATATATTATATTCTCAAGTTTTCTACAAATTGTCCTGGGATTTAAATCACTTGGAAAAGAGACACTGAAGTCAGATAATTGAGGGTACAAATGTTAGGTCAAATCTAAGTTGGAGAGCGTGGCTTGGATATGGTATCACAGTGAGATTCCTCTGACTACTACATCTGCTCCCAGGCTGAGCTGGAAGTGAGTTTGCTCAATCTGCTTTCCTCCATAAAACACACAGGCAGGCAGAAGAGAGTGCATGCTTTTGGAAACCAAGCAGACTTAGTAAAAACAAAGGGGCTGCTGTTTCCCCACATTTAGCATCTTCTGTATTTAACAGTCAGGTGAGTCTAACCTCTTCCATAAAAAGGAGAAATGGGGCTGAAAGAGGAAATGGATGCTTTATTGGAGGGTCTTCCATTTAGAAATGTGAAGTCATGAGACATAGGATCCCTCCCATACACACCAACCTATCCTATCTCGGCAAATGGCTTTAACTTCCACTTAGAAGTTAAGTCACAAATAAACAATCCTTTCTATTTCCTTTTATTTCCCCCCAGTCTGCCTGCATCGAGAACTGCTCTCCTTATCTTCAAAACATATACTGAACTCTCTTACTGCTCTGCACCTGGAAAACTGCAGTACAGACCCAATAACTTCCCTTCTGTCACCCCTGTAATCTTTCTCAGCACAGTTTATCAGACAACTTATATGACTTTTTAAAGCCCTCCAGTGGCTTCTGAACTTCTTAAAATGACTCACTAACCTGCAGAAATCCTCACATTTGCTTTCTTATCTTCTCTCCGCCCTAGCTGGATTCCAGCCCACTAGTCCTCTTTTAATTCCTCAAGCACATCAAAATGCTCTTGTGTTAGGGCCTCCTCTGCTTAGACTGCTCTTCTCCCAGCTCCGCAGCTGGTTGCCTTTTATTATGCATGTCTCAGCTTAAATACCACCTCCTCAGAGAGGCATTTCCTGACTCTCCAATTTAAAGAAGCTGCCCAGTCATTTCCCATCCACGGGTATTCACCATAATACTCATTTCTCCCAAGTATTTTCTAGCTCATAAGTTTTCATTCATTACTTTGACTCATTCATTAATTGCTTATTTTCTTTCTTTCTACTTAAAAATAAGCTATCTTGTATATTTATGATTTTGAAGATAATTCTGAGCCCAGAACAGTATCTGTGACAATAAAAGATTAGTAACAGGTGCTGAATGAGAAAATTCACACTGCAGAAATGTGCTGAATGAATTCATTTGCATATACAAGATAAAATCCTTCCCAAAATATAGGCTGTGTGCTGAGGGACTTTGGATGGAAGAGTACAAGTGATATGATTTGACTGATGCTTAGTGATTTCTCCTGTCTGCTATCCTTTCAGCATCAGGAACGTAAGTGGAATTCCTTTGCATAAAGCTTTGAGTTTCATGGAAATAAGGGCACTTCTGAGAAATAAAACTCTGTTACTTGACATATTAGTGCTGCCGAAGAAACTACTCAGTGGCTCTGGACAGGGATGCTCAATATGGTGCAAATATCAGTTTGGATTTGAATTGTGTTAACTTCTGAGATTTTGAAGTGCCTCTTGACTATAAAAATAGACCTTTCAAAAATCTACACAGAGCTGAGAAGCATCATGAGAAAAATTTCAACCTGTGTCCCCAAATGATCAGGTATAGCTAGCTATACATATCAGACAAATGGGCCCATAACCCTGATGACAAAGGTGGCTATCGTTTCTTTACTATGCACCCGGCAAGCTGTAAAGATTTTTGCAAGAGGTTTGGAAAAATCCTCTGGTGTAGGAAAAACTCTCATTCTTACATAATTGATGAGGCAACTGAGTCGTAGAAGTTTAAAAAAAAATAAAATTGGCAGTTACTGTCAGATAACTAAGGTTTGGGAGCCAGAATCAAATCTGGGCTCAAATCCAGAAACTGATTTTTAAACTATTATTTTTCCAAATAATTTTCAAAGGTACCAGAGAAGATTCTATGAAGCAATTATTGAGGCATTGTACTTTTGCCCCCATAAAACACCCTGAGGGATTCTTAGCATAGAATACGTATCCTTGTAACAGTATCTCCCTGGCCTAACTCCATGGAAGAGGTTGCTTTATTCTTTCTATTCTTCCCATCTCTTTGTCTTCTCTATTTGACCCAAGAGGCTCTATTGGGCATCCTGCCAATTGAGGAGAAAGTCATTTCCTACGCCCTCCCAGCCCATCTCCCCACCAATATCCTGCAATTCTTCTGGTGGAGCAGATGGCTACACAGCTTAGCATGCAGTTAGATCAGCAGCTACAAATGGCAGAAGATGCTCTGGGTGTCAAAGCAGTGGACAGGCAGGGGATCCAGTGGAAAAGAACAGAAAGGAAAAGAATAGAATGGGATGGGATGGGTTGTATGTGAACACCCAGAGGGCCCCAGCAGAGTCCCAGAAATACTGGTGGAAACTTTGCAGGATAATGAAGTCTTTGGAGTAACCACTGATAGTAAGATCCATAAATATTTGTTATTATGGTGAGTTTGCAGAATATAATGGAAGGCGGTGAAATTATATTTATTATTAAATGCTGTGAAGTGAACTTTTAGTAATTGGACTTACACTGAGCTTTCACAAATAGTGTCAGTCCAACATGTCAGATACATGGGAAGAAGGAGAAGAAAAGGGAGATACAGAAGCAACAAAGCAGCAGAAAATCAAGATCATTTGAGAAGATCAATAAATTACAAACTAGAATATAATCAGCTGCTAAGAGAAAGGGATCAGGAACTATCAGAATGGTACCATTTATTATGTATTGCCATATACAATTATGTTTCAGATAAAAATAAAATGTTATTATCAAGTTTATTCTATAGTTTTATTCAGATATCTCAAATACTCTATCTCTCATCTGCTTCACAATTGAGCTAAAATTTTTTACATTTTATTAAAAGTTGTTACCCCAGCAGAATTCTTTCAGAATTTTGAGGCCCATAATTAGGTCCACTGTTATGGTTTGGACCAGGAAGGTCCCCTAGATCCTCATGTAGTGAAAGCATGGTCTCTAGTGCTGCAAGGCTCCGAGGCGTGGCTTTGAGGCAATGATGAGAACATGAGGGCTCTGACCTCATTGGCGGATTAATTAATTTGCTGAATTATCTATAGTAAATGAATGGACTACTTGGAGGCAGAACCTAGCTGGAGATGTTGGTCACTGGAGGCCCACCCTGGAAGGGCTTATCTTCTCCCCAGCTCCTCCCCTCGCCCACCTCACTTCCCAGCTGCAGTGAGCCGAGCAGCTTCCCTGCCTTGTGCCCTTCCCCCATGGTGTTCTGCCTTTCCTTGGCCTAAAGCAATGGAGTCTCCCACTGTGGACTGAATCCTCTGAATCTGTGACCCAGACTAATTCTTTCCTTCTCTAAGGTGTTTTTTCTTTTTAAATCAGGTATTTTAGTCATAATAACATAATGCTGACTAACACATCCAGGTTTGCAGAGTTCTTAAGAAGCCTGCTTGGACTACCTCATGTCTGCCTAGAGATAAGGCACTCACTGTTACTTCTTGAGTGAGAAATTACAACCTGTACACCTGTGTAGAGCTGCAATTGTCCTGACAGAACTGTGAGGCTGTCTCATTGTTTATGCTTAACCCAAATGAAAGAATTCTTTTCTAAATCAATATGAAGCATTAGACATGGAACCACTTCCAGTTTGGGTGATTAGTGTGCACAGAAGGGCTAGTTAGATGGAACTCACATCACCCGAGGTGCCCTACATTGAGTGTCTGTTGAATGGCCAAATGCCACAGACACTTGACCATGGGTGCAAGTAGTAGGTGACCAGACCTCTTGGTGTTTTTTGAGTAGAAACCATTGGGGTTTAAAGTCAGTAAGAATAGCTGTAATGAAGCTTTCTCGGGAATAAGTCTAAGCAGAAAGTCAATATTTTTAAGCAATTAGTGAAGAAGTGAATAATAATCTGTCTTCACCTACAAAGAAACACACCTACAAATGAAGCCATCACACACACAAATGAAGTGGGTAATATCACTTGGAACCTGCACCTGTGGCCAGCCATAAAACCAGCAGTGATGTTCCCCAGTGCCAGTGCCCTGGGGGTCTGCAGCCATGCTCAGCACAGCCTTTCCTCCAGGGAAATGGTTTGTTTCCAGAATGCTTCCGCCATTGTTTATTGACAGCTGCATGCCAGAGATTCTGTCAACTGTCATAGTTTCTCTGCTGTCTACATAAATTCTACAGAACTCCAGCTCCTTTTTAGTAGGTCATTGAAACCACTCACCTCTGGCTAATTTACCCTCCATTATTTAAGAAGTGAGATGTTTGAGCCAACCTATAGCTTTTATTATTGGCTCTAGTGTTGATAAATTGAAGTTTTTGCCTGGTTTTAGATCCTGCACCTTAATAATGTGGCTATTTTTTTGGTTTCTTTTTTGGTCATGCTATCTTGATTGTGGAAAAAAGTATTAGTTGCATTCATAGCATTTAGTGGGAAAAGTGTGTGCTGAATCTATCTAAGCAAACGAACATGAGTCATTTGTGATTTTATTAATGGTTTATCAGTGTAACTTTAAAACGTATTTTTCCTGAATCCTAATTTATATTAGTATATAACATATGAAACATGCCTTGTTGGGTCTTAATGCTTATCCCTGAAATAAATGTGCAATGAAGAAAACTAAGAAACATTAAGGTTAAGTACTTGGTCCGAGTACATGGTATTTTGGGTTCTTTCACAGCATCATGCTGCCTTTCTTTGTTAGCTTTGTCCTCCATCCTGGGCACTGATTATCTCATGAGATGCCTGAACTGGGGTTACTGGGGAAAGAAAGAGGGACAAAGAAAGAAAAAAGGAAGAAAGGAGGTGGTTAGGGAGAGAGGGGTACATTAAGACAAAGAAATAGGCATTACTTAAGCAATTTCAAGTTTCTTTGTGGAACCATTTAAGGATATATGTTCCTTTGTATTATACATGTTAAGCGGAAGACTATATGCACTCCACTTCAATTCTTGGGAACAAAATATATCCTCAAGGGGGACTTTTCCATCCATAAAATCTTTATAATTCTATTATTCAGATCATTTTATTTTAATTCTTTGTGCTAGTCCATAGGGTTCAAAGCTAAGAATTTTATTTCCATATAGTCAAAGAGAAAAGTATTGAGGCAATCCAATCCATCTAGATTTTCATTTCCATAAAGGAATATATGTCTGCAAATAAAATGATTAAATAAGAAAAATAAGTCTACCGCGTTTTTACTGAATGAGTCACTAAGCGAGGTTCACCATTTTCTCTAATGCACACTAGATATTATTTTAAAAATGTTAACACAACTCCATTCCTTAAAAATCGACCTATTTGCTATTAAGAATTTGGCACCAGACACCACTTCTGCAGAAGAGCTTTGCAAAAGATTAACCTGAGAGAAAGATGACTTTAAATATTTTCAGTGTCCCTGGCAATTTAGTAATGCATAAAAATAACAAAACCCCACACCATCTCCCAGCCTTGCTAATAAATATACAAAATCACTGAAAAGAAAATGATAGGCAGCAAAAGAGTAATTTATATCTTTCTCCATGGATTAAAGACATATAAAGTATAATTGAAAAGATCCCTACCTATCCAATTAATCCATTAGTGTGAATAAAGATGGCCTTTAAAAGATATTTTAGTGATGAGATAGAATAGATGCGCAGAGAGTTCTATATGCAGGTCCAATAATAAGTGCAAACATGACCTCTTAATAAAAATATTCCAGTTTTGATAAAATTGTTTGATAAATTATGACAAGACTAGACTTTGTATTTCTTCCATTGATAATCATTACAGTTAAATGAAAAAATAATGAACTTAAAGTATACATGACCCAATAATTCTGTGATTCTTCTTCATAAGCATCAATATAATTAACTCACATTTTATGTTCAGTGAGTATTCCCTTTATGAGTATTCAATATAATCATTTCATGCAGCAAAAAAAAAAATCTTTGGAGAGTCAAACATAGTGGTACAGTATTTGGGAGACTGAGACAGGAGGATCACAGGTTCCAGGCAAGGCTTAGCAACTAAGTGAGAACCTGTTTCCAAATAAAAACTAAAAAGGGCTGGGGATGTACTTCAGAAGTAGAATGTCCCTGGGTTCATCCCCAGTACCACAAAAAAGAAAAATTGGGAGTAAATGCCACTAAAGCGTATTTTATACAATGGCATAATTTTACCTTTAGCAGAACAGAGAACATAGAATTTGGCAACTATATAACTTTCTTTGGGAAAAAAAATGTTTATTATAATTTACAAGGCACTTGTTCTGGTCAGCATTATTTTAGCTATAATCTAACAGACTGACCACATAACTTAGAGGAAAGAAGATTTATTTTCTTACAGTTTTGGGCTCAGTCCATGTGAGGGGGCCCAGGTATCTCAGGACATGGTGGCAGGAGGCAGATAGAGAGAGAGCACATGGACCATGCTCCTTATTTCATGGAAGCTACAAGCAAGACAGAGAGCAGGGAGAGGAGGAGCCATAGTTAATCTCTCAGCACTGCACCCCCAGGAGCCCAGTCCAGCCCCACCCTACCAGCCCACCAGGTAACACCGAGTAGGTCCATTACAATGGATTTGTCCACTGATGGGATCACAATCCCCAAAATTCAATTGTATCAACTCAGAACACCAAGTTATGAGCTCTTCAAGGGGCCATTCTTTGTCTAAACATAACAGTACTAATATACAGGAAAAGCATTTATTCAAAACTGAGAAAGTTTAGAAATTAATATTAAAATCCAGTATCGAACTTGTTATTATAATGAAAAACATTTTCTTGCAATTTGCAGCTCTTAAAAATGAAGTAACCATTTGCTTTTTGATGGTATTACAATCACAGAGAGCATTTATGTGAGAAATTGATGTTAGTACATTGTACAATAACCCAGATATATCTTTACCCTGGACCATCTGCCAATTACCATTTCAAACTGGAAACCAGGTAGCCAACCTATTTGTTTATATATGAGATTTTGAAAAGTCCCCAAAGCACAAAGCCTAAAACACAACTTACAATTTAGCACATTGGCTGCTATGATCCTGTTCATTAGTACTAAAAATAAATTTATTTTTCTTTTATGGACCAGCAAAACCTCAAAAGGGAGAGGTTTAATTTTATAGCATTTTATAAAGAATGTTACATGTTAGTAAAATTACAGATATTATCTCTAGTTAAATTATTTTGATTCATCAATGGATAAAATCTTAAAACCATAAATTTCAAATTATTATTATTTTTTTTCCATACTGGGGATGGAACCTAAGGGCATTCTACCTCTGAGCTATACCACCGGCCCAATATTTTTATTGTTTAGTTTGAAACAGAGTCTCACTAAATTTTGGAGGCCTCATCAAGTAGCTGAGGCTGGCCTTGAACCTGTGAGCCTCCTGTCTCAGCCTCCCCTATACTGGGATTGCAAGCATGCACCACCACCCGGCTTAAGAATAATTTCAATTAAGAAAAAAACTATCTGTGAACTATTTACATTTAAAGTACACTTATTTTTGTTTTGTAGAACAGATGATTAGATTTATTTCCTTTCATGTAGAAATTGAATTTCAAGGACTTTTTTTCTTACTATTGTGAACAACACATTAGCATTATTCCTGTTGCTAGGAGGTAACCATTTGTTCCTGATATGAGATTCCTTTTTTCTTTTTTTACATCAGAGGTAGAAAAATTATACTAATATGTATTTTTCCTTAAATTTAAAGTACAAGGTTTTTATAGTATATAATTACCTACCCTTATATTTAAATTTACGTGAAAGAACATAGAATACTAAACATTGTGCATGATTTTGAACATGGTTATGTAATTGCCACTATAGAGGAAATTATTTTAAGATACATTGCTATACATATATTTCATTTTAAGAATTGAAGAAAAATGGATGAAGCTGCTATGTTAAATATCAACTTCTTCAAATTTTGCATTTGCCAAATCTGCAGAGGCGTCATACATAAGTGGGTATGAAGAGAGTCAGGTACACTTCAGCAATAAACTTAAAAGAGCTCCAGAGGAATCTTCTGACCCAGAGTCATCTTCTTCTTGGGGCTCATTCTGAATGCCGTTGAAAGTCAGCTGCTGAGAAAATGGTGAACTGAAAATTCACATCATCCTCACTAAATAGTCGTACAGCAGTCAGTGACGCTTAGAACTCAGCGGCTCTCATCTTCCAAGCGTTATCATGAGAAAGTTAGACTGCATCTATATGAATCTTCTTCTTTTAAAAAGTATATGTTTATTGTAACCATACATGAAAATGACACAAACAAACATGCCCTAGCGCTTAGTGTGATTCTCTCTGGAGCCCCTTGCATGTTGGTGAGATTGGTACCGATGCCTTTAGCTATGGACATAGCATTGCTTGAACGGTTTCATTCTTTTTTATATTGTAATTGGTGCACCGTAGCCTCGCATCATAATGCAGTTCAGAATGGTGGTGGCATACATGCACACAGCTCGTGGTGGGTGGCTCCCTCCTTCTCCCCTGCTTCCCCTACAAAACACTGAGACTGGCACTGGTATTCTCACATCTCTACGGAATGTCAGTGGAAGTGTTTGAACTGTTTCTTCATCACTTCAACCTTTTCCTCTCCCCACTTCCTTCCCTCAATCCTCAATCTTCTGCTGGTCTCTCTCCTCATATATCTTAAGTCCCTTTTGTTTCATATTTTCTCTCTTGTTTCCACATATGAGATAGAGCACATGCCCCTTGACTTCCTGACACAGGCTGCTTTGGCTTAGCAGAATTTTCTCTAGTTTCATCCCTTTTCCTTTATTGGAATCTTCTTATTGAAATAAACTTATTGAACTCTTCTTGTTGATACAAGTGACGATGTCTTAACCAATTTCCAATACAGGAGAGCTGATTGTATAGTGTGAACGAGAGTATGTGAGACATAGGGAATAAAAAAAGCCTTATACTTACAGCTTTAGTATTGGAAGTATACACAGATTTTATGCATGGGTGGATAGCAGCAAATTCACTACAAGGGCAATTTTTGCTTAAAAATTTTCATTGTGAGTGAAATGCGATTGTCAATTTTAAGTTTTTAACTCTTCCTCTTTTGTTAAAAAATTCTAGTTATTATTTTTCAGGATTTTTATTTTTCAGTTGAAGATATTGGACAAAAGAAATAAAATTTGGTGATCTTTGTTTTTCTTAACTGTGGTTAAATCCACTATAATTATGTTAAAATCTCACAGAATCCTTTGATAAGAAATAAAAGGGAAAAAAACAATAAAACTATCACAATGATTGATATAACAGGAATTTAAATAAAAAGAAATAAAGAATCTACATATTAGTGGGGGATTTCCTGAGCAAATAAGTGGAGATGCCACCTTGTATGAGTGGCAGGAGTGGTGGAAAGGTAAGAAAATAAGGCAATATACAAGTTTTATATCATTTTGATAAGAAAAGTTAGAATGAAATATTTAATGTATCCTTTTTTGCTTAGACATTTTTACAGAAAATTTAGAAAATATAGACAAAAAGAGCAACATATTTACAATGTTAGACTTATTTTATTATGATGTAACAGTAGGAAATTTGTATTTTTGCAGAAATACTGAATAGATTAAAAGGTAAATGTGACTAATAAAATCACATTTTCACCAATTTTAAAATTCTGTTCATGCATATCATGATTATTTCTGACATATTTCTCATATATATGAATTGAGTAACTTTATATCCTCAAATTATGGTAATAAATGTTGCTACCTTTTCCAAATAGTAACTATAATTCAGTTATTATTTTAAAAATACTTTCCTCTGATATTATTTTAGTTATTTCAATATTGTTAAGACACATGCATTATAAGGGCACTCTTTTATTTAAACTTGTTTTTGTTTTCATTTAGTAGAATTATTGCCAATACTTAAGAACTTTTATGTGTTCGTCACAGGAATCTCCATTTTACAGATGGAGGAGCCTGAGAAACAGCTATGAGCCTAAGGTCACATAGTCAGCAGAGGGCAGAACTGAAGCGTGCACTTTACTCCTGGCTGATGGATCAGAGCTTTAACTTAGCCGGTTTCATCTCTCACTATGGCACAATTTGTATGAAATTAGAATAACCACTTTACAGAACTTTATAACTGAATTCAAGAGTTTAAAAATACTGCAAGATATTTTTAATCAAAACCCAATTTTTTCAAAAGCTAAATTTAAATGTCTCATTTTTAGACTGTATTCTGTACCATCTTTTTGTAAAATAATATTAAAATCTGACATACTCAGTTGGAGAAAACTGATTTCTTATCTAAATATGTTTTTTATCAGAGGTTGGAAATGCTCACATTAAGATATTTTATATTGTTGTTGACTATCACATGGAGCTTTTGAATTTTGCATCTTTATTGTCTTGCAGATATGTTTTTGTCCTTGGAAAAGCAATTATTTGTCTATGGAAGGCAGAATATTTTCACTCAATCATTGAATGTTTGTGCTAATGTGTTGCAAAAATTATATGTACCAGGGTGTGGTGGTTCATGCTTGTAATCCCAGCATTTGGGAGGCTGAGACAGGAGGATGGCGGTTCGTGGACAGCCTCAGCTACTTAGTGAGGCCCTTCGGGACGCAGTGAGACCCTTTTATTAGAATTTAAAAAAATAGGGCTGGGGGTGTAGCATGGAGGTCGAATGCCCCTTGTTTTCATCCCCAGTACTGGGGGAAAAAAAAAAAGTACCAGCCAAAGAGCTAACTTAGCACCATACACTTCTATCTTAAGTATTTTTAAGAGTTTTTTTTTAAATAACTAATAAGTTGTCCCTTTGAATGTATGGCACAGCCTTCCGCTCCTTGATATTTTATTATATAAAGTCAATATTTTGGCTGATTTTCTTGGTATTACAAAATATTTAAAGAGGCACATTTAAAATTCTCAGATGATATAATTTCTAATATTAGTACTATTATGAAATGCAGATTAAAAATTTGAGGATGAGTTTTTCAACTACTGTATAAAAATCTCAGTGGACAAACATATAATCACATCACATGTTTGTTTAAAAGATTAATCTTTTTTATTTTTTTGCGGTACTGGGGATGGAAATCCAGGGGCATTCGACCTCCGAGCTACACCCTCAGCCCTATTTTCAATCTTTATTTTTTGAAACAGGGTCTCACTGAGTTGCAAAGAACCTCACTAAGTAGCTGAGGCTGGCTGCAATTCCTCCTGTCAACTTCCCAAATGCTGGGATTACAAGGGTGTACCCTCATGCCCCCCTTAAAAGTAATCTTTTGGGAAACTGAGACCTGAGGATCGCGGTTCGTGGACAGCCTCAGCTACTTAGTGAGGCTCTTTGCAACTCAGTGAGACCCTGTTTCAAAATAAAGAATAAAAAATAGGGTAGGGGGTGTAGGTCAGAGGTCGAATGCCCCTGGGTTCCATGCCCAGACCCACAAAAAAAATGAGTAATCTTTTAAGAAATCTCACCATAGATGAATTGTCAACAGCACAAATTCCAACAGGACTCCTAAGATTTTGTATATATTTTAAGGTAAATTTATTAACCTCATTCTGGGTGACTTTTGTACAACACAGAAATTTTTTACCCTTCTTTTTGTCTGGCGTAGACAAGGGCTATTCAGATTTTCTATGAATGTCATTGGACTCATAATTTCCTAAACAAAACTGAACATTGCAAGATTTTTGATGTAGTGCACTTCAGTGCTGGATATGAAATTATTATGCTTTCTAAGTTATGCCACCGGGTATCAGATTTTTCATAATTTTTTTTTGTGCTTCAGTGAAATTTTTAGTATTGCCAGATACTGGCAAAGCATCCCTAACATTAGTAATGACAATATTCTTGAGCTCATAATACTTGCCAGGCCATGTGTTAAATTATTTTACATGGCTATCTTATTTAATTCTCATACCATCGTATATGATTGAGGTTGTCACTTCTCAAGCTCATAACATTAATAAGTAGAAAATCCTGCCTTTGAATCGACACAATCAGTCCCCAGAAAACATATTTTTCACCATAGTCTCTAAATAATTCAATCCTAAAATGTGACTTCATTATATGCATTAGTAATTTAAAAACTTTGTAAGAAGGGAATGAAACTTAGCTGATATTTAACCTTATTATCAAAAGACTTAACTAGTCTTTATTATGCTGACACTAGTCTCCTAAAATAAAATAGTTCTGACCTTATAAGGCTTGAATGTTTCATTGTAATATGACATTTTAGATTCTTGAGAATAATTGCTATGCTATTTTATTTTAATTGCCATGAGGAACATACAATAGAACGGGGAATTCTTCCATCAAGCTTGAACTATTAGATGCCCCTTTGATAATAGATTATGGAGTTTTAAATATTTGACTCTGTTTTATTTATTTTGTCATGAATTATACTCACCCTGTCATCTTTACATAGCTTAGATTGACTCCTCTAATGATATCACCCTGGATATTAATCTATTTTCTCTTTACGTGTTATAGGAAAAAGAAAAGAGGAAGGGAAATATACAAAACAAATTTTAATGTTTGTTTATGTCTCTTTCTCTGTGTGTGTGAGGCTGGGGTTTGCACCCGAGGCATTCTCGACCTAGCTCTGAGTTATATCTCCAGCTCAGTTTTATTTTTACTTTGAAACAGAACTCACTAGTTTACAAGACAGGCCTTGAACCAATTACACAATTTGGCAGAGTACACTAAAAATAACACGAGACAGCTTCGATATAGGTAGACCTCAGTCTTCAGGACAGAATAGCAGTGCCTGTGACTTTCTGTAGAAGTCTCTAGTTGGTCATTTGCTGTCATCAGAGCTCTGTCCTTACTTGATTATAACTCTTTACTACTTGATCTTGATATCATATGGCAAAGTTATGGACTATTCCAGGAAACATTGTATATTTCTTTAGTGTTCTCTTGATCTTTGCCAAGCTTATTCCCTTTCTTAGCTATAAATTGTACCTGGCAGCTCTATACCATGCATGGCCTGCTCCTCCATAGTAGAAAAATAAATTATGCATAATCAAAATTTAGTGGTTGTACCATAACTCATAAGGTGATACTCTAGGGCTGCGCAATGATGTACCTTTAGAGTGAATTAGGAAGCTATGAAATTAGAACAGGGACTTTCTCTTGTATTTGGAAAAATGAATGAGCAGGTATAATATCTCACTATTATTTGTGAACCTCAAAACATACATGAAGTTTGGAAACTTCATTACAGTGATTACATCATCATTTGGAGAAGTGCTATGACTATAAAAGTCAGAACCTCTGTAAGAGCCTATGCACAGTAGTGAGATTAGCCTATCACAGGTAACTTGCTAGGGATCCAATGCCCCCTTCACCTCTCCTCCCCAAAAAGTCTATGCCCTCTAATACACCATCTGCAGCTACCTAAAAAGAAGAGCACTGGAATACCAAGTCTCAGCCTCACTGCATACCACAGGATCAACTTGGAGGAGTATTTAAAAACACATATTCTCAGATACCACCTCAGACATGCTAAATAAGGACTATGGGCCCAGGTGGGACTGCATGTAAGCTGTATGCAAAAGACATCTACACATTTTTCAGTTCATTGTGATCACTGCCACTCAGGAATCCGTGCGGTGACCTAGTGTTGACTTAGACTTTCTATTTGGAGATCTAGCTTTCCCACTTACTAGATCACCAGCACTTCAGTTCTTCCATAATGCGTGTATACCTTGCAGAGTTGTTATGGGACATTAGATATATTACTGTTAACTATCTCGCACAGTGCTTGACCCCATTAGGGTTTCCTAAATCAGTAGCTACTATATTATAATCATCAGCCAAGTGTGAGTATAGGGATTAAAGATAATACTCAGTGAGTCTGAGCTAGAAGGAATTTTGTTATTTTGAAGGTAAAAAAGGAAGGAGGGAGGGAGGGAGGAAGAAAGGAAGGACTGAAAGAAGGAAGGATCGGTCTTCTAGAACTACTCTGGAAGTTGGTACTTGAGCCAAGAATTCTGATTCCTCGTTTCTACCTGGATATATATCCATAACCAAGACTTCCAAAAGCTCAACAGTGATGTAAAAATGCATGCCACTTTTTCATAGCATTCTCCTTGATATTCTGTTTGTGCAGTTTCCTCTGTTCAAGGCAAAACTCACTTTCTGCATTTTTATTGCTTATTTTACTAAATAGTGTTCATCATTTTAAGCAAACAATATATTATTAAAAAAAACCCTCAATTTTGTATCAATACAATGTATAGTGCATTTTCAGTAGAGCCTGTCTAGCCATCCATCATTTCAGTGAAATGTTGTCAATGCCACACATGAAAGGATTGGCACACATCTGGTTTTGCATGACAATTATTCTGAAATACTAAAGAATATCTGTAGATGCAGGAGCAAACCACTCTCTGATTGTCCTTAAAATCTTAGGTTGATTTAAGATGGACAAAGTGGAAAAGAGAGACTTTCCCTAAATAAAGCTCAGGAGGCTGTGAAAGGCTTGCAGAGCTTGCACTGACCCTCGTGGGGGTCCCCCATGGCTGCTGCAGTCAGTCTTGCTTTTGACTGCAGGTTTTATTGTTTTTTGTACTACCTGCAATAACTTATCACTTTCATCCACGCGGCTGCATGGTTCCAGTTTCTAATGTAATGACACAACCACACAGATGTTCAGAAGTGAGCCTGAAATATTTTCTTCTTTGTATATGATTAGGAGACCCTAGAATCCTTAAAAATAAAATGAAAAGTCTTATGTCATTAAATTCTTATATTTCATCTCCTCCAGAGGTAGCAGCCATACAGTTTGTTCTATACATTTCTTTACAGTCTTATTAAAAACAATTTTATTGGTACATTGCAATTAGGCAACTTAGTGAGGCTAAGTCATATCAACATGGAACCAGGTCTTGGTGTATTTTACTTCAGGTCACATTCTACTCCCCACCCCTTCCTCCATCATGGTGAAATTGGCAGTGATACATTCATAGATGTGCTAGCATAATAACTTGAATTGTCTTTTTAAAGGATTAGATTCATTTTCTTTTAGCTTTTCTTTTAAGAAATATCTATGCACTAGATTTTAAAAAAGTAGTGATTTTTTAAGCTAACTATATTCGGAAGTTATTCTTAAAGCATGGTTAATGTTTGTGTGTATTCTGTTATTTCTGGTTTACGTCTATTTGTTTAGCTATTTGTTTCTTAGCACAACTGTATACCATTTGTAAGACAACTGTATACAATAGCTTTTTAGAAGAATTGAAATTATTTTTTAATTTTGGTTTTGTTTTCTGTTTCCTGTGTGCTTTTCTCAAATATCAGTATTCCCCAACGATCTTGACACCTTTTTGAACTTTTGCAAAGTGGTAGACACACTTTGCCTGGCTTGGCAATAGCTCAACTGCTTGCTAACAATAGCCAAAAACAAGTTTTGACTTTTCATACCTTAACATCTATGTATACAAAATGAAGATAATAATGGTTTACATTTCATAGAAGTGCTTGACATGTATTCAGTTTAGATTTCACTCTCAATTATTTAAGTCACACTAGATCCAGGTACCTTTTGATAAAAATCCTGATATATTTGCATAGCTTTTCTGCAAAGTGGAGACCTGCAAAGGCAACATTTCATACATCAACCAGTGGTTGGAAAATGGGAGACTGCAGTTTAGTGTTTCCAAAGTCCTAGAATATTACCTCAGAGATGTGACCATGCAGTTCGTCCTGGCATTAGCAACCCTGTCTCTACCTTGTAAAAATTGCGTTGAGTTATTCTTGACTGTACTCCATCCTGCAACTCAGAGAACAACCTCACCCTTTTTTTGGGGGGGTAGTGACACCAAATTCCAAGAAGTCAGCTCTTCTCCAGGCAGTGAGCTGCACCCGCAGCATCAGGCAACACTTATCCTGCCTCTGGACAGAGCCTCAATTCTCATTTTCATTTACTTCTCATTTGTATTTCTGGGGAAGCCTCCAAACTGGCTTCTTTGGGATGGCATCACCCCATTTCCTTAGTTTTCTAAGACTGCCATAACAAAAGACCACAGTCTGGGTGGCTTAAAAAACAGAAATATTTTTCTTGCTGTTTTAGGGGCTTGAAGTCAAGATCAAGATTCTTCAAAGGTCACCCCCCCCCAAGTCTCTTTATCTTTGGCTGGTAGATGGCCATCCTCACACTGCCCCTTCACGTGGTCTTCCCTTTATCAGATTTGTCCCCTGGGGCCTTTTTGTATGAACAGTTTTCTTCTTAAAAGACATCAGTCATATTGCATTAGAGACCATCTGTGACCTAATTTACCTTTATCTCTGTTAATGCTCCATCTACAAGTAGAGTTGCACCCTGAGGTGCTGGGGGTTATGGGGTTACAGGGGCAACATTTGCATTCTGAGGAGGAGATGGGAGGTACTCAGCCCTAACACCCTTCAAACATGGTGTTCAATCTTATATCCCAATTATCCTTCTGAAACCATACAGTGATCTTGCTAGGCATCTGTTTTGAGCCTTTCATTATTTTTCTAGGGATACTTTCACATGACTTTATATAGCATATGGGACTCTGTCTTCGTAGCCTTTTTAATAAATTGTTACTGCCTGGAATGTCCCATGGAGGACTGGTAGTCTCTGATGGAGACAGGTGAGAAAGGGCTCTGTGATCTATTGACAGTTTCTATTGTGGCAGCAGAAGGAGGAAAATACAGCTATATTGTACATAGCATATTTGCTCTTTTAATGTGGTCTTTGCCTAATTTCCCAGCCTCTTTCTCTCTACTTTCTCATTAGGCAACTTCTGTTTGTGCTATTATATGCCTGCTTTAGCCAAGGTGATTTCCTCTTTAGAGAATACATGCTTTTTTCCTTCATCTTCCTCTTCCCTTACCTGGCTAACTCTCACTTTGAAACTTCAACTTACTTTACTCTTTCAAGCAACTTTTATGATCTCTTTTTTTTCCTCACATCCCCTCATCTCTATGAAGGAAATATTATCTCTCTGAGCAAGTAATAACACGCACTAAAGATTGCTTTACATTATTTAGTTCAAGCAAAATGTCTGTGCCAATTCTATGTACCTAATAAATTACTGGACCATTCACAGTTGCCACGTGGTAACAGTCCCATATTGTTTTATTTAACATGGAAAGAGTCAATCAGAATCTCTAAGAGATAACCTAAAAGTATTGTTGTCTATACATACTTTGGCCAATATCACCTAGAACCATGCACTCCAAGAATAATACCATACATGTTATGTTAAATCTACATCTACACAGCATATAAGATGTAGCCAAATCTGTGATATTAATTCTAAAACAGAATATTAGGCTCAACGAATCATTTGGTTCTATAATGAACCTCTTTGGTTCAATGACAAGTATCAGACTAGGATGATGTGCACTGCATGTATGTATGTATGTATGTATGTATGTATTTTTGTGGTACTAGGGATGGAACCTAGGGGTATTAACCTCTAAAATACCCCCCCAGCTTTATTTTTATTTTTGAAACAAGTCTCACTGAGTTGCAGAAGGCCTCACTAAGTTGCCTAGGCTAATCTACTGGGATTAAAAGTGTGCACCACCATGCCCCGCTTATGCAGAAATTTTGGAATACATTTTTGAATAATTTTGAAAAATCAAGTCTGGGCAGTGTCACATACCCACAGTCACAGCTATTTGGAAGGCTGAGACAGGAAGATCATTTAAACCCAAGAGCACTTTTTTCCCTTTGTTTTAACTTTATTCATTTATTTATTTTTGTGCTTTTATCGGTGCATTATAGTCTCACATCATAAAGTAAATCATGTTCACAATGACATACATCCACACAGCTCTTGGTGTCCTTCTCCCTCTTTCCCTCCCTCTCAATACAGAGCACCCAGATTGACATTGGTATATATTCATATGTATACACATAGTCTATGGTACTATTTCTATTAATGAACCCAAGTCTTCCTCCTACTACCCTTTATATCTTCTCCCTGGTTCCCCCAAGGTTTTTTCTCATCATTTGGAGTCTCTCTTATATCCCAATTACTCCTGATTCTGCACATGTTAGAGAAAACATATGACCCTACCCTATCTGTGATTGGCTAATCTCACTTAATTTAATGTTCTCCAGGACTTTCCATTTTCTTAAAAATGATGTAATTTTATTTTGTTGTTGGTACTGGGGATGGAACCCAGGGGTCTTCTACCTCTAGGTTACACTCCCAGACCTATTTTATATTTTATTTGGAAACAGGTTCCCTTAAGACAGCTGAGGCTGGCTTCAAACCTGAGTGATCCTCCTGTCTCAGCCTCCCAAGCGCGGGGATAACAAGCACCACCATGCCCAGCGTGTGAAATGTCTATTTAATTCAGTTGCCCATTTATTGATTGGATTATTGGTTTTGCTAGTATAAACCTTTTAAAGTTCTTTGTATATTTTAGATATTAGGCCTCGGTAAGAGGGATAGCTGGTAAAGATCTTCTCCCATTCTGTAGGCATTTTCTTTAGACTTTTGATGATTTCTTTTGATGAGCGGAGAATTTTTAGTTTGATGCCATCACACTTATTAATTCTTGTTTTAATTTTCTGAACTTTGGGGGTCTTGTTGAGGAAGTTTTTACCTATTCTTATATGTTGGAGTGTTGAATGTATGCCCTCCTCTAACAGCTTCATAGACTTCCAGGTCTTTGATCCATCTCAAATTGATTTCTGTGCAGGATAAGAGATAAGAATTTAGTTCCATTTTTCTATAAGTGGATAGCCAGTTTTCCTAGCACCATTTACCATAAAGGCTATCTTTTCTCCAGCTATGTATTTGGCCCTTTTGTTGAAGATCAATTAACTATAAGAGTGTGGGTTAGTTTCTGTACCTTCTATTCTGTTCTATTGGTTGGTGTGCCTGTTTTTTATGCCAATACTATGATGTTTTAATTACTACAGTTCTATAGATTAATTTGAAGTCAGGAATTGTGATGCCTCCTGCATGGTTCTTGTCACTAAGAATGACTTTGGCTATCCTTGGGTCTTTTATTTTTTTGTCCATATAAAGTTTATGACTGATTTTTCTAGATCTATAAAGAATGACATTGTATTTTAATGGAGAGTGCATTGATTCATTCTATAGATCACTTTGGCGGAATAAGCCCAGGAGTTCTTGATGAGCCTAAGCAACATAGAAAGACACCAGATTAAAAAGAAAAATCAAGTTATATAAAGACTTGAGTTTGAGTGTAGAACCATATTCAATGTGCTCCTGCATCTAGGTCTCTGTTTTATGTAAGGATAAAAAATGTGTGCAAAATAAAACTATTATATTAATAATTGCCTTCAAATAAAGAATTTCTGAGAGAAAGCAGGATGAGGCTCCCACTTTTCTTAGTAAGACTGATCCTTAATGAAAACATTAGCTTCTTTTTTTTTTTTTCAATACTAAGGATTGAGCCCAGGGGAATTCTACCTCTGAGATATACTCCCTATATCTATTTTTATTCTTTATTTTGAAACAGGATCTCACTAAGTTGTGAAGGGCCTCACTAGATAGCTGAGGTTGGCTTTGAACCTGTGATCCTCCTGTGTTAGCATCCCAAATACTGGGATTACAAGTATGTGTGCCACCATTCCCTGAAAAAACATTAGCTTCTTAAAATGCATTACCTCAAAGCACTAAATAGAATTAAGTAGTGGTACCTTTTTATCACCACTCAGATATTGAATGTATATATGAACTTGATCTTATCTTTTCACTGGAAAGCTTATAGCTACAGTCCAGCAGTGTATTCGGAAATAACTTTCTATCAAAGATGTTTGTATTTCTGATAAGAAAAATAACTTATTATGTCTCCACAAGTCTTTTATCCCATTAAGATAAGATGACTACAATGCACCAATAAAAACAAATTAAAAAATTAAGGATACTTGTCCTATTCTGATATGCTTTTATTTGTTTTTTTCTGAGGAGCTAGGAAAAGGTGTTGATCTACAGATACGTCTTTTTCCCCTTGTAGACAAGTGCTGGGTCTTCAAGTGTTGATGATTTTTACTGCCTACACTATTTTTCCATTTCATTTTGAAAAGGCACAGTAGTTTAGTGGGTGTTTTATTCCTTCGCTGAGTCTTCTTAATGCTTCTGACAAAAGAGAGGAACACAATGGAGAAGTAACCTTTATTGCATATGTTGAAAGCAGTGACATGACTAGGAATTTTTCTAATGACACAGATCTCAAGTATAATGATGCCTTACATTTTAGTGGTGCAGAAAATAATGGCAAGCTGATGCTCCTGATTAATATCATCACATATTAATAACAGCTAATTAACTTCCAATTGAAACATTGCAAATGGATTATATGATCTTTGCATAAATTTTACCATGATAAAAGGGAACTGCATGCTAATGTATTTCTGCTTTAATCTTTATCAGTAATTCATTCATTTACAGAAATATGCTACTTGTATATAGGTTTTATAATAAAAAATAATATTTATCACTGATTAAAATCCAAATAATTAAAGAAATATAGAAGTAAACATCATTATCCTATTAAGTTTGTAAATATAACATTGAAAAAATAAACTAGATGGCTACATGCTTGTGAGGAAAGAAAAGAAGGCAAAGAAATATAGAACTATGAAATAAATTATTACCCTTAAATATATAAAATTTAAGGAGAAATGAATTTAATTTTAAAAGGAACACTAATAAAATACAAGCATCTAAAAATGAGAGAAATCATATCACATCTTTGTGCATTTCAATTGGAAACAAGATAGCATTTTCCTTACCACTTAGGTCAGTACTAATGGAATATCTATGACCCCTGTATAATTGGAGGTAACTAGAAATGACTAAGGTCTAAAAATCAAGACAGAATTTCCAGTGCCTCTCAGGTTTAACAGGTCTCTAAGTCTTTTTGTTTTGTTTTGTTTTGTTTTTGGTCGTACTGAGGTTCCTGGAAACCCTTCCTCTGGGCTACACTCCCAGACCTATTTTTATATTTTTTATTTGGAAACAGGGTCTCTTTAAGCCAGCGAGGCTGGCTTCAAACCTGCGTGATCCTCCTGACTCTGCCTCCCAAGTGCAGGGATTACAAGTGTGCGCCACCACGCCAGGATAGCAGGTCTAGGGGATGGCATCTGGGTGCACTCCTACTAGCCCAAGTCTTGCTTTGGGGCCAGGTATGACTGGGCCTTGGAATGAAGATCCAGAGGGGCTCTGGAATCTCTTCTGTTGTGCTTCCTAACTGTAGGTATAACATTAGGAAGTGCCAAATGATTTTGTAGCCTCTTGGTTACAATCTTAGAGATCATTCTGATTTCCTCGGACTTCTCACAATGACAGAACCATTGTTAGGCCATTGAAAGAAAATCATTTCACCCATCCCTCACGTGTAGGTGCAACTCATCTAAGTGTATATTTAAGGGTCTTTGAAAACATAAGTGTGTATTTCTGCCTTATAAGTGTTTTGTAAATGGATTTGGTATTAACCAAAGGATTGATAATTTTTGCATAGATTAGTACTTCTCAGAAATGAACACTAATATAAAAGTAAATTAGTAAATGCTCTGACTTTTTAAAAAATTAAAAGTGTTTAGGGTATCTCAGTGGCAGAGGACCTGCTTAGCCTACATAAAAACATGGGTTTAACACCCCTAGCCACCAGAAAAAAAATTAAGAAACAGATCCCACAAAAACATAGCAACATAATATAGCTATGAAAGTCCACAATGTTTTTTATTGAGATTTTGAAATCAATTAGTTATGTTATGGTTCTCCATTAAAAAAAGAAATATTGATTTATTTTTTGTGAGTGACTAATCTCACTTAGCATAATGTCCTCCAGTTCCATCCATTTCTCTGAAAATGATGTAATTGAGTTTTTTTAATAGCTGAGTAAAATTCCATTGTGTACATATCCCACAGTTTTGTAATCCATTCATCTGTTGATGGACATCTTGGCTGGTTCCATAGTTTGGCAATGGTGAATTGTGCAGCTATGAACATAGATGCACATGCATTAGTTTGGGAGTTTGGTTTCCTTTCTTTTGGGTAGATACCCAGAAATGGCATTGCTAGATCAAATGGTAGATTTGTTCCCATTCTTCTGAGGATTCTCCATACTGTTTTCCAAAGTGGTTGTACTAATTTGCAATCCCACCAACAGTGTTTTAGAGTTCCCACTTCTCCACATCCTTTTATGAATATAATGCATCAATAAAAAGTTTAAAAAATAAATTAAAAAAAGAAATATTGCTACTGATATTTTTGTGTTATAGAATATTTATGTCAATGTTATTTAATTTTAATAATAAACTTAGATATATAGTTTCTTCATGGAATTGTCATTATGCCATTTTGCATAAAAACTGAATTTAAGAAAGGCAAGGCTAAAAGATCATCTAAAGTAAATATTCTCTAAGGAAACGCCTCTTTTCACTAAATTGACTCTGAGTGGTAACCATGCTCCCAGCACAGTTCCTGTTTCTTTATGAAATTAATATAGAGTAGTTTCCTACTTGGATGGACTCCAAAACTAATATGTGCCCAACTGATTTCAGTAATCCACTCTCTAGATATATTCCTAATCTCCGAGAACTTTCTCACAGTCTGTGACACCAATGTCTTTCCAATGATATGAAACAGTAATCTGGACCATATTAGCACATTTTTTTTACCTTGTTCCCATATCCTTTTAATAATATCCCAAGTTGCCTCTTCATTTTTTTTACTTTTTCTCTTCCTCTTCCTGCTCTGTCGCCAACACCTTTGATCAGGACTCGTCAATTTTTCAATAGTCTTTGAGTTTGAGTTCATAACTTTCCTTGTCTGCCACACTTGTAGTCCATCCTTTGCCATGATAACAAGGTAATATACAAATATAACCTAATCATCCCCCTATTTATAACAACGCAGTTTCTCTTTGTTCAACTGTGTCCATATGGTCCAGACCACAGCTGATCCTCTTTTGTTGACATTTGCCACCATTTTTCCCTTTCCTAAACAGTATGTTAGTGATGTTAGATTGTTTATGATTGTAAGTCAGACAGCCTGCTTTTTATGACTATTTCATCTTTCAGAAGAATACATGATATTGGTGGAAACTCAAGTTGTTTTGTTTTTTTCTCTGATACTAGGAATTGAACCCAGGGACATTCTACCTCTGAGATTCACCCCTAGCTCTGTTTTAATTTTTAGTTTGTAACAGGGTTAAAGTGCTAAGTTGCTGAAGCTGGTCTTGAACTTATGATCCTGCTGTCTCAGCCTCCCAAGTACTGGGATTATATGCATGTGTCACCACACCTAGCCAAATAAACACATTTGAATGAGGTGGGTCTAATTCTTGACAGCTTTATATTTAAAATATACACAAAGCACTCATTTCTCCCCACATCCATAGCTTGTGCCCAGGTCCACAGATCTTCTTCTTGTTGTTACTGATATATCCCACTGTGTCCTCTCTCTGCTTCTGCCATTGATCTTTTGTGGTTTACTCCCAGCACAGCAGCTAGAGTGATCGTCTTAAACCTATGCAAGTTCATGGCAGGCTCAACTCAATCTCTAGTTAATGGCTTCCCATTTGAAGTGGAGAAAAATCCAAAATCTCTACAAAGGTCCATAGGCTCAACCTTCCCTGCTGCTGTTACTAGTGGCCTTATCCCCACTGCTTACCAAGTACTCACCTTTCTTAAGGTTTTCTGGCCTGAGCATCCTCTGCAAACCTGCCACCCCACCTCAGGCCTTTGTTTATACTCTGCACGGGATGCTCTTTTACCTGCTTCAGATCTTTGCTCAAATTAGGACTTTTTTGATTATTCTCTATGAAAGTGTGATAACATACCCTTCTCCAGACCAACAATTTCTTACTTTTTTAACTTCCTCTTTTTTTATAACAATCATTCATCATCATCTGAAATCACTTTTTGTTTCCTTATATATGGATCTTGGCTAGAGATATTCATCTATTATTTTGATGTTGAATTTGATGCCTGGACTTGTGTCTGCCTTATGAATGGACATATGCTTAATAAATATTTTTGAATATATGAATGAGCAAATGAAAGAATGAACAAAAGGATGGGGATTTTATAAAAATATAAAAATACACACACAGAAGACTTATGGTAGAAGAGACTTAGTGAAACCATAATGGGCAAAGCTGGGCATGATGGTGCACACCTGTAATCTTTTTATTTGAAAGGTTGAGATAGGAGGATCACAGGTTCCAGGCCAGTCTCAGCAATGTAACCATGCCCTTAGTAACTTAGAATCTGTTTCAAAATAAAAAAAATAATAAAATAGGGCTAGGGGTATAGCTCAGTGGTAGAATGCCCCTGGTTTCAAACTCCAGTGTGACTTGGCTACTACTACTGCTAGTAATAACAATAATGATGATTGGCAAAAATTAATCATTGTAAGCATTATCAGTTAAATGTCTGTAACAGAGGATTTTAGCTGATATAGGAAATAGAAGCAGATGGACTTAACAGCTATTTTATAAAGTTGGGAACAGAGTGGATGGGATGGATGAAAAGTAGATTTCAAGAATATCATTTTTTATAGCACTAACTTAAGGATCTCTAGAAGATGGAAAGATCTGGGGAGCAGCATGAGTTTGCTGTGTATATACTGGGCCCAACTGGACCCAGGTGTTTTGTCCAAAATCCAGGAAAGCGTCAAATGACCAGTTGACATAAAGTCTGGAAGTGGGTTAAAAATAGATATTTATGGGTCATATGAAGTTATAGAATTTAGATGTGTGCTCCCTCCTAATCTCGGGCTTCTCAAACATTAATTTTCATATACATCACTTGGAAATTTTGTTACAACACAGCTTCTGCTCTAATAGGTCAGGCTGAGCCTAACATTCTGCATTTCAAGAAACTCCTTGTTGGTACCAATGCTACTGGTACTTGTATTATATTTTGACCAGCAAATTACTTCTTACTATCTAGTCTGTTTGGTTATTTTAATTGAAAGGAAAATAAATACTCCAACACAACGAGTAAGCAATTAGCATCTTTATTATCTAAAATTATATATACTTAATTTAAGGCAATGAAAAATAATTCTTTTATGATCATCAAAATATTAATAATGGTTGTCTTTGAAACATATGGCTATAAATAATTTAAATACATTAAACATTGTTAATGGCCATTTTTAGTTTTTAGTTGCCTTCATTAATTTTTTAGAATCAATTGAATATTTTTATTTTGTTTTAATTTTTTTAATTGGCACACTATAGTAGATGATAGAGGCAATCATACACACATCCCTCATTTAGCCCTTCTCCAATTTCTTTCCCATTTTCTCCCCTTCCCTCTTTCTCATGTTTGGCTTAGTGTTTGACTTTGATGTGTTTGTGAATATACATCATGCACTAAAATGATTCTGTGTAGAAAATACTAGGGGAAATAATTACTTTTATTTTTATCTTTATTTTCATTTATTTATTTATTTTGGTGGTACTGGGGTTCCTGGAAACCCTTCTTCCTCCGGGATACACTCCCACGGGCTACACTCCCAGACTTATTTTTTAAGTTTTTTTTTTTTTTTTTTTTTAATGTGGAAACAGTGTCTCTTAAGCTAGCAAGGCTGGCTCCGAACCAGCGCCATCCTCCTGTCTCCGCCTCCCAAGCGCGGGGATTACAAGCGTGGGCCACCACACCCGGCGTTATTTTTATCTTTTGTGGAGCCAGGGTCTCACTAGGTTGCTGAGAGTCTAACTATATTGCTAAGGTTATTATCATACCTGCAATCCTTCTATCTCAGCCTTATAAATACAGTACATGCACTACCATGCTCAGCCCCCAAAATTATTTTTAACATAACCCATTTTCAGCCATTTGGTGACCCAAACCCTAAATCATATATTGTATTGAGTTCAGAAGTACAAGTTTTTTTTTTTTTCTTTTCTGTTTTCTCTTTATTTCTTTTGTGTGTTACTGAGTATTGAACTCAGGGTAATCTACCTCTAAACTATAATCTTTACTTAAATTTTTATTTTATTTTATTTTATTTTTGTGGAACTGGGATTTGAACCCAGGGGCATTCTAACTCTGAGCTACACCTTCAGCCCTATTTTTTATTCTTTATTTTGAAACAGGTTCTCACCAAGTTGCAGAGGGCCTCACTAATTAGCTGAGGCTGGCAGATATCCTTTCTCAACCTCCCAAGTACTGGGATTACAAGCATACCCCACCATACTCGGCTTTAAATTTTTAATTTTGAAACAAGAGTATTGCTAAGTTGCTGAAGGCCTCCCTAAATTGTTGAGGCTGACCTGAAACCTGTCATACTTCTCTTTTATACCCCCAAGTATTGGGATTACAAGTGTTTGCCACCATGGCAGGCAACAAAGTTTTGAAATTTAAATAAATTTGAAACATACTTCCATCTCTCCCTCTGTGTCAAAGAAGAATGTTTTGGTGGGACAGCTTATTCATTTAGGTTACCTCTTTCTTTGAACCTCACTAAGTTTTCAGTTCGTATTCTGATTTTCCACACTAAGTGGGATGCTTTATTTTTGCAATGGGTTGTGCTAATGGCTACTACTTTGATCCTTTAGCTTTATAAAATACCCAGAACCAAGGCTGCGTGACTAAGTTTATGGAGCTGGAACTGGTAATAGAGAACATTGGTCATCAGCAGGTGACAAAAGAAAGAGCCAAAAGTTAAGGATCAGAGAGTACTTTATAACAGTGTCTTAGTTCTTCTGTCTCTCAGGACACTTCACTAACCACCCCACATGCTGCTGAACCCTGGTACCTCGCTTATCTTGTGCTACTCAGCCTCTTCCTCTCTTCTCTTTAGTTCTTCATTTAGAATCCCAGATTACTACTTTTATATAAGCAATGAGTATGGATATTTTGCTAACCAAAATATGGTAGAAAAAAATGAAACTGTTTTTATTTTTCAGTTTTTTCTGTATTCTCTTTAACGAAGGGACATCATTTCTGCTCATGACAGAAAACTCAGCCTTGACGATGCAATCAGTTTTAGATTGATACGTACACAGTTTGAAATGTTTGTCAGTCAATCCCAGATTTTCCTATGATTCATGATTTCTTACTGGACCAAATCTCTGAGTCATCTTCGTTTCAAGACATTTTTTGTACATACTTACCTTCCTATTCCCTCAGGGCATGGGAAGCTTCTGACTTCTTTCTTGTACCTTGTTGAAGAGCAGAGGACAGAGGATACAGGCACCTTGGGACTATCCTCTTATTCAATTTCCTAAATTATTTCTTAAGTATCCCTCAAACACCATTTTAGATATGTTTCCTACTAGTTTTATATTTCTTAAGTTACTTCACTAAAACCAGGCCACAGTTTCTTCTGTTCTGTGAATCCCCTAAACATATCTGATATTCCATTCCCTGGAAATTTTATTCTCCCAATTAATATTTCAATTCCTTTATAAACATCCATACTCTGGAAGACCTGCGAAGGAGCATTTTGTTCATAAGAGCCTATGAAATAAAAACATTTTTTTGAAACTTTACATTGAGCAACTACTAATTTTTCTAGTCTTTGCAAACTGCTCCTCCTGAAATGTTGATTCATTTCACTCGACAACTTCAAACATCTAGAAATAAATTATTAAGGTTTTCTCTGTTACTATTCCAATGATGTTTTCCATCTATATTTAATTATTATTATTTTTTTTTGTGTGCTTGGGATTGAACCAAGGGATATTCTACCACTGAGATATACCCACAACCCTATTTTTAAAACAGGAACTCATTAAGTTGCAGATGGCCTCACTTAAGTTGCTGAGGCTGGTTGTGAACCTGAGATCCTCTTGTATCAGCCTCCCAAATACTGGGATTACAAATTTGTGCCATAAAGCCAAACTCCTCTGTATTTCTTATATTATTTTTTTATTTTTTATTTTTGGTGGTACTGGGGATGGAACCCAGGGGCCTTCTACTTCCGGGCTAAACTCCCAGACCTATTTTATATTTTATTTGGAAACAGGGTCTCTTAAACCAGTTGAGGCTGGCTTCAAACCTAGACAATTCTCCTGTCTCAGCCTCCCAAGAGCAGGGATTACAAGCCTGCACCACCATGCCCGGCTTGTATTTCTTATTTAAAAAAATATCAAATATATTTCTTCTTCAGCCAAGAAAGCTATTTTCACAGTAAAATATTTCTATGAAAATGTATTGAAAAGTAAAATAAACATTTCTCAGCAATTCTGAGGCCAACTATTAGAATAATAGCCTATGTTCACTTTGTTTTGTGTTTGTCAGGCTACATTAAAAATATTTTTTAAAAAGCCTCATCAGCTACACAGAAAATAAAAGACTACCTGAAATTCAATCAATCTTGCTTTAGAAAAAAAAAAAGAAAACACTAATTTAATCCATATTTAAGACAAAAAATAAGCCTTATAATATAGAGAGAAACAAGTTTACTAAGATAGCTAATGCAAACATAAGTTTTCACAGGCACTTTAAGGAGGAGACATTGAAGTTCTCAGTTTTGTCTAATCACTATTGACTTAAAAATATTATATATATATATATATATATATATATATATATCTTATGTAATGGGGAATATGGGTGACTTTGTTAGCGAATACATCTTCTCAGGACTTTTTTTTAGAAGATAGACTATTTTTACCTTTGTATTAGCATATCTTTGGCTTTTATTACTAAACTAGTTATATATTTCATATATAAAAGATTTTGTTTTTTAAAAAATCAGATATATCTTCTAAATATCACTAAAACATGTTTTAAATCACTGTTTTATGTTTTAAAAAATAGCATATTTCAGGATTATATGTGGTTACACCTTAAAAATTAGGATAGAAGACTTAAATTAAAAATGTTAAATAGAAACATAATTATATTCCTAGTGATTATTCTAATTAAATTTGGTCTGTGTTTTACTTGTGAATTACTTGACATTGAGACAACTCTGATGAAATTTCTGTTGCTCTGAAAGTTTTGGAAAAAATTAATATTTCAAAACACTACTGGCAATTTAATACTATTAATTGATATTTAACTTTATGCAGTGAAATTGTTTCCTGAAAACTTAATTACTTTATCCTCTACTTGGGTTAATTATGAGGCAGTACAATTTCAAATTAAAAGTGTAAATGGTTTTGATTTAATTACATTGTGATAATTAATAATGTAGGTAAGTTTCCTACAGTAAAGGGACCCATGATCAAAGAATATTCTCCCCAAAGATTCTTGAAATGTTTTTTATTACATTTTGGAGATGGTTGCCTGGATATGTAAGTAGAAGATGAAAGTATGTTAATAAGAAAAGTTACCAGTGGGATTCCTGCACAGAGACTGAATAAAAAATTTAACATTTTCAGAATTTGCCTTATTCAAGGAGTACAATATTTAGTAGTAATAACATTATCTAATCACCTTGAGTGTCAATTATTGGCAAAGAAGTTAAAAACATGATTTATAAAATATGTCATATACAAAAAGTAGAATTTATAAATATTTATTGTTGGGAAGAACAGGGGCCTGGGCCACAGGACTCTGGGCCCCGGGCGGAGGTCATGTGGGGCACGCTGGACCCCTGGAAGAACCGGGGCCCGGGCCACAGTGCTACTGAGTGCCTGATCCCACAACCTCCTCAAACCACACATACTGTATTCTCTTATTAAAAAAAAAAAAAGGGAAAAGGAAAAGAAAAAGAAAAAGAAAAGAAAAATATCGGAGAGAGGTCAAGATGGCCGTGGCGGCTGCCAGGATACTGGAGATGCAGACAAAACTTATCCAACTGAACTGGAACTTTTGGAAAAATTCCCTGCGAAGGAGGACTGCTTCTTCTCTACATCCTTAAGAATCCTGGACATCACCTGTACGGAGAGAGTTTAGCAGAGACCTAGGAGGAAGGCGGTGTGGAAGCAGTCGCCGCGATGGTGGTGGAGACTTGTATTCTGGAGAGGCAGAAATCTGATCCTACCAACCTCATCTTCTGGAGAAATTACCCTAAATATCGAATGCTACCGTCATGCATGCTTAGGAACACTGGACAACATGCAGAGTATTAAAAGAGCTTGGGAAAGATTTGAAATGGTGGAGGCAGTGGCATTGGCAGTGGCCAGTACTCAGGGGAGGCAGAGATCTGATGCATTACACCTGGAACTTTTGAAGAAATAACCCCAGAGGCAAACTGCTACCACCATGCACCCTCGGGAACATGGGACAACCCGCTGGGTGAAGAGGGTGCTCAGATCGGAGCCTGCTGAGGGGTGAGGCTGGTGATGGGGACAGCAAAGCTGGGATTGGAGCCTGCCATGAGGCAGGGCCGGTGCTGGGGCCTCCGAGGCCAAGATAGGATCCTACCAAGGTGTAAGGCCAGTGCCGGGGCCAGCAAAGCTGGGATCGGAGCCTGTTGTGAGGCAAGGCTGCTACTGAGGCCTCCGAGGCCAGGATTGGAGGCTGCCAAGGGGTTAGCCCAGTGCCGGGGCCAGCAAGGCTGGGATAGGAGCCTGCCGTGAGGCAAGGCCGGTCCTGGGGCCTCTGAGGCCGGGATCAGAGCTAGACGAGGGGTTAGGCTGTTGTGGGTGCCTGCAAGGCCAGAATCGGGGCCTCCCATGAGGCATGGCTGGTGCTGGAGCCAGCAAAGTCTGGATCAGAGTCCTCTGGGTGACCAATCAGAGGGGATGGGATGAGGGAGGATGGAACCTCTTTAAAACTCAAGAGGTACATAAACAAATGTATCAAAGATAACCACCAATCAAGCATGGGATCGAGGGAGGGGGAGGGAATGGGATGGGGATTGGATGAGGGCTATTTGGATGATGTGTGCTTGTATATCCTCTCAAGTCTTATATTCCAATGTGATGTATGATTACAATACACCAATAAAAATATAAAAAATTAAAAAATAATTAAATTGGAATTAAAAAATGTATTGTTTTTCTCTCTATGTAAAAGGTGTCTTGATATTTGAAATACCTTAATTTCTTCCTCTTTAGAGTATTTCTTCTCTTGAGGAGATTTAATTGGAGATTTTCAGTTTCAGTAAAATACCACAGTATTTCTTCTTTTAGAAAGTATATATAATTTTTTCCAGGTGTAATAGTGTATGCCTGTAATCTCAGTAGAGGCTGAGACAGGAAGATCATAGGTTTGAGGATAACCTGAGCAGTGTAGTGAGACTTGCAGCAACTTAGTGAGATCCTGTTCCAAAAATCAAAACAAATAAAACAATAGCAGTGAAATAAAAACAAAACTAACAACAACCAAAAGGACTGGGGGATTCAAAAAAAAGTATTAGAGGTACAATACCCATTGGTCCATCCCCAGTATTACTTTTTCAAAAAATAAAATAAAAAATTAAATAAATAAATAAAAATAGGTATATTTTATTCTTATTTCAAAAGGAAAGTTTCTTGCCACTTAACAACCTTTAAGTGCTTAGAGAAATAACTTCTTAAATTTTTAGAAACACTGTGAATCACAGTTTTCTAATTACAGTAATTTCAGTAATTTTTTCTACTTTAGTGTTCTGTCTCTATGCACGATGAGACCTAAATTTGACCTTTAGACATTGAGACATAATAATTATTAAGAATGCTTAATTCTGAGTTTAGAAAAATTATTTTATGATGAATCATCAATTACATTTTATTAGTGGGCCATCTTATTCTACTTTTTTACTATTTTGATCAATTATGTTCTCAAGAACTTTTTGCACTTAATATTTTACTGAGTAAGATAGCAGTAGTGATAACAGAATTTTTATTTATTATGTCACATACAAAACTAGAGTAATCAATAGTAAAAAAAAAACCTTGAATTTCTTTTATTATTAAATTGATATGTCGGCCGGGCGTGATGGCGCATGTTTGTAATCCCCGTGCTTGGGAGGCGGAGATAGGAGGATCGCGCTGGTTCGAAGCCAGCCATGCTGGCTTAAGAGACCCTGTTTCCAAATAAAAATATAAAAATAGGTCTGGGAGTGTAGCCCAGCCAGAGGTAGAAGGGCTTCCAGGAACCCACTGTAGCTCAGTCTTATATGGAGCAGGGTCAGGTTAAGAGAGATCATCTTGTACTTAAAACATTTTTCCTAATTATAACAGTCTTTTATAAAATGTGTAAAATTTAGAAGCATTGAATGTTATAGCACTCAGCCTAAACATACCATCAGCAATTGTATAAAATTAACAGTGGAATACTATTCCCAAGTTTTATGCTTTCAGAAGGAAATTATAATTATCTAAGATGAAATACTTCAACAGTAGCAAATTTCTTCAGATTTTATGACTGTTAAGGGTTTGAATGTGATGATCAAAAGTCTTAAAGGAATTTTCTTCCCAATAATCACTGGTTCCTATGCTGTAAGAATGTCACTCAGATTGCCTCCCATTTAATAACTGTTCTTTTAGAGATATTTTCCACGTAGGTAAGTAGAATAACTTTTTAGCAATTTACTATAAAAACAGCAGTGATAATTGCCAATTTGTAATATTATTTTCTAGTTTTATCATTTATAATATAGGATAAAAAAATCTTAGAAATGCTCATTTTGTTTCTCTTTAACATGAATGGTTTCTAATCCAATAACCAAACTTCTGGTTATTTCAGAATTTTATGGTAATTGGGGTCTCCACCAAAGACCGACCAAAGCATCTGAATGTTCTTACCTTCTGCTACATGCATTTCTTTTGGAATAAAACATTTGATGTCTGACTTTAAGTTTTTTTTTTCTTATTTATTTATTTATTTATTTATTTATTTATTTACTTTTGCAGGTCTGGGGATGGAACCCAGGGGCATTTGACCTCTGAGCTACATCCCCTGCCCTATTTTTTATTCTTTATTTTTTTATTTTTTGTTTTTATTTTTTTATTGGTGCACTGTATTCATACATCATAGTAGGATACATACTTCTGTAGACATACATGCACACTTTTCCCAGTCATCCCCCACCCAATCCCCACCCCATTCTCTCCCTATCCCTCACTCCCATGCTTGGCTTAGTAGTTGACATCTAGTATTATGGCAATTTATCTAAAATTAAAAATGATAATCTCACATAACAGTTTCATTTGTCTGATACCAAGCTTTTGATGACTTAAAGATAACATTTCAATATTTCTTTTTACTTTCTTTCTTACCAGAGAATATTTTTTTTCTATTTTTTAGGTGAAACTATCATATATTTATATATTTATTTTTCAGAAAAAAATCTATCCTAATATGGAATATGGACTCTAGGTACCCAAAACGATCTTGAAAAAGAACAAAGCTAGAAGATATATATTTTCTGATTTCAAACCATATAAAGCTACAATAATTGAAACAGTGTAGTACTATTCTAAAGGCAGATATATAAACCATTGGAGTTAAATAAAAGCCTAGAGCTAAATTCTTCCCTATATTGTCAAGTTATTTTTGACAAGGTTTCCACGAACATTTGGTGGTGGAAATAATAATCTTTTAACTAAATATTGTTGAAACATAATAATTACATGGAAAATATTAAAATTGGACCCTTACCTAATCCCATATACAAATATTAACTCAAAATAGATAATAGACCTAAATATAAATCTTAAGACTATAAACTTTTAGGAGAAAATCTGGGTCATTAAACCTCACAACACTGAAATTGGCAGTGATTTCTTGGTTATGATTTCAATGGCACAGGCAACAGAGGAGTATACAAACTCCCTAAAAAATAAAAAAAATATTGTATATCCAAAGACAATGTAAACAGAGTTAACAGTTACTAATAGAATGGGATAAAATATTTCCAAATGCTATATCTGAAGGTATATTAATATTCCAACTAGAAATCCTAGAAATTAACAACAATAAAGGCAAACAATACCCTTTAGAGATAGGTAAAAGACTAACATAAATAATGAATCTCCACATATAACCAATCTTAGTTGTCTGTTGGATGGAAACTCTTGTTTCTCTAGTTCTGGAGTGTGTTACCTATTTCTTCTTTGTAGTTAATCTCTTTGAGTATTTTCTCTAGTGCTGGTTTTGCAGACATAAATTCCTTCAGTTTCTGTTTGTCATGGAAGCTTCTTATTTCTACATCTAATTTGATAGAAAGTTTTGCTGGGTAGGAAATTTTTGGCTGGAAGTTGTTTTCTTTCAGAGTTTGGAATATGTTACTCCAAGCCCTTCTGGCTCTCATAACTTGGTTTGGGAGGTCTGGAGTGATTCTAATTGGTTTGCCTCTGAATGTCACTTGGCCCTTTGCTTTTGTTGCCTTTAAGATTCTCTGCTTGGCTTCTACATTGGTCATTTTGACAATTATGTGGCATGGGGATCCTCTTCTCCGATCCTGTCTAAAGGGAGTTCTATAAGCACCTCTATTATTTTTACAGTTATTTTCCTGATTTGATCTTCTAGAAATCTCTGATTTTCAGTTTTATCGGGTTGTGATGTTGTGGGGTTGTGGGCATTTATTGCTCCAGTATTATTCCTCTTTCCCATGATTTCGGATGTTTGTGCCTTCTCTGGGTTCTTCCCTTGGGTCACTATGACTTCACTTAAGGTGTTCTGGATCTCGAGTCAGTAGTATCTCAGACCCCACTACTCCTTTACTGGGTTGTATCACAGAGTCTCCGACCCAGAGAGTCGATAGAGGCTGCTTTATACTGTGGGGGGTGCCAGGTTGCACGTTCTCCTATGGTGTGATATCTCTGCCACCGCCCCTCCCCCACTGGGTCAAGTCCCAGGGAGTACAGTACTGGGATTTCTCCTCTGTGGCCCGCAATTTGACTCACTGTTCTTGAGTACGCAGATGTAGCTGTACTGGCCTCGCTGAATTCGGTGCTGCTGCCGCCGGTGGCAATATGGTGCCGCTGCTACGCCCTCGGCTGTGGGGCTGGTGTTTTTCTTCTTGGTTTTGATTTCCACTCTGAATCCCTGCAGCGTGTGCTGAGCTCGGCCACTGGGAGCTTTAGATGCTCTCTGCGTGGAGAAATCCTGCCTGGCTGTTCCGCAGTGGCTCACCTCGGCTTGCTGTAGCCTTCCCGTGAATTCGCCGGTGCCGCCGGCAGTATGGCGCTGCTGCCGCGTCTGCCACGTCTGCCGCGTCCTCGGGCATGAGGCCGGTTATCTCCTCTGTGGCTCTGTTCTCAGTCCGCTTTCTCTCTGGAGCCTGGCGATTTTTTGTTTCACTGGTGATGGTGTTTTCTGGCTATGAAAGGCACTGATTTTGTGGTAATGGAGATTTGTTGTTAGCGGGGCTCTTAAGCCCCGCTTTTCTTGGTCGCCATCTTCCCGGAAGTGACTTTAAGTTTTAACGGTAGGTAAGTCCCAGTCCTAAAATCATTCTAAACATACCTCAGTTCAGTTTAGATTTTTCATCGTGTTTTGCAGAATGTGATTCAGCTACCTGGCATTGCAAGATAGTGCCTGTACTGTTTTTCAGCTGCCCTAGGTGACTACTGAGATACCTTCTGCTTTCCCTGCAGCATCCTTGAGCCACTCCTGGATCCTCTGACTTGCACACAATGCAACAATTTATTTCTGGCAGTGAACAGAATAGAATACATTAAGTTCACATCCTGCATCCTGAATTGCCTTCTGTTTACTTTGAATTGTAATTCAAGACTTTGGGTCAGGCTCTGAATCTCTGGTCATTTTAATCCTTATTTTCCTCATAATTTTTTAGTCCCTTTTGTTCTATCCCATGGTGAAAAGTGCATGGAGATAAGGAAACTCCATGTGTGTGAATATGGTATTGGAAAGAGAGCAACATGTTCCTTTCTCCCATGCTCAGAGGAAACATATATATTCTCACACATGAAACAGGACCTGTCGCTATCCTTGGGGAAACATTGATTTGATGCTTTACTTTCTCTATCCAAGGAAGAATATAGGAAGCAAAGGCAACTAGATGTTATTTTCTCTTAACTTTAATATATTTGTTTGTCTGGCAAATGCAGAGACAAAAATAGGCATCTATATACATTAACTCCAAACTCCAAGTACTTTAAGAGTAATTCTTTCTTCTTTCTTTCTCTCTCTCTTCCCTCTTCCTTCCTCCCTCCCTCCCTCCCTTTCTTTCTTTCTTTCTTTCTTTCTTTCTTTCTTTCTTTCTCTCTTTCTTTTCTTTCTTTCCTTTCTTTCTAAAAAACCTCACTAAGTAGCTGAAGCTGGTCTCAAAATCTGTGATCCTCCTGTCAGCCTCTTAAATACTGATATTAAAAGTGTGTACCATCATGCTCGGCTTATAACACTCTTTCAGTTTGACCACTGAGTATTTACTTGCCTTTATATTAACAAAGGTTGGCACTAAAGAAAGTAGAGATTAGGAGTTTAATAAAAAAATGAATATTTTTGAAAGAACAGAGAGATTCATACTATTCTTGCTGAAATTTATACATGTAATACACAGAAAAATCCATAAATGTAACATGATGGTGGCACAAGTAACCCAAAATATCAAATTTTCTGTAAGTTAAAAGAAAAAACACTAATGTTGATGAAGATAACCCCAAACCTGAAATTCTGAACTATACTAAACAGAGAGCCAAAAATATAAATATATCTGGCTAATAGTAATTCAATTTAGTTCAATGCAAAATTATCCTTGGAGGACATTAGATAAATTTTCAATAGTATAATATTATACTATTGGGAAGTTATTTATTAACAAAAATCAATAAGATATCAAGATGAATAACTAAATTTGCAAGTGACAAACTGGTCAGAAAACAAGTTAAGTGATACTGGAATTTAAAAAAAAAAAGACTATTGGACACTCCACCATGCAAAATATTCTATTTTTTTAAACCAAAGAAATTCAGGGAAAAAAAGAGATTAAAGGAAATTTGAAGGACATGAAAAATAGTCTCTAAAAATGGAGTTTATTTGTACATGATATATAACAAGCACATATTTTAAAATAGCATATGTCAGAGAAATGTTATTGCTTTATAATTCTTTAATAACAATGAAATGTCTTATTGTTTTATACATGATAATGCAATTGCAGTTATCTGTTATCAAAATGCCACTATTTCTAAAACAGTTACAGATAGAGTGCTATGCTGTTTGAATTTACATTATAAGGATTTGAGAAGAATCGAGAGTGTAGGTGAAACAATATGGATTATGATTTGACAATTGCTTATGTATGTCTATATACTATTCTGTACATTACTGAATTTTTGTAATACAAAGAAAATATAGGTCCTGAAAGTTAACTTTTATGAAAGTGGCATTACCATCAGGGTAAATATTCAAATTTTACTCTCCTCTAGCATATATTTACATGAGATACTGATCTGTGTTTGTCATCTTTCTGTTGTTGTAGTAAATACATGAGGCAAATCATTATAAAAAGAAGAAAAATTAGTTTTTGTCCATAGTTTTTGGGGTTTCCATCATTGCTTTGGGCCTGTGCTGAGGTAGCACATCATGGTCAGAAGATGGAGGGAGCTGCTCAGCTCATGGTGACTGGAAATGAAAGAGAGAGGAAGGGGCTGGGTTCCCAATACTCACTTCAGGGACATAATCGCAGTGATCTAACTTCTACTAGGCCCCACCTTTTAAAGTTTCTACTACCTCCCAATTAGCACTACAGGCTGACAAAGATGTCTTTAACACATAAGCCTTTGGGGGACATTTATTCAAGCTATAACATCTGGTATGAGTCTGAATTAAAAGAGAATCTGAATTGATGAGGTGCTTGTAAAATTTATATGTATATATGTGAGAAAATATAATTTTTTTTAATTGAAAATATAAAGTGTTAAGGAAAAAGCGGTAAAAGATATAATTGTGAGAGTATAGTTGAGGTTTTATTACAGTGTATAAAATGTGGAAAAACTTAGATGATAGAGAAACCAGGATCTGAGATCTCCTTTGCTAATTGTTTTTTTAAAAAAACTACCAAGGCTCCTTATTTTCAAATTCTTCATCTATAAAAATGATAATGATCTGGCCGTGGTGGCACATCCTTGTAATCCCAGTATTTGTGAAGCTAAAGCAGGAAGATTGCAGGTTAAAGACCAGCTTCAGCTATTTAGTGAGGCCGTCTCCAACTTAGTGAGACAGTTTCAAAATAAAGAATAAAAAAAAAAAAAATAGGTCTAGAGGCATAGCTTGGAGGTGGAATGCCCCTGTATTCAATTTTTAGTACCACAAAAAAGAAAATATGGCAATGAGAGTACTCACTTCAGAAGAAACTTGTGGACATTTAATAATTTAGAAGAGCACCTAATCCGCTGGGCGTGGTGGCACAGGTTTGTAATCCCCGTGCTTGGGAGGCGGAGACAGGAGGATCCCGTTGGTTTGGAGCCAGCCTTGCTGGCTTAAGAGACCCTGTTTCCAAAAATAAAATAGGTCTGGGAGTGTAGCCCGGAGGTAGAAGGGCTTCCAGGAACCCCAGTGCCACCAAAAAAAAAAAAAAAAAAAGAAGAGCACCTAATCCAAATAAATGAGCACTAGCATTTGCATATTACCGCCTGTGTTCTAAGGGTGTTATTAACATGGATTAATTTATTTAATCCTCATGACAACTCTGTGAGCTATTTTTATTGTTAGGTTTTACAAATGAGGGAACAAAGACACAAAGACAAAATTAATTGTTCAAGGTCAGTCACCTAGTAGGTGGCTGAGTTTGGATTCTCAATATTCTATTTGTCTCCAAAATGGAGACACATGATTTTTAATCAAGTATGTGACATATAGTATAAGGACATTTTTTTCCCCCAGTAAATGCTTAGTAAAAGTCTTAAGTAGTAGTTGTTGCTTTTAGTGGTAGGTCATACATTAAAGAACCAGCATTTTATACTACAATCTTTAGCTTTGTCTTCTTCCAGAATTTTATCTTGAATTTGAAAATTAAAAAAAATTTAATATAAATTAAATTTGATTTAATTTATAGCAATGGAGAAACTGAAATTTTGAGCACCTACAATGTGACAATCACTGTACTTAACACTTTTCATGGATGAACTTAATGTTCACAGCAGCCACAAGCCGCCAAATAGGGTAGAAAATCTTGAATAGAAGAGGAAAATGTTGTTAGAAGATGGTGACTCACTTCCTAGATATTACACAGCTTTTGAGTGATCGAAATTCTTTATACAGTGAAATGTGGTAGACTTGATCTTCAGGTCATTTTATTATGTAAGTATCTCCAAGAAGGGATGGGAAATTAGAAATTACTGTGCATCTGTTTCACCAAAACCTTTTAACAAGTAATAGTGTACCAAACTCTCATTACAGTCTTCTGAGAAAGGCATTATCTTTTCTCTACCTGGCGAGATGAGATCAGGGTTTAAAGAAATTAAACTGCTTAAAAATCACAAACCACTAAATTATTAAGCAAATATCTAAACCTAGCTTGCCCTGTCTTCAAAGTCTATGTACATGACTCTATGTCAAGAATGGCTGTTTTTAGCTGGGCGTGGTGGCGCAGGCTTGTAATCCCAGCATTGGGAGGCTGAGACCGGAGGATCATGGTTTGAGGACATCCTCAGCTATTACTTAGCGAGGCCCTTTGCAACTCAGTGAAACCCTATTTCAAAATAAAGAATAAAAAATAGAGTTGGGGGAGCAGCTTGGAAGTAAAATGGTCCTGGGTTCCATCCCCATTACTGAAAAAAAAAAAAAAAAAGAATGGCAGATTTTGCATTCATTCATTTGAGACAATAAGCCACCATATCTAGTGTCCAGTACAATATTTGTTTCACTCTCATTTGTATTTTAATATATCTTTCCTTTTTGTAATTATATTTTCTTAAATTGATAATAAACTTATTTCCAAATAGAAACTGCATTATGGTCAAACTATTTGGTGGGTTTTATTCTCTAAGATTTATGAGTATAGTTTATTAATTATTATGCTTATTTATTTACACACACATTCATATATTATTCATGGAATTATATATACTGTCTGTGGTAAATCTGGACTATCAAGTATTTGAATCATATGAACAAAGAGTTGCTATATTTTCATCAAGTTAGAAGGGAAATTATTCTGATCTTAGTTTCTAATGCACTGTTTGAATAATTAGAACCATTCACTGCTGTGTGTTGTTCTTATAGAGAAATGTGCCCAGAATTTCCCTTACTTTTTTTCACAGAGAAAGTCTAAAGAATTGACTCACCTTATTTCAGTAGGCAACAAACGTCCACCAAGTGATTTCTCACTTTGTGAGTCACAAGAGTGGATCTAAAAGAAACCTTTTAATGCACATGATGTACATTCACAAACATATCAAAATAAATTACTAAGCTGAACATGAGAAGGAGGGAGAGGAGCAGGTATGGGAAGTGGGGAAGGGCTAAATGAGTGATGTGTACATGTGTGCCTCTACTATCAAAAACAAACAAACAAACAAAAAAATCCTGAATTATACTCCAGTTAGGCGGTATCTTAGTACTGGCAGAAAAACAAAACATTTCTTTGTTTCTTTAAACACATTCTGATGACAATACCATGTATAGATTCTTAAAGAAACTAATTCAATGTGAGGCTGTTTAGTTGAGAAAGATTTGCTAGAAGAGATGAAATTTGAACTGAACAGTGAAGGAAAAATAATAGTAAGGGATAGAAAAGCTAGACCTTCACATTAGGAGCAATTATAGCTTTTTTTAAGAATAAATGTGTCAATAGTAGATTACTGCAAAAGGAAACAATTTTATACAAGCCATGTTTAAGTAAGATTCAGTATGGCAGTTTTATTTCTGGTGAATTGTATTCAGATAAATTTGTGAGTAAATGAAATGCTATTGTGGCCATCCAGGTATCAAGTAATGAAGTATGATTGGGAGCAGGTGGCTAAATTGTGAAGGCACATAGGTTAAATATGAGTATGGGTAGAAAATGCGTGATGCATGGATGGAGAGCTAGGTAGATAAATGGATAGCTGTGTGTATATTTGTATATATACATATATATGTTATAGTAAAAAATTAAACCTTCAAAAGTAGGGGGTCACTTATTATTCCATGTCCATACACTCTGGACATCAGTGAAAATAGTTTTGTACTTATTTCTTATTTTTTCTCTGAGTTGATTTCTCTATCTTTGTGATAAAATCTGGTTCAGTTTCTGTTCTTAAGTTTTGTATAAAAGCATGACCAGGCCAGGGAATTGCTTCTTAAGACAATGAGACTATATCTTATATCTTCCATAGTCCACAGATGAGCCTGTCACCACATGGCCATGCCAAGCTTCCAGAAAGCCCCAGCTATCTTTTATTTTTTTGCACCTGTGTGATCTTTATCACTTTTCTTCTCTAAATGTTGCTATGTCTAGTGTTAAATCAGTGTTTATATGTGTCCTAAATTCATTTTGAGGAATACTTGAGATCCTTATTGAGAAGATGATTTCTAAAAGATAAAAAATGTACAAATATATTATTTACCAGTGTTTAATACACAGGGAGAAGAAATCCAACACATTAATTGAAACTAGATTTTTGTAATTTACTATTTCCAAAATAGTAAATGAAAAACTGTCTTTTTAATCATGTGCCTTTTTTTGGAGGATTTACTCATCATCACCTATTACAAGCTATTACTACATATCCATAGCCTAATAATTGGTCCAAACTACTTAGAATAATATAAATGAATAAACTCTTCAGTGAGTAAAGTTAGTTAGTATAAAAGGTCTAGCTTTGAGTTTATGTGCTGATATTAATAACAGTGCTTTTGATTCAAGTGCACTTAGCAAACATCTTCTAAAATGCACTCAGTGCTCAAGGTCTGCCTCATTCACTTTGTAGGTGAAATTTTTCAGGAGAGAAAAAGACATAGAAGTTAACATTAAAAAGCAACATTGAACATCGTATCAGAAAGGACATAAATGGTGTGTCTATTTACATTTCCAAAAGGTATCTTATAAGCATCTTATATTATGTCCCCATCCTTGGAGATCATTTAATTTCTAATGACTACAAATTTTCTGGATCCTGAATTTTAAAATATAAATACAGATAGTTATATACAAACATGTTGAAAATAAAATTTTGCTATTCCAAAATTACCTTTCTAATAAAATTAATTTATGTATATATTATTATTAATATGAGACAACAGTTCTGATTATATTCAGGTTAGCACTATTTTAGTATACCTAACATTCTGAATATTTTTCATTGTTTTGCATTTATGTCTTCCCTCTTTAAGAAAATAGGGCCCTTCAGTGTCAGGAAATGGCTATCAGTTCATTGTTATCTTTAAGTGTTAAGGATATGCTAGGTGCCCTGTGTAGCCTTAGTTTATATTAAAGATGGTATTTAATGGCACACTTGGGCATGTAATAAACTGTGTTAAAATATAAGAAAATATTTTAAGATTTGAAGATGTGGTTTAGGCCTGCTGGATGTCAGGGGGCAGGATGTAAGCCAAAGTGAGTTTAGGCAGAGACAGAAGCTGGTATATGAAATTAAAGCCATTCAGATAGAAGTTTAGAAAAAAAGACACCAAAGATAAGCAAATGCAATTCTTCAAAAATTAATGTAAAATAACTTTAGATACTAAAGTAAAACTTCAAAGAAATATAGGAGTTGAGATAGCATAGGAGAAACAGATAGAATTTACTTAAAAATAACTGAGAAAAGGAAATTTATAAATATTAAAGGAACAAACCGGGTGTGGTGGCTCACGCTTCTAATCCCAGCATTTGGGAGGCTGAGACCGGAGGATCGCTGTTTGCGGACAGCCTCAGCTACTTAGGCCTTTTGTAACTCAGTGAGACCCTGTTTCAAAACAAAGAATAAATATTGGGCAGAGGATGTAGCTCGGAGGTCAAATGCTTCTGAGTTACATCCCCAGACCCGCAAATAAATAATAAATAAATAAATACATACATAAAATTAAATTAAAGGTACACAGAACAAAATGCCACTTGCATGAAATGATTACCAAGTTGTAAAGAAATACAAGTAAGAAATTTTATAAAATTGAAAAACTAAGCAAATATATATCATTTTGCCTGATATTAAAGCATGGTTTTTAATTTGTGATATATTTAATGTTTCTAGAAAAATTTAACTCAAAATTATACAGAGGTTTCTGGTTTTAAAAATGTGGAGGAAAGATTCTAAGGTTTAGAAATGACCTTGGTTAAAAAATGTGGGCTGTACTACAGCGTGCTGGTTGTATAGCCTTAGGTAATCTTTCATTTTCCTGTCTTTTTATATACTTTAAATGTAAATGATATTATCAGTAAATTTAAATGATGTGACATGTAAAGTACCTTACAAGCAGGTTGTGTTGGCACATGCTTTTAATACTAATATTTGGGAGGTTGAGACAAGATGATCACAGGTTCATGTCCAGCTTCAGCAACTTACCGACTTAGACAGACCCTGTATCAAAATAGAACATAAAAATAGGGCTGGGGGTGGGAGGGTTTAGCTCAAAGGTAGAATGCCCCTAGACACAATCCCCAGTAGCAAAAATAAAAATGTACCTATACTGCACTGGGTATGTAATAAACTATGTTAATATGTAAGAAGGTATTATGATGATAAGGATGAAAAATAATAATATAGTGTGGAAAATAAAATCATCACTGTTTAAAGCTGGTGATGAATTAAATTTTTATCAGCATATTATGTAAATATTAAGAAGCTGTTCAGTCTTGGCTTGCCTCAATATTCATTCAGAAAAATGCTCATTAGTGCTTACTTTCTACCGGAGCCTGTTCTTTCTGCTGGAGAAACACAGGTGGCAAGGAATGTCTAGGACTTTAAAGAACCATATGGGCAGGGGTCAGGCAGACACTTAAGAGAAAAAGACAGTGTACTGCTCTCAGAGTTGTCAAGGGAACACTCTTGCATAGCTTTTTGTACTTCAGTTTGTCAAGGAAAAAGTTTATTTTTAATCGTGAAAAAGGGTTACAAGATAGACAACACAAAGCAATACATTTGCATGTGCACAAATGTCATGGTGTTGGTCAGCTTAATTTTTTTCTGTATGCCATAATATCTTTGAAATACATCTCTCACTAAGAAAGTGAGTCTAAGCATAAATTTGAGTAATTATACTTTAAATTTAGCAATATACTTCACCATTTTGTGTGTGTGTGTGTGTGTGTGTGTGTGTGTGTGTGTGTGTGTTGCTGAGGATGAAACCCAGGGGCATTCAACCTCCAAGCTATACCTTCAGCTCTATTTATTTTTTTATTCTTTATTTTGAAACAAGACTTTACTAAGTTGCAGAGGGCCTCCCTAAGTAGCTGAGGCTGGCTGAGAACTCTGATCCTCCTGTCTCAGCCTCCCAAGTACTGGGATTATAAAAGCATGTTCCGCCATGCCCAGGTTTCACCAAAATTTTTAAGGAAATTAGTCTAGAAATTAAACTACTCCATATGGTAGGTTAAGTGCTAAACTTGGGACTTTTACTCTTTTGAATCTTGACTTTCAGAGTGGAAGCAGTACGAATTTTCAATAATCTATAAATTTTAAGAGTAGGATTATCATTTAGCTCAAGATTAACACTGGTATGTGATGGTATAAGTTTTTCATCTTGCCTAGTCATATATTTGCATTGTGTATTCTGTTCCTCTCAGTGAGTACTTCAAATATTCCCTTGCTGACTCATGAATGACACTACTATATGGAAAAATGTGTTGTGACCTTATTTTTGTTGTCATAGCTTCTGTTAGATATGTTAGAAGGGGCATAGGAATAAATATATATAAATCTGTTTGTAAGAGATAAGGCAGCTTATAAATGCATATAATAAGTTAAAAATAAAAAACCAAGAGATGGTAAAGATCATTAAATTACTAAAAAGGGTTAGTATAAATGTGAACCAAAGCTCTGGATCTAAACATACAGTTAAAAATGGAATTATGAAAGTATATTGCCAATAAGAAAAACACGCACCACTTTAGGGATAGTACGGCATTTCCTGATCCTGGAATTGGGCCAATTTTTTTTTAATCTCTGATACATACATGGAGACTTGTATTAGATGACAAAGTACACTATAAATAATTCTTATGGTACCTCTTAATACAAGCTCAAAGTTCCACATTAAAATAAAATCCAGTGATAACAATCCTATGGAGTATAAGCACAAGGTTTGCGTGGCTAGTTCTCATTATGTGGTGACAAATTTAGACTTGCTATTATGGAAACCTACTTACCCTTCAGGTCATTGTCTAGGGCATTATTTATATGCCCAGGCCCTTGGCCAGAACTAGGAGGAAAATTTTTCTCCAGTGCTTTGAAATACTTTTGCTACACAATTCCTCTTTGAACGAGGTTGGGATCTTCTATATCTGTCTCTTTCTGGACACTGCCATAGCCTAAATCTTTGAGATGTAATAGGCTGAAGGCTCTGATCAGATGATGGAATTTCAAATTCCTCTTAGCTGATCCTTGGTCACTTAAAGAACAGAAATAATGTGCCTGCTTTCTCCTTTTCATTCATCTCCCTTACCATTAATCTTATTTTTTACCCAACTTGAATTGCCAAAGTAGTTTGGTTTTACTGAGGGGTTAGGCCTGTGTCGGGGCCAGCGAGACCAGAATCGGGGCCTCCCATGAGGCAAGGCCACTGCTTGAGGGAGCGAGGTCTGGATCAGTCCACTGGGTAGCCAGGCCACTACTGGGGCCGTCAAGAGTGGGATCGGTACTTGCAACGCGGCATGCAAAGAGAAATATTGCAGAAAAAAAAAACCAGATGCTTCCCCTAATCAGCAATAACTAGGAGGAAACGGGCAACAGAAAGAGGTCGAGCTATAGCAAGGGCCCTATAGTGAAGCAATTAAGGTGACCAATCAGAGGGTATGGAATAGGGGAGGGCGGAGCCTCTTTAAAACGCAGGAGGTACATAAACAAATGTATCAAAGTTAATCACCAAAGAAGCCTGGGATGGAGGGAGGGGGAGGGAATGGGATGGGGGCTGGATGAGGGCTAATTGGATGATGTGTGCTTGTATATCCTCTCAAGTCTTGTATTCCAATGTGATATATAATTACAATGCACCGATAAAAATAAATTAAAAAATAAAACACTTTACTTATTGTTATTTTTATGAACTATATCTTACATAAGGATAGGTACCTCACAGGATGGTTGTGAGACATACCATGAAATCTTGCATACAGTTTCTCAGTATAGAGCCCAGCATAGTGGTGTTTATGTTTCCACTCTAGGTTAACCCAGAACCTCAAAAAAAGATTAAGCTGTGTTTCATCTCCAAAGGCTTTGAGTTAATTGCTGTCTTGTGGCGTAGGCTTTGGAAAATTTTAAAAGATCTTTAGGTAATTATAAAATACATAGGAATTTTGGGGTTGCTGAGCCAGAAGCTAGTAAATGTTCATCAAGTTCACTATTCCTTTTTCCAGGTGTACTTTGATTAAAAAGCTACAGTGCTACTGACACCCCATGGTAATTTAAAATTTACAGCTATATGTTCAATATTATTGCATATGCTGTACAAATAGCATTTTTGTTTCTGTTTAGGTGAGAACTTAAATTGCAACATCCACTTTTTAAAGGTATCATAAAATATATTGTTATAACTTATACTACTAATCATATCCCTTTCCATACTGAAATTTAAAAAAAAGAAAATTATGAGTCCAACAATTATGGGCAGTTCAAGAGCTGACTTTGCACAATGTCAACAAGTTAAAAGATGTGCTGAAGCATTCACTAATGATTTGCAAGTCAGCAAGTGGTGATAGCAGCTGCTTTATAGGTGGAGGAAAATTGCACCTCGTTTTCACCCTCAGGGAATCTCTGTGTTGAATTCATTTCCTGTTGTAAATGGGAAAATGTTCATTAGATTTTAAAAAGCATAGTCTCTTTTGTCTGTATATACAACTAATGTGAATTATCTCAAAACGTGTATGCCCTTGATTGGTCTAAATCAACAAGGATTCTAGCAAGAATACAGTCTTAGAGGATTCAGGATTCAAAAACAAATTAAGAGGTCACCTTACCCCAATTATCTCATTTTTTAAAGGATGAAGAAGAAATTCTGTAATAAGGGCCTCAATAGCACTTCCAAGTTCAGGGGGAAAAAAATCTAGTAGATAATTCCACAACAGTAGATTTATCTCATCTTCCAACGCATGAATCTTTTGATTGTGGTGCTGGCCTTTCTGAAAATAAGTTGTGCTATATGCCAATGACTAGTTCAGATCTAGATTCCTTTAAATCAGAGAAGAAAGCAAATTCATTAAGGTGGTGTCAAAGCAAGCATCGAACTCTAAACAAAGAAAGTGCTTGCCATTGGAGAAAGAAACAGAACTAGGCTGAGTTCAAGGCCCCTTTGAAATAAGGATGAAGGCATTGAGAGGAGGGGTGTTAAGTGCTTTGGTAAAGATGAGGACAAGAGCCTTCTTCTCTTGCCATCTGGATACTTCTACCTTTCGGTTGGATGAGCTGTTTGTCACATTTATCTGTCCGTAAAACTGAGGTTTGAGGCAAGAGGACTGCAGCAAAAGTTTTTTACAGAACATATAATAATGTTTGCCAATTGGCTTTACATAAAGGAAATGTAAAATTTTCTGGCAGTTTTATAACTTCAGAAATGTGCCTACCAGGTAAGCTCTTACTCTCTCTGAGACCCATAGGTGATCCCAGAGAGAGTACTGAAAAGGTATCTACTTTCCTTGATGATGACATTTTAAAGAAACAATGCCAGGTTTGGAGCAAGACATTCCTGGGCTGCCAAACTGGTAAGAGACTTTTATAAAGATTTATATCTCAAAGGGCATAAAATAATTGAATAATTATACATTGTCTAAAGTAAATTCTATAAGACAAAGTAATTTAGAGGTCAAAAGTCAGGGAGAAGGCTGCCTAAAGTTTGGTCAAGTGCAGGAAAAGATTCAGGCCATTGTTTTTCACTCATGAGAATTCTCATTTAGTTATAGATAATATCTACATTTTCAAACTTATAAATTTATATCTATTTTCACAACATATGCTGAATTTGAAGTATTGGAAGTGTCCATACCGGCTTTATTTTTAAAGGATAAAATGAGAACAACTCAGATTGTTCAACAGGGGAATGAATTAAAAAATCTCATCACACGAAAGGAAACTACTCAGTGATAAAAATGAATGAACAATTGTATGTGCTATAACAGATGAATCACGAAATAATTATGCTGTTTATGAGAAGTCAGACTGAAAATAGTTATATTTACATAAACTCAAAAGAAAGAATCTACAGTGCTGTAAAGCAGGTCAGAAATTGCTTGAAAACAAAGGTTGAAAAATGGCAAGAAAAAAAATTAAAAGTTTCCAGAGAAAACATTTTGGGATAGCACATATATTAATTATCTGGAATATAATGATAATCTTTTAATTGTATATATAAATGTCAAAACTTATCAAATTATACACTTCAAATATTTTCTCATTGTTTATGTCAATTACAACTCAACCAAGCTTAGAAAAGTAATGAGCTGGGTGTAGTGGTGCATACTTGCAATCCCAGTATTTGGAAGGCTGATAGAAGAATCTAAGATTTGAGGCCAGTAATCAGAAACTTAATAAGACCCTATTTCAAAATAAAAAAAGAAAAGTTCTGGGGTATAGGTAAGAGATAGAATTCCCCTGAGTTCAATTCCCATTACTGAAATATTCTACTACAACAACAACTACTACTACTACTACTACTACTACTACTACTACTGATAATAATAATTAATAATAATAATAATAATAATAAATAGTTATTTGAGTGAGCGAGTTGGTGGCAAAGTCACTCTAGTGACCTAGATATTAATATCTCACAGGCACACAAACTTACGAACACAACTTAATAATAAACATGATTCAGAAATTGTAGAAGAAACATTGGGATTGAAAGCACAAATTCAATCTGATTTTTTTTATTTGAAAATCAAACTAATTTTACTAGATATAAGATTGCTATAGCAGATGAATCACAATTAATTGGGCCCTACTTCTTCAATAGCTTTAAGCATTTTTTAAAATTCCATCACATTTGTCAAAATATGCATTGATATTAGTGGCATGATGACTTAAATATAATGATGAAGACTATAAGGCTAAATGAAATGTTATTCTGTACTATATGTGTCTGTTTTTTGCTTTAACAGAAAAGTAGCACTTGTGAGAAAAAAACTACAAGTAAAATGTCATCCTGATCCTCTAAAGAGTTTATTGAGATCTTCATCAAACTTGCCACTCTTGGCTTCTGACTATTATCAATTTTAATACACACTTAAAATCACAAAATATATTTCTTCTGCCTAAATCGCCTTCCATGTCACCACGCTAAGATGTTCTTCTCTTCAAATTTTTAAACATTCAACGTAGGTGTTATTTTTGCTAAGCACATGTATTTAAGTTCCTTTTTTGTATCAGTATCACTTTCCTAAACCAGTTTTTACTTACTTTTGTTTGTATTTGCTCAATTATCTGTATGAAATAATTCTATAAAACCAAGACATTCTATTTTAGTTATCCATTTACTGGTTTGTCTTGTGTTTTAGATATTTAATATCTTAAAATAATAAAATATATTTCCATCTTATTTCTAGTCTAAGGCCTAATATAGGGTAGATATTTAATAAAATGTTAACTAAATTGGTCAGTTCAAGAGTATTTTTCTAGTTTCTAGAAAATCCTGACAACTCCCTCTTTTATTTCTATGTCTGTTCTATAAATCTAAGTTAGTAAGCCTCCATAAAATGCTGAGGTTCTAAATGCTCCCAGAGGATCTATTCAAGTGATTTTAATCAATCTGTTACAAAAATCATAATGGAAACTACAATTATGTCATACACTATATGTTTGTTTGATAGAATCAAGATAAGATACTACAAATTGCTGGAACAAATCAAATGAATGAGCCATATGGAGTGTGGATTCTGATAGTAATTCAATCTCTAAACTAGAGTCACACAGTCATTTTAATCAATGTGATGAGACAACAAAATTGCTACATTTTATTCTTATGCTTATTATACAACCTTGCCCATGTTGGACTCAGTAAATTTTGGTTGGATTAAATTTTGTTATATACTGGGAAATAAAATTGAGCAAAATATGTCATGTGCTTATACAAATATGCCACAAGAAAATCTACTCATATGTATAATTATGCACTAATAAAAAAACAAAAAAATCTGTACATGATGGGTACGTTTCATTGCCCATTTGATTAAAATAAATTCTTACTTAATATGTTATATTTGAAAATTATCTGCTGATGGTGTAATAGGAGTGAACCACTCTGCAGCAGAATGGCTGAATACCTAGGGGTTGCGTGTGGGCATGTAGATTTAAGCACAGAATAAGTTTTAATCAATGTTTCACTCCAAGTTTTTCATATCCACTTTGTTCAAAAGCTAGTATGGCAAGTAAAATCTAGAACTGTTCATTTCCTTATGAAGTTACATGTCAATCAAATAGTCATATAAATCAGGGAAAAACTGAATTGTAACAAATGGTACCAAGAGGTATGATATATACATTCAATCTAGAAATCAAAAAATGGAAATTTTTTTGAGAAAATGATGATAGGAGAAATATAATTACATAGTAAAAGAGGACAGAAAAACACTCCAGACAGAAGTAACAGAAGATGTTCCACCAGGAAGGAAAGTTGTGGGGAGATTGAGAAAAGGGCCCATTGTTTTATTTGAGTCACAACAGGATAAGAGGGTGATATTGGGCACAGTCTGAGAAGAGTAAATGAAGCATATGGCTTTCTCCTTTTTTGAAGAATAAGGTAAGCATTTGAACACAGTGTTGTTGAAGTATAGAAAATTAACTAAAAAAGATGAAGTGAAAGCCACTAAGAAGTTGTGAGGTCATTGTTCTTGTTCTCAAAGATGACTGAGTACTGAAACAGGCTGGTAAAAGAGGTGGAGAAAATGGGTGGGTTAGAAATAAATGAGTGATGTGTGTATGGATGTCTCCACCATCTTGTACCCTATTAAGATGCATGACTACAATGCACCAATAAAAAATAAATAAATAAAAATCCAGGTCAACAAACAGTATTTGGTGTTAGAAGGAAAAAAGTGGTAGAGGGGGCATTCCAAAACTTCTGGCCGTTATAACTAGAAAAATGGTGGTTTACTCACTGAGAGATTAAATACTCAAAATATTAAGTATATTTATAGAGATTTGGGTTGGAAAAGTATAGTCAGTTTGTCCTTAGATATGTTGAATTTGAGATGGTTTTGTGAGTTTCAAAACAATGTCAATTAGGCAGCTTAGGTAGGAGATGCTGGGGGTAGAGATGATCATGAGCTTTCTTTGCTGAAGTCATAATTGAACACAGAAGTGTCGATGAGATTGTGTGAGGAGAAATTAAAGAGTGAGCGAAAATAAAGAAGGAAATAGGAAAAGCTGATGGAAGAGGTGACAATCTGTGTGTGTACCTGGGCAGGAACATGGAAGAAAAAGCACTAGTTAGAAACTAATCTCGCACCTCAAACTGTAGTTGGTAATCTGTCATATGTATTAGGATTGCCTCATCTGGTTAACAGAGTGCCTAGCATATATTAAATTCTTAATAATTATGGAATGAACGAGTAAACTGGAAGAGAATGTAAAGGTTTTTTTTTTCTTTCTGTAAAGTTTTTTCAAGTATACCTTTATTCAACTGTGACCATAGCTGTAGTTTAAATTAATATATATGATATATTCATATTAATATATCCATATTAATATATGATATATTAATCAATAACATTCTATATTTAAATATATCTATATTAATAGAGTGTGATATATTTATAATAAATATAGATAATATGATAAATATAAATAATTATGAATCTTATATAATCAAATAGCATAGCATAGCCTCTTGATAGGAATATTTTTTCTCTCCAATAACATGAATACTTTTGCCCTTTTTTCTCCTTTTACTTGTTTTTAGGAACCATTTTTACCTTAGGTTTGTTAAATTTTCTAGCAATTTGTTTTGTAGTATGTCTTTGTTTTCTAATTTATTTATATATTTTGTATTCTAAAGTCTCCTTTTAGATGGGTGTGGTGACATATGCTTGCAATCCCAGTACTTGGGAGACAGAGAGGAAGATGGCAGGTTCACAGCCAGCTTCAGCTACTTAGTGAGGACCTTCACAAGTTAGTGACACCCTATTTCAAAATAAAGAATAAAAAATAGGCTGGGGTGTAGCTCAGAGGTAGAATGTCTCTGGGTTACATTCTTAGTACTGCAAAAATAAATAAATAAATAAATAAATAAATAAATAAATAAAGTCTCCCTTATTGTTTTGCAGATATCATCTCATTTATCCTTTTCAGCATTCTCAAGATGAATTTAATAACTCACATAAAAATAAACCACTTGAATATTAATTTTTAGAATGTTTATCATTCAACATTTCATTTTTTTTAAATCTAAAATTATGCCACTTTAATTTTGGTTTCTTTAACTCACAAGTTATAGAATGAAATTTGTTTTATTTTTCTAATTCAAAATTTTATATTCATTATTTTTCTTAAATATGCTGTGCTGTAGTTTGAGATTATGTCTTCAAAAATGTCTACTTGTAGCCGGGCATGGTGGCATATGCTTGTAATCCCCGTGCTTGGGAAGTGGAGACAGGAGGATTGTTTAGTTCAAAGCCAGCTTCTCTGGCTTAAGAGACCCTGTTTCCAAATAAAATATTGGTCTGGGAGTGTAGCCTGGAGGTAGAAGGGTTCTATCCCCAGTACCACCAAAAAAGGTTCCATCTACAGTACCACCAAAAAAAAAAAAAGTCAACTTGTAAGAAATTATCAAGTTTAAATCGTGCCTGGGTTAAGAATGAATTTTGGTACCACTAATCCATAAGCATTAGACAATCAGATTCTTTCACCATTTAAAAGTAAAATATTATAAATGTACAGCTTGTCATTTGTTATGGTTTGTATCTTAAATGTCTAGCCAATGGCTCTACTAGGAAGTGGAATAAGCCTTAGGAGGTTGAAACCTAGCGGAAAACATTTAGGTAATTGGGAATATACTCTGGGAGAGGTGACTCTCTAATGAGGGTCTCTACTGAGACCCCTTTACCTTACTCCTTTCTCTGCTTCCAGCTGTAGCAGTTTCTTTCCCCCTCCATAAGCTCCCCATCATGTTATCCTACGTAGTCACAGGCCCAAAAAGAACAGAACTAACTGACCATGGCCCCAAACCTTAAGCCAAAATAAATCTTTTCTCCTTTCAGGTTGTTATTCTCATAATTTTGTAACAGTGACAGAAAGCTGACTATGTCAGAATGAAATCAGATTACCACAATAAGTTTATAATATTAATCAGATTCTCTTCTAATTTTTATATTTAATATACTCATTATAAAAAGATTGGTTGATATGTTTAATTATAACCAAAGGGCTTTAACTCACTCCTGCGTACTGGAAACTATTCTTTCATCTTATAGTGCATTACTAGGTATCTAAAGACTTACAACCCTTGTACAACATCTCATTTGTCTCTGGTTAGTGTTTTGGCCTCACACTGCACAGTTTTAAATAAGAATTGCATACTACTGCCCATGTTTATTTTTTTATTTGCATTTTTGTAGTTATCTTTGACTCCTCTTATTCTTAGTAGTTGTTGTCATTTTTCTTAGGTGTTTCTACTCAAATTCCAATTTAAAAATGGCATATAGCTTTGGGAATTTCCAGGAAAAAGTAGATATAGAAATAAAACCTTTAAACTCCTTTTAAGGGGACAATATGTGAATGGCATCATTGAGGAAGACATATCAAATGAGTTAGATTCATAATCAGGTCAACTTACGTTAATAACTAACTTTACCATAAATTATGGAAACTGTGCCCGTGGAACGTTGTCCCCAGTGGATTCCCTCCAGAGGAAGAGATGATTCTAACAGGCTGTTTCTCCATTCCCAATAAGTAAATATTGCGACTTTCAGTATATATAACAAATTACCCCAGGAAGGGTAGACAAGTATCCTCTTAGGTGAATTAGAGCTAAGTGGATAAAATGTCCACGCACCTGAGGTTCCATAGCAGAGTGAGTGCCTGGGTGCTCACAGACTTCATTTAGTTTAAGGTACACTGAACAGTGGTTCAGAGTAGAAGGGGTGCCATCGCTTTCTTCTTCACTTTCACATGTGCTTCCATAGCAAATGTTGTGCACCCCTAGATCCCTCATTTAGAATTGAAACACTCATTCCTCTGGTTTTAGGAATGCTGGAACTTTGCAACTCCTATCCTAGTTCTGTTCTGAGAATTGTCCTGGGCCTGCGGGCACTGCTTTTCCTGGGGGTAGCCCATATCCATTAATCACTAAATGCTGGGTCATAAAAACTCTATTCCTTAATTAATTGATTTTTTGTAATACTGGAGACTGAACCCAGGGGCATTCATTCAACAATCCAAGCTTTTTCTATTTTGAGACAGAGTCTCCTTAAATTACTGCTCATTGGCCTTGAACCTGCAACCTTCTGTCTAAGCCTCCCAAGTGCTGAGATTACAGACGTGCCACTGCACCAGGCTTCCTTAGTTTAATTCAGGATGGCTTTTCAGGGCCTTCTTACTTCAGAGCTCCACACGGGATTGGCTAAACTCAAATTATCTTTGCCTAATCCTGATTTCCATATTTCTTGGTTAGTGTTGATCCAGAGAGTTTATTCAAATAAAACCCCAGCATACACATATCCATCTTGGAGTCTATTGTTCAGGGAACCTAAATAGCAACGCAATCTTCACAGAAAAACGACAGTGAAGGACTAGGCAGGGCATAGTTCTGATTCCTAGTGGTAGTAAACTTTTCCTCTCTCTTATTTGAGGCATGTGAAGGAGGAGCGAAAAATTAACAAAAAATCCATAAGTAAGGCTCCATCTTACATTTCATAGTAATCTATGATAAAATCATATAGCTTCACCTGCATTCATTGTAGTGGTTTATGTATTTTGTGTTATAATCTTGTAAGTAAGCATCAAATTGGGAATGAAAGATTTGATGAAATGACCAAGTAGTTAAGAGTGACAAAATCACTGAGAAGAGGAGGTGGAGGGGGACTTCAATTAAACTAAATATTTCAATTGGCAGATATTATTCTGCCTTATTTTTTTCTTGGTGCCTGTCTTATAAGATCAATTTATTTTTAGTCCTGTGACCTTTGCATTGGATTTAAAGGAGACTTTATGTATCTAGCAACCTTTGTAGGATCTATGCACTGTCACTAAGGGAATATATTGAACAACTTGAAAACTTTTCAGTAGAGATAAAAAAAAATGTGAAATTCTTGACTTTAGAAAGTACTAGAAATAAATGAATAAATGTGAAGGAAAATGTAAAACTTTAGGGCTGAATTGAATGCTCTATCTTGCAGAGAAATGCATGGTATTTTCAGCAGAAACATCTGAGAGAGGCCGCAAATGATAAACTGCATACAAGTATTTTTTTCAAATTTTAACAGAATTGCTTTTCTTGAGCTAGTTTGAATTTCAAAGCAATAACATTTTGAAAATTAGAAAATGAATTTGCATCTTACTGGATAGCTCCACTTTTTGATATTGTCACAGTTACCAATTGAATTCTTTTTTAGCATCGGTAGGCATTTAATCATTTACTCTCTACATACTCACTGAGCACCTAGTATATGCCATAGACTGTGCCCATCCCACTTAGCTGGTTTTCTACTTTTCCCAAGGATATTAAGTAGTTAACCAAATTTGTGGGCTTTGACTTTAGTAAATAAATATAGAAAAAAATGTTTTTACAGTAATGTCAGAACCTGAGACATGCCTGGGATTGTGGGTTGGTCAATGTAGCAAGTGATTCTAAATTGCCAGAAAATGCCATGATGCTGGTGTTAACTGGAAATATAAAACTGGTCAACTTACTTGCGTATGTGGATGGGTTGAAATGCAAAGTAGATAGACTTACAATTACAGTTTTTTGTAATCATTTCTAAGAGGACTCAGAGATAGTTTCACAGATAATCAAACTGAGATTCAGAGAATTTAAGAGATTTGAACAAACTTATGCTGCCATTTAATTCAGAAATTCAATAAAATCAAACTTCAAGTCCAAGAAATTTCTTACTCTGTAACTGGCTCCTCCTATTTCAATACTGCCTAAAGCAAGCCCCGAGGAGACCTACATTTTACTAGAACAGAGCTAATCCCCTATTGCCAGTGACATTTTATATGGATTTTCTTTTTTTTATGTCTGCAGTGGAAAAGAACAAACTGTGCTCACAATAAATGGCAGAAATTATTCAAGCTCTCTCATTCTACATATCTTATCTCCAGTGACTTTCTTTATATTTCTTTAGATGGGACATTTGCCTGAATGCAAACATCAATTGTTGCATTAGCCCTTATTATTTTTCAGCCTACAGTTCAAACAGTTATCTCTGTGCCAATTTTTTACATAACATCCAATTCATCTAATTTACTAAAATGATTAGTGATTTTATAATTATTTTTACTCAGTTCCTATGCCAAATATACCAGCATGGATTTACCATATATTAAAATTGGAGAGCCGGGTGTGGTTGCACATGCTTGTAATCCCAGCATTTGGGAGGGTGAGACCGGAGGATAACGATTCTCAGACAGCCTCAGCTACTTAGTGAGGCCCTTTGCAACTCAGTGAGACCCGGTTTCAAAACTAAAGAATAAACAATAGGGCAGGGGTTGAAGCTCAGATGTCAAATGCCCCCGGGTTCCATTTCCAGATCCACAAAAATAAATAAATAAATAAATATAAATAAAATCAGAGAATAATTTCCTATTTTAATAATAAAACAAAGAAAAATTATAAATGAAAAAGTTGGATAATTCTATGTATGTCTTCACTTTTGTTTGAGAGACTTCCATATTTAATGTATCTATAAATAAAAATATAATGATAGCTTATTTTTCTTGTATTTATGATAGATCATAAGTTGTACAGACATTGATTGATGTGATGACCTTCATCTGATTACCCCCACCACTTTTCTCAGTTTTTCTTGTTAGGAAGAGTAATGACAGTTAACTTCTAGGCACTATGTCTTTCCTTAAACTCATGCTGTAATAGATTAATGAATTAAAAAGTAGATATAAACTGTGGTCTATATAAGAAATCATATCTCTTGAGGAGAATAGAGCCCGGAGAAAATAAATCAAAAACAGATGTAATTCACACACTGCTTAGGAAGTTCAGTCACACACTTGATGTTGAAGGGATCAAAAAGATAAACCTTATTTCTTTCTTTTGCATTTTCTTGTCCTTTCTGACCACATTATTGAACTCTTGTTATCTGGTATTGAAGATTTGCAGATTAATTGGAGGAGACATACTGTAAAGTAATGAAGGGTTTTTATAATTAATGCTCTCCAAGAAGAGAGAAGAAAAGCATTCAGAAGCCCCAGTATATTATGAAAGTGATGGGCTTGATCCCATCTAACTGTGTCTAGGGAATAGGTTGGGCTCCGATTATCATTCATATATATATATATATATATATATATATATCACAGCTTCCAGGATTTCTATTGGCTACTTCTTAACTAAACAACCACTTAAACTTCCTTGAGTTTCTGGTGAATCCCTACATTTTCTTCATGCTTTTGCCCTTCTGTGATAACATCTGTAATACACATTCTGTTTCTTTGAAGTCACTCCTTTGCTTTCATCATTTGAACAAAGAAGCCAACATATTTTTCAATGGATTTTGGGCACTTTTTTTTTATTTCTACAGTCAACAGCAGATTAGTTGGCAGTCAATTTGAATTTAGGCAAGTGCCTGGAAGTTATATCAGTATTTGGAATTACCAACTGATAAAAATATTGATGAACATAAAATGATGTATTGGGAAAGGTCAGCAGATTGCTTAAGCATATTATCAGACAAAAAGTACCTACAGATTAAAAGGCATAATTCAGTGCACTTCAGGCACCATTGAAACATTGATTCAGATCCTGCTGCCAAGCTGCTTACAGTTAAAATGGTAAGCACGTAAAAGGACATTGACAGAAAGACAATGAAGCACTCTTTTCTTTGGTGAAACTTAAAAATAGGCTTTGCAATTTTGTGTGTGTGTGTGTGTGTGTGTGTGTGTGTGCACATGCACTATTTTCTTGAAATAGAAATATAATGTTCTTTGTTCTAAGTGGATACAGTACTACTTTCAACTGCTACATGCTTCTCTGTTCATTGCACTAAATTAACTGCAGGATCTTCAAAATATTATTAATTTCTTTCATTGACATAATAGACAATAGAGCTACTAAATGATGCTTTATAAATAAGGTCTTTAGCAATTTCTTTGATAACACAAAAGTACTACCATATTTATGACCAGTGATTAATCATATAATGTTATATTATGACTAGAGTATTTTACATTGGTGTCTCAGATATATCCAAGCTCCTATAACAGGAATGGATTAGTTTTGTTTGCTGTGTGTGTGTGTGTGTGTGTGTGTGTGTGTGTGTGTGTTACGTGAACTGGGGATTTAATTCAGATGCAGTCGACCTTTGAGGTACACCCTCAATTGTATTTTTAATTTTTAATTTTGAAATAAGATCTCACGAAGCTGCAGAGGGCCTCACGAAGTAGCTTAGACTGGCCACAAATTTGTGATCCTCTTGTCTCAGCTTCCCAAGTACTGGAATTACAAGGGTACAACATCATGCTTTGCTTTTGTTTGCATTTCTGATATTGCATAATACCTAGAACAATGCTGTGAAAACTGTAAATACTCAAGATAAAACAAGAAGATGACATTCTTCAACTTCTTTTGGAGGAAGTTTTCAATAGAAATTCATACTTTGGTACTTCCAGATCATGAAAATCTGATCATCAACATTGTCTTTGAATCATTGCATCTTAGATTATAGTTCCTATTTCAGAACTATTCCATGATATCTCCACCCATGAATATAAATAAAATGGTAAAGCTAAGGAAATAATGGAATTAATTATAACTGATCCAAGGGTCACAATGCATAAGGAATCTATACTGTAGTTCTTTTATAGAAAAAATACTGTGTTCACTCTAAAAAAAAAAAAAAAAAAAAAAGCTGTTAGCCGGGCATGGTTGCGCACTCTTGTAATCCCCGCACTTGGGAGGCGGAGACAGGAGGATTGCGCAGGTTCGAAGCCAGCCGCGCTGGCTTAAGAGACCCTGTTTCCAAATAAAAAAAATATAAAATAGGTCTGGGAGTGTAGCCCAGAGGTAGAAGGACTTTGAGAAACCCTAGTACCACCACTAAAAAAAGAAAAAAAGAAAAAAAGCTGTTATTTATGGATATATGTTGGTATTCTTTAAAATCTTTACAGAAAATGTTCATTGTATTTTGGCTTTGCAGAGATATATCTGTCTTCATCTTTATAATCTGGACAGTCTCTTCCTTCCTCAGCTATTATGTGACTGATCTGGCAGCAAAGGGAAACTAAGGTGAGTCAAAGTGGCAGCATGAGCTTTGTAATGGAAGACTTGGAGAAGACTTTAGAGTGGTTGCTCAGTTTCATACTAATCAGTTAAAATTGAAATTTTTTCAGATCATGATTTAAGGTCAGGAAAAACTCATCGCCTACTCCTTGCATTTCTACTCCATCCTCCTTTTTTTCTAGTGACACTTCTTTTTACACTTGGAATAAAAACTATTTCAAATATAGAAAGCTAGATGGCAAAGGAATGATGTGAAAACTAGATTAAAAAGTAAACGATCATAAGGAAACCTTAGAAACAACATAAGAATAGTTTGTTCTCAATGCACCCTGTTATGCTTTTGGAATATATGATAATGGAACTTATTTGTTCAGTAACAGTGTTCTTTGCTGCTTTGGGTAGATCTTTGAGAAGAAAAGAGGGGTCATACACTGATAAAAGATTAAAAATGGATACTAAACATTAGGCCTTGTTAAATCATTTATTCTATTCTTTTGTATTTTAAAAAATAAAATAATTGTACGCTAGTTGTTGTAGTTTTACTCTGTCTCTTAGAAGTTGGTGTGCTGGAAACTTCGTCACCAGTGTGGCCATGTTTAAAGATTGAATCTATAAGAGGTGAATTTCAGTGAGAGCTCATTAGGTCAGTGTGGCATCTCCTGGGAAGAGATTATACAGTCCTTATTAGGTCCCAGCTAGTTCCTGAGAGAGTGAGCATGGCCCCTAAATTATTCTTGCTTCTTGTCCCATCAATGACGGTTCTCTTGCAGTGGCTTCTATTACGATGCTACCAGCCATGCCATGATGACATACATAACAAAATATCAGAGATTAATTAATAAAGAATACAATTATTAATAAGTTTCTTTGGTTTACAGTTCTGGAGGTTGTGATGTCCAACAGTCAGCATCTGGAGAGGCCTATTTGCTCCATGATAGCAGGGGAGAGGGCATTATATGGGAGGAGAGCAAGTAAGCTGACTCCAGATGCTTCTTGTAAAGTTGTTAATTCTATAATTAGGCCCCCACCCTCATGACCTCATCTAATGTTAATTACCTCAGAATTACCTCCAAAAATCCCTATCTACAAGTATTATTAATATATGATTTGAGAATTAAGTTTCCAATACATGAGACATTGCGGGACATATTCAAACTATAACATGCCATTGTTATCATTTTTTGCTATTTCAAATTGACTTTGGCTCTCCTAAAACTTCCTGCAAATGACATCATACAGCATATTTTTTTGTGTGCTGAGTTTTTATTTAGTACTTTGTCTCTTGAGTTTATCATGTTACCTCCTGTATCAGTAGTGTGTGTCCCTTGACTGCTAAGTATTCCATGGAAGAACATATCATAAATATTTTTATTTGTTCATCAACAACATTTTATTTGTTTGCAGTATTAAGTATTATGAATAGAGCTATTATGAATATTTTATAAAAGCATTTTTATGGTTACTTTAATTGCTCTTGAGCAGAAACCTATTAGTGATATCCTGGGTCTTTTTTTTAACTGAATATAATAAATAAAATGAGCTATTATTTTTATTTATAAAACCATAAGAAAGGCAAAAATTTCAAGTAAAATATCCCATATGCCCTGCTCTGATTTTATTCAGCAGATATAAAGTGAAGTTATTCTTTCACAAGTAAAATGCTAATATAAATATGAATTTGTGCAAAATGTCTTGTGACTTTTAAGTATTATTATTCATATCCTTAAAATACTAGATGATTTACTTTTTTTTTTTTTTTGGTAGTACTGGGGTTCCTGGAAACCCAGCTACCTCAGGGCTACACTCCCAGACCTATTTTTATACTTTTTATTTGGAAACAGGGTCTCTTAAACCAGTGCGGCGCATAGCTGTCTTCAAACTTGTGTGATCCTCCTGTCTCCACCTCCCAAGTGCGGGGATTACAAGCGTGCACCACCACGCCAGGCAAGATTAAGTATTTTAACGTGTTTTTAGTAAATTTATTTCAGGCTCTTAGATTCTTACATAAGAAGTGTCTCCCATAAGTATTGTTATCCATTACTACATGAATGAACATGCACCACCCAAGACTTCTTAGAATTTTTGTCATAGCAAAAAGCCAGTTGGTTGGCTATATGTAAATACAGCATCCAATAGAAAAAAATAAATGGAACAAACTTGAATTCACACATAAATGTTTATTCAGAATATTTTAATTGGAATTATAGCATATAAACATACTGTGTTTCAAAAAGAGACTACAAATAATTACTCTGAATACTATTGATCCCTAAATTCTTTTAACTTGAGTTGTCCAAATTATCTTATGTATAAGAAAGCTTAAATACTGGGCGTGGTGGTGCACACTTGTAATCCCCGCACTTGGGAGGCAGAGACAGGAGGATCACGCAGGTTTGAAGCCAGCCACACTGGTTTAAGAAACCCTGTTTCCAAATGAAAAAAAAAGTATAAGATAGGTCTGGGAGTGTAGCCCAGAGGTAGAAGGGCTTCTAGGAACCCCAGTACCTAATAATAATAATAAATAATAATAAAATAATAAATAATAATAAATAATAAAATAAAATAAATAAAAATAAAGAAAGCGTAATGGTTCACCTAAAGTAAAATGTGTTAGACAGTTTTATCCCATTGAAAATTATGATTAGTTTGTAAATTCATATTGGGAAATAAACATGTATATAGAATATAAAACATTGCTTTTTCTGAACAAGTCTACTTTTGAAAATCAGCAGTAAGACCAAGTGATTGAAAATGAAAAATATATCTAAAAATGAAAAAGATATATATATTTTCCATTAATACACTGCAGCTAATCCAAATATATTTACCACTAAAGTATTATGTTAACCATTAAATTTAAAAGGAAGATAAAAATTTATTATATTTGTAAAATAAATTTGAATACATATGTTAATACATATTCATTTGACTGAATAATCTCACCATCTGTTTCCATATTTACATGGTTATTTGCATAGGAAAGATAAAACAAAATTATACACATTTACAGAATTTATTTAATGATAATAATTATGATTAAGTTCAATTTTATTTATAGATAGCTTTTCTTTTAGCTAAAGAAGTATTTTTTCTATTATTCATCATTTTAAAAAATTGGTGCATTGTAATCATACATTGTGATGAGGTGCAAGATGGTAGAGGCATACATGCACATATTACCCATTTAGCCCTTCCCCATTTCCCACTCCATTCCTTCCCTGCTCCATCTTTCTCATGTTTGGCTTAGTGACTGACTTTGATATGTTTATGATTGTATCTAATGTACATTGGGAATTTTCCTTTTTCTCCCTCCTATCCCCCTCAGTTAGATCACCTTATTTGCTCATTTATGGTTTCTCCTTCTTCATCTAGTGTTCCTTCTGTGATCCTTTTTCTCCCTATCTTCTGAAAATTAAGGAGATCATCCGATTTTTTACTTTTTTATATTTTTATTTTATTTATATGTGGAACATATTGAAACTGGTATACATTTAGACTGTGCTTGGTGCCCTCTCCCCCTTCCCGGATCCCCTTCCTCCCTCCCAACATTAAGTGTCCAGGTTAACCATGCTATATTCATAATTTTATACATATTTAGTTGTAGCTCCTCCATTAATCAATCTCAGCCTTCTTCCTCTCCTATCCTTTCATTCTAGATTTACTGAGGTTTCTCCTCCATTATCTGGAGTCCCTCTGGTATCCCCAATGTTCCCTAGTTTGGGCATATTGGAGAAAACATATGTCCCTTCTCTTTCTGTGATTGGCTGATCTCACTTAACATAATGTTTTCCAAATCTTTCCATCTTCTTGTGAATGGCATGATTTTGCTCTTCTCTAGAGCTGAATAGAATTCCATTGTGTGTGACTGACTAAACTCCCATTATCTTACAAATTGACCATAAAAGTTCACAAGATATTATAGTCTGACAAAGTTTCAGAGTATTTTTCTTCAATGCTAGGACACCTACGTGTGTGTGTGTGTGTGTGTGTGTGTGTGTATCTGTATATATACAGAACCAATTGTTATATTTTTGGTAAAGAATGTGCTTTGAATTAAAATGGACTGGCTACTCAACAAACCCAACAAATGATAATATTCATTACTTTTTCTATAAGGCAGAGTAGTAGAAGTATATTATTTTCTTAGCCATTTAACGGCATGAAGAATTTTAAATTTCAGTGTAAAGTTCCATTCTAAAAATACTGCAAAAATCTAGATTAATAGTTATTAATAGATTAAAAACTATTTGTGAGATGACTTTTACATCTGTTAATTTTATTATCAAAGAATAATTTTGTACTAGAGGATTACTTTTTCCTATAAAAGTTTGTTTCTACCTCTTAGAATACATTCTATGTACAAAATACATAAACTATTATTTATTTCTATTTGAGGGCTATTAGACAATATAGTAAAATATAAAATATGATAATCCAAATAATATTTTTAAATTAACAAATTCCTGATATAGTAGAAAATTGATATTTTAAATTAGTAGGAAAGGGTTAAACCTTTTAGTAATTTTTATTGAAACTTTAATTATACTTTGATAGAAGCATGATTTGATTATTACCTCACATTGAACACTAAAAATCAATTCCAAATAGATGAAAATCTAATGTAAAAAGTATAAAACTTTTAGATAATCTATTAAAATATGACATATACAGATATATTCAACAACATTAAAATTAAAATATCCTGACTAACAAAAAGATACCATAAGAGGAAGAAGTATACCTCAATGGTACAATACTTGCCTAGCATGGACAGGCCCTAAGTTTGATCTCCAGGTGCATACACACACACACACACACACACACACACACACACACACAAACACACACACATGGATACCACAAGAAGTGAAACAGAAACAGATACTACAGTGGAAAAGGATTTCTGCAATACTAAAACTGATAATGAATTTGAAGTATATAATTCAAAACTGAAAGATTATATTAAAAATATTTCAAAAGCTTTTGTGAATTAAACCAGTCTTAACAACCAATAAAAAATAGTAAAAGTGAAAATCCACATGTAGACCATTAACCTCCTTAGTAATCAGAAAAAAATCAATATTTGATGCCATTATATGCCCAACAATTTGACAATGCTGAAGAAACTCACCAATGTTGAGTATTAGTGATAATACTGAAGAGTATGAATTTTTATGTTTCTGGTAAAGTCACTTTGAAAACAACTTATCATCTACTAATATTGAAATGCATACCCCTATCACTGAACAATTTTATACTTGAAGATATGCATGAGGTGATGGATGCCATGATTTTTGTAACACAAGGAAGAAAGGAAGAAAGGAAAGAAGGAAGGAAGGAAGGAAGGAAGGAAGGAAGGAAGGAAGGAAGGAAGGAAGGAGAACAGAGGAAGTAAGATATGTAAAAAGTCACACATAATTCTTGGCAATACAGAATTTTGTCATTGATTCTGTATTTATTATTATTTTCCATAAATACCCTCTGACCCATTCTTTATCTTCTCTGCAAAATAGATCTGAGAGTGTCCATTTATTTACTGGATGTACCAGAAGACAGAATTCATCTTGCAAAAGAGAATAGACTACTCCTGGAGAAAGGATAGCTTCAGCATTTCAGATATAGCTTAGAGTCACGTGGATCCTGATTTATTGACACCTGTTTTGAAAGCCTTTTATAGGAAACCAAATGCAGCATTTAAAAAGGATAAAATCTAAAAAAGAAATGGCCTGGGTTCTCACTTACTGATACCCTTAAAGTAAAAATAGCTCACTTTTATATACACTAAATATCAGTTTCAAATATAAATTAACTTACCTTCTTATGATACTCTTTACTTTCTTTGGATGCAATGTCTTTTGTTCCAGAATTATCACATTGGATATAAACCTTTATTACTTCATTTCTCATCTGCCTTGGTTTTATTGATCACGGTTATAGAACAAAACAAAACTTTTTCATCAACTGTAGAGTAGCAATACTATTAAAACATTCAGCAAAGATAATTTGCTTTTCTTTATTTAATTCAAAATTAAATGAAGACTGTCACTAAAATGACCTTCATAGTTTTGCAAATATAAATGTCCCAATGCCCCAATAAAATATCTAGTCTTCAGTACATAATACATGCCAAGATTTTATGATCTCTAAAGTATTGATTTTATCTTCAATTTCCTGAAATAATAACTTCTTATGATAATAAATCTTCATGCTCTGGACAAATCAGTCATGTGCAGTAAAATCAATCTTCTCTTTACATAGTAACTTTTTTTTTCCCAGGCCGGATATTGAGGATTTTCTTTTTAAAGCAATAGGTACCTTTTACATACCCTAATTTTCATTCATCTTGCATACATTAGTTCAAGGACAAAAGTACACTATTTTTACTCACTATTTTTCTCTAAAAATCTAATTTTGTATCTTCTTTCATTAAATATTTTATAGTTATTATTATCTTTTTTGTGTATGTTCTACTGAGAATTGAGCTCAGGAGAATTATACCTTCAAGCTATACCCCAGACCTTTTTATTTATTTTTTATTTTCTAACAGGGTCTTCCTGTTACAGATATTGGCCTCGAATCTATGATCCTCCACTCAGCCTCCCAAGTACTGGGGAAACAGGTCTGCATCACTGAGCCTTGCTATTGTTATCTTTATCTATTTTATTTATTTACTTATTTGTTTGTTTGTTTTGCAGTACTGGGGATGGAACTCAGGGGTATACTACCTCTGAGCTATACACTCAGCCCTATTTTTTCTTCTTTATTTTGAAACAGGGTCTCTCTGAGTTATAAAGAGCCTCACTATTTAGTAGCAGAGGCTATCCTTGAACTGTGATCCTCCTGTCTCAGCCTCCCAAATGATTGGATTACAAGCATGCACCACCACGCCTATCTTTATTTAAAGTTACAATTTATTTATTATGTTTACTACCATGGTTGGAAGAGCAATTTGGAAACACAGGTTCCACCCTAAAATATTTAATACATATACTGATTGTTTAGGTGTTTTTTAGGGTTAAAAACACTTGAGCTCCTCACTGGGAACTTTGCACTAGAATGCAAACTTTAGGCCATGTCAACTTCAGTGGACTCATACTGGGCATATCTTGTATATGGCAAATTGGTTATCTGTGAGGGGAATCTTTGTGGATGTCTTCATTATGCTAAGTGAGATTAGTCAGTCACAAAAAATAAGAAATCAGATGCTTTTCCTAATATGTGAGAGTTAGGGAGAAATGGGTCATAGGAGGAACTCTAGATGAAAAAGGAAATCCTATGGAGGAGCAAACAAGACAACCTAAAGGAGGGGAAAGGAGGGGGGAAGAGGAAAATCTCTAAAACACACAATGTACTTAAACATATCTAAGTCAACCACTAAGCCAAGCAAGGGAGGGAGGGATGGGAAGGGAATGGGGTGGGAATTGGGTAGGGGTTAAATCAGTGATGTGTACATGTCTGTACACACAAGTTTTTTACCCCAATATGATGTATGAATATAATGCACCAATAAAAATTAAAAACATAAAGGATAAAAAAGTGTAATTTGTGTTATAAGAAGACGCAAACTGAGATAGGGGATAAATATGTGAAAAAGATACAAGTGAAAAATAAAGACAAAGCCCAGAAAAATACTTTGATATGAAAGTCAGAAAAGGAAAAAGTTCAAGTGTGACAGAACGTTGAGCCTTGTAACATGTGGTTGATGATGATGTAAATCACATCTAGATTGAAGCATCTATAGAGCTTGTAGAATAGGAGGTAGTGAGGACCTTGGCAGGAACAGTTCCATTAAGGAGAAATGAAACCATATAGAACAGATGAAATAATAGATGTGATGTGAGGATTTCAAGAGTACCAGCATAGACTGCTGCTATGATGATGATGATGATGATGATGATGATGATGATGATGATGATGATGGTGGTGGTGGTGGTGGTGATGATGTGTGTTATGGGATGATGAACCCCAGTGGCATTCTAACTCTGACCTATACTCCCAGCAGTTTTCAGTTTTTGTTTTGCAACAGGTTCTCTCTAGATTGCTGAGAGTTTCACTAAATTACTGAGACTGGACTTGAAGTTGTGAACTTCCTGTCTCGGTCTCCAGAACTGAGTCTCTCAGAACTGGGGTTAAGCCTAATGTAGGCTCTGCTTTTAAAAAGTATGACAGTGAAGGGAAGAAGGGTAGTGAGAATGTAAAGTGGCTCTGGATTAATTCTGTTTTTGTTTTCAGATGAGAGACTACCATTAGCATAATCTTTTCAGTATTAGCATAATCTTTTCAGTATAGCTTTCCATTTACATAGTTAAGACTATGTGTTAGTGAGTATAGTAAATTTTAAGATTGAAATGAACTTTTAGGCTATAGTCATTAAATTTTCTATGGCCAATATGTTGGGGAGGATATTTAGTTTTCTCCGCCTTATCATGACTCAAAGGTCTCTTATATTTTCTATGTCGACCAAATAAGAAATATCGACTATGGCAGCTTTCTATTCACTCAACTGCTTAAGTCTTGATCCATCTCAGGATAAACCCTAGTAAAAGAAATATTATAACAATTTCACTTATAGACAAAAAGTGATTCTCTAACTCCTGTGATGTGTGATGGCTTCTCTCTCCTCCTCCATAATCCCCTCCATTGTTGGCTTTGAACAGGTCTCCAAAGCCTTCCCTTCTTCCATCAGTGTAAAAATATCTTCTAAATAATATTTCCTATCATTATATACAGTTTTGGTAAAATGAGGTAGAAACAAGATAACTGGATCAAATCATCCTATTTTGAATGAAAAAAAAAATCTTTGTTTCTCAATAGCTGCCTGCAAGGCACACTAAATGGCATAGTCAAACATTAATGCTGGCTTGCAGCCACAGTTATGTGGAACAGGGTGCCCTAATGTCTCTTACATTAAAGTTAAAAGTTACAGCATTTTTGTGAGTGGCTTAATATTGAATGCTTTTCTTCTAAGTGTCATCTATAAAGTTTTAAGCACAGGGAATAAAATTCTCAATGATATTTTTCTTGCTCACCTCACATAACTGATTATTTGCATTGGAGAGTCACTGTGCCTTTAGGAGTATTTATATTCACTGCAGTTATCAAGCAATGTTGGTTTCTATGCTCCTCCTCCTATTCTACCACCACACAATTTTTCCAGTAGAAAACCATCTCTTTTACAGGATCAGAGACCTGATTTTGTAGAGGTTATCCACATCAGGGCAAAGAGTTATAAAGGGAAAAGCAAAATGAATAGGGTCCAATCAATGTGCTCTAGTGCACTGTAATGCCTAGATCAATCTCACTGTTTGATTTCAGCCACTGATCAAAACAGTGCCATCCAACCAAATCCAGAGCTTTCCTTCTCTGTATGTTTGCTAATGGCCCATTAAGAAACTTGAATTGCTTCCAGGACACTTTGCTTTTGTTACTGCTATCCTTTCATTTTCTTGTGGTAAGATCAACTTGCCCTTCCTCATATTCTCATAGGGTCACTGTCATGAGAGATGAGACTCTTTCTACTCAAAGTTGAATTAAACTATGTTGATGTAGCTGAGGTTAAATTTTTTTTTCAGGAGGAGGACCTACATAGGAAGATTCAGAGGTATTTGCTTTGTTTTCTGAAAGTTTATTTTATGATCTTAAATTCTTAATATAATAAGAGGTAGAAATGCAAATTTCCAACAAATCCTCAGGTTTGAGTACAAAGAAATACCAATCCTATTATCGAATACTGCCAAAATATCCGAGCATTCATTTTTTCAGACACTTGGCAGAATACTCAAGGTAAAGATGTTCAAATCTTTGCCTGGAAATTTATCAATTAGAAAAAAAACCCCAAATACAGGCAAAACAAACTATTGTACATATAAAACATCCTGGTGTGGTTGGCCATGGTGCAAACAGCAGCATGACCACCCAGACCAGCAGCACAAGAGACCGTGATCCTTGATTTCTCTGGTTTACAGTATGCTCTCTGCTACATTGCCCTCTGTGAGAACCTCAGGAGGATTTAAGCATCTTTACCTATTAAATGTGATGCTGGTGTCAACATCATTTGCTCTACTTGTTCTAAATTCAGTCATCAGCTGACACAAATATAGGTGTATTAATCAGCATTCTCCAGAGTCAAAACCAGAAGGATAGAGATGGGTAGACTGGGAATATAAGAACAGGCCTTTATTACAGGAACTGGCTCAAATGATTATGGAGGCTGAGAAGACCTGTCACAAGCCATAATGTGAGATAGAGAACCAGAGAGTCCAATAGCATGGCTTAGTCCAAAGATATAAGCCTAAGAACCAACTTGAGAAACTTATGTATTGCTGGTACTAGTCCTAACATCCAAAGGCCAGAGAACATGGGGTTCTGCTGATTGTCCAAGCGAGAAAAAAGGGTATCTCAGCTCCAGAAGGGAGGGGGGAGGGTGAGAGAGTAAGAATGAGTAGGTTTGCTTTAATTTTCTATGTCCCAGCTGATTGGATGGTGCCTACCCACGTTGATGGCAGGTGTTTTGTATTCAGTCAAAATCTCCTCTGATAACACCTTCCCAAACACACCTACAACTAATGTTTTACCCTTTATTATTCTCTGTGTATTCTTTAATCTAGACATGTTGACACCTATTATTAACCAATGCAGTTGTCTTGAACTAAAATCAAATCATTATTCTCACCAATCTTTGCAATTTCACCAAGATTTTGTGATATTACTTAGAATAGAATGCCAAGCCCTGAGACTTCAAAGTAATAGAGTACACAATTTTATAAATTACAATTCAATGCCTTCTATGAGTTTGAAATGAGAGAATTAACTAAGAATGACTAACTTGTGAAAGAGGTTATGGGGGAAAAGGGAAAATCATAATACCAATTTGATCTGAATTTTTTGTTACATCATAGTTTGTTTTATTTATAATTTGTGCTTCCCCAAAGATTTAGCTTGTAAAGCTATCATAATGATTTATCGTATCTCTACAACATCACAATTCCATGTCAGCTTCTATTTTTAACTCTATCATTTTCATAGGAATTCTTTTTTAATGTTTTACTTGGATTAGATGCCTCTCTCCAGCACAAGTTTCATAGAACAGAAATGAGACTTTTCTTCTTCTAAAGAATGATGATTCGGTTGTACTTATGATGGTATGTACTACTATCCACTGTCTAATAAAAACTTTCAGGCTGGGCATAGTGGCACACGCTTGTAATCTCCACGCTTCGGAGGCGGAGACAGGAGGATCACGAAGGTTCAAAGCCAGCCACTCTGGCTTAAGAGACCCTGTTTCCAAATATATAAAATAGGTCTGGGAGTGTAGCCCGGAGGTAGAAGGGCTTCCAGAAACTCCAGTACCACCAAAAAAAAAAAAAAAAAAAAGAAAAGAAAAGAAACTTTCAGCAGTGTTACTTGTGTACCATGATTTTCATGTAAAAATCTCATCATATTATATACATTATATGTATATATATGTAAATATATATATATACACACATACAATGTAAGTAATAATTTACTTTCTCTAACTGTACTGTTGTAGTATATGGGAACAAAGAAAGCATAGCTCAACAGCAAAGAACAGGGTTTATTCAGTGATGAAACTTAGTAAGAAGCAACAGGGGAAAGAGCCAAAAGAATCAGAAGCCTGCCTCCTTACAGACTTGTGGCTTTATATGGGGCAAGAAAGAAGGCGGGTACAGGAGTAGTTGTGTAATCTGCTGGTAGGTGGGCTAGTGACCAGGTCATCTTGATGCAGAACACTGGTCATGGAACATTTCTCTTTCTTTTTTCCTTTTTTCTAGCCTCATGGCTAGATCTCACAGTGCCCACATGTACAAGCTGTTGGTCTATTGTTTTACCATTAAACTGGGTTCTATAACATTTTTATTTATTCTTTTTCTTTTTTTGCGGGTCTGGGGATGAAACCCAGGGGCATTTGACCTCCGAGCTACATCCCCTGTCCTATTTTTTATTCTTTAGTTTGAAACAGGGTCTCACTAATTTTCAGAGACCCTCACTAAGTAGCTGAGGCTGTCCACAAACCGCGATCCTCTGGTCTCAGCCTCCCGAATACTGGGATTACAAGTGTGCGCCACCATGCCCGGCTTTTATTTATGTTTGTAACTATTCTATTTTTATGTAATATAATTACCCAACATAGCTTAACATTTTCCAACTTCCTAGAAACTTACACATTCTGATTACTTTTATGGAAATCATACCCCAACAATAAAAGGATAAGTGGTGTTGTTATTCAGAAAATGTGATCCTCAGTTCATCCCCATGTTGGATGTTCTTCATGGAAAGGGCAGTAGTTGCCTGTCTCCCATTATGTTTATCTGGTACAGGCATCATTAGTTTGTGTAGTATTATAATTTTTGATTTTGAGGAATTATTAGACTAACACAGTTTACTATATGGGACTACATCCTGTCCTACTAATGCAAAGTTGATAACTGTGTTGTAAACGTCAAGATTGAAATGTGCTCAAAAGAGCCGAGGACACGTGCAAACCATCCCTTAAAACTTCCTAAGAGATGGGTAACCAGCAATCTTGAAGCCTGCAAGTCACACCATACCTAATCTGCATAACTAGATTGAAGAGGCAAGAGGATGACCAAATCAGAGTCTCAGCATCTCACTTTAGCAGAAACTGCCTTGGCTTTCTTTTCCCATTCTCATGAAGGGAGGAATGGTAAGAGATCTGTCTTTCTCCCACTGCACTGGGCCATGAGGAAGCCAAAACTCTGGTAGGAGACAATACACTTTCAAAGACTCAACATTTTTTGAGCCATATTTATTGGTGTATTATAATTACAAATGATAGTGATATTCATAGTATTACATTCATATATGCACATAACAGTGTCTTTTCTGTTTTCTTCCTCAACCTCTTTCTCCATAATGTCTCTAATTACTTTATGTCTTTTTGACCTTGTTTGACAGTTTGGGAGCAATAGAAGTGTTTCAACCAACACATTTAAATTGGAGGGATAAAATAATATATATTTTTTATTTATTCAAAGTATACAGCCACAATTTTAAAATGCTGTTTGCATCCTCATTCTGAGGCTCTGTTTTATATCTTTGAAGATAGATCCTTTGCTGACATTTAAACAGTTGAGATTTAGAGAGTCAAGGGAACAGGACAAATATTTTGAAAGTATTGTTGTGAATCACTTTTTGTATATTCTGTGAATACTAGTAAAATATTACTACTTTTTGACAATTTATTGTAAGTAATGTTTTATCTTTCACTGTTAGAGGATATAAGAGCAGAAGGTATCTGAATAAGACTGGCACGATTCAACAATCGATCCAAAAATATAGGGGCATACGTTAAACAATGCTCTCTGAAGAGGAGCAAACCAGTCTATTGTCAGTGTTTTGGGAGCTGCAATAAAGTGCCTTTAAGAAGCTGAAAATGAGAGCTATAAGATATCTTTTTCCTTAAAACTGTCAGATGGATGCCTAATCAATCAATGTATGGATAGGAAATCACTTAATCCAGACAAAATGGTTCTGACCATACCCACTCCAGGCCATTCCATGATTGAATGCATTAGCATATCAGAAGGGAGAAATAGAACTGTGCATACAAGTTTGTAAGCCATGGAATTATGGGGAAATTGGTATTACATAGACAAAAAAGGGTTAATTCAAATGCTGCTGAAGAGAAGGCATCTTTATCAATGGACAGAATCACCTAGATATGTTTCAATATTTAGTAATTCAACTTGCCTTAAGTATCTGCCTATTTAGGAATTAAGCAATATTTTTTTCATGGTTCCATTTGCAATTTATGTAATTTCGTAGAAAGCTTAAGTATTTTAATTGTTCTAGTTTATTAAAAATAACCAATGAGTTGCTAACTACTATTAAGTACTTCTTATAGTGATCTAATTGCTCAAAACCATTAAAATAAGAGTTACTGTTATTTCTTCTGATAAATACATTTTTTATTTTACTTTGATTAAAATTACATTTTTTTCTTTTTTGGTGGTACTAGGATCCTCCTGTCTCCGCCTCCCAAGCACGGGGATTACAAGTGTGCGCCACCACTCCCAGCTTAAAATTACATTTTAACCGAGTAAATTGACATACTGCTTTTATTTTATTTGTTATTATTATTATTATTATTATTATTATTATTATTACTATCATTGGTGGTACTGGGGTTCCTTGAAACCCTTCTACCTCTGGGCTACACTCCCAGACACCTATTTTTTTAATATTTTTATTTGGAAACAGGGTGTCTTAAGCCAACGAGGCTGGCTTCGAACCTGTGCGATCCTCCTGTTTCCACCTCCCAAGCGCGGGTATCATAAGCGTGCGCCACCATGCCAAGCACAACATACTGATTTTATATGCCATTTTTGGTTGAATATAAATCATTCCATGAGAGAAGAGTATTTATTACAGGGACTAAGTCACATTTGTATCCACTCAAAATCTAGGACTAGATCCTGGACCCAGACAATGCCTATGAAGTTTCTATAAAAACAGTCTAGTTGCATGACATGTCTGCTACAGGGGATTCATAATGATTCTGAGAAATCAATGCAAGAGTTTCAAAAAATTTTTCTGAGGCTACTAGAAAAGTATTATTTTTTACTTTTTGTGACCGACTAATCTCACTTAGCATAATGTTCTCCAGTTCCATCCATTTCTCTGTAAATGACATAATTTTGTTCTTCTTTATGGATGAGTAAAATTCCATTGTGTACATATTCCATAGTTTTGTAATCCATTCATAGGTTGATGGACATTTTGGCTGGTTCCATAGTTTGTCAATTATGAATTGTGTGGCTATGAACACAGATACGCATGTATTAGTTTGGTAGTTTGGTTTCCATTCTTTTGGGTAGATACCCAGAAGTGGTATCGCTGTACCATATGGTAGATTCATTCCCATTCTTCTGAGGATCCTTCATACTATTTTCCAAAGTGGTTGCACTAATTTGCAATCACACCAACAATCTATCAGAATTTCCACTTCTCCACACCTTCACCAGCAATTGTTATTTGTGTTTTTAATGATTGCAGTTATAGTTGGAGTTAGGTTAAATCTCAGGGTAGTTTTGATTTGCATATTTCTGTTTGCAAAAGATGTTGAGCATTGTTTCATACATTAGCTGGCCATTTGAATTTCTTCTTTTGTGAAGTATTTATTTAGTTCACTTGCCCATTTTTTATTGTATTTTTTCTTAACACGGAATTTCTTGAGTTCTCTGCATATTCTAGATATTATTCCTCTACTGAAAGAATAAATAGCAAAATTTCTATCCCATTCTTTCTGTTGGCTCTCTGTTGAGGTTTTGATAATTTCCTTTGCTGTACAGAAGCTCTTCAGTTTCATGAAATCCCACATATTGATCAACCTTTAGTTTCTTGTGCTTTTTGGGTCTTGTTAAGAAAGGTTTTATCTGTGCTTATGTGTTGAAGTGTTGTACCAATGCCCTCTTCAAGGAGCTGCAAGGTCTCTGGTCTGATTTCCAAGTCTTCGCTCCACCTTAAATTGACTCTTGTGCAGGGTGAAAAAGTGCGGTTCATTTCCATTTTTCTACACATGATTAACCAATCTTGCCAATACCATTTGTTGAACAGGCAATTTTTTTTCTAGTACTACTACTCTGGTGTTCTTATGTCCTTACTCAGTAAAATAAGAGTTGCTTGTCTACTCTACTATGAATCCCAAGAATTTGGGTTGCTATGCTATTTGGTTTTTTATTATTACCAACCTCAGAAGATAGATGAAAGGGCTCAAAGGGATTTTTTTTAATGACTTAAAATAACCCTTAAGAATATTTTCTATATTGCCGAGTGTGGTGGAGCATGCTTGTAATCCCAGTATTTGGGAGGCTGAGACAGAAGATCACAGTTCCAGGACAGCCTCAGCTACTATTAGTGAGGCCCTTTGAAACTCAGTAAGATCCTGTTTCAAATAAAGAATATAAAATAGGGATGGGGGTGTAACTCGAAGGTATAATACCTATGGGTATCATTACCAGTACTGCAAAAAAAAGGAATATTTCCTATATCAACATAAATGTAAACATAAATATAACATGTAAAGAGTTTCCTAATTGAATTAATTATATTGATTGCTGATCTAATATCAAAACATTGAAATAGATGTTTCAATGAAAAGACAGCCCTATTCAAAACTCTCCCATTAGTCTTGGAAGAGATGCAAGTCATCTTACTCTGGAAATGAAATCAATGTAGTTTTAATTATTTTAATTGTGATTAAGTAGGATGCGGGATAGCGTGGAGAGGAAATCAGAAAAGCAGTATATTTGAGTGGAAATCTTAAAAGCTGCTTTCCTTGGGTGTATATTTTTGCATAAGTCTTACATGGGAGTTTCTAAATTTTAGTGTCAGATGTATCTGTGGACTGGTAATAAATTTTGATCAGCTCTTAGCAGAATAAATATTTACATAGGATAATGTTAATCTGCCATTTGTCTAGTATTCGGGGGTTATTTCATGTTAAAGCATCATTTACTTTGTTGAACAATAGTTATATTTTTTGTTTCTTGATTAATTTTATTTCATTTTATTTATTCTTATGTGGCAAAAAGTTATCTACTTTTTCTCATTAAATGTGTGTGCATGTTTGTGTGTGTGTGTGTGTGTGTGTGTGTGTGTGTGTGTGTGTGTAATACAATAACTAAGAAATTATTGTTTCAGAATTCTGATGTATGCCAATGTTGACCATGCTTTGAAGATGTTGAGAACAAGGTAGGTAGATACTTAGCAAATTTAAGTTTAATTTGCAACTTATCAGCTCAAGATTTGGTTATTTTCATAATATAAATTTGGTCCAAAGTAGCTTTAGCTAGGAAATTCCAGCTTGTAGGTATTCTGACAAAGCCAGACTTAAAAACAACTTCAAATGATGTCTTTAGTTCTTAATGGTCACTGGAATCTCATATGCACTTGCTAAAGGCATCCAAAGTTGACATAGAAATCATCTATAATTCTGAAAAAGGATTGAAGTATTTGAAAATTAAAACTACTAAATGAGTTGCCTTGGCAACTAGAGCAGGTATTGTTTGCTTTGGACCAGTTTGTCCAGAGCTTAAGCACTGATTGGGCTCAGTGGGAAATGATATGGAATTCTATTTGTAATGTACGCTCTGAAAATAGTGAGGAAGACTCAGTGAAATACTTAGGTATTTGTCATTCCTGTTTCTCTTAATTTTTCTAGCAAAGCTGATAAAAAATTATTTTGCTACATAGCAAATATGAGGTAAATGTTAACATTTACAACTCATAGGCAGTATTTTTATTTGGTAATTGAAAGAAACATTAAAGTAATTTTAAATTAATTCTCAGAAATTAATTCAATTTTTGTAATTTGTGTCAGTTTTTAATCACACTTATATAATTAAATATTGATTAAATCAAATATTACTTGGTCACTTGAAATCATAGAAAAAATTGTTTATCACTATTTTTTAAAAATACATTTCTATTGCAGTAAAAGATAACTATTATAAAATAGAATTATATCTTTGTCTTTCTATACTATACATATACATATGTATGCTCAAGAGTTTGTTTACCCCTTCCCTCTCACTGTTTTCTTCTTTGGCTTATATAACTTTAAAAGTAGTTGCAAATTTTATTTCTCATGGATGAAGTACTGTAAGGTTGGACTTATTTGTGTCTTGAATATTTGCTAGAGCTGACCTGAAAAACCATCTGGGCCTGTGCTTTTCTTGGTGGTAGTATATTTAACTAAAGATTCAATACTGCTCTTGTTTGTAAAATTTGTATTCAGTTCTCCCCTCTCTTCATTATTCCATTTCAGTAAGTTATAATTTTTATGGAATTTTTTATTTTATGTCATCAAATTTAATGGGATGTAGTCTAAAATCATAATCAATGAACTCTTAATGCCTATAAACTTTAATTTGTATCTGTTTTTAATCTTAATATTATAAATTTTAACTGTGTCTCACTTTTCTTGAATAATCTTGCCAAAAGGTTTTTCATTACATTTATTAATATATTCAAATAATCGAATTTTGATTAGTGTAGTCTTTTCATTTCATGCCATCTTTTTCATCATTCTCTGCTCTTATCACTATATGGTAGTCGTTACTCATTTGTTGGTCAATATTGCTGTTCTAACTCTTTAATTTAAAGCTAAAATTTGTAATTTCAGGATTTTTTTCTATTATAAGACTTTAGGTTGTTATATTTTGTTTTAAACAAGATCTTGATATTTCTTATAAGTTTTGATCTTTCTTTTTATTAAAATTTTATTGAATGTTTCATATAGTCTTGGTTTCTTTTTAAAACATCTTTATGCCGTTGTCTTTTGATTTCTAACACCAGTTTTAAAAATTATTATTAAATTTAATTGCTTTAGGGAAAAAGTATATATGTTATACATGGCTCACTCTTTGGAATCTATTTTATCTCATGTTGTGCTCTACTTTTATTCACATGAATGAGAAAAATAAATATTTTATAAATAGTGGGTTTAGAGTGCTGTGTATAGTCACTAAATCATGTCTTTATTATAAATTGTTTAAATATTGCAGAAGCTGAGATAGTTTTCTGACTGATCTAACAATTACTGAGTTATAGGGAGAAATCAATTACAGAGTTGTCGTTAGAAAATCTTGAACTATGATAGAGGGATTTGTCCATTTTTCCTCACAGTTATGCTAAGTTTTGTTTAATGTGTTTTAACTTTATGTGCACTTTGCATTAAAGATTGAGATTGCTGTAATTCTAGTGAATTGACATTTTAATCACATAGAAGTTACCTTCTTTATTATAGTAATATATTTTATTTTAAATTATTTTTATGATGCTAATAAAGCCACTTAGCTTTCTTTGAGCCGAAAGAAATGTCCTTCCCCCCACTCATTTCTTGTCATTATCCTTTAGTACTATATTTTTATGACTTAGAAGAGGCTCTCTTGTATATGTATTTTGCTGGCTATAGCTTTTGTTCATTTCAAGAGGCTTTCTCTTTTTACATTTCCTTTATTTTTTTTTATTCTTACTCTTTTCCTTTTATTGGTGCATTATAGTCTAACATCATAATATAAATGACGTTGACAATGACATAAATGCACACAGTACTTGGGTACCTTCCCCTTCCTCCCCATTTCCCTTTGTCTTTGAAAGGAGAGTTTGATTAACTTAGTTACTGGAATTATTGACATTTTCTATTTTTTTTTAGTTTTCTTTGTCATTTATTTTGTGTTGATTAGAATTTGGTTTAACTTATTCTATTTTCCCTACTGACTATAGATTGCTCTTAGAATTTTTAACTTAAAATAGTTATAAATTTAATCAATATTTTGCCCTTACCCGAAATCATGTAAAGATTTTAGAACTTTCTCTGTTGTTTAAGTTCAATGATTCTTTGATTGCTGTCTAGTAACTTAATCTTTTTAATTAAACATTAATATTTTTGTTTTAAGAACAAAACCAAAATATTAAATATGTTTATTTCTTTTTGTACTATGTCCCTAAGTTATTTTCACTATAACTTTTTAATTATATATTTTCTAGAAATTATCTCCAATGTTGCCTCTGTCAAAGTCTCATCCTTTTTTTCCCCAATTTAAACACTTTTTTTTCCTGGATAAACTATACTAGATTAAAGTGGTTTTACTTTTTAGTACTGTGAAGTTATTATTTAGGGTTCTACGGACTTGGCTGTTCATGTTTACAAAATACCTGTCAGTTTAGCCAGTGTTCTCTTTTCAGTAACATATTACTTCTTCAGATGCATTTAGGCATTCTTCTTATTTCTTGTGTTTTCAATTTTACTTTGATATATTCAGGTATATATTTCCTTAAGTTCCCTGAATTTAAAAATTTATGTTCATCATCTAAAAATATCCTTCTACTGTATCCTGTAATATATTGTTTTATCCTCATTATTTTTTTATTTTGCTTCTAGAAATGTAGGAATTTACTCATTCTCAAAGAAAATCTTGGTTGCTTTGGTAAAATGTTTTACAATTTCAATATTTTAAACTAGACAATGATTTTAGAATTGCCTTTTCCCTCCTTTTTTTAAAAAAATTACATAAGTGAAATTTTGAAGTGCCAATGTCTTTAAACAGAATGAATATACCAATTTTACTTTATAGAGCATGACAGTCAGTTTTACTGTATCCCTTGCAGCATGATAGAAGAGATACTTTACTATTCATCTGGTTATATTAGAAGCCCAAACAACCTCCCTTCTTTGAAATGAATAAAGGAAGTTGCTATTAGAGTTTGCCAGAAGCCATTTAGGAACAAATTAAGAAATTTTATAACTAGTGGCTTCATGTTATTTTAAGGCTTACAAGCTCTAAGCATGTTAAATTTTCTAATTTGTGGATATTAGTTTAATTTTATTAAGGGCAGAACTAATTTTTAATTGTTACATAGTAAATGCATACTATATAATTTTTCTTCTGAAAATTTATGAATAATAAAACTATACTAAAATTCATAGAATTCAGACACTATAACAATATGATAGTAATAGTGATTCAATTTCAGTAATACTCAAGAAATAATCGATATACTTGTATTTAGTAAGATTTGTTCTTCATCATAACCATCTTTAATCACCTTTAATATTTTATGGGCTATATCCATAAAGAGACACTGTGTGAAATTGTCTTAGTGATTGGTCAACGTCATATTTTAGATGGAGTCACAGTAGTGTTGACTTTAAAACAAAAGTGAATAAATAACAAACAAGGTAAAATTGACAAAGATGAATTATGATTGTTGTAAGTGAATTAACAATGAATTTCCATAGAATGTTAATATCATGGACAAAGCTACTTATTTATTTTATTTGCACTACTGGTGATTGAACCTAGGGCCTCATAAATGCTAGGCAAGCACTCTACCACTGTTCTACCACCACAACCTAACAAATTAATTTTAGGGACTTTTAAGATAGCTTTCATTGGAGAATGTTAAACCTATTACATTAATTTTATAAGCTTCCATAATATATGCATATATACATATAATGTGATATCTAGAAATGATCTAAATATCTATTTAACTCACTTTGGAAGATGAGACAAAAATCAGATTTCTTGTGAATCAATACTGTTACCCCCCAAAAAATAATATTCTGCTCCATGTCATTATCTTGTTGCTCTTGGTTTTACCAGTGGTGCTAGTGAGGATACTGGAGGAATGTACAGGTAGGTTACTAGAGCCATCAGAAAATATGCACAAAGTGCAATGTGAATATCTTTCTGAAATACTGCATTCTAGCCATTAATTAAGTTTGAAATAATAAGAAAAACTCAGAGTAGATGTAAATAATTGAAAATTAACCAGAAATCTAAATGATTAGAAATTTAGGTCACAGAAAAGTAAATATTAGTAAATAAATTGAGACTCATTAAATGGGCAATGCAGATTATATGATCTATAGTACATCAAGAAAATTAGTAAAAATGAATATGAGAAAGAAGTCATGCTGCCAGTATCATACCTGTGGCAGACACAGGTATAGTTTTTATAATATAGATTTTGAATATTAGAGAGTATAAAATACTTGAGAAAATTAAACAAAAGATTTATCCAAGCAAATTGAATTTAATTTTCAGTCCCATAAGACTAATAAATCATCTTCAGGTTAACAAAAATCAGTTCTGAAGTTCCTAAATGCCTTCTAGGACTCTAAAATGACCTTCTCCCTAGGTGCAAGATTTCCAGGTATAGTAATTCCACCTGACGCCAGAAAATCGTACTGAAAATTCAGGCTTAGCACAGTGAAAAAGCGATTATTAAAAATAATTCAATAATTAGGTCCCTGACCATTGCTATTTGGTAAATCTCAGTTATGAATTTAAATCATATCTTGTGCTCGAAATTCTGTTGAAATAATGATGAGGGGCTGCTTCTGCAAAATTTCATATCTTCATAAACTTACATTATGCTAGTGGTTGCATAAGATACTAATTCAACATGAAAACTTGAGTTCAACCTTCAGAGTCAGCTGCAGATGTCTTTCATGATCTATTGCTCTTGGACCAAAAGATCTCAAAAAATAATAATAATATATGGATTCAGCTGAATGTGATCATGTACACTTGTAATCTCAGGATGCAGGAAGCTGAGACAGGAGGATCTCAAGTTTAAGGCCATCCGCAGCAATTTAGCAAGACCCTCAGCAACTTAGTAAGACCTTGTTTCAATATTTTTAAAAAAATAAGCAAGTGGCTGGAGATGTAGCTTATAAGGTAGAATGCCCCTGGGGTTCAATCTTCAGTATCAAATCTTTCTATATATCTATTTATTTATCATCTATCATATCTATAGATTCAGTGAATAATGGATTCTGTATACTCTCATTATTTAGAAAGCTATGAATAGTTCATCAATTTTTTTTGGCATTTCTTTGGCTTTCTTCTGAAACCCATAACCATCAATATGTGTGTTATGCTACCTCAGCCTCAGGTTTAGCTAATGTTTACAGAACATTTATTTCCAAAGCACTGTGTAAGGTACAGCCATAATAATCATCTGGATGAGAATATAATTTTAACACATAAACATTCATAGCATAATAACAATTCAGCCTCCTCTCATCTAAAGCATATGCTTCTCACCTTGTCCAACAGCACACAGACTGTACTCCAGACACACTAGACACATGCTACAGAATGCAATCATGAATCGGATAAATTCAACCACATTTCAATGATGGGGAGCTGATATTTGAAGACAAATTAATATCTGAAAGATGACCTGATGGGAATGTTAGCCATCCTGTCTTTGTATTAAACATATTTGATTTTTATTAAATTAGATATTCAGAAAGAAAAATATATCAGCAGGTTGTCACAAGTCTTACCTGAGAAGTATCTCCAAAGCTATTATGCCCTTAGCATTTATGTTGATTCTGTATTTTAAAATGTCAATTCTAAGCCGGGCGTGGTGGCACACACTTGTAATCCCCGCACTTGGGAGGCTGAGACAGGAGGATGACACAGGTTCAAAGCCAGCTTCAGCTACTTAGTGAGGCTCTCAGTAACTTAGTGAGATCCTGTTTCCAAAAATAGTTCTGGGAGTATAGCCCGGAGGTAGAAAGCCTCTGGGTTCCACCCCCAGTACCCCCCCCCACACACACACAAATGTCAATTCTAATAACAATCCTATCCTTAAAGTACAATACTTCTTTTTCCTGTGATGACCCAAACAATTTTCTATAAATTAATTTGAACAAATTGAAGCTAATTAGTCTTTATCTTTTACCTTAATAGGCTTAATGTCAAATTCAGAGGTGCAATTGTAATAATCAGCAATATCTTATGTCTAGTAATATATATTCCCTCTATTCTATTCAGATACTTTCTATGTTTTATTTTTATCTCCATTTATGGCACATTTAATTTTATGTCATTATTTGATTAGCTTAGTGCTATGTTGGATATGAAAAGTTATCAACATTTTTATAACTGACATAGACATATTTATGAGAACAATAATCTAGACTATTTAAGGTAGAGAATTAATTAGAAATTCTAAAGCATATGATCATCTTAACTGTAAGTGCTATTATTCAGTTTTAAATATTTGATGGGATTAGTTTTCATTCCTGAATAATGTCATTGATCAATTCCTTTGTTACTCAATGAAAATCATGGCATAAGATGAATTTATCCAAAACATAGTTTTCATAAATATTTTTATTCAGCAAAGATGGAATCGTGACAGGAGAGTCAGGAGGGACCGGAACCTGAAACTGCATAAAGGCAGAGCCATCTGGCAGATACTGCACAAGCAGTGAAGTCTCTGTGTGACACACCAAAAGGTGTTGATTGTGACTCGACATTAGTTGATAATACTGAGGTTTTCGAGATGTTGAAAATTTACAAAAAGTGGTACAAATGAAGATGGCTGGACTCATAGAAGTTGCCTCCTCTGCTCTGTTATGTGTGGGAAAATCCTGGTACTTTTTATACTGTTGACAGGAGGAACTTTGAGTCAGAGTAGCATCCAACCCTTTAATAAAGTGAACTTACTTCCAATTGCATTTAAATAAAATAAAATAAAATGTATTTTCTTGATATTTTGAGTATTACAAGGATAAAGAACCCCCATGATAAAATTACTTCAACAATATCTTTAAATAATGTCAGAATATTTTTCTTCCTCCCTCTGCCTTCTTTCTCCTGTCTCCCTGAGTTTTTTTTTAACTCTATCTTCTTCCATCCTTCTGTTTTCTTTTTTTTGTTTCTTCTTTTTTACCCATATACTTTACTACCCAGAGTAAAATAAGCTTTGTAAGTGTCTTCTTAGCGATATTTTTTTTATATTTTGTACAAAATTTGTTATATTTTGTACAAAAGTTTAGTAAAAAATGATGTTGGTACAATGAGGTCATCTATAAGGCATGTCAATAGAAACGTACAGCCCTGGGAGTTTATGGAATTATTTTGATGCTGAATTCTCCCCCAAAACCCAAGTCCTGAGATCACCCAGCAATTCTAACAAGTTAGAACAATGGAAGTTAGAACCATGAATAATTCTAACAAATTTTAACAATTTCAACATTTATTTAAAATTAAGGAAAGAAACATAATACCTCTGAGATGCTTAGAAAATAGGCATGCATGTTTCAGTACAGTTTTCACATGTGGAACAGCATAATGAAGCCAGAGAATAGGACATTGAAATTAATGGTTCTATATATATTGAGTTTATCAAGATAATTTGGTTCAAATCCTGGGTTACTAAACAATGTATAAGAGTAAAAATTGATGTCAAAATTCTTCCTCATAAAACTTATTCTCTTATAAGCTTATTTTTTTATAAAATTGCCTGATTTTAATTATAACTAAGTAAAAGAACAAATATATGTTATTTTATAAACTGTTTTCACTCACATTTATGTGGCTGAAAACGTGAACTTTTTTGATGAATTTAAAATTAGAATTTAATGACCAAGATGTTCATTTGAGTGATTGTACTATACATTAATCCTGATTTATTTTTTTCCTTTTGTGAATTCATTTGCATTTTTCACATAATTAACTTTAAGACCCACTGGGATAATCTGTATTTCACATATCTGCTTTCAGATCATATCCTAACTGTTCAAGATTGCTTTGTTGCAATTATCGTGTCTATCAAATGTGTCCAGACGAGGTATTCTCCTTTATGCTTCTCTCCTGCCATATATTACTAAAGTATTCCCTGTTTAGTGGACCTTAGATTCCTTTTCTAGTGCCACCATAAAAGAAATGCTACAGAACTGACTTGTCTGTCCTGTCCCTGTATACCTGGGCTGGTGTGGAAAAAGTGAAGGCAAACTAGATCCTGTTAAAATAGAAGTGTCACGGTGTAGGAGGTACTCAGTCCCTGCCACCTGGTCCTGGACATCTGAGACGCTTTAGAGACTTTATCTTTTAAAATAACCTCAAGCAAGCTGTCAGTCTCAGTAATTTCTATTCACATATTTCCAGATATATATATTTTCTTGATATGGAAAAATTAGACTGAGAAGCATCTTTTTATACATTTTCTTCCTGTTAGGTCAATTGTTAAGTATTTTGGGTCCTAGTACATGACAATAATGGCCAGCATTCTTAGGATGTAATTTTATTTCCTTTTGCCATGTTGTGAGTGCAAAACAATTAGTGATATTAAAAAAAATTAAAGCAATAAGAAATACTGACAGATGATATTTTGTTCAGAAGATACTTTTGAACCATTTTGATAGAGACCATATTAAGATTGCATACGTGTGCATACATTTGCATTTAAAAATAAAATAATTAAACTTAAGTGATAGAATATAGTAAATGTCTTAATTTTCTCAAAGGTAAAATATACTTGTTATAAACATAGCACAATAATAAAAAAAAAAACAAACTCAGATATTAAGTTGTTTTAACTTAAATTCAATTTACTATGATGGGAAAATTCAAGGAACATATTCCATTCAATTACTACCTTTTGGAAATTTACTTATACAAAAGATAAATACTAAATAAATGTTACCAACAAGCACGTGCTCAATATGAACACAATTTTTTTCCAAGTTTAAAGAATCTAAAAGTAGATAATGCTTTTTTAATGTAAATTTAAAGACATGTTTTCTTCACACTTAGTTTCCATTATATGAGTGTCTTTCTTAAAGAATGCCACAATATACAGTTATATAAAACTCCCTCATGGTTTTTGCTCTTAACAATGCTAATTTTTCCAATACTCTTAGAGCTGATACTTGAAAGAAACATTACTTAGATGACTTAATTGCTCCTGTCAGAGAGAAAAGTCATTTCCTCTACCCACTTGGGTTCTTTACCTGCAGGCCTGTGAATTAAACTGGCAATAAAAAGATTAACAGGAGAGAAAATATTTAACTTTACATAGGAGCTAAGAGAAGAAGTAGCTAGTTTACTGCAAGTAATTAAAGTTAGAGGCATATGTCTAACTTACTAGGTGAAAGTTTTGACGAACAATTAATATGTTTCTGTTAGAACAGATGAGGAGAGGTTTGTGATAACGCTTGCTCATGCAGGTGTGAGTCGTTCTAGTGCCTTCTTCATGGCTATGAAACTCCTTTAGAGAGAAAATTTAAGGTAGATGTTCTTTCTTTTTTTTTTTTTTCAGTACTGGGGACTGAACCTAGGGGCCTTTTTTCTACCTCCGAGCTACATCCCCAGCCCTATTTTTTATTCTTTATTTTGACACAGGGGCTTGCTAAATTGCAGAGATCCTCACTAAGCAGCTGAGGCTGGCCATGAATCTATGATCCTCCTGTCTCAGCCTCACAAGTACTGGGACTACAAGTGTGCACTCCCACACCTGGCCAGATGCTCTCTAGATCTCTCTTCTGGGAGTGGTTTATGGAAATCTCATTATTTTTGATGTTGCTGTTTTTTTTTTTTGT